>NC_033797.1:107356152-107410928 GCF_001876935.1 Asparagus officinalis
GATGCACAAGAAGCATGATATTACTATTTTTAGATTTTTTGTGCATCATAGCAAAATTTAGATAAATGCCTTACGACCACAAATTGAACACTTGCAAACTTTGCTATATATTATGTGCATGGTTGTATGGGATGTCTAGAAATGTTAGCATTGACTTAGCCAATATATCCATAATGTTTCTTGTGATTTATTAATGCATGTAGTAAGAGTTGAATCTAAATAAAGAATACGCCGTTTTTAACATCATTCAACTCCATCATTAGGCGCATATGTGCATTTTTATTAGAAGTAGAACACTATATAGTCATCTAGAAAAAGAAGCCCGTTATCATTTATGTATGTTCTTTTACTTCTAACATGGCTTATCTCTTTCATGAAGTTAAGCTAGAAATGCATGATGCTTCAATTTTCCAATTTTCCAAAAGTAAACATGTCATTGTTTTCTTTAAGCCATGGTATTTCTTTTGCCCAATGACATCCAATTTTGACACTAGCTCCTCGTGGTCGATTCTAATAATTATCATGGCCTTGCATTTTAAATTAATAACATATATTTTTCAATTTGTTAAAGGCATGCAATAATTTTTCACTAGCCACAAGCAATTCAATCATTAGATAAATCACTAATAAATTCGAACTTGCAAACCTCACTAGTGGCCTATTGCCTAGCTGCCCTTGTGCATAAGCTCCTCCCTTAGAACTTGAAGCGGGATCTCCAAAGCTTGCTCGGATCACCTCAAGTCTCCTTGATGCGCTTCTATGAATTTCCATATGTAATAAGCGCTATCAAAAGAATCAAGCTTGTTAGACATAAATGACATTCAAATGCATTTAAAAAAATTCTAACATAAGCTTAGTTCATAATAAACATTTTTTATCATGTTTGCTCCACTTGATTTCTCAACGTGGCACAATATAAAGCACAATCAATGCATTTCCCATAAATCCGATATTTTTAGATTGAAACACATATTTGAATCTTAAAACATCATTGAGCATTAAGGGGCGAAACATTGAATTTAGGAGCAACACTAGAGAATCATAGCCTAAAACAAGATGCATCATTTCATATCCATAATTTGCTAAAATATACAGCAACATACAAACCTGCATCAAAACAAGATTAGCACAAAAAGATAACTTGGCATCTTTAACTCAAGGCGATTTGCACCTTGAAATCAAGAGCATTCCTGCTCTGATACCAATTGGTAGACCCTAGAGGGAGGTGATTTAGTGCGTCTTATGCCTAATCTAATCCGATTCAAATGACAATTGAAATAATAACAAGTTCCTAGCAAGTATGAAAGCAATAATTATATATGAGCTGATAGCCTATACAATATGAATATATTCCTAGCAAAGATATATATGGCAAATATTTATTATGCCAAGGATAATTAAACTAGTTCCAAGCGGTAAACAATATAAACTAAAGATAGTGGATATTGGATCACGGAGTTCGGGACCTTCCGTTCCTACGTCTCTGTCCCCACTCCCGGGGTTTATATCCGACTAAACACAATCCGGTTTGATATAAAGCCGGAATTCTTCTACACACTCGCGTTTTCTAGCTACCGAAAACTCTACAACTCACACTCTTGCAATCACACTCTACACCCACTAAGTATTGGACCTAGCGTGTTTACTTCCTCAGTGTCGGTTCACAACCCTTCTCTAGGCACTGTCGACCGGTGCCACTTCCTTTTGAGATTCCCGACTCTCACCCACACATCTCCATGTACAGTGTATTAAAGTGAATCTCACAATTAGGCTTAAAAATACAATACAGTATTGTTCATTACAATAGAGAGAACTCAATGTACTCTCTCTAAGTCACACAATCCCACAACTAATTATGCAATGTATGCAAATACAATAAGCTCAATTGGCTTGTGTGCTGTACAAGAGATAAAATAAAATCATAAACTCAATATAAACACTAGCTTAATAAAATGCATAATCAAACAATAAAATGTAAAGCATAGATTGTGAGTTTAGAAAACTTTCTCCAATAAATGACACAGAGTGGAGAGAGATGAGTTTGAATGCCCAACACCAAAGGATTGATTCTCCTTTTGCTTCAAATGTCACAACTAAACTCAAACAAACTCTTAAACCCTTTTTAAAACCCTTGTTAAAAACTTCTTAGCTTAAAACACTTCTTTAATTACCTGAAAAGAGATCGGCAATTGGTATTTATACCCACTCAAGATCTCAATTAAAAAAACCAAACAAAATGACAAAACAGACCCCAGAAGACAGCTCAGAAAAATAAACGTTAGTGTCTAACGATCTATTGCTCGGTCGACCAAAAATTCTGTCGTCGACCGATGGAGAAATTCGGTCGACCGACGGAAAAGTCCTGGTCGACCGCTATCCAGGTCAAAACGAGAAGACAAAAAGCTGACTTATCGCTTTCGACCTCGGTGCGGCGACCGAAGGAAGCTCTCGGTCGACCGCGGCGGGGTCGACGCGAACTCTCTGGAGCTACTGTCGAAGAAACAAAACAGCAGTCCACCGGTCGTCGACCGGAAATTGATATGTACGAGGTATGATCAGACGTTCTGAAACTGTTTTGCTGATTTTAAAATACTGTTTAAAAATATCAAATGAATCCAAAAAATATAAAACTTTTGGGAATGATTGTAGATATGATAATAAAACATGCTACAGTGACTGCGTTATCAGAAAGGACTTCCCAAATGTAAAATTCATCATTTGCAAATATGTTCAAAAACATGAAAACTAAAATTGATATTTTAATATTTTGACTTAAACAACATTTTTGAAACCTTATGATATGATCTGTATAGACTTGATAAAAGATATAGCATGTTGTTATGAAGTCTATAACCTAAGAAATACAATAGTTTTCATAAAATTGCATGTTCTATGCCAATATATTCAAAACATAAATATGATTTCATTTAATATAAGCTTGTTTCAGGTGAAATCATATATATACATATAAGCATGAAACAAAATAGTATTTTCCAATTCTATGCATGTTTCATATATAAAATCGAAAACTATAAAACCAAAAAACAATGTATATATATATATAATAATATACACTATATATATATATATATATATATATATATATATATTATATATATATATATAATATATAATATATATATATATATATATATATATAATATATATATATAATAATATATATATATAATATATATATATATATATATATATATATATATAATATATATATATATTGAAAACCAATATATAATGTGTGTGTATAGATATGAGCTTAACGTACTTAACACACATAATATAAAACCTAAACTAAGTTACCCAAGCTTGATCTGGTTCTTCAATGTAGCTCAACTTGGGTAAACTCGCGCGATGAAGCTTGAACTTGATCTTTAACTTTGAATTGCATAAGCTCAACCCGACATTCCCCAACCTCCATAGATATCATCGTTGAAGATCTATTCCATCCAGTCCTCCAACAACGTTGTTTTTGTCTATAATAAATAAGAAAACACAATACTAGACAAACAACATTAGTGGTAAATTGTTTGTTAAACATCATCAAAAACAAGAGGCCAACACCGCCAGTACTGGTACCGCGACTCCTGGTTGTCGGTCGTCATCGCCGTCTTTTCTCTGACGGCCGCCCGCCTCCATCTACTTCGCGCAACTTGAGACCGTCCCCTACACGAAGCGGACCACTTCGTCCTCCTCTCCCTGCGTCCTCGAACGTTTGGAGAATGGCCAGACGCTCGAGGCAGCGGCGGCGGGTGGAGAGTGGGGGAAGGAGGAGGGAGAGCGGATGAATTGGCGTTAGTAGAGAGTAAGAGCGGGTTATTATAGTCTTACTTGTGTTAAAATTCTTCGGGCTTTGTGTTTTGGGGGCTCAGAGAACAAAAAATTTATTTTTAGGAGGTAACGTACCTGTTGAAAAAGTCTGTAGGGTGGGAGGCACGTTCTTTGTTTTGGCGGCTGGAAGCATTTTTCCCTTTTAGTTACTACATCTAGGAGGTTGTAGACTCCCAAGATCGGTACGACACAACCATGGAAGACTCGACCACACATGTCTATTGAGGTGAACAATTTGCTTCTACCACGATTTGACACTACTGGAGGAGGTCCAAATCTCTGCTCTCAAATGAACTATTTTGCTGCTGGCTGAGGCCATCACCCCTCACCCCATAGCATGACTTCATTGAGAAGAAAGGGAAAACCCCTTGTGCATCGGTGGGATGTCAGACTCTTTCTACATTGGAGGTAGGGTGTCCAAAAAGCCTGCGGCCCGGCCCGGCCCGGGCCCGGGGTCAGCCCGGAAACCGGGCCCAACCCGAGTCCAGACCCGCCGCGGCCTTGGTCGGGTACAAATTCGCCCCGGCTTGGAAACAGCTGCCGGGTCCGCGTCGCGACGGGGCCAGGCGGCCCGTGTCCGGGCCCGGCCTAGACAACAACGGTCACCCTGGGGTGACCGTTGATGAAAAAGATCGGGCGGGCTGTGGCTGGCCCAGGCCGGGCGCAACGGTCACAATTTGTGACCGTTGGCCGAAAAAAATGACTGGGCCGAAGCCAGGCTGGCCTGGCCGGCCCCGCCAACGGTCACAATTTGTGACCGTTGGCCGGATATTGGCCGGGTCGGCCGGCCGCACGTCATTTTGATCGTTTATGACCGGCCGGCCGCGTGACCGGCCAAACGGTCATATTTGACCATTTGACCAATTTGCCCCTCCCTTAAAACGGTCAAAAAATGGTTAGAATGTGAGGGTTTTTTGGTCATTTGCCTAGGGGGCTGCCTCTATAAATAGAGGGGGATTTTCACTTCTTCTCCTCACACCAAAACTCTTCTACTTCTCTCTAATACTCTCTTATACAATATTATACTCTCTTATAATCTCTTATATTTTCTAATACTTCTATCAAATGGCTTCTAGATCTGATCATGAAGAGCAACACCTATCTCCTACCGATCCTGAAATGAGTCCTCCTACAACAATTACTCCTCCTCCTACAGGTGTTAATCCTGAATCTGGTGGCGACTAATCTACTGCACCAAGGGCTCCTAAAAGGTTAAGATCTGATGTGTGGAATTTTTTTAAGAAGATAGACGTCACCAAGGATGAACACGGTAGGATCATCTCCCAGAAGGCAAAATGTGCGTTGTGCGGCCAGGTTTTCCAAGCTCATCATAAGAGCAGCACCAACCATCTCAAACGCCATATAGAAAAACACAACAAAGGCCAGAATCTTCAAGGTGATATCCGACAGTTTATGATTTCCCAATCCTCCTCTTTTTGTACCCTCGGTAGTTAGAATTATGACGTTGCCCGAGCTAGGAAATGCGTAATCAGGTTTATTGTTCTTAAAAACCTGCCTTTTAAATTAGTAGAAGATGATGAATTTGAAGATTTGTTTAGAGATGATTTTTATCCTGCATTTACAAAATTTTCTCGTCAAACCTGTCAACGTGATATTTTAAAATATTATCAGGAGGAACAAGGAAAAATAATTTCTTATTTTAAAAATTTAAACTGTAAATTTTCTTTAACTTCTGATATTTGGACATCTAGAGTACAAACTGGTTATTTATGTATTACAGCACACTGGATTGATAAAAATTGGTAAATGTTTAAAAGAGTTGTTTCTTTTATTACAATTGAAGAGTCACACATTGGTATTAATATTTCAAATTTAATAATTGAAGAACTTATGAAACTAGAAATTGATCAAAGAATATTTTCTTTTTTACTAGATAATGCAAGTAATAACAATATAGCTGTTGATTTTATTAAAACAACTCTGTCATTATCATGTCATGGTGACCTTTTTCATGTTAGATGTATCTGCCATATTTTAAATTTAATTGTTCAAAGTGTATTTTCTGAAATAGAACAGTTACTAATATGCATAATGCTTCTGAAATGAGAATTAAAAGATGAAAACAATATTGTAAAAGAAAAAATTATAAGCCTAGACTAATTCCAAAAGATGTTGACCATAGGTGGAATTCCACATATGCAATGTTAAGTGTAGCAATAGAATATAAAAAAATTATAAATGATTTTATAAATTTTTATGCTTCTAATTCTAGCTCTGGTAGTACTTATGGAATAAGTGAAGATGAATGGACAATTATATGTAAATTAAATGAGATCTTACAAGTTTTTTATGATGCTACTATGTTATTATCTGGTTGTTATTATCCAACTATTACTTTAGCTGCTTTACAAATTTTAAATATTCAAAAAAAATTTGCCAAATATCGTATGGATAATATTTTTGGAAATATAGTTTTTCAAATGGAGAGCAAATTTAATAAGTATTTTAGGTCTATTCCTCATATTTTTGGTTTGGGGGTTCTTATTGATCCATGTTTGAAGGATATTAGTCTTCGAAGTTTGTTACAATCATTGTATGGTGGACAGATTATAGACTTAGATGATGGTTCCACCCTTACTGCTACTTCTCATTATTTATCTATTAGAAATTATTTTTAAACATTATATGATGAGTATGCAGCTAGATACGGTGTAGCTGCACAACAGTCTACAGCTTCAGCGCCTTCGGCTTCGGCGCCTTCGGCTTCGAGCACAGGTCGAGGTAAAAGTGTAAGTTTTGATAGGTATGCAATGGTAGCTGAACTAACGGGTGGATCTAGAATTGGTTCAAGATTAGAGGTTTCTGAATTAGATGAATATTTTTCTACTTCCTTAGTTAAATGTCAAGGAAATGTTTTAGATATTTTGCAATGGTGGAGAGTATATGGATCAGTTTCATATCCTATACTTTCCACCATGGTTCGTGACTTACTATCAGTGCAGGTTTCGACGGTAGCTTTGGAATCCGCCTTCAGCACAGCAGGACGTTTGATCGACGACCACAGGACATGCTTAGATCCGTATACTGTACAAGCGGTGATGTGCTTACAAGATTGGTGGAGATACGAGAAGCGAACACAAGGCATCGATCGGATTGCTATAATTGAAGATAAATTTGAAGAGTTGAGACTAGCAGATAGATATAAAGATTAGATAATATTCATCAAATTGTAATTTTTATTTCTTAGCTTTAAATTTGTAATGAATTATTTCGAAAAAAGTTACAAATGATTGTGATATGGGTGAGTAGGTGCCAACCTAGTTAGGATTTACTCATCTATTGTGATGCGATGAATTTCGAAATAAAATTATAATTATAAAGAATTTATTGATTATTAATAAAGAAATTATTCTTATCATCTTTTATTTTTATAATTTTTTGTACTTGTAATTTATGTCATTTCAAGTTATTAAAAAATTTTATGATATTTTCTGTAATTTTTATGTATATTTTATAATTTATTGTTTTTTTAAAATTTTAAAAAAATTAAAAATGGGAAAAAAATCGGGCCGGCCCAGAGCCCGGGTCAGGGCTTCGGTTTTGCCTGGCCCGGACCGGGCCGGCCCGGCCCGGATGGACACCCCTAATTGGAGGCGAGTCCAAACTCCAATTCCAATGTGGCTCCAGGGGAGGAGAGGACATGGCTCTTCCATGATCAAAGGTAACTGCCGGCACCACCATACGTGTTACTGGAATCATCAAGCCTGCAGGGAACATGACATAGGTTGCCTGACTCTAAAGGAAACTGTCGTCGCCATGTAAGAGTTAAGCCCTCTTGAAAATTCAACATATTTATGTTAATGATTTCCTACAATTTGATAAGGGGATGTTAGATCTATGAAGTGTCTCCATCATTGCGGGCACCAGACTAGAAGGTAAGAAGAATGCCCGCAGCTCTGGGATTTCACTGGAGGGCGTGGTGGCCTCCCATGCCTGCCTGAGAGTTTGATCCCAACGAGGCATGCATAGGAAGAGGCACAGCGCACGTATGCAGAGGATCTTGGCACTGAAAATATAGGTTAAAATCTCCCAGATGAGTGGCAAAATTGAAATTTTTGTTGCATCCTACAGACCGAGGTAAAGAAATGTATATACATATCAGCTCTACCAAATGGTGCAGATAGTGAATATTAGAAGTTAATACAAAATTTGTCAAGTTGGCTTTAGGAAAGGTTTGCGAATAGACAAAAGAAAGATGCCAAATTGAAATTCTTACAATACATCAAGGTTAAAATGTATCGTGCAGATTGTGAATATTAGAAGTTAATACAAAATTGGCTTTAGAAATTGTGAATAGACAAAAGAAAGATGCCAAATTGACATTCTTACGATACATCCAAATAAGGCTAGACTGTACTGTTGTATAGAAGATATTTATAATACATACAATCGAATCGACGTCTTAAATTTTCAAAATCTCTTGTTGTTGCATGAACCACATCTTTATATTTTTGCATTAGAAAACCCCTATGGCTCGCTTGAAGTTTTCCCAAGGAAGAACCATTCTCATTAAGAGGGTGCCCCACTGAACTTCACTCTAAACAAGGAAAAGACGCCTGAAAATGCTTACAGGATCATCCATTCTGATTTTGCAAGATTATCAACAAAATAATATGCATACATGATATAAGACTGCATATAATTTCTTCCGTGACCTTGAGAAACTATCAAGAATCTTCGAAGTTCTCTACAAACTTCACAACTTTCACGTTCCAGGAATAGACTCGAGTCAAAAGACGATGGACGTATAAAACCACTGACTATACAAAACTGGATCTGGTGTTGGTATAAGCCATACTCCAAATATAATGTGCACACATTATCTTTAGCCGCGTATCCAGATGTTTGTATGAAGTTAAGATTATGTCTAATGGTTTGGATGAGGCAAAAATACTTTATAGTTCTTTTACTTCACGGAGCCGAGCACGTCCAGGGTTAAGCAATGACTCTGACATTACCCATCCCTGCAAGGAAGAGAAAAGAGATTGCTAGAGTCAAAAATCTAAGAGTGAAAATAAAGTATATAAAGAAGCAGCAAAGGCTAAAATATATAGAACACCAGTACATATATTTATATCATATCATATTATACTCCTTATAAAAGAGCGATTTTGAGAAAAACTTTCCATGGTCAATTTTACCCTTAATCCTTTTAGATATTACATTCTAATTTTATCCTTATATATTCAAATAATTTAAAGGTAAAATCATTAACCAAAATTTGATATTTAAAGAGATCAAATAGTGGAACTAATTATCTATTCTATTAAAAGATGACACGCGTCCAACTAATTCTATCTTCCTAAGAATCCTCATTAAATTAAAATCATTCATATCCATTACTAGAAATTCCTATTCATAAAAAAGTAAAAAATTCTGAAAATCAAATTTTTGTTAATTCTAAACAAGTTCTAACCATCCACAATTAAAAAAATCTAAAAATTATCATTGTCCCTCCTTAATTATTTTAAAAAGTGAATTCCAATGAACCACTCCTAACTTTAAATTGAGCATTCAACTCCCAAAATATCTACAATTCTCATTAAATCCTTAGTAAGTTAGATAATTTCAGAAAACACCTAAAATATTTTGAATTTTTGCACTTAAGTTCCAAAATAACGTAACACTAAAATTTCACATCTGCTAAAATTAACCCTCAAGTATAGTACATACCCCTCAAATCAATGTTATTTGCAATTTAACCCTTAAATTGATAAACAACCCAAAAAATATGAAAAACGACAAATAGCTACTAAAAATTTTAAAATTATAAATAATACTCAGAAAATTTTGAAAGCTACAAAAAAACATATAGGCCCCTGTAGACACTAAAAAGTGCCAAGAAACGAAGGAGAGTCGAACCTCACTACAAGCACGACGAGAGTCGTCACAACGACGAACCTCAGCCTCAATTCATGAAGTTTGTCTCAGTTCAATAGGACAAACAACGCCTTACCCATCAAAAGACGAAGTTCGCCCAGAAATGAAGT
Organism: Asparagus officinalis; assembly: GCF_001876935.1. NCBI lineage: Eukaryota > Viridiplantae > Streptophyta > Magnoliopsida > Asparagales > Asparagaceae > Asparagus > Asparagus officinalis. The sequence continues at coordinate 107,366,010 of NC_033797.1, forward strand.
TCGTCATTGAAGATGAAGTTCGTCCAAAAACGAAGTTCATCCAGAAACGAAGCTCGTCATTGAAGACAAAGTTCGTCATTGAAGACAAAGTTCGTCGATGCCATTGTTAACGAACCTCTTACGTAGTCGAACCTCGTCTGTCATAATTTTTAGAGGCTACATTGAAGGAGGATTAATGACCAATAACTCACCCATTTAAGGAGAGTTAATGACCTCATTTAAATGGGAGTTAATGACCACTAACTCCCTCATTATAAGGGGAGTTAAAACTCATTAACTCACTCCATAATGGCCCTAAGCCTATAAATAGGCATAATCAACATGTAAAGAGGGGAGGAAATTAAGAGGCTAATGAATAAAGCCTATCTCTCCTCCACTCTCATGGATCTTCATAGATCATTAGCTAATCATTTGGCCTTAGAACGTTAAAGCTCATAACGAGCATGACGAGGGTCATTACAATGATGAACCTCATCTCAAACAACAAAACTTATCGTTGGAAACAAGATGTGAAGCTCGTCATTGGAAACGAGGTTTGAATCTCATCATTAAAAATGAGACTTGACATCAAAGACGAAGCTCGTCATTAGAAACAAGGTTCGAAGCTCGTCATTGGATACGAGGTTCGGAGTTCATCATCGGAGGTAAAGTTCGTCAATGAAAACAAAGCTTGTCATCAGATTTAAAGCTCGTCAGTGAAGACGAAGCTCATTATTAAAAAGAAGCTCACGAGGCTCGCCATGCAGCGAGGCTCGACATCAAAGACGAAACTCGCTACGCAGTGAGGCTCGACATCAAGGACGAGGTTCACCAACGCAACAAAGTTCGTCACCCACATTAAATCAGGTTGTAACGGCCACGAGGACCAAGTCAGCCCACGTGGGCTAAATCTAAGGAGTACGTTACGCTCCATTAGTCAACATAGGCTAAATCTCAGGAGTCGGTTACACCCACGACCCCGCGTTTATAGCACGTCAATTACGTGCTAAAGCTCTATAAATACCCGCAAGCAGCTATGAAGAGGGTTGGTGAATTGTTAATTAATTGGAGATTTTCAAGCTTGGACTTCACGAAGCATCAGAGACAAGAGTTTCTGCACGCCGATTCGGAGTACGAACTTCGATTCCAGCCGGCTAACGAAGGTCAAAAGCTCTTGTGATCTTGGTCTGATCGTCAACGGGAGGCAAGCTCGACTCAAGCATTGGGGAAAGCATCATTTCGCCACCTAGAACCCACCTTAAACAAAAGAGAAGCTGAATTAATCTTCTCATCCTCTATAATCGAGAGAGAGTGAGTGATTGTAAGGATTTCGTACCAAGTGATCGAACCCATTTCTTAAAACAAGATAATCAATCAATCCTTAAATTTTTCGAACCTACAGACGATGGCGATCACATTGGGAGCAGCTATTCTCTCCGACGAGATGGTGGTGGCGCAATCAGACAAGATTGCAGTGGGAACAGACGTCGAGACTCTGGTCATCGAATTTGACCAGTCCAAATATGAGGATTTTCTTTCCTCGGGTTAAGTCTAGTCCCACGAAGGCACGTAAGTGTCGTCGAGTCTTGTATGAGACCTCAGCCCAAGTGGCTCCTGATGATTCAACTCGAGTTAATCTCGAGGAAAAGTCCAAGCCCCTCAAAGAGGAGGCTCCAGGAACAAGCCGTCAGGCTAAGAAATAGGTTGTCAAACAACCTAGCCGAACTTCGGCTTCTACTAGCCAAATTATAGCTTTTGAAACGAACCTCGCTCAGCTCTGGTTGAAGCAAAGGTTTCTACTGGTTCATTGTCGAGACACGCTCGACAACATCAGCGTCAGAACCAAGCTCGCCGCAGGGCTCGAGCTTTGGTCTCGCTAGACGGTTTTCATTATCGACCGAGGGTTAATCAACCTAAGGTCAACAAGTCTGACGAGGGTCAGGTGAATGAAGAACGTCCGAATGAAGGATCTCACCCTTGTACCCGAGTAGGCTCCGACAACGAACCTCATGCTCGAAAAGAGGTTCAACAATTTCAACAAGCGGTTCATACTGACGTTCGTAAAGAAAACGAACCTCAGGATGGAGTTCGTCAGTCTACCCAAGTTCATCAACCTCTATCATTAAGAGGGTCTCACCTGGGTAAAGCCAAGATGACAGAGTTGACTGGGGGTTGTCCAGCTGGTGACCTTCGGGATTATCTCACGCGCAAGCGCAGCATGAGCCAAATGCAATCTCATTGCTGCTGTGAGAAACTCATCTCTGCAGTACTTTCCCAATGTTCATGTGGGGAGTCAACTCATAAGCCTTCAGTCTTCGAACGGTTAAATGAACCGTCGACGGTCTCATCATCAAGAAGAAGACGCTTTCGTCCCAAGAAACAAGCATCCAAGAATCGCCACATTGAAGTGACGATTAACATGGTCACCAAGGGCAAGAGCAAAGCTTCGGCTTATTCTTCTGAATCTTCTGATCCTGAATACTCTCCAGGACTAGACGAAATGCTTGTCGAAGGACAGGGAGTGTATCAACACACTCGTACTCGTACTGGTGCGGTGATCTCGTTTGATTACCGTCGATTAACGGGCATCACAGATAAGATTAAGGAAGAGCCTGAAAACTCAGCTATTGTAACCTCTCAGCATTCCAATACCGATCAAAGTGCACAAGCAAGTGCTCACATGGCCGAAAGTGAGGAGGACCCGGCGAGGCAGGTGGAAGAGCAACAATCAACCATCCTCCAACAACAGGAGTCTATTAGACGTTTGGAGGATATGGTGAACAAACTCCTCAAGGAGAAGAAGAAAGCCACCGCTGAATCCTCAGAATCAAGGCACCAGCGACCTTCACCCATTGCTCGGGAATCTAGCCGTCGAAACCAAGATGGCGATAATGCAGAAGATGGGGAAGAAAATATTTTTTATATTCATTCTGAATCATCCGAAGCTGAGTCCAATCCGCGTAAGAATGACCGAGATCAGAAGTTGGACGATTTCCAGAAGTAGCTTAAGGCTTTAAAGTTTCAGAGGAACTTCAAAGAATTAGGGGTCGTCAGGCCATACCCTGCCGAATGGGACGTCGTTCCCTATCCTCCAAAGTTTAAACCACTCAGCCTCCTGCAGTTCGATGGCAAGGGTTCTCCGACCCAACACATCTATTATTTCCAGGCGCAGAATGGACACATAGTGGGGAATGATCCTATTATAACTCAACTTTTCATTAGTACCCTCAAGAGGGTCGCTTTTGAATGGTTTCGCAGACTGGAACCTGAATCCATCACTTGCTGGAAGGACATGAAAAGACTTTTTCTGGCCAGATTCTTCGACGATGATACAAAAGTATCTATGGCCATCCTGCTAACTGAAAAGCAGAAGAAGACAGAGTCTGTCAGTAACTTTGTCAAGAGATTTAGAAATCGATCGCTGCATTGCGGTGATCAAGTTTCTGAAAGTACGTTGATCAAGATGTGTCGCAATAATCTCTCGATCCATATTTTATCCAAGATTGGAGCAGTGAAGACCCGAACTTGGAAAGAGCTTGTTCGTCAAGGAGAACAGGTCGAAAGCATGCTCAATAGACTAAATGCTGAGGAGCCATGTGATTTTCAAGGAGGTGATGACCAAGACAACCTCACCCCTGAATCTTCGTCAAAGCAGAAGGGCAAATCTTCGGATAGCCGCTTTCAGCAGAAGTACGACTTCCAAGACGATCAAGTCATCCCGATACTCAAATCCTTGATCAAGGCGAAAAAAATCAAGCTCCTAGAATCGATGCGACCCGAGGAGATGTCGAGAACGGATGATCTCAACTATTATGCGTACCACAGGATGGTTCATCATCCCACCTCTAAATGCTATACCCTGAAGGATAAGATCCAAGTCTTATTGGATGTAGGAGTCTTTACCCTTCAATCCTGATTTACAGCTATCGCTGGAGTAGTTGTAATCATGGTTTCTCTACAAAACCATGTACTACCTTAAGGTTTCTCTCTGATGAAACCATGAGCATCTGGCCCCTTACCACAAAACTATTATGTTAATGATTACCTCTGATAGTTAGCTTCCTTCAAATTCCCTCGTCAATCCTCTTCAATAGGATGGCGGGACCACAAAACCATTAAGTTAATGATTACCTCTGATAATCACTTCCTCCAAATTCCCTCGTCAATCCTCTTTAATAGGATGACGGGACCATAAAACTATCACGTTAATGATTACCTCTGATAGTCAATGTTCTTTCAAGAAAAATATCTTTCCAACATTGGCCTAGCAAGTGATGTGTCTTTGTTCTCATCATCGTCGTCATACTTCCAAGTAACTGAACGACATGATCTTCCTAACGTCGTCATTTCCCCAAATGACGTTCGTTTTTCAACATTGACCTACCAAGTAATGTGCCTTTGTTTTCTTCATTGTCGCTATACTCTTAAGTCACAGAACGATATGATTATCTTAACGTCGTTATTTCCCCAAATGACGTTCGTTTTCCAACATTGATCTACCAAGTGATGTGCCTTTGTTTTCTTCATTGTCATTATACTCCTAAGTCACTGAACGACATGATTATCCTAACGTCGTCGTTTCCCCAAATGACGTTCGTTTTTCAACATTGATCTACCAAGTGATGTGCTTTTGTTCTCATCATCGTCGTCATACTTCCAAGTCACTGAACGATATGATTATCCCAACGTCGTCATTTTCACAAATGACATTCATTTTCCTAACGAGTTTGCTATGTGTTGAGCTTCGTTCTTAACACTTGTCATTTTCACAAATGACATTCATTTTCCTAACGAGTTTGCTATGTGTTGAGCTTCGTTCTTAACACTTAGTCATAATTTGAACCTCGTTAACATACATTGCTATGTGTTGAGCTTCGTTCTTAACACTTAGTCATAATTTGAACCTCGTTAACATACATCTGATCTAAAGCCTTAAAGAAGCTAAGGATAGAGGAGAAATCTTAGCGTTGAGCCTAAGAGAAATTCCTCGACAACTTACCATGCTAAGGGCAAAAGCATGGCTAGTCCAACTCAAACGGCTGTTGGTAAAGACAAATCAAGTCCGTTGATAGCTGAGGATTTGCTAAAAATCCCAAGTCTTGATTGTCAGTCCCACATGAGTTTGATAAAGTTCACCCGGAGCATTGAAGCTCATCAAGAGGCCAAGCTCATCAAGAGGCCAAGCTCGCCAGGAGGCCAAGCTCGTTGTGTAAGCCAAGCTCGCCACAACCAAGAGAGTTCAAAGAATTCCAGATCCATACAACCCAATTTGGATCTGAAAACTTTGAAGGGGGTTTTGTAGACACTAAAAAGTGCAAAGAAATAAAAGAGAGTCAAACCTCACTACAAGCACGATGAGGATCGTCACAACGACGAACTTCAACCTCAATTCATGAAGTTTGTCTCATTCAATAGGATAAACAACATCTTACCCATCAAAAGACGAAGTTCGCCCAGAAACGAAGCTCGTCATTAAAGACGAAGTTCGTCATTGAAGACGAAGTTCGTCGATGCCATTGTTAACGAACCTCGTGCGTAGCCGAACCTCATCTATCATAATTTTCAGAGGCTGCATTTAAGGAGGATTAATAACCAATAACTCACCCATTTAAGGAGAGTTAATGACCTCATTTAAATGGGAGTTAATGACCACTAACTCCCTTATTATAAGGGGAGTTAAAACCCATTAACTCACTCCATAATGACCCTAAGCTTATAAATAGGCATGATCAACATGAAAAGAGGGGAGGAAATTGAGAGGCTAATGAACAAAACCTATCTCTCCTCCACTCTCATGGATCTTCATAGATCATTGGCTAATCATTTGGCGTTAGAACGTTGAAGCTCATAACGAGCATGACGAGGGTTATTACAATAATGAACATCGTCTCAAACAACAAAGTTTGTCGCTGGAAACAAGATGTGAAGCTCGTCATTGGAAACGAGTTCGAATCTCATCATTGGAAATGAGATTTGACATCAAAGACGAAGCTCGTCATTGGAAACGAGGTTCGAAGCTCGTCATTGGATACGAGGTTCGAAGCTCGTCATTGGATACGAGGTTCGGAGTTCATCATCGGAGGTGAAGTTCGTCAATGAAAACAAAGCTTGTCATCAGATTTAAAGCTCGTCAGTGAAGACGAAGCTCATTATTAAAGAAGCTCACAAGGCTCGCCACGCAGCGAGGCTCGACATCAAAGACGAAGCTCGCCATGCAGTGAGGCTCGACATCAAGGACGAGGTTCGTCAACGCAGCGAAGTTCGTCACCCATATTAAATCAGGCTGTAACGACCACGAGGACCAAGTCAGCCCACGTGGGCTGAATCTAAGGAGTATGTTACCCTCCATTAGTCAACATAGGCTAAATCTCAGGAGTCGGTTACACCCACGATCCCGCGATTATAGCACGTCAATTACGTGCTAAAGCTCTATAAATAGCCGCAAGCAGCTATGAAGAGGGTTGGTGGATTGTTAATTAATTGGAGATTTTCAAGCTTGGACTTCACGAAGCATCAGAGACGAGAGTTTATGTACGCCGATTCGGAGTACGAACTTCGATTCCAGCCGACTAACGAAGGTCAGAAGCGCTTGTGATCTTGGTCTGATCGTTAACGGGAGGCAAGCTCGACTCAAGCATCGGGGGAAGCATCTTTTCGCCACCTAGAACCCACCTTAAACAAAAAAGAAGCTGAATTAATCTTCTCTTCCCCTGTAATCGAGAGAGAGTGTGAGTGATTGTAAGGGTTTCGTACCAAGTGATCGAACCCATTTCTTAAAACAAGAGAATCAATCAATTCTTAAATTTTTCGACCCTACAGCCCCTAAAAAATTGAAATTGTAAAAAATCCATGAAAATCTTAAAATTGAAAAAAATACTCATAAAGTTCTAAAATTATGAATGGCACAAAAAATCATAAATTACACAGAACTTAAAAATCGAAAAAGTGCAAACAAACCCCCTTAAATTTTAAAAATTATAAACACCCCTCAAAAATTCAAAAACTCAAGAAAACATATGAAAAACATGAAAATTACCAATAAAAATCCCATAAAAAGTAAAATATTACAAATGGCATCCTAAAAATTTTAAATTGCAAACAGCCCCCTAACCATCTTTAAAATATTAAATTGACCCTTTAAGTTAGAAAACTACAAAGAAATCCTGAAAAGATTACAAAAAACTAAAAAAGTATAAACAATCCTCAGAAAAATCAAATATTAGACACAAACTCCTCTAAAATCTAAAACTTACAATCAACCTCTTGAAAATTCTAATAAATACAAACAAACCTCTGAAAAGATGTAAAACTTATAAATGATTTCTATCTTGGGTGTTTTGCTAAAAATTGCTGGGGCTTAAGTGAAAAAAACGTAAAACTTATTGGGTTATTAGGGTGTACTTTGGTCATTTTGACTACACATAAATTAATGATGTTGATTTTTAAGATTTTCTGCCAAAAATTATTGGGCGCTTAGTGAGAGTTTTAAAGATATTTTAATTTTGCTACAAATAGTAAAATTCTTAGGGGTTTAGTGAGATTTACCTTTATGTTAATTTTGAGGGTTTCATGAAATTGTAAAAAAAAACCTTAGAAAATCTTAAAAGGTGAAAAAGACTCTTATCACTCTAAAATTATAAATGATTCACAAAATATTCATAAGTTATAAACAACATATGCAAAATCTAAAAAGTACAAACAACCTCCTTTAAATTTTGAAAATTAAAAAACAAAGCCCTAAAAATTCAAATTTTCGAAAAAACGTGAAAATATGAAAATAACAAAAAATCCAATAAAAACTAAATATGACAAATAGTGTCCTAAAAAAATTTAAATTGTAAGCAGTCCCCTAAAAATCTAAAAAATCATAACCAAACCCTTTAAATTAGAAAATTGCAAAGAACCATCAAGAAAATTACTTTAAAAAACCCAAAGTATAAAAAGTACAAACAAAATAATTAGAAGCAAATCTCCTAAAATTTTAAAAATTATAATCAACCTCTTGAAAATTCCAATAGTTATGAAAAACCTCTGAAAAAAATCTTAAAATTGTAAACATCCGATGTTAGGGGTTTTTTTGACAAAAAACATTTTAGGTTAAGTAAAAAAATGTAAACTTATAGGGTTATTAGGGTAACAACGTTAGCTTTTAGGGCGTAGAGTGAAAAGAGTTTATGGTGATTTCTTAAATTTTAAAGCTTGAGGGGGATTATCTATATTAAGCTCAAATCTAAGGGGGTTTCTCAAATTAAAAATAGTTTAGGTGGTTTTCGTAGAGAATCTCTATATTTGAGGGGGTTTAAGTGAAGAAAGTTCAAGTGATTATCTCAAAGTTGGGGGTTATCTACAATATGCTTAAACTTGAGGAGATTTTCACATATTAAAATAGTTGAGTGGATTTTTCTAAAATTAATCCATTATTTTTTAGATATAATATTATAAAATCCCATAAGTAGTGATTATAAGAAACCCCCTTTAACTTTTAGATCTTATTAGAAAACACCCTCAACTTTGAGATTTTATCAAACAAAGTTCATAAAACTAAACACGTTATACAAAAATACCAAAGGCCAACCAATAACAAAATCAATAAACCACATATACATCTCAGGTAAATATATCGGTATATGACGGATATAAGCAAGTTATTAAATCAGGGCTCAATATGCCTCTATGAGGTTTTGTTTTAACGCTAAGAGCCGAAATTTAGGTCTCACCGTCCCGGAACCACGAGCTTAATAATTATGGGGTTTACCGAGTCAACCGGAGTATGAAGTGTTGACCGCATTGAGACGTAGCCTCTTATTTCCATTTCATGTTTTTTTAGTTTTCTTAAATATTCACATCATGTACTAGAATTCATTAATGATTCTCTATCATTCTTATATTTGCTTATCATTTGTCGAAATATTTGAATTTTTGTAAAACCAGTGTTTTAAGTATGAATTTATCCACTTATTGAGTTGTGGTGGATTGGTGGCCCCTAAAATTATCGCTTTTAGAGTGGTTTTCTAATAAAATCTCAAAGTTAAAAGGGGGTTTCCTGATAGCCCCTAGTGGATTATATGATATTTTTAAAGTTATAAAGGATTATCTGATTATCATCCAAAGTTAACATGGTTTTTTTTGTTGATATTTAGCCTTTAAAATATTTTACTTTTATTCACATAGTTCTCTGCACTAAACATGAAATATATCGTTTTCTTAATAATTTACTATATCAAATAGAAAAAATGCAACATTTTACCATAAGCGACCAACTCAGTGGAAAAGGATTTTTTTATTTTTTATGACTAAAAAAGATAACTTAAAAAGTGAAAACTTAGATATTTAGGCTTTTGAAATGTTCAATATGTATGTTAAGTAAAAGGAGTTATGTATATAAAATTATTCAAATAAGGGCTCTTAATTTAAAACTAAATTCTAATTTAATGCATTTCATTTTAAATATTTTATATTTCTAATATTATACTTTATAGACATGCGCGAAAAGTGGTATAAATTAGTTTTAGCCACATTTAAGTTCTTCTCATGTTTTGACCATGAGATGTTCAATATATATCATTTTAAAATATTTAAGGTCTTCATTAAGTGCAAGCCTTTGAGAATAGGTATGTTAATTAAAAATAGTTATGTGAGAAAACTACTTAAATATGTGTTGTTTAAGTTTTTTGATATTTTATTATGAGATATTCAATATATATCATTTCAAAAGATTTAGGGTCTTCACCACTTACAACCATTTTGACAGACTTGAATTAGAATAAATCGGAGTAATACTAGCCATTAGATACTAAGAAATAGAGATGAGTCCTGATAGAAGGTGTAACTGAGGCAGTTGAGCTAAAAAAGTTTTGAATTGCAAGAGTAATTGAATGAAATGGAAAAGGATCTTCAAATAAATAGGAATATCATACTCATTAAAAAAAATTAACATAATTTAAAGACGAGCAAATCTCCAATTACGTGAAATAGTCAAAGTTAACTATAAAGCAATTTTATGTCTCAAAAAATAACAAGTTACTCTACCAATTAAAAAACATATATACTAGCATAAAATATATTAATTTGTCATTTTATAGCTTGCTTTGACAATTCAGAACATAAACATATAGAATATAATAATATTACCTTGGAAAAATTCTCATAATTAAGATCCATGGTTATTGATATATGATATTTCTTTAGGAGTCTATTAGCCTCATGGGATATAACATTAAAGTGGAAATTAGTTATCAAAATTGTAAAGGGTATAAAAGACTGTGAATTCGTGCAAATTATAAGATGAAAACATAGGATTACGATGAAAATAAAATTATTTGCATAAAAAATATTTTTTTCATAAAAGGATCTTTGACCTTCATGTACTATTTATCGTAAATTGTACTTAATGTGAATTGACCGTGAAATTTTGACTTTTGTTATGGTACTTTTAATACTTTTGATTAACTATATAGTGTATAGACAATAGATTATTTTACTTTTTCACGTGAAATTAAAAGAAATACTTCACAACCGAGTTAAGTAAGAAAATAGTAAAATTTAACCACGTGCAATGCACGTGCATCCAATCTAGTATCTACTAAACATGTATAGATGATAGACATAAATACAAACAAGCAAAATATATTGCAAAGTATATTCATAAAAGGGAAAGACAGCACAAAAAGTTACCTCGTCCGCTGCTTTCTTCTTGAAAACCTCATAAGAAGACGAAACAACATTGCAAGACTTTGATATATGATCCAGAAAATCAGCATTTGAAGGCATGCCCTGGTCTAATGAGGAATCAAACATATTCCTTGATTCAAAACTATCATTCTTCTTTAAAGACCGATTTGCATTCGTCGACCGAATGAAATGCAAAAGGACATGAGCCTGAGATACCAGACACATGTTATTACACAAATGAGAATTTCTGATTTCAGAAGAGAAATCCATACTCACATGAAAAGCTGCTTTTAGAACATCATCCGACTTTGCTTGATTTTTAAGCAACGCATAGACATTTCCCTTTGAAGGATTATACGTAACTATGTATCTTTCATTCTGAAAGTAAAGAAAATCTATTTTAGCTGATATATAACAATGTGGTTCATGTTTCACCAAAAACTGAAAGTAAAAGAGTAAAAAGAATATAGCCATAGCATACGAATGAAACAACACATTCAAGGACATAGGTTTTAGATCTGTAAGAATCTGATGATGAATTACGAAATAAAAAAGTTTAAGGAAAGTGCACTGCTACATCTAAATTGTGGGAACAAAAAGGCATCAGTGCCATTTTTATACCTCAAACAAGGGCTCTATGGCAAGAAATGAAGCAGGTTCTTGAAATGCATCCCCAAACTTCGAGCCTATAGGAAGGTAAAAAAACATATGTTAGATAAGAGCGCCCAGCATCACATAAATTTATCTAATCCAACTCAGAAGTCATTCAGTGGCACAGAAAAAAAGAGAGGAAAGGAGATGAAATTTACACACCTAAAATAACCGGTCGTTTGGACCATGGAGGACTGAATATGCTCTCTTTAGAATTCCCTTCCTTCAATGAGGGAACATTTCCTACAAAATATCATGGGGCAATCAGTAGTATAAGAATACATCAAAAACTAGAAGTTGGTTCAAAATCACAAGCATTTCTAGAGGAAAAGAGACTATAAAATTATACTGATATGAGCATTTGAGAAATACGGCATGATCTGTAAACGTTTATATATTAAATTAGAATTTTTGTCTTCATTCTGATAAACATGGATCTGCCAGTTTAATAGAAAGCACCGAAATTGTGGGATGGATTCAACTACATTACCTAAACATATGAAGATATATTTGTGCAATATGTTGAAAATAAAAGATCATAATCACATCAAGTGTTAGTTATCCCAGATAAATTGTGTGCCAGATTGTAAATCTTCAAACTACAATCTCATTAGGACCACCTCGTGCATCATTGTCTGTTGAAGAACACTTCAGTATATAGGTTTTCTTTTTTCCATTAGAAATATTAACGTTGATTTGACAATTATAGAAAATTAGGAAGTGTGGAACCTACCAGTCTTCAGAAAGGACTCCACAGCTACAGTGAATCTTGCTCGGTTTAGAGTATGCAATACAACAGATTTAACCTAGGACCATAAATGAATAAAGTAATCAGGTTTATGTCAAACAGTTCGAACATAAGCCAATATACAATATATGTAAGAAGCAAACCTCCTGGTATGAACTGAAAACATATCCACATGAAAGGATGGCAAAAGAAGACACCAAAGATGGGTTCCTCTTTGACATTAAGATACTAAGTCCAGTCCCCAGCTATACATAAAAGCACAGGATGAATTGCCACAATAAATGAAACAAAGAGTGCTTTATTCGGCAAATACAAACTAAAGAATAAAGGCAAAAGAATCATCGAAAGTTGAAGGACAAGTTTATAAACTTATAAGGAGAAGATAACTGTGGGCTCTCTGCAATGAGTTTGGATCTTGCCAAATTTGGTGATTCAAATAAAGGGAAAAAAGAAAAGAAAAGAAAAGAAACAGATTTTCAGCTTTCATAACATTAAAAGTGTAATATATTCATTCTGAATTAAGACGATGATGCAAAAAGTAAACTATAGAAAGGCCTATACTTATCAAGAAATTATTTCTAAAGTGACTATACATGTTTAAAGGACTCTTCCGCTACACAAAACTCCAAAGTTGTGGTGAGAGTTAAGAGTTAAATAACTTTATACTCTAACATGTCCCTACAGGTTCAACGCCATTTTCTACGTGAAATCTAGAGTCACATAGCGATATCCTTTTCTAAATTCGCTTTAAATTCGTGGTAGATGGGAATTGATCCTAGGTTGCTCTAATACCATGTTAAAGGATCCTTCCAGTACACAAAACTCGAAAGTTGTGGGGAGGTGAAGGTTATAGTTTTATAATCTAATAATAGAAAAAAGGAGATAATTGCAATATAAGGTACCATTTACACTTGTAATAATTTTATCTAGATGCAAACTGAAACTTGAGAACAAAAACCATTCCTTATGTTTACAGTTGTAAACTTTAATTATACAAGGTACAAGGGACAACGGGGCATGATTACATGATCCCAATTCAAGCTGAAATTGGATCCTAAAATCATATCAGATAGCTTACTCATAGAAGGACCCAAGACATCGATCCAATGGCCTAACCCCAGATCTAGATGTAAATTCTTAAGAATACCAATACAACAAAATGACATTCAATAAACCTTCACATAGAACTACGTAATCATCTCGTTTCTTCTTAAATGCCTAATGCATGAGTTAACTTGGTCATATTGACTAATATTTGTAATAGAAAAATAAAATAACATATATGAGAAAGGACTTATTAACTTTATACTCTCAAGTTTCAACTCCTAATAGAATTATTGGAAAGAAATTGGAAATTGGACCATCTGATAGAACATTGTTGGTGTCCTCAAATGCATGCTATATTTCCCAATGTACTCAGGTTACTAAGTGGGTCACTGGGTCCTACAAATCTTACATTGGATTCTCAAGTTCATCCTGTAGGATCCGGAACCACCAACATGTTCCCACCCCTAACACAAGGGAGTCTACAAATTGCAAGTGTTTTTTCTTAAACTAATGCCACCGATATGCTTTAAGACATGACACGAGTGGACCTGGAATCAGCAGCCAAAACTGATGGAACTCAAAATTGAAACCAATATAACTTCAAACTGAAACAATTTATTATAATATCCATACCTCTAACCCCTTAAACTTAAGTCTAACCATAACTAATGAGCATCTCTAAGGGAGTAGGACAAAATGGCGGATGGACATGTAGAGGCAGTACAAATAAAAGTTGTGTAATATTACACAAAAGACACCTGGCAGAGAGATGGGATAAATCAATCCATGCGTCATCACCCTTCTTCTCTCTTTTCCCCCTTTAATATTTGTTTCTTTATAACTTGGCTGACAAATAGTGTCTGACAAGGCAACATGTCATACATCATTTTCTTGTTTATTTGAAATGAAAACCTTCATTGTTATACCCGACTAAAACATTATGGATGGGAATACCCTTCCAAATTTTGAGCAGAACCTGGAGTTCACATGAAAACCCTAAAAAAATCATATTGGAAATCACCAATTATGAGTTTCAGCTGATATTTTAAAACTTGACATCCTGAAGAACAGATCAGATAGATCAGCTGCTGTTAGTCCAATAGACGATGATCTTCCAAAAGAAGTCACATGTGAATAGCGAAGTCTTATGATAGTTTGGGACTAGTCTGGAACAGCTTCCCCTTATCAACTGGTCTTCAGATACAGAAGTCAGAAGCAGCATCCTTTGCTAAAGGGTATTTCTATTCATTTCTACAATATATTATATGTCACTACTTCTATCATGAAAGGTCGTACCTGTACCGAACACATACTTGATACATGTCAGTGCCGAAAATTCATGGATGCTCCTTGGATAAATGCACAAATTTATTTTGACATGTACTCAAGTATATAATATATGCTCTAAGTTATAACACTTGTCATACACTTATTGGATGTATATTCTACATTCATATTCATTTCTTGAAACTCGTTAGACATGGGTCATGTTTGTTTCAGCCCATATCCAAGTTCAAAACTATGATTTAAAAGAGTCGTTTGAGTTTCTAATCCAATAACGAGTAGTTTCCAATTTATAATTACTGACATAATAAAAGAAACTTAAAAATGTGATAGGAATTTTGATTCTAATAACACATGAACTGAAAAACAATAATCATTTCATACAAATTATTAATTTCACCCTTTATATGTAATAATGTCCCCGTACCCAAAATTTTACAAATTTTTTGTATATTGTACACGCACCCGTACCCATACCCATATTCGTACCCATTTCTATGAAACTTAGGTGGCACTATTTGTCTGCCACCCAGTGAAATAAATTACCAAAAAATAAAATCAAACTTTTCCCTGTTTTTAAAGAATACCTTTCATGCAGTTCTATTTGTTGCTGATTTGACCATTGCTCTAATAGTATTTCTTTCCTGGTCCTTTTGATCAAGAAAGAGAATAAACTTTTATATGTTATCACAATCCCTTTCTCATCCTCCACTCTTGATATTGAGAATATAGTTCCCTATAGCATGTAATTTCAACCTTAATGGAAGAAGTAGTTCAGGTTAAGCATGTAAAAGATCAGCTAATGAGTCAGAAGCAGTATTTACTTAGGTTTTAAAATATACACACACAAAAAAAACCTGGCCATCCTAGACAATTTTCGTGTGCTAGACATGTTGTAGTGCTGATATTTTAAAGCATCTGTGTACTATCAGCATGAGCATACCAGATCTGCTATATTGCCAACACATTCCCCCTTGGCTGTGACATCCCCAATGTTTTCCCCTCTTGCATAGGCCTTGTATATTGGAGTACGTGTTGACGTTGATGTCACGGCAGCAACATTCTACACAGATTAGAAGCATAAGATCACACCACATGAATTTATTTAAAAGGACAGAGAGAGATAAACTTCAATTTAGTTCAATTTAAAATGACAGAAATTGCTGCAAGTATAGAGTACCTTTAATACATTGGCTGCACATGCTAATGGTAAGAACAGGTTTGGCATGGTAGTGGTAGCTAACTCCACTGCAGCACCCAATTCCATTAAAAGATCGCCAGTAAATCGCAGCTGGGTTCATTTTCAATGTTTTAGTCAACAATAAGATTTGTAAGCACAAGATCCTGCAGAAAAAGCTTTAAAAAAAGATAAACCTACTGCTTTCACCTGTTTTAAATCATAGTCAAATTTTTTTCCTTGACGTGCAAAAAGCATTTTGCCAACACGTCCAGCTCCATCCTGCACAAGGTCGATGCTCAAGTTAGAAGCAAATTCAAGTTAAAACATGAAATCATGATCATACTTTCATGTGTTCTTTTCTTCTCTTTTTTCTTCTAAGAAAGAATCTTATAGTTGCCTTCATTGAAATTTTAATATTTTCCAGTAAAATTTAGAGTAGAGTGAACTATTGTTGTTCTTTGGCTTATATCATGTCTTAAAGATCTATGCATGTTTACCCAAAGAAGAAGAGATATCAATTTAATTACAGCAAACTTAGTATAGGAGGGTCTTGTTGAACTTCTCCTCCACCGTTGCGTGTATATGCTTGATTACTCAGCCCAGATCATTTTCATACTAGCAAGCTGAAACAACTGCCTACGCAGACATGTGACCGGCATTAGGACCATGCTTGCTTGGTATCATCATGCCAGAGTGTGTACGCACGACAGGAAACTAGGATGGGTTGAAGGGAGTTGAGTGAGGTGGCAAGTTGGCAACTCCTTAGGAGTCAAAGTTGTATTGAAAAATAAGCCAACAAAAGTATCCTTGAACTCATTAGATAGTTAACTAATCGGATTAAGCATTATTATGATTTTGAATTTTATTTCATTATTTATTTATTTATTTATTTACTTTCTTCAGTTAAATTTATTATGACTAAATCAAATAGCGCGAGTGAGGTGTCTACTCAAGCAGGTTACCATGCAAACTGACATGGAATTCTACAGAAAGTACCTCCATAGTTTCTCTTCTTGTATCTTTTTCCTCTCCATCTTTATTCTTCTCCCTTCCTATGATGCATCACATCTTTGCTATATGCTTTCTTTGATGGCGATCAACCACGATAAACATTAGGTAGGCTTTACTATAATACTTATGCATCTCTTGTTTTAACTTAACTAAGTTCCTCAAAGATAATTGCCTTCAAGACATCCTTTATGAGTAATGACTTACTAGCACCAGAAAACATCCTTTTTTTATTGTTAAAAGATTAGATCCACTGCCGAACATGTGACAGCCTTGAACATTCAAAGCCTAGAAGGATGGTGACTTGTTTTAAAATCCTTCACAAGGTCTGCTATTGATATAGTCATTACATCACTCCTACTAAGTGACAACAGTTATCCTTAAGAATTTACATGTTATGAAAGTGAAAACAAACTGCTCCAAATCCTCCATTAATGTGAGGCTCGTTCCAGATTTCAAGAAGAGAAAGAAGCGACAAGCCTCAGGCAATAAGTAACCACTCCCTTTCTAAGGACTTCAACTTCTGCTACTTGCACAGAAATATGTCAGTTCCCTCTACTTCGACATCATTTAGTCCCACAATTTCGCAACATTTCGTACTATCTAAGACCAGTGTTTTAAATATCGGCCGCCATTGGAGGTTTTATACCCTAGCCGCCACGATATCCTTCATTTCAATGCGTATTGCGTTTCTGAGGTCATGTCGGAAAATATCGGGTATGTCGGGCGCCATTGCGGCCAAGAAATATCGGCCAAATTTCAGAAAAAGCGGTTTTAAGCTTCTTGGGTCAAGTTTGAAAAACAAAATCAGGTGTCTACAATTGGTTAGTGATCCTAACATCAATAAGTTATGTACTTTTTCATATGTTTAGACAATATAATTATCAAGTATGTGAAGATTCCATTTATGATATTATATCAACCTATCCGATATGGCAATCCGATATTTTTTTCATGTCCCCCGATATATCCCCAATTTCCGCTATCCGACATGAATTTTGGCCGACCGACATGAACCCGACATCCGACATTTAAAACATTGTCTAAGACAGCTCTAAGCAGTCACTTAACATTAGTTTCTATTCCAGGTACAGGCAAACCTAATGATCACCAAATGAGCAATATAGTTCCCTCTGCGGTTTAGGCTATAACCCTAATTAAATGCAAACATCAGAGAGAAATACTTTAGTACATCAACATGACATTATTGCTTGGAAAGAGTAAGAGTGGTATAAACAAAGAACAGAGTCAAACCTGCTCTGTCTGGGACCTGAATATTAACTTAAACTGCCTTGGCTATGCTGGGAACTTGGGGTGAAGGGTAGAGTTGTCTTAGGTGCAACATAAAGTCAGGATCTTGATAGCATGCAAACCTAGAGCTTGAAAAGACATCTCTGATTCTCCGTGTACTCATCTTCAGTCCTTTTCAAATAACCCATATGAGTTGCTAATACAAAATACAGTCCAAATGATTATACTTTCTTCCCTATACCACTGTCATAAGTCGTAACTCAACCATCCACAAATATTAGGCCACCGCTAAAATTTGTTTTCTTTTTGGGCATTGCCCATAAACATAAGTGATGTGACAGGGAACAACCATGAGTAAAGGAAGAAGCAAGTGGAAGATAGAACTCCCTATATAGAAGAAATATCCTTAATGGGATGAATAATTTGAAATTTATAGATCCTCTTCCACTCTTAAAACATAACCAGACTCTAATATTAAAAACAATTCTATGCCACAGACATTAATCATTGCATGAAACTCGAATAGATATTGTATCGTCTGTTTAATAGGATTTCCTTTGATAGATCAGTTTAAGACTTTTAAGTTGTGAAATGTCATTATCACATAGCCAAGCTCAGTATTTTGTACATTAACAGAAGTTCTTTCCCTTACCATTAGTACCATAAACATTTCAGTCACCCAATCTGGATCTTCTTAAAGGATTGAGTTCAGATCAACAAATCTGTGCACCCAATTTATGCTCAAAATCAGCTCAGATATTCTTTTCTTTGTTGATATAAGGTGCCTAACTGACATATATCTTATTAGATTGCCACATATTCATATGTAAATAGTTGCCAACAATTAAAGATACATTCAATAACACATACCTCTGTTAATAGACATATATCTCCCAGTGAAACTTTGCATACAAAATCAACACAAACACACAGCTTTGAATTACAAAATTCAATAAAAATCCACTTATCAATTACCCTCTTCTGACCTCTCCATCTCAATCAGTCTAACAACTCACTCTAAAGCAATGTTTTAAAAGAAGTATGTCTACGCGTCTAGACATAGTCTCGTAAGCTTCTCCAGGGATACAACATGCATGTTAGATTGAAATGGACAAAGTATCAATAACATTCCAACTTTGTATCTCATGGACAAGGACATTGCAATCAAATATTCATATCTTCAACTGTTCATGTTTATATGCATCTTATATCTGGATAATTCAGTACTACCTAGATTTCTATTTAAAATCCTTGTTTTCACTTTTGCAAAAATCTAGTGCCAAACCTCATCCATCAAGTGGTTTTCCTATCTAGATGTTGCTTGATAAGGCAAAATAATCCCATTAAATACCTGAAAATGAAATTAAGCCAAGTGGACTTATAAGCGCTCTCAGCTCCACAAAGAGTGTATCTCAAAGTACAAGCACAACTTCAAGAGAAGGTACATATTTTGATCCCTAAGGATGCTGGGAAATAAATCATAGATCCTGCCCATTATAGGCTAGTCAAACTATTAATGGATCCTGCCTTACGCGTTAGATGAAACTGTGAAATGTGTACCCCTCAAAGACTTATCACCATTTAGCATGCCGTTTGTTCATTTTTTTATGAGTTTCTTCTTCCTCTTTCTCTTTCTTTCCTCTTCCTTTTTTTCATCTTTCTCTTTTTCTCTCTTTTCCGCTCTCTTGACTTACTTTTTCTAAATTTTCTATACTTTTAATGAGCTTTATACTTAGTAGAAATTTCAAAGAGAAAACAAAGAATGCTTAGCCGGCATTTAGCTGCCCGCCTAAGCACCTAGGCATTGGGCACCCGTTCTGGTGCAGGTCTGACACTTAGAAGCACCCAATAATTTCTAAAAAATTGGTCTACAATGATAAAAATAATCTACCCAGATCCATCTACCAAACTAGGATCCAAACCAAGGATAGAGGATGCAAGATCTAATCCAAACGATATTCTTGGAAATTTCAAATCAAGATAGCAAGTTGCTAAAATAAATAATCAAGAAATGAAATTTTAAAGAAACTAGAAAACACCAACCTCTACAGAAATATATAGGATCTGATGTCAAGCCTAATGTCAGTTTTAGCGTGTTAAATAAGGAACAAGTAATGTAAATGAACTATATTATATTGAAAACCCAACTTTCAGTTCAATAGGACAACACATTTTCCAAAGAGAAAGTACAATCACAACGCATAAAATAAATGCAAAACAAAATCCAGTATATCTAGCAAGTCAACTTACACAGTATAATTATTCCACAAACAAATATGAATAAAATATATGCAAATAAACCAAGAAGCACAAAGTTTCTATTCACAACTTTCAGGATCATGTCAACTAAAGATTCAGAATTTCAATTGGTTACAATGTTACAGTACTCTTAATTTGATCCTTCACTGATAACATAGACAGATTTCAGGTTCTAGTCATGAAAAGATATTTTGTAGAGAAAAGGGAATATATCTTGGCAAACAGTGAAACCAATGTCAAAGAACTCTCCAAAAATTGTCATAATAGCCAAGCAATCAACAACCTTAATTGCAACAACAAATAGGTTAGCCAGATCAGAGTTCCTTGTTGTGACTTGAAAGAGGAACAACGGAGAAGGTAAGTGAGTGATATCAGGAAGATTAGACAGGTTGAAATTTCAAAAGAGAGAATATAAGAAGGCAACACCTGCTAGCAGGAAAACTCTTTTATCAGTTCTATGATTTTAGTTCATGTGACAAGCAGGAAATGGTGCGGAAACCAATAAATGAATGCACTACAGTAGATCTGCTAAACAAGAAACTGTTTGCTCCCAATGGTGGATAAGGAATCAACTTCTCTAATGATTTAAGAATCAAGGTACACGTTTAGAAGGAAATTTTGCTTATCTGACAAACAAATGTAATTCTTTTTAATAAAACTTGAAGTAGGATAGTAGCATCTTAGCTATTGATCTCGGTAACAACAATTATACCTAAAAAGATCAAAGAATAACAAATGGTACTAGCTATTAACTATAGAAGGTTCCTGCTAGGAAAAAATGCATAGAACATGGCCACTAGCGCTTGTGCTGCCAGTTTATGAGAATTGTTGCTTACCTTGAGAATCCAATTAATGGCAACAGCACCTGGTGTAGCTCTATTTTTTGATACTCCAACAGAACTCAACAGCGCCCGTGTAGTAAAAACACCCATTGCTCCCCCAAAGAAATGCTGGAAGTTAATAATAAACATCATAAAGGTATTAGATACCTCTAGATACCTCAAACCGCCAACAACTTGAAAGTAATGACAAATGCTTCAGGGTGCGTACATAACCAGAAGATTGGTATTTAACATGTAAAAGACATTAAATCTGCATGTCTTATAAGTACCTTCAAAGCCCTCCATGTCATGTATGGCACATACGAAGGAGTAACACTATCTGGAAAACCTTCTGGAACAACATAGGATCTTATGAAAGTCATCAACTCCTGCACCATAACGTAAAGTGACAACTTGAAGATGTAAGTACCAGGAATTTCAACGATTAGAAAATAGCAGAACATCCTTAAGTTCCCACACATTGCTCCTACACAAATCTATGTGAAATGTTGCAATTTTCATTATAACATGGAAAATTACTGAATACTAGAAATTTTCTTCACGCCATGATTTGTCAGTCCTATAAGGAGATATCTTTTTTATATTCATACTGCCACTGTAGCAAAAACTTATGAACGTATATTCATTGTAGCAGCTTTAAGAAGAAAAGGAAATAAAAGTAAAGAAACAAAATCCAATACAGTTCACTAACAAAGGTTAGTGGAAAGGGTTTTCCTGGACGGAGCACGCAATTGACAAAATATACACTTAAATTTCCGTCAATTAAGCTTTCTTTTCCTTTCAACATTACAAGTCACGATACAGAAATGAACTTGTAAAAAATCTGTTACTGCTCCAAATACCCATACAAAGAAAATTTCAATGTTAATCATGATTTCATTACTTGCAATTACCCCTCCCTTTTCTTTTTTTCTGTTTCCCCCCAAATCTAATTATACTTAAGATCATAAGTCCCGGAAAAAATGTCACTTTTCCTCCTAATTCTAAGCCAGCAGCTCCTTTCTCCAATCATGATAAATGACTCAAATTAATCAAAAAAGACAAACAATTACTAACCACATTCCACACAGAAAGAATTCAGCTTTCCAATTTCTAACCATCTCATCTAAAATTCATCACATCTATGACCAGAATCCAACCAAAACCAAAGCATTAAAAAAAAGAAAAAAGAAAAAGAAACTCACATCAGCGGGAGTCATGGGGCTCTGCAACGACACAACCCTAACCGAAGCCCCCTTCTTTATACTTCTCGAACCCTCCATTTCCACCACATAGTTCCATCGCCTCCCATCGATCTCCTCGCAACACAAAACCCTAGAATTCATCGATTCCACCGCTGCGAACTCCTGCATCTTGGGCCCAAACTTAACCTCCGTCGTCGCGTGGATCTGATCCGCCGCCTGAGAAGGAGGCGACGATGAGGCGAGGGTCGTCCTCATGGCCTCTCGAACGTGGGTCCTGGCCTCCTGAGCTAGGGTTTGGGCCGAGGTCGGACCGTTCTTGAGTTGGATCGGAGGCATTGTTAGGGTTTGACGATAGCGAGAGAGGGGAAAGGTGGAATTTTTAATCTAGGGTTTGGGTGTCTCGATGAGATCGAAGCATTGAACGCTCAGAGAGAGAACAAGGGAGCTCGAAAGGACAAAATTAGAAGAGGAAAATGAGAGACGACTGTTTTAAATCGTACGTTCATTTATATTTTGGGGATTGAGAGGAGACAAGCTGGCAGTTGATTCTTAACAGCTGCAAAGGACTATTGATGTTCAGCGGTTTGTAGCTCAACCGCCTTTTGAATATGTTATTTGGCAGAATAGTCTCATATATTTCTTCTAGCAAAACTCTGAGTTATACCCAAGTATGGGAAACGTAAAATGTATTTCCTATTACTTAAAAACTCTTATCTTTAAAAATGTCACTCGGCAAACATGACACATACCATTGAAAACGCAACCAGGCAAAAATATCTATTCCTATCTTCTTCTACCGCTTCGTTCTTAGCTCCGCCGCTTCAGATTCCAAAGCTCTGTTGCATCTTCGTTCTTAGCTTTCGTTTTACCGCTTCAGATTCCCAAGATCTCCTTTCACCCATAGCCCTTCTTTCCCCATTCTTCATTTCCCAAGATCGCATCTTCGTTTCCTTGGATCTTAGAAATCACCTTCAACTCCCCAAATCGTCTGTTCGTCTCTGTCAACTTGTCGTGCTAGGCCTCGAGAACCCAAGCGTCGCCGAAGGATGATACGCATATATAGAAAGCCTCAGAGTTTCATCCCCACATCCCTTATTTCCAAAGAAAACTATCGGCAAAATCCCTGGCGAAGACTGGTCCCTACGCTACAGAAAGTTGTCGGCGTCACTGGAGGCGAAGGTCGTCGGCGTCATTGGAGGTCGACAGGTCGGTTTACTGAAACCCTCAAAAAAATTTACCAATGTTGTGAAATTTACTTTCATCGAAATTTTTACCATATATTGTGAAATTTGATTCACTGAAACTAATTCACTGAAAGTGATCCATAAAGTCTAAAGGAATTCTTCTGAACTGTAGGCTCTATTTTAAATTTACTCTTCACTGAAAGTGATCCATAAAGTAGTACTTGACTCTTCGTTTCAATTGGGACTCACTGTTATTAACCTTTATCATGCAAGCTAATTCCCACTATTTTGCTATCATCGAGTAGGTATTATTCTTGAGTTTATTTTTAAATTTATATTCTATGCAAATATGTTTCCTCTTTTTTTCTTTTTTTATGATGCAAATTCTTCTACGTTGTTATTTTGGTTTCTTCTTCGTTTTGATCATTATCTCTTTGTTTCTGATGATCTTCTGGTGTTGCTGCATGTAAGACTGACATATTTATTGTGCAAGTTTTTTTTTCATGTTGTTCAAAGTTTCTATAAGTTGTAGGCTACATTTCGGGTGTACATTAAAGTTTTTTAGTACATTGATTGAAATAAACACGCAAATGGGCATGTTTGAAAAAAAAACTTGGACGTTAAAGCATAATTCATAACATTAACTGAGTTGATTATTTTTTTTTTTTTGGGGGGGGGGGGGGATAAGAAACACTATGAAGAGCATTGCGTTTTCTAGGCTTCCTTGAAGGGAGCAAGTTTGGCTACCAATGGGAGGTATAAGAAGGACAATCTGTTTTTTATGCCTCTTCAAATTGATGAAGATCTTGGGGTGTTATTCTGTCTTGGTTTGTAACTTTAATGGAGAGCTAGGATGGGTGAAAGCAAAAAAACAAAACATACTTTTTCATCACTGCTGATAAGATCAAATTGATCGAACATTCCATGAAAGAAAGGTGAAAAAGAGAACCAATATTTAAACATGTTGTTGATATGCAGGAGTAATATTTGCTTTTAGGTGGGAATATCTTATTAGTTTGAGGGAAAGATCCTATAATTGCTTTGATTTGTTATGTGTTACATTCTCTAAACTAAGGTGACAGTGGATGAATATGATCACTTACGTTAGTATGTGCAATTTCTTAGACATTTATCTTTAGCATGCCTTTGAAACTTTCAGCATATGAGTCGTGTTTGACATTTGAAAGCCAGGTTGATGCGCATAGTGAAATCTATGAGGATTTCAAAAGGCCAAGTCCAAACATAATTAGTTCCATCAAGACACTCAAGTCCTCTTCTTCCCCTCCCATTGGGTTTAGTTCAATCTTTACCTTCCCCTATCCTATTCTCTATGCAAACTTACGGTAAGGTCGTAGTTGACTGCTTGCAGTTGCACATAGATATAGATTGATAACACTTAACGTGGAATTATGACTTATGTTTTTTCATTCTCTATGTAATCCCTTTCTTTTTGTTATTGAAATTTTAGTCATGCAAGTTACATGAAGAAAGTCCTCTCTGTATAAGCGTTAAAATTTTATTTTGTAACATGCATTTGTAATTGTTTTCTTTTTCATGCTTGAAGTTGTAGAAGACCAAACTGCTATGAAGATAATGAAAATCAATCTTCTGATATGTGGAGTGGCTTGTCAATTGTCTTCCTTCAATAGTAATGCACACAACAAACAGCGTGATATGAGAATATATCTTTTATGAGATTTTGGACTAATTATGAATCTTTTAAAACTGACAATGTTTATAACCTTCCATAACTCAACTGTTGGTGATAATGAAATGTGAGAATTTGGTGATAATGAAATGGGCATGTTTGAAAAAAAAAACCTGGACGTTAAATCATAATTCATAACATGGCCAAAATTATTATTTAGTTTTTTGTCTTAATTACAATGTCTGTTTAAAAGATAAGATTATAAGTTTTTACATAGTTAATCTTAACATAAAAATCCATTGGTTGTAGCTATATGTTATAAATACTTAAACTAATTGTTATGCATGAAACATTTTTTGCAGTTCTTCTGATCATTCTAGAGGGTTAGATTCTACCATTGCTCAAAGTTTGAAAGAGATGTTTGATGAATATAATCCATTTGCAAAATCTTTTAGAATGGCTAAAGAGAGGTTTGATAACGAGGAATCCGCAAATATAAGCCTAAGGTTGATCCGTAAAAGACATAATGATGGCAGGACTTATAATCTTTCTATAACTTCTGAGGTTGCTGCTCTTATCGTAGGAGATGTTGATAGCTTCAATGTCAATAGAGATATAATAGTAGAGTCACAAAGTGATGAGCTTAAAAGAATCAATGAGCCGCACCCATCTTACTTACCGATGTATAAATTTATTTTAAATTATCGTATTTTTCTCTGCTATTTCTGTATTTATAAATACTTAAACTAATTGTTATGCATGAAACATTTTTTGCAGTTCTTCTGATCATTCTAGAGGGTTAGATTCTACCATTGCTCAAAGTTTAAAAGAGATGTTTGATGAATATAATCCATTTACAAAATCTTTTAGAATGGCTAAAGAGAGGTTTGATAACGAGGAATCCGCAAATGTAAGCCTAAGGTTGATCCGTAAAAAACATAATGATGGCATGACTTATAATCTTCCTATAACTTCTGAGGTTGTTGCTCTTATCGTAGGAGATGTTGATAGCTTCAATGTCGATAGAGATATAATAGTAGAGTCACAAAGTGGTGAGCTTAAAAGAATCAATGAGCTGCACCCATCTTACTTACCGATGCAGTATCCTTTTTTGTTTCCCTACGGGGAAGATGGTTATCGAGAGAATACTTTGCATAGAGATTCAAATAATGCATCTCGAATAAAAAAAGCTTACAATGAGAGAATTTTTTGCATTTAAACTTCAAAATAGAGATAACGAAGCACCTACGATATTACTATCAAGGAGATTATTGCAGCAGTTTATAGTAGATGCTTATACCATGATTGAGAGTGGAAGATTGTCATACATTAGGAATCATCAAAAGGAGCTTAGAGCTGACTTATACAAAGGTCTTACTGAAGCTGTTTTAAGAGGTAAAACTATTCCGGCTTCTCAGGGGAAGTGCATTATCTTACCATCCTCTTTCACTGGAGGTGCACGATACATGATACAAAATTATTAAGATGCTATGGCTATTTGCAAGTGGGCTAGATATTCGGATTTGTTCATCACTTTCACATGCAATCCAAAATGGCCAGAGATTGTAAAATTAGTTTAGAACTATGGTTGCAATCCAGAGGATAGACCGGACATTATTTGTAGAGTCTTCAAACTAAAACTTGACCAACTTATTCGAGATCTGAAGCATCACAAATTGTTTGGTTCTGTCAAAGCTGGTATGAGAACATATCTCTTTTTAATGTATATTTTGTTTGTTATTCTTTCCCCATAAAGCATCATACATAAGCTATTTTTTAAAAGTGAATTGCTTACTATTATATCTATTTACAACAAAATTGGATGAAATTGACTAATATACATTCTCTGTCATGTGTGTCATGATATTTAATTTTTTAAATTCAATTTTAAGAATACCTAATATGTAAAGACTATATTATGTGCCTTTAAATAATATATATAAATTAGATGTCCTTATATAGTATTACTTAAGTTATCATTTTGTGCTTTTACATTGAATTAATTTTAGTTTTATTTATTAATTTGTTAATTAATGAAATCAAAATTTCTTCTCTTTTTGTACTTTTGTACTGGATTGGTTTTAGATCCTTTTGTTAATGAATTTAAAATTTCATGTCGCAGTTGCATATACAGTTGAATTTCAAAAAAGAGGTTTACCGCATGCTTATATTCTACTATTCTTGGTTCCATAAGACAAGTATCCTACTGCTGATGACATAGATAAGATTATTGCGCTGAAATTTTGGATAAAAAGCAAAATCCTGAATTGTATGAGTGCGTAAAAAATTATATGATTCATGGTCCATGTGGCCAATCCAATATACATTCTCCATGCATGAAGGATGGCAAATGCTCTAATCACTTCCCAAGGAAGTTTGTCCAGAGAGCCACTATTGATAATAATGGTTATCTAATATATAGAAGAAGGGATGATAGCAAGATTATCGAAAAGAATTATGTCAAACTTGATAATCGTTTTGTTGTTCCATACAATTCTAAACTTCTCATTAAGTACCAGGCACATGTTAATATTGAATGGTGCAATCAGCCGAGATCCATCAAGTACTTATTTAAATACATAAACAAAGGGCATGATCGTGTCACCGCATCACTATATTAAAGTTCTGCAAGCGATAAGGATCAAATAGTTGATGAAATCAAAATGTATTATGATTGCAGATATATTTCTCCATGTGAAGCAGCTTGGAGAATATTTGTCTATGAAATTCATAAAAGAGAACCTGTAGTAGAAAGATTGTGTTTTCATCTTTTGAATGAACAATATGTTATCTATGAAGACAATGATGCAATTGACGAAGTGATCAATAGACCTGGCATTGAGCAGACTATGTTTTTAGCTTGGATGGAAGCAAACAAAGTGTATCCTAAAGCTAGACTTCTAACGTACAATGAGTTTCCTATGAAGTTTGTATGGAAAAGTAAATTGCATGAATGGAAACCAAGGAAACGAGGATTTGCGATTGGGAGACTTTATTATATACCTCCAAGTTGTGGAGAATTATACTATTTGAGAATTCTGCTTAATATAGTAAGAGGACCTAAATGCTATGAAGATATTCAGACGGTTAATAGTGTCATCTATCCCATATTCAAAGAAGCTTGATATGCTTTGGGTTTACTTGATGATGACAAGGAATACGTTGACGGGATTATGGAAGCATCCTTCTGGGGTTCTGGACGACTTTTAAGAAGTTTATTTGCAACTTTACTAATGTCCAACTCTTTGTCTAGACCTGAATTTGTATGGGAGAAGACATGACACTTAATTGCAGAAGATATACTATATAATCAAAGAAAAGTGCTACAATATAAAGGTAATTTTTCAACTTAATTTTCTTCCTTTCATTTAACAGTATGCAATAACATGTATGTCATATTTTATTTTTTGCGTATTTCTTACGAATTTTTTGTCTTATATTATTTCAGCTAATATACTCATTATTATTGAAAATATTTTGTAAGGAAAAGTTGTAACTTTAATTATGTCAGTTTATTCGATAAATCTATTCTAATGTAAAACTATGTTTCTATGATGATTATTCTATTCTCTTATTGTTTTGTGTTTTATAATTTTAAGATTCTTGCTTTTATTATCTTTTTTTTTGTTCTTTAACAACTTTGAATATATTAGTCAATCATATGTTATATAAGTCTCTTTCTAATTTGTTTCCTATTACTTATCAGATTTGCAACTAAATGATGATCAGCTAAAGAGTTTACCTCTTGTAGAAATAAAAAAGATTTTGTAAGGAAATGGCAAAACTTTGGGTGATTATCCTCCACTTCCAGTTCCAAAAAGCATAAATCTTATTGATTTTCATAACAAGCTCATCCAAGATGAGTTAAACTACAACAAGGAGTCTCTAGCAATCGAACATAATGAACTTCTAAGTAGCTTAACTACTGAACAGAGACATGTGTATGATAGAATTATCGACGTTGTTTTTGAGAATAATGGTGAAGTTTTTTTCGTTTATGGATACGGTGGTATGGGAAAAACATATCTGTGGAGAACATTAACTTCTGGCTTACGTTCAAAAGGTGACATTGTACTTACCGTAGCTTCAAGTGGTATTGCTTCCCTTTTGTTGCCTGGTGAAACGACTGCTCACTCACGATTTGGTATCCCATTGTCTATAACTAAAGACTCAACATGCAACATAACACAAGGTAGTCCTCCACCTGAGCTATTAACTAAAACAAAGCTCATCATTTGGGACGAAGCACCTATGGTCCATAGGTTTTGTTTTGAAGCTCTTGACAGAACTTTAAAAGACGTACTCAGATTTTCAAATCCCAATAGTTTAAATCAACCTTTCGGGGGAAAAGTGGTTTTATTCGGAGGAGATTTTAGACAAATATTGCCAGTGATTCCTAAAGGCAATAGGGCTGATATTGTTCTTGCCACGATAAATAGTTCATATTTATGGGACACCTGTCAAGTTTTGACTCATTTTCAAAATATGAGGTTACAATCAAGCTCTTCGAACAATGAAGTTTCAGAATTAAAAGAATTTTCAGAATAGTTATTAAGTATTGGTGACGGTAGACTTGGTGAGCCTAATGATGGAGAAGCATTGATTGAAGTGCAAAATGATCTATTCATCAAAGATTTCACTAATCCTCTTGCCGCTATTGTTGAAAGCACATATCCGAATCTATTAGATAATATGTTTGATGTGAATTACCTTCAAAATAGAGCCATCCTCGCGCCGACGCTTGAAATCATTGAAATGGTTAATGACTACGTCCTTTCATTAATTCCTAGAGAAGAAAGGGTGTATTTGAGTTCTGATAGTGTTTGTAATGTTGATGGGAATATTGTTTGCCAAGAAAATTTACATACTCTTGATTTTCTTAACAGTACTTGGTGCTCTGGGATACCTAACCATAAGCTGAAATTTAAGGTTGGAGTTCCTGTAATGTTATTGAGGAACATAGATCAATCATCTGGTTTATGTAACGGGACAAGGCTAATTATCACTCAGTTGGGCAATCATGTCATTGAAGCAAAAGTTATATCAGGCAGCAATATTGGGATGAAAGTTTTTATTCCACGAATGGTGGTGGCTCCATTAGATTCAAGATGGCCTTTCAAGCTGCAAAAAAGACAATATCCTTTAACAATTTCTTTTACTATGACCATAAATAAAAGTCAGGATCAGTCACTTTCTAATGTTGGACTACACCTTCCAAGGTCTGTGTTCAGTTATGGCCAATTTTATGTGGCCATCTCTAGAGTTAGAAGTAAGAAGTGTTTGAGAATTTTGGTCCATAAAAAGGTTCGTCAGGTTGCAAACAACACGAAAAATGTGGTCTTTAAAGAAATATTTCAGAATGTAGGATAACCAATTCTCAAAAAACTTGACAGTTAGGATCTACCATATTTATTGCATTGCATTATGTTTATTTCATGGAATTTAGTTTAATATATTCTGTTCTATTGATGATTGCATGATTGATATTCAGATCTACTTTTGCTTTATAGTTTTTTTATATGTTGCTTCTTTTTTATGCGGACTCCTCGCAATATTTTATTCCTATGGTACTGTTATTAGATAATTTGCATTATCATTTAAATTAACAAATTTGTCATTATACATGTATTTATATTGATAAACAGATTGAATATGGCCCGAAAACTGGATTTTATTTCTGAAATCAAACCAGACAAAGAAACTTGGAAAGTGATGGTAAGAGTCATAAGGTTATGGAATGCGATGAAATTCAATATTCTGAATGTAATCAACACTATTGAGCTGCTTTTACTGAATGAAAATGTAATGTTTTTCACTCTTTCATAATCTGTTTTTCAGTTCAGTTATTATTTTCATTTAATGTGAATAGTTCAAGATTATGCATTCATAAAATTCTCTTTTTTAATGAAGGGGAGCCAAAATTCAAGCAACGATCAAGAACAAATTGATAGATAAATTCAAATCATAATTAAATGAAGGCAGCTATTATTTGATTACGAATTTTGGTGTTGGAGAAAATACTGGAAATTATAGAGCTACTGATCACGCATATAGAATTAACTTCCTCTACCCTACATTTGTTAGAGAATGTGAGAGTTCTACAATACCTTCCTATTCATTTGGATTAGTTGATTTTAGGGATATAATTGCTAATCGTATCACCTCAACTACCTTAATAGGTAAGATAAAAAGTCGACAATTTTAAAATAATTTTACAGTTTTTCTTATTGTTTTTTTTTTCAATACTATTTTTTTAATATATTTGACACTTATGGGCTTTTTTATTCATTTTTTATAGTATATGATATTTTTCAGATATCATTGGAGACCTGATTACTATTAGAAATGTAAAAAAAGTTGAGAGCAATGGAAGTAAAAGAAAATTACTGGAGCTTGAACTCCAAGATAGCAAGTGAGTTCAAATATGTACAATATAGTTACATATTTTTTATAGTAAAAGTATGTGTGTGCATGTGAGTGTGTGTATATGCATTCCGTACTAAATTTTTTCCCACTTGCAGCAATATTAAATTGCAATGTAGTTTGTGGGGTGATTACGCTGTTCAAGTTTTACAGTATGTACAGAAAGCTAATTCAGGAATTATTATAATGGTGATTCAGCTTGCAAAGATAAAACCATATGGAGGTAAATCAAATTACATGTATTTCTCAAAAAAGATATATTTTTATTTCGTAGATTATGCTTATATATTGACATAATCATGAATTTAAAAACTTTATTTCTTAGGTAAAATTACTATTACAAATGCCTTATATGCGTCCAAGATATTAATCAATCCTTACATACCTGAAGTTGCTGATCTAAAAAAAAGGTACATGATGAATTATCTCATTCGTTAGTTATTTACAACTGAAGTTGCTGATCTAAAAAAAAGGTACATGATGAATTATCTCATTCGTTAGTTATTTACAAGTAATTTCATATTATTTCTAATTAGTTTAATTTTACTATCATAAGTCTGAAACTTGTGGAAGATTCTTCATCTCAACGATTTAGTCAGATTCCAACTGAAAAAGTTTATTCCATCGAGGATGATTTTTTGTTATTAGCTGAATGAAAGACACTTGATGAAATTCGAGAGGCACGGGAGGTAATTATTTTGAAGAAGTGATTTTATTGATATTGCACTGCTTATTTAAAATGTGAGATTAATGGCAAACTAGATAACTAACCTAAAGACTTTTGATAATTTTCTACCAAATTATTCATAACTTTATTTTCTTACTATTTAATAGTTTTCTACCAAATTATTCATAACTTTATTTTCTTACTATTTAATAATACTCAGGTTTGCACATGTGTGACATTAGCAACTATAGAGAGAATTCAAACAGATTACAATTGGTTTTACAATGCCTGTAAAAAATATCAGAGGAAGTTAAAGGCTGAAAATGGTAAATTTTGGTGTGAGATGAAAATGCAAGATTTGTTATCCCAAGGTATGTGTGGAAGTATGTATGTCAGTTTCTTCACAAGTTATATTTCATCATATGCTTCATGAATGGATGTCTGGATCTTCAACGTACACTTTAGATCATAGTTCTTATTGGTTTATTTTAATTTTTGAGTTTTATCAGGTACATGGTTTAGGTTTTAGTCATTGACCATACATGTACTGTATCATTTGTTCTGTTTGATCGTGAAGCTAAACAAGTTATTCACAAATCTGTAGTCGAATTGAGGGAACGACTGACAAAAGTAATCACTCTGATTCCTTTCTGTAAAAATTAAAAGTTTTATTTCAATAGCTTTACTTTGCTTCTTTATATTGTTCACAGGAAGATGATGATGATTCATTTCCTCAAGAGTTAGATGTGCTGGTGAAAAAAAAAATGTGTTCAAGATTTAAGTTTCAGAATTCAATCTCAATCAAAATTGGCCTGTATTTTCTGTCTCTAAAATGACTGATGATGAAAATCTGATAGCATCTCAGGTACATTACATATTTCCTTCTTTTATAGAGCTACATATCTATTCATTTTATGTATCAATCTGCATATATAGATGAGGTTGAGCAATATATTATTAATATTTTTTTCTTCTAAATCATTAGGAGTCGACAGGTCAAGAATATTTTACTAATGAAGCTGAATCTTACAAAGAGAAAGATGATCTTGATAATGTAAGTCAATACACTTAGTATTGCTTTTCTTTTTCATTCCTCATGTTTGAATTTTTTAATTTATTTATTTTTCTTGGTGAAATGAAAGGTAACTATTCATGTCATCCCAAAAGCATTATATGTACAATCTGAAATTTTTGTTCAATATTAAAATTTCAGAATTCAATCTCAATTAAAATTAGCCTGTATTTTCTGTCTCTAAAATGACCAAGAAGATTTCTGATTATAGGTTGTCATAGTAATCCTTCTAAATGTAATACGAACTTCTTTAATATCTTTTTGAGTGGTATCTTTTGTTGCTATAACATTCACCATTATCACTTTGGATTGCCTATTTCTTTTTGCTTTACTATTGATTTATTGATTCTTCACATTAATTGTACAACAATCTTTTCTTGTCACCTCATTAACATGCTAACTATTATGTTATATTGAAACACAGGCCTCGCTATTGGTCACTTGTGCTAATGAAGTTGAAATTTATTCCTGGGATAACATTACTCATTGCAAGAGAAATTTGTTGGAATCTGATGTCGAGCACTCAGTTTTAGTAGACTTGATCTCTCCGCAAATGTCTAGCAACAAAAAGCAAAAACAGATCAAAATTGAAAAAGAGAATTAGAATATTCTACAGAGAGTTCAAGCCCCTTTTTGAAAAATCTCTATCTGATTCATGATGTCTGAAACTTATATTTAGTATTCTGGTCTAAAACCTTATTTAGTAAACTTTTGTATGCACTACATATTTTTTGGTGGTTTTGCGTTGAGAAGCCTAACTACTTGATATGATTATGATAGATATGTTGTTTATCAATATATAGATAATTATTATTTTGATTCATAGATATATATACTTGACATGTATCTCTATGTGCTTAGGTTGTATCATTTCTGATTACTTATATATTTTTACTGTATTATTTTGCATTCTTTTGCTACTTCAATTTTTGTATATTAAACAAATCCGTGCATCGCACGGGCCTGAAACTAGTATCATAAAATGCCCCTTAACTTTGGATTATTATCGTAAAAACCATCTTAAGTGTGAAAATTGCAGAAAACACCCCTTAAGTTTAAGGGTTATCAAAAAAACTCCTTAACTTTGAGATTTTATCAGCAAACCCCCCTAATTTTAGCCTTTGGACACTCTGTAAAACAATAACTTCGCTATAAACCCTATTTGTTCCTTGGTTAAATATACTTGTACCCAATTGACTTAAAAGATTTAATTCTTATTTAATCCAAGTCATGAGTCTAAACATATTTAATCATCTATCCATCTACTCTCCATCTGATGTAGGACTAATCTCATATCATGTCTTTTACTAACTAAACTCATGCTTAAATTGAACAGATGTGTGGCACTCTTTACAAGGGAGTTAGCTGGGGTGGATTTTATATCTTCGGTGCTAAGATGAGACTGAAAACAGTTCCAAAAATATTTATGGATAAATGTAACAGTTTAGGGGGCAAATACAAGAAGCCAAAACTTAAATCAATTTTGATATACCAATTTCTTACTACATTCAATCATACTATTTTTTGTTAGATCTACATCATAAAACTTGAGATCTAAAACCATATAGCCATGATTAATTCAAAGAGATTAACAAGGATCTAAAAGAGCGGAAGCTTATACCTGAATCCATTGCTTTATCTTGATTTTGGGTTTTGGATCTTCTAACCTTAGGGTTCTCTCTAAAACCGAATTTCTCTAGCTAGATGGGGGTGTAGAGAATTAGAGAATGTAACCCTAGGTTAGGGACCATAACCCCTTATTTATAGATGTTGTACTTTTATAATTTAGCCCCTCAATAAATCACAATTACAACCTGGTATCTGCACATATAACCCCATGATTATATTTAAATACCAAATTAACCCAACTTAATTGATCACTTTAGTGGGTTATCCTGAAAGATAGCAATACACATTGATTAATCATATGTGCCCACAATTAGATTTATTAGATTAAATCCAACAATCTCCCACTTGGGCACCATATGATTCCTTAAATTGTGTATAACCTTATGAGCTCAAAAAATTGCTATCACTGAAAAGGTATTTCCGAACAATCTCGTCCATTGACTATATCAATATAGGATCAAAGCGGCCTTCGTCACATTTATCGTGACTCGACCCATCAATGGTCACATATATCAATACAATCAAACGACATAGACCAATCATGGATGCGCAGCATGAAAATTACATGCAATGTGATCAGTACATGTCTATTTTCAACTGGTCCTCCTTAGTGAGGTCAAAACCAAACATAATGTAACAGAGTGTCTTAACTGACCGAACGAGATAACTATTTGTTGAAACTTATGATACCATTGACGAGGAGCTTGCTTGAGTCCATAGATGGATTTCCTTAATTTGCAGACCATATTCTTTGGGTCTCCCGACACAAAGTTTTCTGGTTGCACCATATAGATCATCTCATCAATGTCTCCATTGAGAAATGCAGTCTTAACATCCATCTGATGTAACTCAAGATCATAATGAGCAACAAGTGCCATGATTATTCTGAAAGAGTCTTTCGATGAAACCGGAGAGAAAGTCTCTGTATAATCAATGCCTTCCTTTTGAGTATAGCCTTTAGCCACAAGACGTGCCTTATACCTCTCCACATTACCGTTTGCATCCCGCTTGGTTTTAAAAATCCATTTACAACCAATTGGTTTTGCACCTTCTGGTAATGGGACAAGTTCCCAAACCTTATTGTCTTGCATAGACTTGTACTCTTCATTCATGGCATCAATCCACTGTTGAGAGTTAGAACTTTTCATGGCCTGAGAGAAGTTGATTGGATCATCTTCTAACATTCCACTACTTTCCTCATGTTCTTGGAGAAATACAATATAATCATCCGGAATAGCATTTCTCCTTTCTCTCGTGGATCTCCTTAATGGCACTGGTTCTTGAGGTTGTTGAGTTTGTTCTTCTGGAACAGGGAGTTGTTCAACATTATCATCTTGAGGTTCCGGATTTACTTCTTGAGCAACAACAGGTATAGGAACCTGAATATTGTCAAAAGTAACTGTATGGATTGGATCTGAAGCCAATTCCTCCTCAAAACTAATGTCTCTAACCTTATTTCTCCCCCCAAACTCAACATCCTCAAAGAATGTTGCTGTTCCCGTCTCAAAAATGTTCCTTATAGTGGGATCATAAAACTTAAAGCCCCTAGAGCGTTCAGAGTATCCAATAAAGTAGCTGCTAACTGTTTTGGAGTCCAATTTCTTTTCATTTGGCCTATAAGGCCTTGCCTCAGCTGGACATCCCCAAATATGTAAATGCTTTAAACTGGGCTTTCGACCAGTCCAAAGCTCATAAGGTGTTTTAGCAACTGCTTTACTTGGTACTCTATTCAGAATGTAAGCTGCTGTCTTAAGTGCTTCTCCCCAGAGTGACTCTGGTAAAGAAGAATGAGCAATCATACTTCTTACCATATCCTTAAGAGTCCTGTTTCGTCTTTCAGCTACACCATTCATGCTAGGTGAACCCGGCATGGTGTACTGTGGGACGATACCGTATTCCTCTAGGTATCTAGCAAATGGTCCTGGACGTTGTTCACCTGAACCATCATATCTACCGTAGTACTCACCACCACGATCAGATCTGACGGTTTTAATTCTTCTGTTGAGTTGATTCTCAACTTCAGCTTTATAGGCTTTGAACATGTCCAGAGACTCAGATTTTTCATGAATAAGATATAGGTGCCCATAACGTGAGTAATCGTCTATGAATGATATAAAATATTGTTGACCATTCCAGGATTCCGTAGGGAATGGCCCACAAATATCCGTATGTATCAATTCTAAGACATCCGAAGATCTGTTGGCACCTAATCTTTTCACTTTGGTCTGTTTTCCCTTGATACATTCAACACATACGTCGAAGTCCGAAAAATCAAGGGAATCCAAAATGCCATCAGACACAAGACGCTCAATTCTACCTTTTGAGATATGACCTAAGCGCTTATGCCATAATGTCGCCGAATTTTCCTTATTTAATTTACGCTTAGTACCACGTGATTCCACATGCAAGGATTCATTGTAAGAAGCAATTGTATCAAGCAAATATAGGTTGTCATAAATACTCAAGTAACCGGTTCCCACAACATTTGAATTAAAAGATAAACTGAATTGACTGTTTCCAAATGAACAAGAATAACCTGATTTGTCCAATACAGAAACAGAAACCAAATTCCGTCTAAAAGACGGTACTACAAAAGTATCTTTTAAATCCAAATAATAAC
This sequence comes from Asparagus officinalis, assembly GCF_001876935.1. Taxonomy (NCBI): domain Eukaryota; kingdom Viridiplantae; phylum Streptophyta; class Magnoliopsida; order Asparagales; family Asparagaceae; genus Asparagus; species Asparagus officinalis. The sequence continues at coordinate 107,403,357 of NC_033797.1, forward strand.
CAGTTCCTAACAACAACCTAAAGTGCCCAATTGCTTCCACATCTACCGATTGTCCGTCGCCCACAAAGATGTGTCTTTCAACATCACTTGGCTTTCGGTAGCTCAGGCAACCCTGCATAGAAACACTTATGTGAGTAGTAGCACCAGAGTCTAACCACCAAGTGTTTCTAGGTACTGAAGCTAAATTAACCTCAGAACAGACCAAAGCAAGGAACGTACCCTTATTATCACGCCAGGCGTGATATTTTGTACAGTCCTTCTTTACATGTCCAGGCTTCTTACAGAAGAAACAACCCTGATTATCCTTATGTTGTTTCTTCTCAACTGGACCCTTAGCAGCTTCCTTATCATTCTTCCTTTTCTTGCCCTTATCCTTAGAGGCATAGGCCAAATGAGCACTTTCTGTCTTATCTTGCTTCAACCTGTCTTCTTCTTGCACACAGTATGAAATGAGCTCATTTAGAGTCCATTTCTCCTTTTGACAGTTATAACTGACCTTAAATTGGTTAAACTGTGCAGGAAGAGACAACAAAACCAGATGCACTAATAACTCGTCACAAAGATCGAGTTTAAGTGCCTTAAGCTTTGAAGCAATATGAGACATTTCCATAATGTACTCCCTGATATTTCCTTTGCCCTTATACTTCATTGAAATCAAGCGAGCTAAAAGCGTGCTTGTTTCTACCTTATCGTTTTTCGCAAAACGCTTCTCAATTTCGGCAAGGAAATCTTTAGCCTTAGTAATCCCTTCGGATTCTATGCCCCTGAAGGCTTCCGGAACGCCGCGCTTAATGATCATAAGACTCATGCGATTTGAACGCTCCCACTTCTCATGCTCCTTCTTTGCATCAGGAGTGCTATCCGCATTGAGAGGTTGGGGTTGTTCAGTTCTTAATGCATAGTCAAGATCCATGCAGCCAAGAACAATTAATATGTTCTCTTTCCAAACCTTGAAGTTTGTCCCATTTAGCATGGGAATTGAGTTGATGTTAGCAGAAATTGTTGCAGCAGATGCATTAGCTGAAATAAAACAAAAGAATGCTCACATCATTAACCATAATCAATAAAATTCAAATAATGACAGTCCCCATCCAAGATACCGGCATAACATTAATATCAAGTCTTTGGACAGTAATATTAACTTGTAAGTGATACCTTGTTGCAATGATCAAACATTGACAATAACTCATGTCAAATAATGAAACTATCTTTGGATCGATTCATTATTCACATGTAAACCTTATAATTGTCACACGCTTATCATCGCAGATGTGTATACAGTCTAAATAAATATTAACCTTCCTTTGGGCCGATTAAATATTTACACGAAAGCATACACACAAACATCTCACATTCCTCATGAACAATCTACACAAGAGAGGTTACTTTGGCAACTTCTTGTTTCAATTAATCAATTGGAGTGAGAGACAACCTTAATTCCTTAGTGTCATAATATTTGAATTAAATAATTAATTAAAAAACCAAACTTAATTGGGGTCTCACAGCTTAATTAGGGCCCATAACTTAATTGAATAAATTAAGTATACCAAAGTGGACCTATGAAAAGCCGAGGCTTAACCATAATGAACACGAAGTTCCCTTAACTTCGAACGCGAGGTTCGACTGTATTGAGTACGAGACTCACTTAAGCACGAACGCGAGGTTCGTCTGAAAATGAACGAACGCGAGGTTCGTTTGATAAAAGAACGCGAGGTTCAACTTGGGAACGAACGCGAGGTTCGTTAAAAAAAATGAACGCGAGGTTCAACTGAAGTACGAACGCGAGGTTCGTCTGAAGTTCGAACGCGAGGCTCGACTGAAGCACGAACGCGAGGTTCGTCTGAAGTACGAACGCGAGGTTCGTCTGAAGTACGAACGCGAGGTTCGTCTGAAGTACGAACGCGAGGTTCGTCTGAAGTACGAACGCGAGGTTCGTCTGAAGTACGAACGCGAGGTTCGTCTGAAGTACGAACGCGAGGTTCGTCTGAAGTACGAACGCGAGGTTCGTCTGAAGTACGAACGCGAGGTTCGTCTGAAGTACGAACGCGAGGTTCGTCTGAAGAAGTTCGGTTAAAATTGAACGAACGCGAAGTTCGTTTGAGGTAACCACCTCCTTAATTTTCGCCATGAACCCTTAGGGTTTCAAACTGAAACCGCCGCCGTCAAACCAAAAAATCTTTGATTTTTATTTTCAAAACAGATCCAGAATTGGAAAAATTTGAAGAAAAAAATCAAAAAAAATCCAAAAAATTCCAAAAAGTTACTGTTCATCCGAAAAAACCCTTTACTGTTCACCCGGAAAAAAATTTCGTACTGTTCATCCGAAACAAAAAGATTACTGTTCATCCGAACATAAAAACTGAATCTTTAACCAGAGATTTAAGATAAAAAAAACCCAATAAAACTTAAATCCCTAAGAATTAATCAATGTGGCTCTGATACCACTTGTTAGATCTACATCATAAAACTTAAGATCTAAAACCATATAGCCATGATTAATTCAAAGAGATTAACAAGGATCTAAAAGAGCGGAAGCTTATACCTGAATCCATTGCTTTATCTTGATTTTGGGTTTTGGATCTTCTAACCTTAGGGTTCTCTCTAAAACCGAATTTCTCTAGCTAGATGGGGGTGTAGAGAATTAGAGAATGTAACCCTAGGTTAGGGACCATAACCCCTTATTTATAGATGTTATACTTTTGTAATTTAGCCCCTCAATAAATCACAATTACAACCTGGTATCTGCACATATAACCCCATGATTATATTTAAATACCAAATTAACCCAACTTAATTGATCACTTTAGTGGGTTATCCTGAAAGATAGCAATACACATTGATTAATCATATGTGCCCACAATTAGATTTATTAGATTAAATCCAATATTTTTTAGTTAAGCTTCACTCCGCTGCTTGTTTTTGGACTTCAGATTTTTCTGACATGGTAGTTTAAGTATGTTGCAGTTTTCTATTTTATCTAAGATAAATCAAAGCATATGCATTCAATCATAGACGATACCTTAGTTATCCAATCAGATGAATGATAGAGAATGTTTGACGTTTAAACAACGTCACGTGTGTCATCATTTTAATTTTCAACTTTAACAGTCAAATAAGAGCGAGGCCATTAGTTTTGATTTGGTAACCTATATATAGTATTAGTATATAATAATCTTGTTAGTTCTCACAAAATGCTAACCATTGATTCTAATTAGAACCCGTGTGATGCATGCTTACAATTCAAATATAGTGACCGCATCAAGCACTCAAGTCGTAGAGTTACTATTGAAGGGTCTTCTTTTGACCTTTTATATAAATAAATTAATGCCATTCCTTGGAACTTAAGCATGTGGTTTGGTCTCGTGGACAAAATGGTTTCAAACTTTCAATCGCGACGCGCGGCGTGCGAGAAGGATCAGATCCGGCCCACGTAGCACCACATGTAAGAATTTTTCCAGTTGTTTGGTTCGTTAAAAAAAAAGCCCCGAAACCAATTTCCCTCTCACACCGTGTCCATATCGGATATTTCTTTTTTTTTTGTTTTTTTGTGCGGCTTTGGTTCGCAGTGGCTTCTAGGGTTTCCAGCGACAGAAAACTCCTCCACCTCAGCCAAATCGCTCGTCGCAATTTCCTCCCAAAACGAGCGGAAAACCTCAGAAAACCCTCATGTGGCGTCCTTTTATCAGATCTGTAGTATTTTAGGGAAATTTACTCTTTGGCTAGGGTTACCGCCAAGTCCTGCCAGTTCTTCCATGTTCACGAGTCGGATCTACGAAAGCTGGGGCTTGTCGTCGGATTTCTTCAGTTTTTTGTTAGATTTTGTCAAATTTTCGTCAGATTTTTAGTCAGGTTTGGGGAAATCACTACATACAACCACATTTGATCAATCGTCGAAGAACCTCGGTCCCTTTTTTCTTCAACTGTGAGTCTAAATCTTTCCACTTCTAAGTTATTCCTATGTTTTATTGAGAATTATTGATAGTATTTCATTTTATTTTGACGTGTTCTCGTTAGGTTCTGAGTACTTTAATCTTCCTAGGTTTAACTTTTTTTGGGATCTTGTGTGATGGATCTAGAATTTTGATAGCCATATTAGTGATTTTTTTTCATTATTAGTTTTTGTCACGCCCCTCTTCCCAAAATACCCGGGAATCGGAACGTAAACAAGCCCGCGACATATTAGATTAAGGAGAATAAATAAAAATAAACATTTCTCTTCAATCGAATACACTAAGCATCAAGAAATAAATACAATGCGAAGTCACAGGTCCCCGATCACAATTAGCAAGAATATAATGAACAACACGGAATAAAATAATACATCCAAAATCACAAATGAATATCACCCAAGACATAATATTCGGGTCAACATGCCATAATACAAAACTATCTGAATGAAATACTGAAGAATATAAAAATACACTGATCAATGGAGATGGAAGATAGTACAAAAGAAAAATGAGGACCAATAACTAAGCTTCGGCTTGTTCTTCAACTCTATCTGCAAGGCCTTCCTGCTAAAATTACTCTGGCTCTGGCTTGTCTCCAAGCTGGACCTGTTATTCCTCTAAGTCTGACGTACACCAGAGAAAACAGGTGTACGTCAGCGCGCATGGCACATGACAAGATCCCAAAAAATAAATAGAGCGAACGAAAACCCAAGTGGAAAACGATACAATAATAGAAATGACAAAAGGACGTGCAACTGGAAATCCAACAAAATTAACATGCAAAAACACTACTAAAACATGATAATCATAAAGCTAACTGCATACGGTAACCGGGTCGAATACCAGTCATCCAAAAACTCACTGGTCCACATCTCTACAAAACTAACAAAGTCTTCCAGAACACACACAAGCATATTATACATATTTTACATGTTATTTGAATTAGGGAAGAATATCTCCATGTATATAATCGGGTCCACGTAAACTTGTCCGGGGCCGCCTTCAAGTCAAGTATTGGCCCTCTGGCCCGTGTATATAAAACTCACGATATCACGATAACAAGAAAGCGTTGTGCCCGTTTATTTACATGCTATATTCTCCGTCCAATTCCCCTTTATAACCCTATGTTGTCAAATTAATTTAAATGAGCGTACAAGAAATATTATGCACTAGCCACGGAGTTACCGTGGAACGACTTCTGTAAAACTATGAAAATAACCGTAACCCACAACACGTCCGATCAAGAGTGCATCGTCTAGTCAATGCTATAATAGTAATAGTCAAGGAAACCTCATACTAGGATATCGATATCAAGGGAACTCGGGACTCCTCACATCGGGATATCGATGTCGAGTATAGCCATACTTTGAAGCACGCTTATAAATCATACTTTTAACAGGAGTCGTCTTCATGTACAGGCTCTCTCCTATTGGGTAACAACTAGGTGATAAAGCAACAAGCTTCCATATAGTCATTCAGGTCAAACACAGTATCAAACAAGATAAATACTATGTGTATAAATAAGAGTGTCAAATTGTCGGTATCATTATAATATGTGACAAACACAGGTAACATTCGCATATTATAATATAATGAAAACTTTTAAAATATCCATTATTATAATAACTCAAAATAAAGTAACATTCGCATATTATAATATAATGAAAACTTTTAAAATATCCATTATTATAATAACTCAAAATAAATCCTTTTAATTCTAAACTAATCTTTTAAAAATAATTAATTTATTATTTCAAAATAATACTTTACAAAATAAAATCCTTAAATTATTTCTCTTAATAATTATTCAAATCTTTTTCCAAATCAATTCTTTTTTTAAAATTGTTTCTCATTATATCAATAACTAATTTCTTAAAATCATAAACTTATTTATTTAAAATAAATCTTTTTACAAAATAATTTCTTTTAAGATATTTATTATCATAATACTTTAAAACCAACCCCTTTTTCAAAATAATTTCTTTTCTCATCATAATAAATCTAAAAATAATCTTTATTATATATTCTTTCTTTTAAAAACATCGCAAAATAACTCTTTTCACAAAATAATTTTCTTTTAAATTATTTATCATATTATCACTATTAATATCAACCATCAACAAACCCACGCAATTATCAAAAAATTTATATTGAAGCATAATCAAATCATAGTCTAATCGAATCATTAATTCATAATATATCTAAAAATTGAAACGACGAGTCAAAGAATATCGGGATCTTACCTCGGGTATGTCGAACGATTCGACGTCGACAGCGCGGATCTAGTTTGAGCGCGGGTGAAACGCGATGAGGAAGCACGACGTCCGACGGCGAATAGGGGCAGCACGACCGGAGCTAATCGATTGGTGATCGGCGCTCGGCCGGTTCTCGGGTTGCAAGACGGGTGCGGTGTTGTGCGGTGATAGGGCTGTCACCGAGCTTTGGTTGAGGGGCTTGATGGAGGCGATTATGGTGTAAGCGACGCTGCTTGGTGGCGTTGACGACGATTAAGCGGGAGGTGGCCGCAGCTCGGCGCGACGTCAGGAGACGGGAGCTCACAGACTGGAGGTCAGGAAGGGGACGGCGTTGAGGCGGTGCGTGCAGGGGTCGAGCTCAGGCGGCGAATCTGACCTCAGCGAAGCAGGGGACACGGTGGTCAAAGGCGATGTCGGAGGTACGGAGGCTGGCGATGTCAATAGAAGGCGCTGCAATGGGTCGGGTTGGGCTAGTTAGGCGGAGAGCCGCGCGGCGACAAGAGTGATGAGGATGGAGCAGGGACTGTGGCCGACATGGGAGGAGGGCGGGGCTGGCTGTAATCTACGCATGGGGAGGCGTTGCTGCAGGTCGTGAGAGCTGCGGATTTAACTGGCTGGAAGGCGACCGGATGTGGAGTGAGGCGGCCGAACTCGGCGACGACGGTGGTGGCCGAGATGAGTTGATGGCGCGGAAAGCCGTCTGGGGTTCGAAGGCTGGCCGTCGTGCGATTGGAGGCGCAACGGTGGCTAATGGGTAGGGTCTGGAGGCGGTTCATGGCGGTAACAGAGATGGACTTCACTGTCAGCGGGGTTGAGAGAGAGGGGACCGGGGGCGTGGCGGCGGGTTTGATTTGATTAAGCAAGAGAAGAGAGAGAACAGGAGAATACCATACATATATATATATATATTATATATATATATAATATATAATACTATATATATATATATATATATATATATATATATTATATAATATATATATATATATATATATATGGGAAAAGTGAATCTAAGGTGACACCCTAGGCTCCCCACCTAAGGACGCGACCTAAAATCACATCATTTCCTAAATTTTTTTGCGATCCGCTCCATTGAACTTGATCTACACGTTCTTAAACCCAAACATACTAATTTTAGGATGAACCCGTCGTGTTTTGACCCTTTATCCACTCGCTGCAATTTTAACGGTTTCGAATGAATAGAACTTTTTGCACGGCTCAACGAATGGTCAAAACACAATGGGTTCATCCTAAAATTTGTGTGTTTGGGTTTAAAACGTGTAGATCAAATTCAACGGAGCGGATCGTAAAAAAATTTAGGAAATGATGTGATTCTAGGTCGCGTCCTTAGGTGGGAGCCTAGGGTG
>NC_033797.1:107411928-107413595 GCF_001876935.1 Asparagus officinalis
TGGATTCACTCCAATCGATTTGCTGCTCCACTGGATTTGTGAATCATTCTAACCATCCAAGCAGAATAAAAAACTTATGGTAAAAAACAAGCTATAAAATTTTATAACATGAAAATTTTTCACTTTTTACAGCAAAAAGTTATGATTTTTATGGTAAAAAACAAACACCTCACATAATTGAATCTGGATTCACTGCAGTGAATCGAGATTCACTGAAGTGAATCTAGATTCACTCATGCGTTTATTGAAGTAAAAACAAGCTGGATTCACTGCAGTGAATCGAGATTCACTGCAGTGAATCGAGATTCACTGCAGTGAATCGAGATTCACTGCAGTGAATCTCGATTCACTCATGTATTTATAGAACGTGTTTGATGATTTTAAGCAAAAAGTTACAATTTTTACATTAAAAACAAACTGGCGATCAGCGGCGGAGAGGAGAGGGGAAGGGAGATGGCTGCTGGTCGTGACGACGAAGGCTGGTCGTGGTGGTGGCGAATGGGGCTGACGACATTTCAGGAAGGAGGTCGGAGAGGAGGTGAGGCGGTGACTAGGGTCGGAGTTCGCCGGCTGGGGCTCGTCGGGGCTTGGGGTTGACGGTGAACTCAGGCGGCGCGGTCGTCGCTGCTGGTCGGAGCTCGAGCGGGGGTGGGGTTGACGACTCGAGTTGGCGGGTTCGCTGGGAATGGAGCGGAGGAGATGGAGATGGTCGGGTTGGAGGGACAGCGAGGGTGCAGGCGGAACTAGAGGTCGGGTTTGGGAGCTTGGCTTTGCCGGCGTGGAAGCTTGTGTTGATGGCGGATGAGAGAGAGAGAGAGAGAGAGATAGCTGGGTAGGAGAGAGAGAAAGTTGGGTTCTTTGGAGGATGACCGAATCCTTCAACTGAAGAGAGGTGTGACTTTTGGGGAACTCAACAGTCACATTAATTACCTCTCTTTGGAGGCTGATAAATTTACCTGATTACCCTTATGCAGCATTAATTGTCTTATAATCTCAGCCATTGGATGAATCTCAATCCAACGGAGTGGATAGGTTTTTAGTTTTTAGGATAGTGAGGTTTTTATTTGAACCTCTCCCTATATATATATATATATATATATATATATATAGAGAGAGAGAGAGAGAGAGAGAGAGAGAGAGAGAGAGAGAGAGAGAGATTAATGGGTATCCTTGTCATGAGAGAGAGAGAGAGAGAGAGAGAGAGAGAGAGGAATATGGGTATGCTTGGGACTTTTGGGGAACTCAACAGTCACATTAATTACCTCTCTTTGGAGGCTGATAAATTTACCTGATTACCCTTATGCAGCATTAATTGTCTTATAATCTCAGCCATTGGATGAATCTCAATCCAACGGAGTGGATAGGTTTTTAGTTTTTAGGATAGTGAGGTTTTTATTTGAACCTCTCCCTATGTATATATATATATATATATGTGTGTGTATATATATATATATATATATGGGGAAAGTGTGCATAAGATACCACCTTATACACATTCTAAGGTAGCGCCTATGTGGAGAAATCTCCACCTTCCATTCAAATGAATTGATCAAACATAAAAAATAAAGATTTTAAATTAAATAGTGCACGGGCCCACACACTCTCTTCCTTTCTCAGATCTCTCTCTTCTTTCAATAATGGAGGGCCCCACCCACTATCTCTCTCCC
>NC_033797.1:107414754-107448955 GCF_001876935.1 Asparagus officinalis
AGATAAATTAAATAATTATGTAAAAATTATCTACACATCAAAATGTACCAGTTGTAGTAATATAATCGATAATACACAATAGTAGAAATAACAAAATGTATCAGTTGTAGTAATATAATCGATAATACACAATAGTAGAAATAACACAAGAAATTATACAATTAAATAAGAATAATTAATGAAAAAAATATAATTTACATATATATACCTATACATATGAAGGGGATTAGGGTTTTAAGAAAAAATTAATTAAAAATAATAATAATTACGTAAAAAATTAAATAATTATGTAAAAATTATCTACACATCAAAATGTATCAGTTGTAGTAATATAATCGATAATACACAATAGTAGAAATAACACAAGAAATTATACAATTAAATAAGAATAATTAATGAAAAAAATATAATTTACATATATATACCTATACATATGAAGGGGATTAGGGTTTTAAGAAAAAATTAATTAAAAATAATAATAATTATGTAAAAAATTAAATAATTATATAAAAATTATCTACACATCAAAACGTATCAGTTGTAGTAATATAACCGATAATACACAACAATAGAAATAACACAAGAAATTATACAATTAAACAAGAATAATTAATGAAAAAAATATAATTTCTTATATTTGAAATCAAATAATTATGGGATAATTATCCACATAGTAAAACATACCAGTTATAGTAATACGACAGATAATATATAACAATAGAAATAATAGAACAAATTATACAAATAATACGTAATTAATAATACAATATATTATATGAAATAATATGTAATAATAATAATAATACAACATATTATTTAAAAATAATACGTAATGGTATCAATAATACAACAAATTAATTTCAAAAAATTTCATCGCTCAAAATTAATTTATAAATATTGATATCATTTAAATAAATATACAACTTGGACTTTAAATCATAGAAAAATCTAGAAAATCAAGAAAAATATAAATACTCATTAAAAATTATAATTAAATATTTTAAAATACTAGAAAATTATTTTAACTAATATTAAAGTTTTATTATCCTTATATCCTACCCCCCTTAAAACAAATTCCGCCCTCAGGATTAAAATAATATATGCATGATATCATATAGTAAAAAGTATATCAATAATGGACGTAGATAAAAGACATAAAAATATATGCAACAATCATGTAATTATGTATTCATAACATTTACACAATAAATACAATATCAAAATATACCAATAACCATTATATCATTATACGTGTTAGAATAACCAATATGATACAAAAACTATAAACCCAATATACATAAATAATAAACATAATACAACATATGAACTGCCGTGTATTAATATCCATAATAGTAAGCAAATATGGGCATGAACAGTTAACTAAAATGGTAATGTAGAGACTTTTGTATATGAAAAATTAATAAATACAATAATTAAAATAATTAATGAATAAATAATAAAATACAATATTAAAGTAAAATATAAACAACCTAACAAAAAAATAACTAATAAACACAACAAAATATTTATAATGTGCAAAATCTATAACTAAGTTGTATAAACTTATAACACTCATTTCACATCCTAAATAAACTATGAAACTACTGATGAAACGTAAAAGAAATAACTATATTAACTAATAAACAATATGACCCAAATAACACAAATAAACTAATAAATTAATAAAATTAAAGATAATATAAAAACACATACAAGAAAAACATATAACTTGATAAATAACCAAACAATAATGATAACAAAATATAGCCATGCTTTGAATCACGCTTATGAATCATACTTTTAATAGGAATCGTTTTCATGTACAATCTCTCTCCTATTGGGTAACAACTAAGTGATAAAGCAACAAGCTTCCATATAGTCATTCAGGTCAAACACAATATCAAAAAAGATAAATACTATATGTATAAATAAGAGTGTCAAATTGTCGGTATCATTGTAATATGTGACAAACACAAGTAACATTCACATATTATAATATAATGAAAACTTTTAAAATATCCATTATTATAATAACTCAAAATAAATCCTTTTAATTCTAAACTAATCTTTTAAAAATCATTAATTTATTATTTCAAAATAATCCTTTACAAAATAAAATCCTTAAATAATTTCTCTTAATAATTATTCAAAAATAATCTTTTTCCAAATCAATTCTTTTTTTAAAATTGTTTCTCATTATATCAATAACTAATTTCTTAAAATCATAAACTTATTTATTTAAAATAAATCTTTTTACAAAATAATTTCTTTTAAGATATTTATTTTCATAATACTTTAAAACCAATGCCTTTTTCAAAATAATTTTGTAGAACCTCGTATTTTATTAGAAGTATATGTGAATTATTAATGATAAATAATTCTATTTGTGGTAAATGACTTGAGGTCATGAATATACTTGATAATAAGTCATTAGATATGTATGAGGGTGATTTCATAGAGTTTTGTGCATTGGTTTTGGCTGAAGAGCAAAACATGCACGAAATCTGGAATTTGGGTCTGCTCAGTCGACTTATGAGTTGACTCATGAGTCGACTAATCAGTTGACTGATGAGTCGACCAATGAGTCGACTGACGGGCTGATTTCGGGTTTTCTTTCAGTTGCGGGTTTGGTTGGGTTTTGTTCGGGTTTTAACCGTAATATATATATATATATTATTTTACCTGGAACCAACCCAAAAACTCATCAGAATCCCAGAGAAACCCTAGCCCCTCTCTCTCCTCAAACCCTAGTTCGTTTTGGTGATTTTGGAGGAGTTTCAGAGGAGTTTTCAGCGGGATCTTTGTGGTGCTGTCGAAAGGGATCGTCCTCTCATCGGATTCAGGAGTTTACAGCACTTCAGAGGCGAGTAACATCTCGCCAAATCCTACACCCACTGTTTGTATAGTTTTTCTTGAGTTTTATTTCGGATTTTGAGCCTAAAACGTATTTTTGTGCATAAAAATAGATACTTTACATTATGAGATGCAAGATCTATATTTTTCAGTTATAAAAAGCTCACAAACGAATTTGTAAATTAAGATCCAGATTTGGAAATTTGTTTAAACATGAGATTCAATGTGATTTACTATTTTCAATGCGTTTTTAAACATGTTTATATGATTAAGGTTTTAATGTAAGTGATCACATGCAAACCCCTTTAGTTTCTGTTGATACTCATGAGTTAGAATCGGAAATATATTGCTGGACATGATTAAAGAGAATTTTAGTTAACGTTTTTGCAGATAATCATCGAAAGCAGAAAACTGGGGATTTTCTGCTCAATCGTCCAATGAGTCGACTCATGAGTCGACTGATGGGAAAAATCTTAGTTTTGTGTGCTTTGTCTGGTCGACTTATGAGTCGACTGATGAGTCGACTGATGAGGAGTTTCCTTCTTTTGTACTTCTTCAGTTGAATCTGTTTGAGTTATTTCAGTTTAACTGAAATTGTTTATATTTGTTTATTGTTGCTGCGTGCTTAAATATGAACGAGGAGTCGCCTCGAATGACGGGTATTAGAAATCAATGTATAACCTGTATCTTTACATGTGAGATGACATGCAGACACGAGTTTAGGTTTGTGTACCGAGACACATGAGAAATTAGGGTATATGCACCTGTTCATATAACTCATCTAGTCCATGTGTTGGGTAATTATGATGTGTAGTCCATGTGTTGGACACTTATCACTTTCAGTCCATGTGTTGGACAGTTTACATATGCAGTCCATGTGTTGGATATCCACTACATCAGTTTAGACCTTGAGAGTTAACACCTATACTTACATAGGCTGGACACGACACTTATATGAGTGTGACTCGACACCGTAATTAAAGTCTGATATGAGTTTGCCTTCTTCTATTAATGTTCTTGTATTAGATTTTGCGTTTGGTATTTAGGGATGTACAATCTGAGCTACATGGTATATACATGAGGGTTTCCTTATTTGGATTATTTCACTCGACGTACCTATGCTCGTGTTGTAACTTTCTAAATACTAAAATCCTCTTATACATATGTATTTACAATCTGAGCTACATGGTATATACATGAGGATTTCCCTGTTTGGATTATTTCGCTCGACGTACTTATGCTCACGTTGTAATTACCTAAATAGGATTTTGTGATTATATATATATATATATATTATAATTGTATTTTTTGTATACAACGAGCCCTTTCTCCTTGGGGTTGGTTATGATGTTGCTCGCTAGCGCTTTGACGCTCGTTGTCCCTCCCCCTTTTAGGTAACGAGCCAGGAGCCCGGAGAGTCGCAGGTTGATGGCAAGGCACTCTAGCTTCAGCTATTCTATTATAGTTATATTTTACTTTTAAGCTCCACTGTAGGCTTTTGTTAGACATTTTGAGGGTTAGTTCTAGAAGTTGTAAAGGTTGTGTGCCTTATTTCCTCTTTTTCAGACTTTATGTATTTGAGACTTGTTGAGGAGTTCCAGTTTATTCATTTCAGATATTGATTTATATTTCAGTATGTTAGATGATGAAATATTAATCTGATCTCTATTATTTCAGCAGTTGACTCTTGTGTTATCTTTTACTTGCTTTTGTACCTACACCTGTTATTGACTCTACTAGAGAGATAGTAATTATGATGGTGAAACATATTATTGCATGGTGTGGTGTATGGCAGGTTTGACATTCTTAGTTTCACCTTGGACTGCAGCCTTGTGTGGACCCAGGGGCGTCACAGTTGGTATCAGAGCTCTAGTTCCAGTATCCTTAGGATCATCCTGTGTCGAGTCGTGGAGCTAGGATATAGTTTCTTAGGATTCATGTATAGAGTTCGTAAGGATTCTCTAGTATGAGTGAGGACGATATATGCATATATCTCAAAAAATTGAGGATATTTTTTTATGACAACTATTTTGTGTAAACCTAAAGTATTTGAGTGAATACTAAATTGTTGTGAAAATCATATTGTGATATGCTATGTATGTGTATATGTCTATTTGGACTCATAAACTCTTGTTTTCTTATGAACAGAGAGATGGCAGGACGTGGTAGACCTCGTACTCGGAGAGCTGGACATGCAGAGTCGTAGCAGGCTCCACCTGAGCCACAGCAAGCTCAACCCGAGCCACAACAGGCACCACCCGAGCCGCAACAGGCTCCCCAGTACCTTATTGATCTCATGACTCCCATCGTAGCTAGGATGGCAGTAATTGAGGAGCTTGTGGTGACCCCCACCAGCAGCAGCAGATCAGCCGCAGGGGATACCAGCCATCCCTATCAGCGAGAGACCCCCAGAGGCCGCACCTGCAGTCATTCCACCAGCAGTCCCAGACAAAGCCACAGAGCAGGAGGCTTGGCTCCGTATGGTTGAGAGGTATCAGAAGATGAGAGCACCAGAGTTCTAGGGGTCAGCAGACCCTCTTACAGCCCACAAGTGGAAGGAGGATGTGAGTAACACCCTCGACATACTTAATGTGGATTCAGTGCAGAAGCAGAGGTTGGCATCCTACAGTCTGAAGGGAGATGTCGGGAGATGGTACCGACTTCAGTTCACTCCAGAGCATCGGATGGCCCTCACATGGGAGGACTTCGTCTACTTCTTTGATGGACAATATATTTCTTCTGCCGCATGGACTGGAAAGGAGCTTGAGTTGTCTCGGTTGACTCAGGGGGATATATCAGTAGTAGATTTTGAGAGAAGATTTATGGAGTTACTGCACTTCACGGGCATGTGACAGACGGGAGAGCGACAGGCTCAGATGTTTCTAGCAGGGCTTTGCCCTAATCTCCGTCATTACCTCGTCTCGAGGAAGTTCTATTCAGTTCGGGAGGTAGCTGAGGCCGCCACTTCTCAGGAGATTGAGACTGCCATGTTTCAGAAGGATAAGGAAGGGAAGACCAATGCAGGACAGACCGGGGATAAGGGGAAGAACAAGAGACCTTTTTCTAGATCCCAGCAGCAGCAGCAAGGTCCTCATAAGAAGGGACCTCAGCATGATCAGAGAGCGCATCAGTAGCGCAAGTTCCAGGGAGTTTACTATAACTGCCGCAAGGTCGGGCATAAGGTATCAGAGTGTCGCAGCGCACCAATAGTATCTTAGCAGGGCAAGGGCCCGAACCAGCAGCAGTAGCGATAGCAGGGCAGAGTTCAGGGCCAGCAGGCGAGACTTGAGGCATAGCCAGTAGCACAGAGGACTGAGAGGCAGATTCGGGCAGTTCAGGAGGTTCCTAAGGGATAGATAGTTCCGTATTCTCTAGCACTAGCAGCAGAGCAGTCTCCAGCCACGGGCAGGGTATATGCGGTAGTACCGCGTGATCATGGAGCTAGCGGAGCAGTGGTGGAGGTACATTTCTTGTGAATTCTTTTCCCGCCCATATTCTCTTTGATTCGGGAGCTTCACATTCCTTCATTTTGTATGATTTTATGTCTAGACTCCAACTCGTAGCACAGCCATTAGACACCCCTTTATCAGTTTCCACCCCTTTAGGTGAGATATCGCTTCTGAAGCACGTTTGTAGGAGGTGTAATATTAGTCTAGATGAGTCGGAGTTCGTGGTTGATTTGATAGTGTTGCATATGTCTGAGTTTAATGTTATCCTTGGTATGGATTGGTTGTCTTCCTACCATATTAGTATTGACTGCTTTGCGAAGACAGTCAATTTGCGGGCATCCGATGGGTCCGAGATGATTGTGTCAACCTCTCAGGGCAACCGTTTTACGGAGTTATTTCTGGCGTACATCGAGGAGGTGATGCGATGAGATCAGGGTGTTGATTTATTAGAGACTAGAGTTGTCTCAGAGTATTAGGATGTCTTTCAGGACATACCTAGACTACCTCCTGTGAGATAGGTTGAGTTCTGTATTGAGTTGTAGCCAGGCACAACCCCGATATCCCGCGCACCCTATCGCATGGCACCAGCTGAGATGAGGGAGCTTCAGACCCAGTTGGACGAGTTATTAGCTCAGGGTTTTATTCGTCGGAGTCATTCTCCATGGGGCGCACCGGTCCTCTTCGTGAAGAAGAAGGATGGTAGTATGAGATTGTGCATTGATTATAGGGAGTTGGACAAGGTCACTATCCGGAATAGGTACCCATTGCCTAGGATTGATGACTTGTTCGACCAGTTGCAGGGAGCGTAGTTCTTCTTGAAGATTGATCTTCGTTCTGGTTATCATCAGTTGCGGGTTCGGGAGATGGATGTTCCCAAGACCGCATTTCTTACTTGATATGGATCTTTCGAGTTCATGGTCATGCCATTCGAACTGACCAATGCACCCGTGGTATTCATGGATTTGATGAATCGGGTTTTTCGTCCCTTCTTAGATCAGTTCGTGGTTGTTTTTATCGACGACATTCTTATTTATTCGAGATCGGAGGTGGACCACGAGGAGCATCTACGATTAGCTTCGAGGACTCTGTAGGAGCATCAGTTGTATGCCAAGTTCAGCAAGTGTGAATTTTGGCTTTCAGAAGTTAGATTTCTTGCCCACGTCATCAGTAGAGAGGGCGTAGCAGTGGACCCGGCTAAAGGTGACAGCAGTTCTTGACTAGAAACCACCGAAGACGGTGACAGAGATTCGTAGATTCTTGGGCTTAGCCGGCTATTACAGGAAGTTCATCTAGGACTTCTCGAAGATTTCGATGCCACTTACATGCCTTACGAAGAAGGGTGTACAGTTCATTTGGAGTTTAGAGTGCCAGAAGGCCTTTGATATCTTGAAGACTAAGTTGACTTCAGCACCAGTTTTGACTATTTCGAGTAGTGACAGGACGTTCGTCGTCTACACAGATGCATCGTTGGCAGGTTTAGGAGGTGTATTGATGTAGACTCATAGAGTAGTAGCGTATATATCACGACAGTTGAGGGTGCATGAGCAGAACTATCCCACTCATGATTTGGAGTTAGCAGCAGTGGTATTTGCATTGAAGTCGTGGAGGCACTACTTGTATGGAGTGCAGTTTGAGTTGTTCACAGACCACCAGAGTCTGAAGTATCTTTTCTCTCAGAAGGAACTCAACCAGAGACAGAGAAGATGGATTGAGTTTATCAAGGACTACGAGTTCGCGATTCAGTATCATCCGGGGAAGGCGAACGTCGTAGCGGATGCTTTGAGTAGGAAGCGTCGACATCAGGTTGCGGCTTTGAGGTGCTCGTTACATCGAGATCTTCTCACCCTTAGCCAGTTTGATCTTAGACCTGAGGTTGGTGGTACCAGTGCATTTTTAGGAGCTATGTCAGTTCAGCCATCTTGGAGTACCAGAGTAGTCAGAGCTCAGCTGGAAGACTCTTGGATTCAAATCCGAAAGGAGGAGATTTCCAAAGAGCCTAAGGCTGATTGGACCATTGGAGTAGATGGAATTCTACGGATGAAGGGTAGGCTGGTTATGCCATCCAGTGTCGAGCTGAAGAGAGAGTTATTTGATGAGGCACATAGTACTAGGTATACAGTACATCCAGGGACCACTAAGATGTATAAGGACTTGAAGAGACACTTCTGGTGGAGTGGTATGCGTCGAGAGATTGCAGAGTATGTGGCTAAGTGTTTTACCTGTCAGTAGGTGAAGGCAGAGCATCAGAGGCCGGCAGGAACACTTCAGCCTTTACCCATCCCAGAGTGGAAGTGGGCGGACATTTCTATAGATTTCATTGTAGGGTTGCCGAAGTCGAAGAAGGGGAACGACTCAGTTTGGGTGATTGTGGATCGGTTGACGAAGTCAGCCCATTTTATTCCAGTGAGGACTACTTATACCACCGAGGCATACACGAGGATATTTATTCGGGAGATAGTCCGACTTCATGGAGTTCCAGACACGATCGTGTCAGACAGAGGTTCAATGTTTACTTCATATTTTTGGAGGAGTTTCCAGGATTCGTTCGGCAGCAGGTTATCTTACAGTACTGTATTCTACCCACAGATGGATGGTCAGATAGAGAGGGTGAACCAGGTGTTAGAGGACATGTTGCGGGCTTGTGTCATTGACTTTTAGGGCAGTTGGGAGGAGCATATTCTACTGATAGAGTTCGCTTATAACAATAGTTATCAAGCGACGATCGGTATGGCCCCATATGAGGCATTGTACGGGAGACGTTGTAGATCACCGATATGTTGGACAGAGCCGGAGGATAGCTTAATGCTTGGACCAGAGCTAGTGAGGCAGACTACTGAGAAGGTAGCCTTGATCAGAGAGAGGATTCTAGTCACCCAGAGTCAGCAGAAGATCTACACAGATAAGAGACGAAGACCCTTGGAGTTTCAGGTTGGAGATGCGGTTATGCTGAAGGTATCGCCTATGAAAGGCTTTAAGCGATTCGAAAGACGGGGGAAGCTTGCACCGAGATATATTGGACCCTTCCGGATTTTGGAGCACATTGGAGTTGTGTCATACAGACTAGATCTTCCAGCGTCTATGTCTAGTATACACAATGTATTTCATGTTTCTATGCTCAAGAAACACTTACATGATGAGGAGCAGCAGCGAGTATTGGATGCACCCGAGATTGAGCTTCAGGAGGATTTGACTACTATTGAGATTCCAGTTGGTATTCTTGCCAGGGAGGATAAGAGGCTTAGAAACAAAGTGATTCCTTTAGTAAAAGTTCAGTGGAACCGAAGAGGCGTTGAGGAGATTTCTTGGGAGCGCGAAGAAGACATGCGTCACGGCTATCCACACCTGTTTGAGCAGGTAAATTAAACCTTCTGGTATGACTTATATAAGTCTTATAGATTCATTTAAGTTGGTGTTTATACTTAACGTTAAAATGAGGATATTACCACTTATCTCCTAAGTACTTGGAACATAGGGTATATATATGAGGGGTTCCTTGTTTGGATTTTTCGCTCAATGTACTTGTTCCACTTAGTTAGGGGTTAAGTGGGGGTATTTACATTTTAGATGGTTAAGTGTAGACATCGAATATGATTTTTCGAGAGCGCGAAGGTGTTATGTAGCGCTACTTCCTGCATTTATTAATGAAGTGAATTGATTTATGTGCATAAGTATTTGTGTGATTATATTTAGATTTAACGCTAGGATGAGGATATTTCCGCTTAATTTTTAACCTTTTGGAACACATGGTATATATATGGGGGGTTCCTTGTTTGGATTTTTCGCCCGACGTACTAGTTCCATTTGATTAAGGGTTGAGTGGGAATATAGTCATTCTGGATTGTTAAATATAAATATCATTTTGTGCTCGTCTAGAGTGATACTATTTGCTTAAATGTGCTTTCTGAATTTCGAGGACGAAATTCTTTTAAGAGGGGAAGAATGTAGAACCCCGTATTTTATTAGAAGTATATATGAATTATTAATGATAAATAATTCTATTTGTGGTAAATGACTTGAGGTCATGAATATACTTGATAACAAGTCATTAGATATGTATGAGGGTGATTTCATAGAGTTTTGTGCGTTGGTTTTGGCTGAAGAGCAAAACATGCACGAAATCTGGAATTTGGGTCTGCTCAGTCGACTTATGAGTCAACTCATGAGTCGACTAATGAGTCGACTGATGAGTCGACCAATGAGTCGACTGACGGGCTGATTTCGGGTTTTCTTTAAGTTACGGGTTTGGTTAGGTTTTGTTCGGGTTTTAACCATAATATATATATTATTTTACCCTAAACTAACCCAAAAACCCATCAGAATCCCAGAGAAACCCTAGCCCCTCTCTCCCCTCAAACCCTAGTTCGTTTTGGTGATTTTGGAGGAGTTTCGGAGGAGTTTTCAGCGGGATCTTTGTGGTGCTGTCGAAGGGGATCGTCCTCTCATCGGATTCAGTTTTCAGCGGGATCTTTGTGGTGCTGTCGAAGGGGATCGTCCTCTCATCGGATTCAGGAGTTTACAGTACTTCAGAGGCGAGTAACATCTCGCTAAATCCTACACCCACTGTTTGTATAGCTTTTCTTGAGTTTTATTTCAGATTTTGAGCCTAAAACGTATTTTTGTGCATAAAAATAGATACTTTACATTATGAGATGCAAGATCTATATTTTTCAGTTATAAAAAGCTCACAAACAAATTTGTAAATTAAGATCCAGATCTGGAAATTTGTTTAAACATGAGATTCAATGTGATTTACTGTTTTCAATACGTTTTTAAACATGTTTATATGATTAAGGTTTTAATGTAAGTGATCACATGCAAACCCCTTTAGTTTCTGTTAATACTCATGAGTTAGAATCGGAAATATATTGCTGGATATGATTAAAGAGAATTTTAGTTAGCGTTTTTAAAGATAATCATCGAAAGCAGAAAACTGAGGATTTTCTGCTCAGTCGACCAATGAGTCGACTGATGGGGAAAATCTCAGTTTTGTGTGCTTTGTCTGGTCGACTTATGAGTCGACTGATGAGTCGACCAATGAGTCGACTGATGAGGAGTTTCCTTCTTTTGTACTTCTTCAGTTGAATATGTTTGAGTTATTTCAGTTTAACTGAAATTGTTTATGTTTGTTTATTGTTGTTGCGTGCTTAAATATGAACAAGGAGTCGCCTCGAATGATGGGTATTAGAAATCAATGTATTACCTGTATCTTTACATGTGAGATGACATGCGGACACGAGTTTAGGTTTGCGTACCGAGACATGTGAGAAATTAGGGTATATGCACCTGTTCATATAACTCATATAGTCCATGTGTTGGGTAATTATGATGTGTAGTCCATGTGTTGGACACTTATCACTTTCAGTCCATGTGTTGGACAGTTTACATATGCAGTCCATGTGTTGGATATCCACTACATTAGTTTAGACCTTGAGAGTTAACACCTATACTTGCATAGGCTGGACACGACACTTATATGAGTATGACTCGACACCGTAATTTAAGTCTGATATGAGTTTGCCTTCTTCTATTAATGTTCTTATATTAGATTTTGGGTTTGATATTTAGGGATGTACAATCTGAGCTACATGGTATATACATGAGGGTTTCCTTGTTTGGATTATTTTGCTCGACGTACCTATGCTCGTGTTGTAACTTCCTAAATACTAAAATCCTCTTATACATAGGTATTTACAATCTGAGCTACATGGTATATACATGAGGGTTTCCCTGTTTGGATTATTTCGCTCGACTTACTTATGCTCACGTTGTAATTACCTAAATTGGATTTTATGATTATATATATATATATTATAATTGTATTTTTTGTATACAATGAACCCTTTCTCCTTGGGGTTGGTTATGATGTTGCTCGCTAGTGTTTTGACGCTCGTTGTCCCTCCCCCTTTCAGGTAACGAGCCAGGAGCCCGGAGAGTCGCAGGTTGATGGTGAGGCACTCTAGCTTCAGCTATTCTATTATAGTTATATTTTATTTTTGAGCTCCACTATAGGCTTTTGTTAGACATTTTGAGGGTTAGTTCTAGAAGTTGTAAATGTTGTGTGCCTTATTTCCTCTTTTTCAGACTTTATGTATTTGAGACTTGTTGAGGAGTTCTAGTTTATTCATTTCAGATATTGATTTGTATTTTAGTATGTTAGATGATGAAATATTAATCTGATCTTTATTATTTCAGCAGTTGACTCTTGTGTTATCTTTTACTTGCTTTTGTACCTACACCTATTATTGACTCTACTAGAGAGATACAGTTGACTCTTGTGTTATCTTTTACTTGCTTTTGTACCTACACCTATTATTGACTCTACTAGAGAGATAGTAATTGTGATGGTGAAACATGTTATTGCACGGTGTGGTGCATGGCAGGTTTGACATTCTTGGTTTCACCTTAGACTGCAGCCTTGTGTGGACCCAGGGGCGTCACAAATTTCTTTTCTCATCATAATAAATCTAAAAACATTCATTATTATATATTCTTTCTTTTAAAAACATCACAAAATAACTCTTTTTACAAAATAATTTTCTTTTAAATTATTTATCATATTATCATTATTAATATTAACCATCAACAAACCCACGCAGTTATCAAAAACTTTATACTGTAGCATAATTAAATCACAGTCTAATGGAATCATTAATTCATAATATATCTAAAAATTGAAACGACGAGTCAAAGAATATCGGGATCTTGCCTCGGATACGTCGAACAATTCGACGTCAACAGCGCGGATCTACTCTGAGCACGGGTGAAACGCGACAAGGAAGCATGACGTCCGACGGCGAATAGGGGTGGCGTGATCGGACTAAATGCGATGGTGATGGGGCTCGACGGTCGGGTTACAAAATTGAAACGACGAGTCAAAGAATATCGGGATCTTGCCTCGGATACGTCGAACAATTCGACGTCAACAGCGCGGATCTACTCTGAGCACGGGTGAAACGCGACAAGGAAGCATGACGTCCGACGGCGAATAGGGGTGGCGTGATCGGACTAAATGCGATGGTGATGGGGCTCGACGGTCGGGTTACAACAAGCTTAAGAGCTTAATATATTGTTGCCTCTCTTAAAAATTCTTTTGTTAAAGATTTTTGTTTTGATTGATTGCTTTTGAATTCATTATAATTCACTTATATGATGATATTTATGTGTTTGTGCTTATGGATCATCTATTCGTGCCTTATAATGTATTCCATATGTGGTTTGATCAAATTTCTTGATTGATCAAACATCGATTTATGATTTAAACTTTGATTTATGATTTCAATTGGTTGACTTCTTTTGATTTCATAAATCTATTTTTGTTATATGGTCTTTATATTTTTTTGTGTTAATGAGACACTATTTTCATATTGACATATTTATATGTGTTCTCATTATCTTCATGTATGTGAGTAAATTTTTAGCATATTCATGTATGCTTGCTCACATATGTTTGCCATGATCTTTATTTCATATATTTTCTATATGGCATTTTGATAGGGGGAGAAATCCCCATATCTTTCTATGTGTTATACTCACCCATGCTTATTGATAGGGGGAGCTTTCGCTCTCTTAATCCTTTTGTCCCCTTTTTGATGTTGTCAAAGGGGGAGAAATATTGTGAGTATATCTATCTTGTTTGTTTATATGCATGTGAGTTATTATCTTGTATATGTTCATTTCCTTCATGCATATATTTCTTTTTGTAAATTGTTTGTCATCATCAAAAAGGGGGAGATTGTTGTCCTTCTTGTTTTGATGATGTTTAACAAACAATTTATTACTAATGTTGTTTGTCTAGTGTTTGTGCATTCCTATGTTTTGTAGACAAACAACGTTGTTGGAGGATGGATGGATTGCGCCATAACGACGATATCAAATGGAGGTTGGCGGAATTGTGGAGTGAAGCAACGTACAATTCAAGTTAAAGATCAAGTTCAAGCTTCATCCGCAAAGATTACCAAGTCAAGCATATTGAAGACCAATCAAGCTTGGGTAATTTAGTTTAGGAGTTTATATTATGTGTGTTATATACTCTAAGCTCAATTATCTATACACACACATTTATTGGTTTCTTCGTATATATATATATATATAGTCATATATATATGTATAAGTTTTGGTTTCTATGCATATATATAGTTATATATATACATACATATGTTTTGAGTTTTTATGGTTATATATATGAAATTCTATATTTCATATTTTCTATTATGTTTTTGAAAACATTGCATAGAATATGCAATTTTGTGAAAATATTGTATTCTTAGTTTATAGACTTCAATATCAGTTTATACATGTTTTACTAAGTCTACAAAAACATTTCACAAAGTTTCAAAAGTTGGTTTATGTCAAAACATCAAAATTCAAGTATCTCATATTTTCATGTTTTGGACTAGTTTGTAAAATTCAAGTATCTCAATATCAGTTTATGCATGTTTATTATCATGTCTACAATCATTCCCCAAAGTTTTACATTTTTTGGAATTTATTTGATATTTTTAAACAGTGTTTTAAAATCAGCTTTGTTTTTCTGGGATGTCAGTTTTCGGTCAACCGGTACGGTCGACCGGTCAAATGATCATTTCTCAGTAGTTTTCCAGAGAGTCATCGGTCGACCGGTACGGTCGACTGAAATTTCGATTTCTATATCGGTCGACCGCGCCGGTCGACCGATGATGGCTCCGCTTGTTTTCTGGATTTTCAAGGTTGTTCGCGGTCGACCGGATTTTTGGGTCGGTCGACCGAATCATTTTTTCGGTCGACCGAATCGTTGTCAGGTCTCCCAACGGCTATTTTTCTAGCCGTTGCAGAACTTCTGTTTTGGGCCTTTTGGTCATTTTGTTTTGATTTTTGGCTGAATTCTTGGGAGGCTATATATACCTCTATTGCATTCAATTCTAAGGTGAAGAGAATGTTTTAAGAAGTTTTAAACAAGGTTTTAAACAAGGTTTTAAACAAGGGTTTAAGCTTGTTTTTGTTTGGTTTAAGTTTGTTTTGGTTTGCTGTTACAAAGAGGAGTTTACAATCAGCTATTGAAGAGTTCATCTTCAACATTTCATCATCCTCTCTTTGTGTTAAGAAGTTTTTAAACAAGGGTTTAAGCTTGTTTAGTTTGGTTTAAGTTTGTTTTGGGTTTGCTGCTACAAAGAGGAGTTTACATCAGCTTTTGAAGAGTTCATCTTCAACATTCATCATCCTCTCTTTGTGTTTATAGAGAAGTTTCCTTAACTCTATTTCCTAGCATTTTTACTATTGAATTTCATATCAATTTTTATTGCTAGTTCTTATTGAGTTAAGTTTTATTGAATCTCATTGTTACACACACCCACTTGAGCTTATTGTATTTGCATACATAGTATATTAGGGTTGTGAGAGTTGTAACATTGAGTGTGAGCTTTTATTGTGTTCTCATCTGTATTAGAGAACAAATCATTTGTTGTTACATTGTGAGTGCTGTAGAGTTTTTGGTTAGCTAGAAAACCGTACTGTGAGGGTGGAGTGTAGCCACATTGTGAGAGTGTGAGTGGAGATCTCCTCGAGGTGAGGAGCGGAGACGTAGGTCGAGGGGACTGAACTCCGTGAGAGAAATTGTGAGGTGTAAACGTTATTCGGGTGAGCGTAGAAAACCCGGTTGTGATAGTGGATTTCTCCCCGGGAGTGGGGAGCGGAGACGTAGGACGGAAGGTCCGAACTCCGTGATCATCTTTGTGTGTTTGTGATTGTCTTGGCGTCTCACTTGTGCTTATTATTCATATCATTCTTGTCGCCATTATCTATTGTTCACATTGTCCACTATCTTGTTTATCTTGTTTATGTTTATATCACCCTTAGTTTATATATCCTTACATATATATATTTCATCATATAGGATATATCACTTTGTATATATTGCTTATTCTTGCTTATAACTCTTGTATATCTATCTTGCAAGAATACAACTTGTTAATTAATTTTAACTGGCATTTAATCGGATTAGATTAGCATAAGACCCTAATCACCCCCCTCTAGGGTCTAACAATTGGGGACGGCTGGGAGCTTGACGGACTAGAGGAGAAGGGGCACGGGTTGAGGCGGTGCTGCAGGGGAGCTCAGGGAGAATCTGACCTAAGGCGAGCAGGGGAGACGGTGGTCGAAGGCGACGTCGGAGGCTAACGAGGCTGGAGAAGTCGAAGAAGGGCTACAGGGGGTCGGGTTGGGCTGGTTAGGGGAGAGCGGCGGCGACGAGAAGTGATGAGGAGGAGAGGGAAACTGTGGGCGAAGGGAGCGAGGGCGGGGTTTGCTGCATCTACGACCGGGGAGGCCGCTGCTGCTGGCGCGGAGCTACGATTTGTGAGGCTGAAAGAAAGGCGAGCGGTAGTGGAGCTGAGGGGGACTCGACAACGAACGAGGTGGCCGAGAGGAGTGATGGGCGGGAGGGGTCGGGGTTGAGCTGGCCGGGGCGATCGGAGCGAAGGGGGCTAGGGGGAGGGTCTGGAGGCGATGGGAACAGAGTGATTGGGAGTCAGGCGGGATTGAGAGAGAGGGGACGCGGGCCGTGGTGGGTGGGTTGTTGATACAGAAGAGAAGAGAGAGAACATAGAATAATATATATATATATATATATATATATATATAATATATATATATATATATAGTATATATATATATATATATTATATATATATATATATATATATATAATATATATAATGAATGGTATATTGGGTTTTAAGAAAAAAATAATTAAAAATAATAATAATTACGTAAAAAATTAAATAAATATGTAAAAATTATCTACACATCAAAACATACCAGTTATAGTAATATAACCGATAATACGTAACAGTAGAAATATTACAAGAAATTATACAATTAAACAAGCATAATTAATAAAAAAATATAATTTCTTATATTTGAAATCAAATAATTATGGGATAATTATTCATACAGTAAAACGTGCCAGTATAGTAATACGTCAGATAATATGTAATAGTAGAAATAATACAACAAATTATATAAATAATACGTAATTAATAATATAATGTATTATATGAAATAATAGTTAATAATAATAATAATACAATATATTATTTAAAAATAATACGTAATGGTATCAATAATACAATAGATTAATTTTAGAAATTTTTACCATATAAAATTAATTTATAAATATTGATATCATTTAAATAAATATAAAACTTGGACTTTAAATCATATAAAAATCTAAAAAATAGAGAAAAATACAAATACTCATTAAAAATCATAATTAAATATTTTAAAATACTAGAAAATTATTTTAACTAATATCAAAATTTTACGGTCCTTACATCCTACCCCCCTTAAAATAAATTCTGCCCTCGGAATTAAAATAAGATATGCACGATATCATATAGTAATCTGTAAAGCAAAAATAATACATATAATAGCTGATAATAGAAATAAAAAGCATATCAATAATGGACGTAGATAAAAGACATAAAAATATATGCAACAATCATATAATTATGTATTCAAAACATTTACACAACGAATACAATATCAAGATATACTAATAACCATTATATTATTATACTTGTTAGAATGACCAAATATGATATAAAAACTATAAACCAAATATACATAAAGAATAAACATAATACAACATATGAACCATCATGTATTAATATCCATAATAGTAATCAAATATGGGCATGAATAGTTAACTAAAACGGTAATGCAGAGACTTTTGTATATGAAAAATTGATAAATACAATAATTAAAATATTTAATGAATAAATAATAAAATATAATATCAAAGTAAAATATACACAACCTAACAAAAATATAACTAATAAACACAACAAAATATCTACAATGTGCAAAATCTGTAACTAAGTTATATAAACTTATAACACTTATTTCACATCCTAAATAAACTATGAAACTACTGATGAAATGTAAAAAAATAACTATATTAACTAAGAAACAATATGAGCCAAATAACACAAATAAACTAACAAATTAATAAAATTAAATATAATATAAAAACACTTACAAGAAAAACATATAACTTGATAAATAAACAAACAATAATGATAACAAAATATAGCCATGCTTTGAAGCACGCTTATGAATCATACTTTTAATAGGAGTCGTCTTTATGTACAGTCTCTCTCCTATTGGGTAACAACTAGGTGATAAAGCAACAAGCTTTCATATAGTCATTCAGGTCAAACACAGTATCAAACAAGATAAATACTATGTGTATAAATAAGAGTGTCAAATTGTCGGTATCATTATAATATGTGACAAACACATGTAACATTCGCATATTATAATATAATGAAAACTTTTAAAATATCCATTATTATAATAACTCAAAATAAATCCTTTTAATTCTAAACTAATCTTTTAAAAATCATTAATTTATTATTTCAAAATAATCCTTTACAAAATAAAATCCTTAAATTATTTCTCTTAATAATTATTCAAAAATATTCTTTTTCCAAATTAATTCTTTTTTTTAAAATTTTTTCTTATTATATCAATAACTAATTTCTTAAAATCATAAACTTATTTATTTAAAATAAATCTTTTTTACAAAATAATTTCTTTTAAGATATTTATTATCATAATACTTTAAAACCAACCCCTTTTTCAAAATAATTTTTTTCTCGTCATAATAAATCTAAAAATAATCTTTATTATATATTCTTTTTTTTAAAAAATGGCAAAATAACTCTTTTTAAATCAAGGTAATAATTGCTTTTATTATTTTCGTATTATTAGTTTAATTTACAACAATTTTTTGAGAAATTAGGGGAGGGGGTCTGACCTTTGTTGATGCTATTCAGATCTGAGCTTTGTATTTGATTAATCTTTGTCGACGCTATTCAGATCTGATCATTGAGATTTTAGAGAAATTAGGGGAAGGGGTCGGATTTTTTGAGAAATTGGGAGAGGGGGTCTATGTTTTAATATATCTAATGTTTTTTTTTTGAGAAATTGGGGGAGGGTGGTCTGATTTTTTAAGATTTTTAAATTAGATTAATTTCTGATTATTATGTAAGGAGAAACAGGTTTGCATGATTTCAATTATCTCTTGCTTGATTGTTTCATATGTACACAAATTTCAATTGTGTGCATGGTTTATGCCTCGTGAGTTCTAATTTATACCATGTTAGTTCTAATTTATGCCTCATGAATTCTAATTTGTAACATGTTAGACATAATTTATGCCATGTTAGTTCCATCGTGGCTCATGTTAGTTCCAATATATTCCATGTGAGTTCTAATGTATGCCTCGTGAGTTCTAAATAGTATCATGTTAGTCCTAATTTATGTCATGTTAGTTCAAGCGCAGCTCATGTTAGTTCTAATTTATGCCACATGAGTTCTAATTTATGTCACATGAGTTCTAATTTGTACCATGTTAATAATAATTTATGCCATGTTAGTTCTAATATATGCCATGTGGGTTCTAATTTATGTCTCATTAGTTCAAATTTGTACCATGTGAGTTCTAATTTCCACCAAGTTAGTTCTAATTTATACCATATTAGTTCTAATTTATATCAAGTTAGTTCTAATTTACACCATGTTAGTTCTAATTTATACAAAGTTAGTTCTAATTTGTACCGAGTTAGTTCTAATTTGTACCATTTTAGTTCTAATTCGTACCAAGTTAATTCTAATTTATACCAAGTTAGTTCTAATTTATACAAAGTTGGTTCTAATTTGTACCAAGATAATTCTAATTTGTACCAAATGAGTTCTAATTTGTACCAAGTTAATTCTAATTTGTACCAACTTAGTTCTAATTTGTACCAAGTTAGTTCTAATTTGTACCATGTGAGTTCTAATTTATACCATGTGAGTTCTAATTTGTACCAAGTTAGTTCTTATTTGTACCAAGTTAGTTGTAATTTATACCAAGTCAGTTCTAATTTATACCAAATTAGTTCTAATTTGTAACATGTGAGTTCTAATTTGTACCAAATTAATTCTAATTTGTACCATGTGAGTTCTAATTTGTACCATGTGAGTTCTAATTTGTACCAAGTTAGTTTTAATTTGTACCAATTTAGTTCTAATTTATACCAAGTGAGTTCTAATTTATACCATGTTAGTTCTAATTTATACCAAGTTAGTTCTAATTTGTACCAAGTTAGTTCTAATTTGTACCAAGTTAGTTCTAATTTATACCAAGTTAGTTCTAATTTGTACAATGTTAGTTCAAGTTAGTACCAAGTTAGTTCTAATTTGTACCATGTGAGTTCTAATTTGTACCATATGAGTTCTAATTTGTATCAAGTTAATTCAAATTTGTACCAAGTTAGTTCTAATGTGTACCAAGTTAGTTCTAATTTATACCATGTGAGTTCTAACTTGTACTATGTGAGTTCTAATTTGTACCAAGTTAGTTCTAATTTATCCATGTTAGTTCCAATTTGTACTCAGTTAGCTCTAATTTATACCAAGTTAGTTCTAATTTGTACCAAGTTAGTTCTAATTTTTACCATGTGAGTTCTAATTTGTACCATGTGAGTTCTAATTTGTACCAAGTTAGTTCTAATTTGTACCAAGTTTGTTCTAATTTATACCATGTGAGTTCTAATTTGTACTATGTGAGTTCTAATTTGTACCAAGTTAGTTCTAATTTTGTACCAAGTTAGCTCTAATTTGTACCAAGTTAGTTCTAATTTATACCAAGTTAGTTTTAATTTGTCCAAGTTAGTTCTAATTTGTACCAAGTTAGTTCTAATTTGTACAAAGTTAGTTCTAATTTATACTATATGAGTTCTAATTTGTACCATGTAAGTTCTAATTTGTACCAAGTTAGTTCTAATTTATATAAGGTTAGTTCTAATTTGTACCAAGTTAGTTTTAATTTATACCATGTGAGTTCTCATTTGTACCATGTGAGTCCTAATTTGTACCAAGTTAGTTCTAATTTATACCAAGTTAGTTCTAATTTGTACCAAATTAGTTCTAATTTGTACCAAGTTAGTTCTAATTTGTACCAAGTTAGTTTTAAATTAGTTCTAATTTATACCAAGTTAGTTCTAATTCGTAACAAGTTAGTTCTAATTTGTACCATGTGAGTTCTAATTCGTACCAAGTTAGTTCTAATTTGTACAATGTGAGTTCTAATTTGTACCAAGTTAGTTCTAATTTGTACTAAGTTATTTCTAATTTGTACCAAGTTAGTTCTAATTTGTACCATGTGAGTTCTAATTCGTACCAAGTTAGTTCTAATTTGTACTAAGTTAGTTCTAATTTATATCATGTTAGTTCTAAGTTATACCAAGTTAGTTCTAATTTGTACCATGTTAGTTCTAATTTGTATCATGTGAGTTCTAATTTATACCAAGTTGGTTTTAATTTGTAACAAGTTAGTTCTAATTTGTAACAAATGAGTTCTAATTTGTACCATATGAGTTCTAATTTGTACCAAGTTAGTTCTAATTTGTACCAAGTTAGTTCTAATTTTTACCAAGTTAGCTCTAATTTATACCAAATTAGTTCTAATTTGTACCAAGTTAGTTCTAATTTTTACCAAGTTAGCTTAAATTTATACCAAATTAGTTCTAATTTCTACCAAGTTAGCTCTAATTTATACCATGTGAGTTCTAATTTGTACCATGTGAGTTATTGTGACGCCTCTGGGTTTACACAAGGCTGCAGTCTAAGGTAAAACTAAGAATTTCAAACCTGCCATGCACTATACCGTGCAATAACATGTTTCACCATCATAATTATTATCTCTCTAGTAGAGTCAATAACAAGTGTAGGTACAAAAGCAAGTAAAAGATAATACAAGAGTCAACTGATGAAATAATAGCGATCAAATTAATATTCCATCATCTAACATACTGAAATACAAGTCAATGTCTGAAATAAATAAACTGGAGTTTCTCAACAAGTCTCAAATACAAAATGTCTGAATAAGAGGAAATAAGGCACACAACCTTTAAAACTTCTAAAATAAAACCCTCAAATGTCTAAACAAAAGTCTACAGTGGATCTCAAAAGAAAAATATAACTAAAAAAGGCAGCTGAATCACTAAAGTGCATCACATCAACCTGTGACTCTCCGGGCACCTGGCTCGTTACCTGAAAGGGGAGGGACAACGAGCGTCAAAGCGCTAGCGAGCAACATCACAACCAACCCTAAGGGATAGGGCTTATTGTATACAGAAAATATAGTTAATACATATATATACATAAAATCAATAATCCTATTTAGGAAATTACAACACAAGCATAGGTACGTCGAGCGAAATAATCCAAACAAGGAAACCCTCATGTATATACCTTGTAGCTCAAATTGTAAATCCCTAACAAAAAGAGGATTTTAGTATTTAGGAAATTACAACACGAGCATAGGTACGTCGAGCGAAATAATCCAAACAAGAAAACCCTCATGTATATACCTTGTATCTCAAATTGTAAATCCCTAAACACCAAACCCAAAATCTAATATAGGAAAGGAGCAATAATAAAAAGAAGACAACCCATCTCAGAACTTAAAATACTGTGTCATGTCACAACTTACATAAGTGTCATGTCCAGCCTATGCAAGTATAAGTGTCATACTCAAGGTCTAAACTGGTGTCCAACACATGGACTAAAATTAGATGTAGTGGATGTCCAACACAAGGACTGTATATATAAATTGTCCAACATATGGACTGAGAAATGAATGTCCAACACATGGACTGAACGTAATAAATGTCCAACACATGGACTACACATAATAATTGCCCAACACATTGACTAAATGAAATATATGAAAAGATGCATATACACTACTTTCACACGTGCCTCGGTGTGCTAACCTAGACTCGTGTCTGTAAGTCATCTCACATGTAGAGATAAAAAATAAACATAAATTTATAATATCAGATATTCGAGGCGACTCCTCGTTCACATAGAAGCACGCAATGATAGTAAACATGTCCAAACAGTTTTGGTTAAAACGAAACAACCCAAACAGATCCAAACTGAGGAAAAACTAGAAATTTCCTCATTAGTCGACTCATGAGTCGACTGAGATCATCGATCGACTCATTGGTCGACCTAACAGACAGAAAAGAAGAAAAGCTTAAAATTTCCCGTCAGTCGACTCATTGGTCGACTTATCAGTCGACTCATAGGTCGGCTGATAAGTCGACTGATTGGTCGACTGAGCAGAAAATTCCTAGTTTCCTGCCTACGTTGATTATCTGCAAAAAAGTTTTAACCTAAAGTTCCTTTTCATCATTTCTAGCAATATAAATATGATTCTTACATATATGTACCAAACTGAAACGAAAGATTTGCATGTAATTACTTACATTAAAACCCTAAACATATTTATACATGTTTAAAAAATGTATTGAAATCGATAAATCTCAAAGAAACCCATGTTTAAATCTAATTCCAGATTTGGATCTACATTACAAAACGTTGGTGAGTTTTTTATTAACTAAAACATTTAAATCTTGCAACCCATATTATAAAGAATCTATCTTTATACACAAAATACGTTTTTGGCTCAAAAATCAGAATTAAAACTCAGTAAAAATTATACAAACAGTGGGTATAGGGTTGGGCGAGATGTTACCCGCCTCTGATGTGCTGCAAAACTCTTGAATCTGCAAGAGAATGATCTCCTTCACTGCACTGCACAAAATTCCGTTTCAAACCCCTTCGAAACTCCTCAAATCGCCAAAATGCTAGGGTTTGAGAGGGAAAGAGGGGGGCTAGGGTTTTGTGAGATCTGATGGGTCTTGGGGTTGGTTTTGGGTAAAAGAAATTATATATGAGCGGTCAAACCGGAAACAAAACCGAACAAACCCGCAAACTAAAAGAAAAACTAGAAATCAGCCCGTCAGTTAACTCATTGGTCGACTCATAAGTCGACTCATAAGTCGACTGAGCAGACATTTTCTAGATTCGTGCATGTTTTGCTTATTTGCCAAAACCAATGCACAAAACTCTATAAAAATACACTCATACATTTCTAATAACTTGTTATCAAGTATATCTATGACGTCAAGTCATTTACCACAATAGAATTATTTATCATCAATAATTCACATATCTTCATAACAAAAAAAAAATATGGGGGTTTACATTCTTCCCCCCTTAAAAGAATTTCGTCCTCGAAATTCAGAAATTATACTTAAACAAATACTATTACTCTAGATAAGCATATCGCGATATTTATATTTAACAATCCAGGATGACTATATTCCCACTCAACCCACTCAAATGGAACTAGTACGTAGGGCGAAAAATCCAAACAAGGAACCCCCCCCATATATATACCATGTGTTCCAAAAGATTAAGAATTAAGTGGAAATATCCTCATTCTAGCGTTAAATCTAAATATAATCACATAAATAATCATACACAGTAATCAATCCACTTCCTCAATTGGTGCAGGATGTAGAGCTACATAGCATCTTCGCGCTCTCGAAAATCATCTTCGATGTCTATACTTAACCATCTAAAATGTAAATACCCCAACTTAACCCCTAACTAAATGGAACATGTACATCGAGCGAAAAATTCAAACCAGGAACCCCTCATATATATACCATATATTCCGAGTACTTAGGAGTTAAGTGTTAATACCCTCATTTTAGTGTTAAGTATAAACATCGCCATACATGAAACTATAAGTCATATATAAGTCATACCAAAAATTTAATTTACCTGCTCAAATATATGTGGGTAGTCGTGATGCATGTCCTGTCGGCCTCTGATGCTCTGCCTTCACTTGCTGACAGGTAAAACACTTAGCTACATACTCTGTAATCTCTCTATACATACCACTTCACCAGAAGTGTCTCCTTAGGTCCTTGTACATCTTTGTAGTCCCTGGATATACTGTGTACCTAGTACGATGTGCCTCATCAAATAACTCCCTCTTCAGCTCGGCACTGGATGGCATAACCAGACTACCCTTCATCCGTAGACCTCCATCTGCTCTAATGGTCTAATCAGCCTTAGGCTCTTTGGTAATCTCCTCCTTTCGGATTTGAATCTAAGAGTCTTCCAGCTGAGATCTGATAACTCTGATACTCCAAGATGGCTGCACTGACACAGCTCCCAAAAATGCACTAGTTCCACTAATCTCGAGTCTGGAATCAAACTGGCTAAGAGTAAGAAGATCTTGATACAATGAGCACCTGAAAGTCGAAACCCGATGTCGACGCTTCCTGCTTAAAGCATCTGCTACGACGTTCGCCTTCCTCGAATGATACTGGATCATGAACTCATAATCTTTGATAAACTCAATCCACCTCCTCTGTCTCTGGTTGAGCTCCTTCTGAGAGAAAAGATACTTAAGACTCTGATGGTCTGTGAACAACTCAAACTGCAATCCACACAAGTAGTGCCTCCATGACTTTAGTGCAAATACCACTGCTGCTAACTCCAAGTCATGAGTGGGATAGTTTTGCTCATGCACCCACAACTTCCATGAGATATATGCTACTACCCTCTGAGTCTGCATCAAGACGCCTCCTAAACCTACCAATGACGCATCTGTATAGACCATAAATGTCCTGTCATTGCTCGGAATAGTCAAAACTGGCACTGTAGTCAACTTAGTCTTCAAGATATCAAAGGCCTTCTGACACTCCATGCTCCAAATGAACTGTACACCCTTCTTCGTAAGGCGTGTAAGTGGTATCGAAATCTTTGAGAAGTCCTGGATGAACTTCCTGTAATAACCGGCTAATCCTAAAAAGCTACGAATCTCTGTCACCGTCTTTGGTGGTTCCTAATCAAGAACTGTTATAACATTAGCCGGATCTACTGCTATGCCCTCTCTACTGATAACGTGGCCCAGAAATTTGACTTCTGAAAGCCAAAATTCACACTTGCTGAACTTGGCATATAACTGATGCTCCTGCAGAGTCCCCAAAGCTAACCGTAGGTGCTGCTCGTGTTCTGCCTCCGATCTCGAATAAATAAGAATATCATCGATAAAAACAATCACAAACTGATCCAAGAAGGGACAGAAAGCCTGGTTCATCAAGTTCATGAATACCGTGGGTGCATTGGTCAACCCAAATGGCATGACCATGAACTCGAAAGATCCATATCGAGTCAGAAAAGCAGTCTTGGGAATATCCATCTCCCGAACCCGCAACTGATGATAACCAGAATGAAGATCAATCTTCGAGAAATACTGCGCTCCCTGTAACTAGTCGAACAAGTCATCAATCCAAGGTAATGGGTACCTATTCCGGAAAGTGGCCTTATTCAACTCTCTATAATCAATACACAAACACATACTGCCGTCCTTCTTCTTCACGAAGAGAATTGGCGCTCCCTACGAAGAATGACTCCGACGAATAAAACCCTGAGCTAACAACTCGTCTAACTGGGTCTGAAGCTCCCTCATCTCAGCTGGTGCCATGCGATAGGGTGTGCGGGATATCGGGGCTGTGCCCGGCTGCAACTTAATACAAAACTCGACCTCTCTCACATGAGGTAGCCCAGGTATGTCCTGAAAGATATCTTGATACTCTGAGACAACTCTAGTCTCCAATAAATCAATACCCTGATCCCGTCGCATCACCTCCTCGATGTACGCCAGAAATGACTCCGCAAAACGATTGCCCTGAAAGGTTGCCACAATCATCTCGGACCCATCGGACGCTCACAAATTGACTATCTTCGCAAAGCAGTCTATACTAACATGGTAGGAAGACAACTAATCCATACCAAGGATAACATCAAACTCGGACATATGCAACACTATCAAATTGATAATGAACTCCGACTCATCTAAACTGATAGTACACCTCCTACAAACACTCTCCAGAAGCGATATCTCACCTAAAGGGGTGAAAACTGATAAAGGGGTGTCTAAAGGCTGAGCTACAAGCTGGAGTCTAGTCATAAAAACATACGAAATGAAGGAATGCGAAGCTCCCGAATCGAAGAGAATACGGGTAGGAAAAGAATTCACAAGGAACGTACCCTCCACTACTGCTCCGTTAGCTCCATGATCATACGGTACTACCGCATATACTCTGCTTGTGGCTGAAGACTGCTCTGCTACTAGTGCTGGAGAAAACGAGACTATCTGCCCCTGAGGAACATCCTGAACCATACGAATCTGTCCCTCAATCTTCTGGGCTGCTGGCGGTTTCTCTAGCCTCATATGCTGACCCTGACCTCTGCCCTGAACTCTCTACTGCTGCTGGTTCGGGCCCTTGCCTTGCTGAGCTCTTGCTGGTGCGCTGCGATACTCCGATGCCTTATGTCTGACCTTGTGACAGTTATAGCAAACTCCCTGAAACTTACGCTGCTGATGTGCTCTCTGATCCTGCTGGGGTCCCTTCTTATGAGGGCCCTGATGATGCTGCTGAGGTCCCAAAAAAGGTCTCTTGTTATTACCCTTATCCCCAGTCTATCCTGCCTTGGTCTTCCCTTCCTTATCCTTCTGGAACATGGCAGTCTCAATCTCCTATGAGGTGGCGGCCTCAGCTACCTCTCAAACTGAATAGAACTTCCTCGAGACGAGGTATTGACGAAGATTAGGGCGTAGCCCTGCTAGGAACATCTAAGCCTAGCGTTCTATCCGGGACTACTGGTGGGGTGTGGTCTTAGGGGTCTCTCGCTGATAGGAACAGCTGGTATCCCCTGTGGCTGATCTACTGGTGGTGGTGGTGGTGGCGTGATATGATTCCCCACAAGCTCCTCAATTGCTGCCATCCTAGCGACTATGGGAGCCATAAGATCTATAAGGTACTGGGAAGTCTGCTACGGCTCAGGTGGTGCCTGCTGTGGCTCAGGTGGAGCCTGCTGTGGCTCAGGTGGAGCCTGCTGTGGCTCAGGTGGAGCCTGCTATGACTCTGCCTGTCCTGCTCTCTGAGTACGAGGTCTATCATGTCCTGCCATCTCTCTGATCATAAGAAATAAGAGTTCATGAGTCAAAATAGACATATATACATACATAATGTATCACAATACGATTTTCACAATAATTTAGTATTCATACAAATACTTTAAGTTTACACAAAATAGTTGTCATAAAAAAATTCTCAAATTTTGAGATATACGCATATATCGTCCTCACTCATACTAGGAAATCCTTATGGACTCTATACATGAATCCTAATAAACTCTATCCTAGCTCCACGACTCGACACAGGATGATCTTAAGGATACTAAAACTAGAGCTCTGATACCAACTGTGACGCCCCTGGGTTCACACAAGACTGCAGTCCAAGGTGAAACTAAGAATGTCAAACCTGCCATGCACCACACCGTGTAATAACATGTTTCACCATCACAATTACTATCTCTCTAGTAGAGTCAATAATAGGTGTAGGTACAAAAGCAAGTAAAAGATAATACAAGAGTCAACTAATAAAATAATAGAGATCAAATTAATATTCCATCATCTAACATACTGAAATACAAGTCAATGTCTGAAATAAATAAACTGGAGTTTCTCAACAAGTCTCAAATACAAAATGTCTGAATAAGAGGAAATAAGGCACACAGCCTTTACAACTTCTAAAATAAAACCCTCAAATGTCTAAACAAAAGTCTACAGTGGAGCTCAAAAGAAAAATATAACTAAAATAGATAGCTGAATCACTAAAGTACATCACCATCAACCTGCGACTCTCCGGACACCTGGCTTGTTACCTGAAAGAGGAGGGACAACGAGCGTCAAAGCGCTAGCGAGCAACATCATAACTAACCCAAAGAGATAGGGCTCATTGTATACAGAAAATATAGTTAATACATATATATACATAAAATCACTAATCCTATTTAGGAAATTACAACACGAGCATAGGTACGTCGAGCGAAATAATCCAAACAAGGAAACCCTCATGTATATACCTTGTAGCTCAAATTGTAAATCCCTAACAATAAGAGGATTTTAGTATTTAGGAAATTACAACACGAGCATAGGTACGTCGAGCGAAATAATCCAAACCAGAAAACCCTCATGTATATACCTTGTATCTCAAATTGTAAATCCCTAAACACCAAACCCAAAATCTAATATAGGAAAGGAGCAATAATAAAAAGAAGACAACCCATCTCAGAACTTAAAATACTGTGTCATGTCACAACTTACATAAGTGTCATGTCCAGCCTATGCAAGTATAAGTGTCATACTCAAGGTCTAAACTGGTGTCCAACACATGGACTAAAATTAGATGTAGTGGATGTCCAACACATGGACTGTATATATAAATTGTCTAACACATGGACTGAGAAATGAATGTCCAACACATGGACTGAACGTAATAAATGTCCAACACATGGACTACACATAATAATTGCCCAACACATTGACTAAATGAAATATATGAAAAGATGCATATACACTACTTTCACACGTGCCTCGGTGTGCTAACCTAGACTCGTGTCTGTAAGTCATCTCACATGTAGAGATAAAAAATAAACATAAATTTATAATATCAGATATTCGAGGCGACTCCTCGTTCACATAGAAGCACGCAATGATAGTAAACATGTCCAAACAGTTTTGGTTAAAACGAAACAACCCAAACAGATCCAAACTGAGGAAAAACTAGAAATTTCCTCATTAGTCGACTCATGAGTCGACTGAGATCATCGATCGACTCATTGGTCGACCTAACAGACAGAAAAGAAGAAAAGCTTAAAATTTCCCGTCAGTCGACTCATTGGTCGACTTATCAGTCGACTCATAGGTCGGCTGATAAGTCGACTGATTGGTCGACTGAGCAGAAAATTCCTAGTTTCCTGCCTACGTTGATTATCTGCAAAAAAATTTTAACCTAAAGTTCCTCTTCATCATTTCTAGCAATATAAATATGATTCTTACATATATGTACCAAACTGAAACGAAAGATTTGCATGTAATTACTTACATTAAAACCCTAAACATATTTATACATGTTTAAAAAAATGTATTGAAATCGATAAATCTCAAAGAAACCCATGTTTAAATCTAATTCCAAATCTGGATCTATATTACAAAACATTGGCGAGTTTTTTATTAACTGAAACATTTAAATCTTGCAACTCATATTATAAAGAATCTATCTTTATATACAAAATACGTCTTTGGCTCAAAAATCTGAATTAAAACTCAATAAAAATTATACAAACAGTGGGTATAGGGCTGGGCAAGATGTTACTCGCCTCTGATGTGCTGCAAAACTCTTGAATCTGCAAGAGAACGATCTCCTTCGCTGCACTGCACAAAATTCCGTAGTGAACCCCTTCTAAACTCCTCCAAATCGCCAAAATCCGAGCTAGGGTTTGAGAGGGGGCTAGGGTTTTGTGAGATCTGATGGGTCTTGGGGTTGGTTTCGGGTAAAAGAAATTATATATGAGCGGTCAAACCGGAAACAAAACTGAACAGACCCGCAAACTAAAAGAAAAACTAGAAATCAGCCCGTCAGTCGACTCATTGGTCGACTCATAAGTCGACTAAGCAGACATTTTCCAGATTCATGCATGTTTTGCTTATTTGCCAAAACCAATGCACAAAACTCTATAAAAATACACTCATATATTTCTAATAACTTGTTATCAAGTATATCTATGACCTCAAGTCATTTACCATAGTAGAATTATTTATTATCAATAATTCACATATCTTCATAACAAAAAAAAAGGGTTTTACAGTTATAATTTGCACTATATTAGTTTTAATTTGTACCAAGTTAGTTCTAATTTGTACCAAATTAGTTCTAATTTATACCATGTGAGTTCTAACTTGTACTATATGAGTTCTAATTTGTACCAAGTTAGTTCTAATTTATCCATGTTAGTTCTAATTTGTACTCAGTTAGCTCTAATTTATACCAAGTTAGTTCTAATTTGTACCAAGTTAGTTCTAAGTTACTTCTAATTTGTACCTTGTGAGTTTTAATTTGTACCAAGTTAGTTCTAATTTGTACCAAGTTAGTTCTAATTTGTATCAAGTGAGATCTAATTTGTACCATGCGAGTTGTAATTTGTACAATGTGAGTTCTAATTTGTTCCAAATTAGTTCTAATTTATACCAAGTTTGTTCTAATTTATACCAAGTTTGTTCTAATTTGTACTTAGTTGTAATTTGTACCAAGTTAGTTCTAATTTGTACCAAGTTAGTTTTAATTTGTATCATGTGAGTTCTAATTTGTACCATGTGAATTCTAATTTGTACCATGTGAGTGGTAATTTGTACCAATTTAGTTATAATTTATACCATGTTAGTTCTAAGTTATACCAAGTTAGTTCTAATTTATATCATGTGGGTTCTAATTTATACCCATGTGGGTTCTAATTTATACCAAGTTAGTTCTATTTTGTACCATGTTTATTCTAATTTGTACCAAGTTAGTTCTAATTTGTACCATGTGAGTTCAAATTTCTAATTTGTACTAAGTTAGTTCTAATTTATACCATGTTAGTTCTAATTTGTACCGTGTTAGTTCTAATTTGTACAATGTGAGTTCTAATTTGTACCAAGTTAGTTCTAATTTATATCATATTAGTTCTAATTTATACAAAGTTAGTTCTAATTTATACCATATTATTTCTATTTTATATCATGTTAGTTCTAATTTATACCAAGTTAGTTCTAATTTTTTACCAAGTTAGTTCTAATTTGTAACATGTGAGTTCTAATTTGTACAAAGTTAGTTCTAATTTGTACCATGTGAGTGGTAATTTGTACCAATTTAGTTATAATTTATACCATGTTAGTTCTAAGTTATACCAAGTTAGTTCTAATTTATATCATGTGGGTTCTAATTTATACCCATGTGGGTTCTAATTTATACCAAGTTAGTTCTATTTTGTACCATGTTTATTCTAATTTGTACCATGTTAGTTCTAATTTGTACCATGTGAGTTCAAATTTCTAATTTGTACTAAGTTAGTTCTAATTTATACCATGTTAGTTCTAATTTGTACCGAGTTAGTTTTAATTTGTACAATGTGAGTTCTAATTTGTACCAAGTTAGTTCTAATTTATATCATATTAGTTCTAATTTATACAAAGTTAGTTCTAATTTATACCAAATTAGTTCTATTTTATATCATATTAGTTCTAATTTATACATAGTTAGTTCTAATTTATACCATATTAGTTCTATTTTATATCATGTTAGTTCTAATTTATACCAAGTTAGTTCTAATTTTTTACCAAGTTAGTTCTAATTTGTAACATGTGAGTTCTAATTTGTACAAAGTTAGTTCTAATTTGTACCATGTGAGTTCTAATTTTTATTAAGTTAGTTCTAATTTGTACCATGTTAGTTCTAATTTCTACCATGTGTGTTCTAATTTGTATCATGTTAGTTCTAATTTCTACCATGTGAGTTCTAATTTTTACCAAGTGAGTTCTAATTTGTACCATGTTAGTTCTAATTTTTACCATGTATTTTTTAATTTGTACCATGTTAGTTCTAATTTGTACCAAATTAGTTCTAAGTTAGTTCTAGTTTATACCAACTTAGCCCTAATTTGTACCAAGTGAGTTCAAATTTGTACGATGTGAGTTCAAATTTGTATCATGTGAGTTCTAATTTGTATCAAGTAGTTCTAATTTGTACCAAATGAGTTCATATTTGTACCATGTGTGTTTAAATTTATACTATATGGGTACTAACTTGTACTAAGTTAGTTTTAATTTGTACCAAGTTAATTCTAATTTGTACCATGTGAGTTCTAATTTATACAATGTTAGTTCTAATTTGTACCATGTTAGTTCTAATTTGTACCATGTGAGTTCTAATTTGTACCAAGTTAGTTCTAATTTGTACCAAGTTAGTTCTAATTTGTACCAAGTTAGTTCTAATTTGTACCATGTGAGTTCTAATTTGTACCAAGTTAGTTCTAATTTGTACCAAGTTAGTTCTAATTTGTACCAAGTTAGTTCTAATTTGTACCATGTGAGTTCTAATTTGTACCAAGATAGTTATAATTTGTACCATGTTAGTTCTATTTTATACCATGTGAGTTCTAATTTGTACCAAGTTAGTTCTAATTTATACAATGTTAGTTCTAATTTATACCATGTTAGTTCTAATTTATACCAAGTTAGTTCTAATTTGTGTCAAGTTAGTTCTAATTTGTACCATGTGAGTTATTTGTACCAAGTTAGTTCTAATTTATTCCATGTTAGTTCTAATTTGTACCAAGTTAGTTCTAATTTATATCATGTTAATTCTAATTTATACCATGTTAGTTTTAATTTATATCAGGTTATTTTTAATTTGTACGAAGTTAGTTCTAATTTGTTATACGCAAGTTCTAATTTGTACCAAGTTAGTTCTAATTTATATCATGTTAGTTCTAATTTGTACCATGTGAGTTTTAATTTGTACCAAGTTAGTTCTAATATATGTCATGTGAGTTCTAATTTATATCTCGTTAGTTCTAATTTGTACCATGTGAGATCTAATTTGTACCAAGTTAGTTCTAATTTATACCTGTTAGTTCTAATTTATACCATGTTAGTTTTATCGCGACTCATGTTAGTTCTAATATATGTCATGTGAGTTCTAATTTATGTCTCGTTAGTTCTAATTTGTATCACGTTAGTTTTATTTTGTACCATGTTAGTTCTAATTTATTTCTCATGAGTTCTAATATATGTCATGTGAATTCTAATTTATGTCTCGTTATTTCTAATTTGTCTATAGTGAGGGGTAATTTTACCATGGTGACCATAAACACTTTTCCCTACCCACTTCAAAACCGTCCAAACACAAGAAAAATGAGACATGTCAAATCAACAAAAGTTTTTCTTTTTTTCCATGCAAACAAAACACAAGAAAAGTAAGTATATTACTTTCGCACCATATTTTACATGCGAACCAAATCAAAACAATCTATTTCTTGAAAAAGTTTGAAAAACTCAAAACTTAAGTTTCTTTACATGGAATTGCAATTCCCTTTATCTAGGAAACTAACCAAACAACCCC
>NC_033797.1:107449548-107476559 GCF_001876935.1 Asparagus officinalis
TTCCCTATATCTAGAAAACGAACCAAACATGCCCTAAGTCAACCATTAAGTACCATGGGATGCAGCCCCTTTTTTTGCATGATCCTTTTTTGCATGATCTTCAACATTGGTCAAAGTTTCCATGTCGGTTTTTTCTACCTTCAACACTAGTAGGAATTTTCTGTGTGTCACTGCTTTGATTTTTATTTAATTATTTGCTCGATTATCGACATTAGTAGTAATTTTCTCTGTGTATCAGTGACTTGATGTTAAAAAACGTACTTTTAGTTTTAATCATGTTTTATGTTGACCTATAATAGAAATAACTAGATCTATGCATATATCACAGTTGACGTTGAATGAAAAATCATGTTATAAAGACAATCGGAAAGATCACGTGCTAAAATTAAAGAGTTACCTAGGGATTCTTCGATGAAGACCGAATAATGTAAAGAATAGGAAGTATTGATTACAACATAAACTTGCAATTAGTTTAAAACTAGTGCGAGAACTCCATGGCTAACTGATTCAGGATGCAAGAAGTAATAGACTGTGCAATTTTGATCTACGTTGGAAAGGCAAAGAAAATATCTTAGTTAAAGAGAGAAAATGAGACACCAGCACTTTTTTATGAATAATGGGGATGTATTAAAAGTGGCATGATCTCACCAATTTTGAACTAAGTTGGAAAGGCAATGAAGAAATCTTAGTTAAAGAGAGAAAATGAGACATTAGTTTTTTTAATGAATAATGGGGATACATTAAAAGCGGCGTGATCCCAGCGGTTGCGAGTGGGAAAATAAAATTATTTAGAGTAATAAAATTATTTAGAGTCTTGCTTTAAGTTTTAGAGTAATATACTAAAAGTATCATTTATTACAGCAATAGAAAAAGAAAACTACAGTCGGCTCTCTTTCGTAGCCGTCCTCTCTAGGGTTTTGAAAACCCTAGTTTTCAGTCGGCTCTCTCTA
Organism: Asparagus officinalis; assembly: GCF_001876935.1. Classification (NCBI taxonomy): domain Eukaryota; kingdom Viridiplantae; phylum Streptophyta; class Magnoliopsida; order Asparagales; family Asparagaceae; genus Asparagus; species Asparagus officinalis. The sequence goes on from NC_033797.1 coordinate 107,450,499, forward strand.
GTAGCCGCCCCCTTTCTAGGGTTTTGAAAACCCTAGATTTCAATCCGTTCATTTTCCTCTCTGGAAGTGCGTAACGCTTCTCTCCCCCTCCCTCGTGATGGATCTTCATCGGTACGACCGTCTCTTTTTATTTTTTTCTCTGGCCGGTTTCTACAATCTTTGTGAGGCACGACCCTTCCTATCTCACTCCGATAGTTTTACGGCGAATTATTTGGTGAGATTTGAGTCTCGTCCCCAACCCTCATGGTAGTCTTTGTTAGACCCTAGAGGGGGGTGATTAGGGTCTTATGCTAATCTAATCCGATTAAATGCCAATTAAAACTAATTAACAAGATGTATTCTTGCAAGATAGATATACAAGAGTTATAAGCAAGAATAAGCAATATATAATATGATATATCCTAGAAAAGAGATATATAGCAAAGTATATATGCAAGGATATATAAACAACACAAGGGGTAAACAATCTAAACAAGATAGTGGATGATATAGATAATGAGCTAATGACAATGGCGATATAAGATATGAACATAAATATGAATGAACGCCAAAGCACACTCAAACAAGCAATATGATCACGGAGTTCAGACCTTCCGTCCTACGTCTCCGCTCCCCACTCCCGGGGAGAAATACACTAACACAATCCGGTTTGGAAGCCGGAACTTCTTCTACACACTCGGTTTTCTAGCTAACCGAAAACTCTACAACTCACACTCTTGCAATCACACTCTACACCCACTAAGTGTTGGACCTAGCCGTGTCTCCCTCAAGTGCTCGGTTACAACCTCTCCCTAGGCACGTCAACCGACGCCACTCCTCTTGGGACGATCCCCGACTCTCACCACACACTCCTCACTCGGTGTACAAGTGTATTACAAAGTGATTCTCACAATAAGCACAAATATGACAAATGATTGTTCTCAAAACAAGGTGAGAACTCAATTAAGCTCACTCTCAATGTCAATCAAGAGTGGAGGGAGAAGAGTTGGATGCCCAAACACCAATAGATGATCTCCTCAAGCTCTTGTTGAATTGAATCACAAAACCAAAACACTCTAATGCTTAAAAGCTTCTTAAAACCAACTTAAACAAACACTAAACAAGTTTAAACCCTTGTTAAATTTTTTTTAAACCATTCTCTTGTTTTTTTTGAGAAAAGAGTGCAATGGGGGTATATATAACCTCCCAAGAACTCAGCCAAAAACCTGAGCAAAAGACAAAACAGCCCCAAGGCAACGGTCATAAAAAGAGCCGTTGGAACTGTACTGGACAGGCGTCGGTCGACCGATCCGGTCGACCGAAAAAGCTCTCGGTCGACCGGACCGGTCGACCGACGAACTCTCTGTCGGCCAGTAAGCCTATGAGCTCAGGTTCGGTAGACCGGTTCGGTCGACCGAAAACTGACATATCAAAAACTGTATATCTGATTTTAAAACGCTGTTTAAAAATATCAAATAAATTCCAATATATAAAACTTTGGAGAATGATTGTAGACATGATAATAAACATGCTACAGTGAAAATTGATATAGACTTGATAAAATAGTTCAAAAAACATGAAAACCTGAAAAATATCATCATTTTACAAAATAGTTCAAAAACATGAAAACCTGAAAATTGATATTTTGATATTTTGACTTAAACAACATTTTAAAACTTTATGAAATGATTGTATAGACTTGATAAAAGATATAACGTGTTGTTATGAAGTCTATAACCTATAAATACAATATTTTCATAAAATTGCATATTCTATGCAATATATTCAAAAACACTAAATATGATTTTATTAAATATAAGCTTGTTAAAGATGAAATCATATATAGGCATATAAACATAAAACAAAATAGTATTTTCCAATTCTATTTATTTGTTTCATATATAAACTCGAAAACTATTAAACCAAAAACATATATGTATATATATAACTATATATATACAAAACCAAAAACCAAAAGCGTGTATGTGTGTATATGATTGAGCTTAAAGTACTTAATACACATAATATAAAACCTATACTAGATTACCCAAGCTAGATCTTGATCTTCAATAAGCTCTTCTTGGTAATCTTGCGGATGAAGCTTGAACTTGATCTTTAACTTGAATTTGCATAAGCTTCACCAACATTCCGCCAACCTCCTTTGGATATGATCGTTGAAGCTCTATTCCATCCATCCTCCAACTACGTTGTTTGTCTACAATAAATAGATAACACAAGCACTAGACAAACAACATTAGTAATAAATTGTTTGTTAAACATCATCAAAACAAGAAGGCCAATAGTCTTCGGGGTTTCCCACACCTCGGCCTTCGAGGTAGCTGTCTCTCGGCTTACACGAATGGCATCACCATTTCATAATTAATTAACGCATCGCTGTTTTATATTTATTTAACGACATCGTTGTTTCATATTTAATTAATGGCACCGCCGTTTCATATTCAATTAATGGCATCGCCGTTTCTGTGTCGCCTTTCGGTCTCCAATTAACGGCATCGCCATTTAAGCCATCTCTCAGACTCAAATTAATGGCATTGTCATTTTAAAACCGTCTATCGGTCTCATATTAACGACATCACCGTTTCAAGCAGCCTCTCGGCTCCAAATCAATTTGGAACATGGAGAGAATTGATGATGATGGGCTGACCGAGCTTTGAGCCAAATGCAGCTTAGACGACGAAGATGGCCATGTTTTCTGTCAACTAAGGATCGGACAGATTCGCCTTCCCTTAACAACTGTCTCTTGGGGAAGGTTTTTGGTAGGAAGATTGCTAATAGAGATGGTCTTGAGTGTGTCCTTAGGAAGGTATGGATTGTAGATGCCCCCTTCCAGGTGGAACATTACATTAGAAGGAATACTTTCCTTTTTAGATTCGGTTCCAATGCAGATAGGGAGAAAGTGCTTGATGGTGGGTCATGGTACTTTGAAAGGAACTTGTTCAATTTGATTGTTCCTCGTGGGGTCGATGTCCTAACTTCTTTGGATTTCTCTTTAACATTATTTTGGATAAACGACAAGAATGTACCACTAGCTGCAATGAATGAGAGGTGCGCCAGAGACTATGACTCGCTTATAGGAGAACTTAAACGAATTAATTTGCGGGATAACAAGATGTGGCTGAGAATTCTCGTGGATATTACTAAGCCTCTAAAAAGAGGCATACATGTTTGCTTTGAAGAGACCAGGGAGATTGAGAAACTCTTCCTCACCTATGAGAGACTTCCTGACCTTTGCTTTTCATGTGGCATTATTGGCCACAAAGCTACTGAGTGTGACAAATGAAGTGTACAAATCGATGGTATTTTTATCACATCCAAAAGCAAATATGGTTCTTAGCTCAGAGAACCCCCTCCATCTTTCAAGGCCTTTGAGACTCGGTCTTCTGGAGCAACTGAAGCAGACCGTAAGGGGCAGAAACAACCATCATCTTGGGTGATCTCAGATGATACTCAGGATGATGATTCACGTGGTAGTGCTCCACTACAGATCATTCCAGTCACAGTGAGGTGTGAAACCCCTCCTGTACCCTTGTCCATGGATACCGGTCTTAGCTCTGATTTTCATGACGTTACAGTTTCCACATCCACCTCCGGAAAGTAGGCTATATCGACCTGGAAGAGGCTTGCTAGAGGGTCTAGGCAGCATGGCTCCAAACAGAAAGAGAAAGGAGGCAAACGCAAGGAAGATTCTCAGAAGGATCCTCCGGATGTACATGAGAAGAGGGCACGATTAGTGATTTACAGTCCAGATTCTACTCTTGTTGAACATATATATGCATTTGTAGGAGCCATGAATTGCATTTGTAGGAACGTTTAGGGACTGGGGAACCCTGAAACGTTGACTGTTTTTCGCAGATTGATGCGGACTCATTCCCTAAGTCTAGTATTTCTTTCGGAGACTAGACTTTCTGGTAGGTGGGCGCAGATAATGACATCTGAGTTGGGTTTCTAGAATTGCTTTATGGTGGATAGTAGAGGTAGAAGTGGTGGACTCATGTTACTATAGGGTGATGAAATGGATGTGCCTATTCATTCTTTTTCTCTGGGGCACATTGACCCATCAGTTGTTGACTCAGCGGGAAGGAACTGGTGATTCACCGGGTTTTATGACCATTCTTTGAAACACTTACAGTACCAGTCCTGGTATAAAACCCTATACATTTTGATAATTTATATATATGATTGTTAGTGAAAAATAATGTTTATTTATGATAAATATCTTTATGTCATGGTTGTGCATGATAACTAGTGTTTTGAGTTTTCGTGAATGTATATATGCATCAAGTTTGAGATTGAGTTTTGCAAATTTGCAAATCATGCACAGGCGGAAATGTAGTCTGTTCGGTCGATCGCGAGTTGACTGATGGGTTCAGTCGACTGCAAGTCGACTGACGGGCTGATTTCCAGTTTTTCTTTTCTTTTCGGGTTTGGTTTGGTTTTGTTTTGGGTTTGACCGCTTACATAAAATCTTTCCTACCCAAAACCAACCCCAAAACTCATCAGACCCCAGAGAAAAAACCCTAGCCCCTCTCTCCCCTCAAACCCTAGTTCGTTTTTGGCGATTTTTGGGGGATTTTCGGAGAATTTCAGCGGGTTTTGGCGAGGTGCAACGAAAAGAATCATCCTCTCTCAGATTCAGGAGTTGTTCTAGCACACCAGAGGCGAGTAACATCTCGCCCAATCCCTCTCCCATGTTTTTAAGAGTTTCTAAACGTTTTCATGAGGTTTATTAAGCCTAAGATTACTTTCAAGTATAAATCGATGTTCTTATTAGTGTAGATGCTAAAAATCATGTGTTTCAGATCTATAAATCCTCACTAACGAATTTTTGATGAAACCCATATCTGGGAATTTAATTAAAAACGAGTTTCTATTTTGATTAATTGCTCTCATACATGTTTAGGGATTAAATGTTAGATCTAACATTTGATTAATTGCTCTCATACATGTTTAGGGATTAAATGTTAGATCTAACATGCAAGATTTCGTTTTCCATGTTTTATACACATGTTTAGGGATTAAATGTTAGATCTAACATGCAAGATTTCGTTTTCCATGTTTTATATGAATTTTTTTACTGTCTCATATGTTTAGAATTGATAATAAATTGTTTGGGTTTGATGAATTTGATTTTTGGATGAATTTTTGCAAAAATAACACAGCATGCACGAACAGGGAAAACCCCTCTGTTCAGTCGACTGTGAGTCGACTGGTGTCCCCAGTCGACTGTGAGTCGACTAATGACCCCAGTCGACTGTGAGTCGACTGTCGGGTTCTAGTTCTTCTTCTTTCGGTCGACCATGAGTCGACTGGTGATCCCAGTCGACCACGAGTCGACTGATGACCCCAGTCGACCATGAGTCGACTGATGAGTGATTTATTTCTTTTTGTTTCCTGTTTAACCACCTGCTGTGTATATATATAGTGTATATATATTCGAGTGTACTATTTATCATTTTGAGTACGAGGAGCCGCCTCGTTTATTGGGTATTAAATTTCAGTATTGATGATTTCATCTACACATGTAAGATGACACATTTGTCACAAGCTTAGATCAGTACATCGAGACACGTGCAAGAATAGGATATGTATATCTTTAACATCAGCATTCCATGTTGTATATACACAGTCCTCGTGTTGGACTATAATCCATTGAAGTCCTCGTGTTGGACTATAATCCATTTCTGTCCTCGTGTTGGACTATAATCCATTTCTGTCCTCGTGTTGGACATTCACAAATCAGTCCATGTGTTGGATATTGGTTAGACCACGAGCATGACACTTACCTAAATTAGGACATGACATGATTATATGAAGTTAAGACATGATAGCTACTTAGGCTGGACATGACACTTATGTGGTTCCGATATGACACTTATGTGGTTTCGACATGACATTTATGTGGTTCCGACATGACATTTGTTTTATGTATTGTAATAGGTTGTCTCTTTTCTTTATTGTTCTTGTATTAGACTTTGGGTTCAGTATTTAGGGATTTACAATTTGAGATATAAGGTATATACATGAGAGTTTCCTTGTTTGGATTATTTCGCTCGACGTACCTACGCTCGTGTTGTAGTTTCCTAAATACTAAAACCCTTTATTTGTTAGGAGTAATGATATGATTATTATATGTATAAATCTGTATTTTCTTATACAATGAGCTCTTTCCCTTGGTTGTGATGTTGATCGCTAGCGCTTTAACGTTCATTGTCCCTCCCCCTTTCAGGTAACGAGCCCGGAGCCCGGAGAGTCGCAGGTTGAGGACGATACTCATTAGCGCCTATTTTTTTCCTTTTAGATATATTTTTTTTTGTATTTTTGGAGCTCCACTATAGACTGTTTTATTTTAGGCATGAGAGTTTATTCTAGAGTTGTAAAGGCTGTGTGCCTTATATACTTCTTATCAGACATTGTGTACTTGAGACATCTTAAGATCTCCAGATTGTTATTATTTATTTTCCACATTGACTATGTATTCCAGCTTGCTTGGTTGATGAGATGTATTAATTTGAGTTCAATCATTTCATCATTTATCTGTTGTATAATCGTTTACTTGCTTTGTACCCACACCTATAGTTGATTCCAGTAGAGAGATATAATTGTAATGGTGAAACATGTTATTACACGGTGTGGTGCATGACAGGTTTGATATTTCTGGTTTCACCTTGGACTGCAGCCTTGCGTGAACCTAGGGGCGTCACACCTGGGATCTGTTGAGACGGTTAAGGAGTCTTTCCTCTGAGCCATGGTTATATGGAGGTGATTTTAATGCCATCACGAGCCCAGGGGAGAAGTTAGGTGGTCGACAGGCGCATGTTTCGATAATGCTAGATTTCTAGAATGTTCTGCTGCATTGTGAGCTACTTGATCTGGGGTATTGCGGGCACACCTTCATTGGAATAATCGTCAGACTAGTACATCTCATATCCAAGAGCGCTTGGACAGGATGATAGCTGACTCTGGTTGGCGTGACGTATTTCCCACTACTAAGGTACACCACTTGGATTTCTCTATTTTTGACCATCGTCCTATTATGTTATATTTTTCTACTCCTCACCCCCTTCCAGTTAGGCATAGTTGTCCCTTTCGCTTTGAAGCCTTCTGGCTCAAAGAGGATGATCTAAGTGATGTATTATTGGATATCATGTCCCCATGATATAATTTTGATGATAACAATTTATTCATAACTGAATCACTATGTGTATTATAGTGCACTAACATTTCAATACAGATTTCAACATGAACAAGTGCAATATGTGTTCAAGGCATCATGAAGTAAAGAAGATGAAGAGCTTACGTATCAATGTAATTTTTTATACATTTTCTTTACTTGTACAAGCCTTGATCACTCACACATACACACACATAGAGATTAGAACACATTAGCATAGGCTTAATGTGTTGGTTAACAATAGAAATCCCCTATATTAACCATTAGAGTATTTAGTTAATCATCGAGTCTAAAAATATTTCATACATTACATTTTTATCTCTTAATAGTCGACTAATTAGCTTTGTAGTCGACTACTGAAGTTAAAGAACAAAATATAAGTTTTTGTAAAACTACAGAGTAGTCAACGACTGAGAATTATAGTCGACTACTCAGATTTGAATTTTGATTTACAGAACTATTGTTTTATAGTGTAGTCGACTACTGAGCTTTAAAATTTATATTACAGAACATCTGTTTTACAAAGTAGTTGACTACTTAGGATTATAGTCGACTACTCAGCTTTGAATTTTAATATTCAGACTTTCTATTCTACAGAGTAGTCGACTACTGAACATTATAGTCGACTACTAAGACAGTTTTTCTGAACATTTCATGTTTGAATTTGAAACAGTTTTTAGCCATTTATATCCATTTAATGAGTTCAAAAATATGTCTTTTCAAGCGATATAAATAGGTTAGAAGTTCAGAATTTTAACACATGAAAAATATATATCTAAGATTGAATCTTTATGAAACTCAAGTGAATGAAAATCTGATTTTTACTTGAGTATTGAGAAAAACAAAATTCTGAAACAAAAGTTGTTCATCTTCATTTATACAATTTTTTGAAAAGAATTCAGAGAACAAAAGAGTCTATAAGCCACTGTTGCACATCACAAACTTATCAAGGCTTATAGGAGATTTGTACATTGATTCAAGGAAAGTTCTCTCAGTTTGAGAGAGGTTGATCTCTTGGTCTAGAGATTGGTGTGAAATTGGCAAGGTATTGTCAATTGGTGTTGTAATTTGTAGGGACTTGCAAATTGGTCAGGTTTAATTTTAATTTTGTACTTAGTTCAAAATTATAGTGGAAATCTCAAGCGGGATTTGCTTGGGGACTAGATGTACACCAGATTGGTGGAACCAGTATAAAATCTCTTGTTTGTGATTGTGATTTTCTGAGATTATTACCATTCTTTATTATAATTTATTATCTACTTTGCATAAATTTTAAAAGAACACTATTCATCCCCCTCTAGTGTTCTAGTGTATCTATTTCAGATCCTACATTTGGTATCAGAGCAAGGTGAAATATGGCATCAACAAATACATCACAATTCAAAGAAGGTCATTCTACAAATCGTCCACCAATGTTCGATGGATTGAACTATAACTATTGGAAGTACCGAATAAAGATTTACCTTCAATCAATTGGCTATGAACTTTGAAACATTGTGGAAACAAAATATGAGAAGCCAACAACTCTGTTTTCAGAATGGACTACTTCACAAAGAAATAATACAAATTTGGATTCTAAAGCACTGAACGTTTTGTTCTGTGCACTTGACAAGAATGAGTTTAATAGGGTGTCAATGGCCACATCTGCATATGATATTTGGCACATGTTTTCGAAGAAAGTTGCCTTCATTGTAGAATTCATTATAATATGGATTGCTTACAAAGAATTCAAAATATTCAATAAGAAAGTTGCCTTCATTGTAGAATTCATTATAATATGGATTGCTTACAAAGAATTCAAAATATTCAATAAGAAAAAAAATGAAAAATTACAACTTTTCAAAAATAACGCAAGATCCGTTCGTCGTTTCTTGCTTGCGTGGGTCTTTAGCCGGTGACGGGGATGTCGATATCCGTGGACTACCTGACAGTCAGATCAGATCCAGAACTCTGTCAATTCGCAAGGGAATCTAGAAGCAGAAGTGCTTATCTCGACAACGGCGAGATAATTGCTCTTCTTAGAATTATCACAACGGGATAACCCTAAGGATCGGATGCGGGCGGTGCAGATCTGAAGAAGTTTTCTCTCCTATGTTAAAGAACTCGATCAATCTTCGATCCGGTAGAGCTTCGCCAATTCTCCAAAAATCCAGCCCCCAAAAATGAGGGCCTAAGGCCTGTATTTATAGGCTCTGGGTGGTTAAAACAACATAACAACCCTTTTTTGGGCCTGGAGACACCCTTGGGTGTCTCAGCGAGGCCGAGACACCGAGGCCGAGACACCCTTGGGTGTCTCGGCCATGGACGAGACACCCTTGGGTGTCTCGACCTTGACCGAGACACCTTGAGGTGTCTCGGCCTTGGCCAAGACACCTTGGGGTGTCTCGTTTGGGCCGAGACACCTCGGGGTGTCTCAATTCAGGCTGAGACGCTGTTTCTGCACATTCGTCCGTTTCTGCCGTAACTTCTTCATCCGAACTCGGATTTGAGTGATTCAAAGTGCGTTGGAAAACCGACGAGGAGTTCTATAAGCTCCAATGATTATATCATCAGTTGAACAAATGAGACATGAAGGGTATTTTGCCGTTTGTGAACGATACGAGATTCCCGATCGGTTCGTGTCTTTGTTATTCTGAAATTCCGTTGGTTTACGTAGTTCGTCGATTCACTTCAAGCATTCACCGACATCAATCAAACTTCTGTGAACCGGATAGTGACGTTCATCGTCGTTTCTTAGCACTGAGCTGTTCGTGGAGACCTATAGGCAATTTTCGATGCCTACAGATACCCCCTCTAAAGAGTTCCAGACTCGTTTCTTTTATAGAAGAGGCTGGAATACTTTGGATATGATTAGTCCAGCCTTTGACCGGTGTAAAGGACCTGTGATTAGCTTCAATTCTTGACTCCTTCGATTTTTAATCCATTCGATGCTTTGACGAATAGCTAAAGTTCTTTCGGCATCGCGTTTATCGCCTGGCCGTCGTCGAAGTCTCAAATCTAAAACTGATGAGTTGAGTTTGGTTCGTGTCGTCGAGTTGACTTTGAACTGACTACCTCCGTCATGATATATTGATTCGCGTTGACTTTTTAATCGCAACGCGTTGACTGGCGTTGACCTAGGGTTACACGTTGACCGGCGTTGACCCTAGGGTTTTAATCGTTGCACGTTGACTTTTTTGATCGCAACGCGTTGACTGGCATTGACCTAGGGTTACGCGTTGACCGGTGTTGACCCTAGGGTTTCGAATGTCGTGCGTTGACTTTTTGATCGCAACGCGTTGACTGGCGTTGACCTAGGGTTACGCGTTGACCGGCGTTAACCCTAGGGTTTTGAACGTCGAACGTTGACTTTTTGATCGCAACACGTTGACTGACGTTGACCTAGGGTTATGCGTTGACCGGCGTTGACCCTAGGGTTTCGAATGTCGTGCGTTGACTTTTTTGATTGCAACGCGTTGACTGGCGTTGACCTAGGGTTACACGTTGACCGGTGTTGACCCTAGGGTTTTGAACGTCGAACATTGACTTTTTGATCGCAACACGTTGGCTGGCGTTGACCTAGGGTTATGCATTGACCGGCGTTGACCTTAGGGTTTTGAACGTCGTACGTTGACTTTTTGATCAAAATGCGTTGACTGGCGTTGACCTAGGGTTACGCGTTGACCGGCGTTGACCCTAGGGTTTTGAACGTCGAACGTTGAATTTTTGATCTCAACACGTTGACTGGCATTGACCTAGGGTTACGCGTTGACCGACATTGACCCTAGGGTTTTGAACGTCGAACGTTGACTTTTTGATCGCAACGCGTTGACTGACATTGACCTAGGGTTACGCGTTGACCGGCGTTGACCTTAGGGTTTTGAACGTCGTACGTTGACTTTTTGATCGCAACGCGTTGACTGGCGTTGACCTAGAGTTACGCGTTGACCGGCGTTGACCTTAGGGTTTTGAACGTCGTACGTTTATTGGTGTCGATTTTCATCAAAACATCCAATAACCGACGAAAATGGGTAAAACGGGCCAAAAATCGGGCTTGAAAAGGGCATCCGGGGGCTCGAACTGGGTTGAGACACCCTAGGGTGTCTCGGTTTTTGGGTGTCTCGGCCTTGGCCGAGACACCCTAGGGTGTCTCGGTTCAAAAACCGAGACACACCCTCCCCTCTTTTGTCTTCTTTTGTATGGTACATTTTTCTTCTTTCAAATTTTCAAGAGAGAGTCCTTTTCCCCCCAAAACTCTATCTTCTTCCTCCTCTTATCCAAACACCATTGTTCTTACCCTTTAAGAACTCCAAACCCATTAAAACTCTCTCCCTTTAAAACCCTAAAATTTGGAATTTTTGTGCTTCTCTCTTGGCCGAAAATTCCCTCTTCTCAAAGCTAGGGTTTCATAACATCTTCAAGCTCAAGACTTAATTTTGGAGTTGGGTTTTCAAGCTTCTTGATTTGGGTAAGCTTCCTCTCAAAAAAACTCTCTCATTTTTTTTGATAAAGATTGGAACTTTATGCTTGTAATGAGGGTATGCCATGAATTTATATGTCAAGATCATAGTTTTTTGTTCTCATAAATTAGGTTTTATGAAAAAGATAGGCTCTTGATGATGGGTTGTATGTATGGACCAAAATTTGGGGGTTTTATGCAAAACATGCAATATGGCCGAAATTTGGGTGGCTTTTATGCAAAAAAGGACTGAAATTCGGGATTCTTATGTAAAGGTGGACTGAAATTTGGGGTTGAAATTCCATACCCATTTGGCCAAACTTTGAGGGGTGTTTGTATGCAAAGAATCAATGTTGTTTGAGGGGTTTATTTGCAAAAAGCAACCCAAAAATTGTAGAGGGGTTTATTTGCAAAAAGGGCTAAAATTTTAGGGCTGAAATTTCAAAAGTTTAGACCACAAACTCATGACCAAAGTTTTGAGGAGGGTATGCGGAAATTAGACCGAAAATTGTGAAGGGGTCTATTCGCAAAATTGGCTAAATTTTTACAAAAGGGTTTATTTATAAAGTTAGCCAAAATTGTGGGATATTGGGGTGTTAAATGAATAAATATGGTGATCATGATTCAATTCGAGCATGTTCTTGACTATAATTTAGCCTTGAACACGAGGGGTATTTTGGATATTTCACCAAAATTTATCATGAGAGTTTATACTGCAATATGAGCTCACTGTTTTGCATGCACGAAATTCGTAGGTTTAATTAGACCTTAACCATAAAACCCTACTTACTTTATAGGATTTTAGTTAAAGTTCTTAATTTTCCTTTTAAATTTCAGGTGTGCAGATTTATGATTGTACCTGACCCGTCGATTTTCATTACAGATTTTCCATGTCTCCGCGCCGATCCCGGTTTCATAGGAGTCGCTCCCTTTCGCAGCATAACGAGAAGGAGGCTCCCACGGCATCTTTTTCGGCGGTATCTTCTTTCGGGGGTGAGCATTTATGCTTTATATATCCCCGATTGATCCCTTTGCGGGTCATTCGGGAAGAACCAACATCCTTCTTTGCGGGGATCGAGGTTTCAGGAAATTCATGGTTCTGTTACACCCTCGTTTGGCCCCTTCGCTCCTTCTTTGCGGGGATCGAGGTTTCAGGAAATTCATGGTTCTGTTACACCCTCGTTTGGCCCCTTCGCAGGTCATTCGGGAAGAGCCGACATCCTCCTTTGCGGGGGTCGAGGTTTCGGACTTGCTTTGCTTGGCCAATTCAAGTCTTCCGGCATATTGGGGCGATTTTGTGTCGTCTTACACCTTGTAGGTCGGTGTATGTCACCACGTTGTTTACGTGATGATGCATACCGTTCTTCCAGAATCATTCTGATGAATCTTGCCGTTTGATACGAGATGGGGGACGTCGTTCCTTACGCCAGCTGATCACAAATGCTCCTTTCACCGCAGACTCTATTTCTACTCAGGCTTTAGAGAGGCCTAGTTATCTGTTTGGAGATTCCGTTGAGGATCCGGCCAGGTTGACTTTTGATGACGAGCATTGGCTGAATAATGATGAGGGAGCTCTTCTTTATATTCCCTCCATCCCCCGTCAGCACTCCTTTACTCATTTGGAGGGGCAGGCTGTAGAACGTCGGATGTCCTGGAATCTTACAGAGGATAGCGATCGAGTTCACTGTGGATATATTTCCCATCATAAGACTCCAGGCTCCAATGGGCATCATTATATTCGCGGTCTTCGACCAGGGATTCTGGGTCTTGATACTGCACCCCCAGGCGAGGTATCAGCAGCTGCTCCTACTGTGAAGAACCGCCTGGCTGAACTTGGGAGGAAGTTACCTCCACCAGAGTTCAGGTGTTTTGGTTGGGCTTACTCGCAACCCAAGGGATGGTGGACACGTATGACCAGTTACGTCTTGGGACGTTGGGAGAATGATCTGAGAAGCAGCGGTTTGTACGCACCTATACGAGCCACTATGTATGGATTCCCGGTCAGCTGTCGCCACTTCTTAGCATTGTTAGAAACATATGTCCCCGATAGTAACACGTTTCTGACTAGCGGTGGAGAGTTAGGGTTAGCTCTGCATGAGATGCACCAAGTTTCTGGTCTTCCAATGGGGGATTGTCCGTACCAGGAGTATTTTTCCCTCGAACCTGCAATTGGAGTGGTTGAAGAAGGATACTCCCGATATGTACGATACTCTTTGGGACCTCACATGCCATTATCATACCTCTCTGATCAAGGTTACCACTCAAGCGAAAAGAAAGAGGCAGATCAGCTTGAAGCAGTTCGTTGTTTATTTATTCTAGAATTTGGAGGGTAATCCAGGCGAGATCATTCGTGAATTAGACGTTTTGACACCTTCCGCCACTAATGAGTTGATGGAAAAGGCCGAAGCTTGCTCCTACATGACTGCCAGTGCTAAGGGAGCTTTTCCTGCAGGGACCAAGTTCCGGACATTCCTTTGTCATGCATAGAAGTCTATTGAGCCCAGGACCCTGCTAGCAGACTATCTTGCCCTCTGGTTGAAGAAGTGTGTAGTTCCATATCAGTTTTCGGACGCCTTACCCCTTGAGGTGCTCTTCCCCACCGTTCAGCTAGCTTATGGGAGAGAGCTTTCCCTGCTTCCAGCAATGGTTGCTGGCATCTATTGTGGGCTTAGATATTTGGTCGATGGTTTTACGCAGGTAGGCCCTGAACCATCGATCGAGCTTGTTTCTGTAAAGGTCGAGCTTCCGTACACATACCTGATGGCGTGGCTTGTTCTTCATCGTCCTGACTTGATGTCGGCGCCTAGTATTGTTGATGTCCCCGTTCCTTTCGTGCAGCTGTTGGAAAAGAGTAGATGGCTCGGGAAAACATTCACTGATATACAGCGAGAGCTTCAAATTCGTAAGAGCTGGGAGTTCTTCAAGTGTTTTCCTCACTTCTCGGGTCGTTATGATGATGTGCTGATTGATGTTCTTCAAGTGTTTTCCTCACTTCTCGGGTCGTTATGATGATGTGCTGATTGATGAGGAGAAACCCAGACCTGGTCGGACTTCTCTTGACGCTGGTTGTTTCCGTTGGTTGGTGAACATCCGCATTGTGTATCTTGTTCTTCGGGTGAAGAATCATTGTCACATAGAGCCTTACCTTCCGTGCCGTTTCGCTCGCCAGTTTGGCTACGACCAACTATATGTTGGGAATCTGAGCCGTGGTTTGAAGACTGAGGGAGGACTTATTGACGGTGTTCGGGCATGGCTTTGGACTATGGTGGGCTGCACTGAAGCCTACTTTGCTCTTCCTTCATCTAAGCGTAAACCATTGCTTACTTTCCTCAGCTGCAAGTGGTTCCTTTCCGCCAATGAGTTCATAGGCGTGAGGAGTCTTTCAGAGCTGGAGGCTGAGCATTTGGCTCAGGTCACTATCCAGGCTACTCGTAGGGCCGAGCTTTTGAAGAAGCAGGGGAAGAAGCCTGCTAAACCCTCTCTTTCGAGCAGAGACAGGATAGAGGATGATGAAGAGCTCCTTCCTACTGGCGATGAGGACGAGACTTCTGAGAAGGAATACATGAACACAGATACTGACAAAGAAGAACCTAATGCAGGTTTGTCAGACTCTTTCTTTTCAGAATTAACTAATCTGGCCTTCTTTCGTTGGCGTCAACGTCATATCCTTTCTAGGTCTCAACTGGCTTTTCAAAAACCAGAGCCAAAGGTCTTATTCACTTATCCTAACAAGATGACTATTATCATCCCAGGTAGAATGAATGATGAGCATGAGTCACTCGCTTCTCGCTATGCGAGGTCCCGGCCTAGTGGCAAAGCTCCCACACAGGTCAAGATGCGGACCAAGTTCATGCACGAGCGGCCTATTGGCTATGTGAGAGTTCGCACCCCGAAACAGAAGAACACCGTTCATAAGCCCCATACTAGTCAGCGTGCTCACAGGACAGAGTTGGGAAGCACTACTGGCGGGGAAGAGGGTAATACCCATTGTCTTTATTGCTTTAAGATGATTCGCCTTTTGGGATTCACTAAACTTAATCATGTTTTATGTTCTAGGAAACCATGAAGAAGGCGAACTTCCACAGGATTCCATATTCCCTGATTCTGATCGTTTGGATAGCTTCATGCAGCAGATGTGTGATGCCATTCACGATGAGCCCATGGATGTTAACACAAACATTGATACTGAGCAGGTTAATAGTGTTGAGCCCACAATTCTATGCTCAGGTATATCTAAATCTGATGATACCCTACTCGAGTAGCATTTGGAAGAGTCGGGGAATTCAGGATTCATTATTTGCATGCTTTGCTTTCTTTCAGATAACTTGAAGAATTCAAACACGGATGTCAGGAAAAAGGAATCTTCTGCCCCTACTGCAGGTACATCTGAGCTTTTCCTTCTTTCCCCATTTTTTTGTATATATCCAACACTTAAATTATTCTGCAGGAGCCGTATTAGAGAGACCAGTTGAGGATGAGGCCTTTCATGATACAGGTCTTGAGGAACAAGGGTATGTCTCAGCACCAAGTTTTTCAGGATCCGACATTAGACTATTGGTCGATATGCTGGCTGAGCAGGCCACCAAAGAGGCTGCAGGACCACCCTTTGAGAGTGATTCGTCCGCAGGTATATATCTAATTCCCTTCATTTTGCCCGATCTTTTATCTGACTAACCAAGAATTATCATCACAGCACCAGTCACTGGGACTGATTCAATCATGATTCCCGGTATCTCTAGTTTACCCTGGGGTGCTCGACTTGCAGGTCTGCATATAATCTAGGTCGCCGTGCTCCTTTTCATTTGTCTAATTTTTTTTTGACTAACGGAGGCGTGTAATCGTAGGACCAGCCACCGGGGCTGATACTCTTATGACTTCTGGCACTTCACGTTTACCTGAGGGTAATGGACTTGCAGGTATGCAGATAGTCTTATCATCGCGATTCTCTTTATTTGTCTAGATTTCCATTTGACTAATAAAGAAGTGTGACTATAGGACCAGCCATTACGACTGATGCGGCTACAGTTTCTGGTATCGCTAGCTTTCCTAATAGTGGTGTCTCCCCATCACAGCCGAGAGGCATTGCCGATTTACCTACAGAGGGCGATATACCCTCGACGACCACACCCGCTGTTATCTCGGAGCCTGTTGACACTAGACTAACGGAACCGATCGTCAGACACCAGTCTGCAGGGACCTCTGTTGGTAATTGTATGCTTGCAATTCGCTTTAAATTAAATTTTATCATGTTTGATAGTTTTTTACTCCTCAACATGATTGCTTGTAGGATCCCCGCTTTCTCCATATGAACATATCCTTGCCCTTTTGTTTGATTCCGATCCCAGCAGAGACATATTCCGAATGGATCTCAACTCTTTCGTCGTCTTTTTTAACGGCATGATCGAGAAGGTTCTTCATCGAGGGTATTGCTTTGATTAGTTCGGACGTTCTCTTTCTCGCTACATGATGATGATTAGAGATGATGGATATCTGGAGTTAGCTGACTCTCTTACTGCCGATTTTATTGTCTTGGAGTCTGAACTTCGAGAGTTGGAGGAGCTAAAGGCTAGCGGAGCTTCTTCTTTTGTGTCCTCTCAGTTGGAGCATAGGTTGTCACAATGGCGTGATTTGAGATCTTCCATCGGCAGCGAACTTCAGTCACATGAGCATTCTATTGCACAGCTGAAGGCTGGTATTGCAAGAAAGGACACTGACAGAGCCAAGTTACTCAGTTCTATAGACTCCAACCGTAAGGAAATAGACAAATTGAAGAAGGCCTTGAAGTGTGCCGAGGAGTCTGATGTTATCATGACAGAGGAGTTGGCAGGACTAGAGAAGTCTCGTGGGTAGATGCTTGAGAGATTAGGACCTACGCAGGAGAGATTGATGAAGCTGAAAAATGAAGCTGCGAAGATCTTGAGCAATTCTGAAGAATCTATCCGAGCTGACCTGCAAGCAGAACTTGAGCAGAGTTATACAGATATGATTTCTAAGTTAGAATTTTGTGTTCTTAATCGCCGACTGCCTTTGGGCTGATGAGCTTTTTATTGTATGCTTTGACTTGATCTATTGATAGAGACCCAGTATTTGATTTCATTATGATATTTCTTTATTGATTGTGAACCCAATTGACATAATGCTTATAGGATTTTTAGCAAACCCTCAGCCCTCAACAGATTTGATATGCCTTTACCGATTACCATTTGAATCGGGCTAGCATGTGAATTTTAAAACCCGTCTCACATGTAACGTTGCGCTAAGAGTATTAATTCACTTAGACTTGATGCTATGATTTTGAATACATAGACTTTACCATTTCTTATGGGAAAAGGTACCCCGCAACGCGTGTTAGGCGATGACTTATCCCTTCTTAGGTTTCAGGATTTTCAATCGGCGAAAGACTAAACCGGCGATGTGTGTTAGACATAGACTTTAGGATTTTTGGCAAACCCCCAGCCTTCAACGGGTTTGATGTGCCTTTACCGATTACCGTTTGAATCGGGCTAGCGTATGAATTATTAATATCCGTCTCACATGTAACGTTGCGCTAAAAGAATTACTTCTCTTATACTTTGTGCTATGATTTTGAATACATAGACTTCACCATTTCTTATGGGAAAAGGTACCCAGCAGCGCGTGTTAGGCGATGACTTATCCCTCTTAGGATTCGGGATAAACTTCCCCAGTCTTAAACTCTGGTGTTTTTTTTTTCTCAGGGTAAAGACGGACCGAAAGATGGAAGATGAAGAATTTTATATTCTATCTCCCAGCACCTGAAGAGAAAGAATTTTATATTCTATCTTTAGTAAGAAAGGAAACTCGAGGTGGGATCTCCACCCCCAGAATCCAGAAAGATGAGACTAGGAATGGGATCTCCACTCCGAGAATCGGAAAGATTCAAGCAACCCTAACTTTTATAGGATTGGTTGCTTGATCCAAAAAGAGTTCTTTATTTATTGAAGGAAAATTCCAATTTCGACCCTACCTTTTATAGGTTTGGCTGAAAAGGAAAAGATGGAAGTCTTTCGTTTATCGAGATGGTTGACTTGACCTTAGTCCTAACTATCCGCAGGTTTGACTAAGGTGAGGTCGGAGATAATCCTAACTTTTATAGGTTTGATTGCTCGAGTTGGATGTGGACCCCTTGTTCATGGAAGGAATCAAGAGGAGAATTTGGCTTTGGCCCTAACTTTTATAGGTTTGACCTGAAAGCAAAGAGAGTGGTATACTAGAAGCAATGAGAATGCCAACTCGTACTATCACTCAATGGATGACTTCATACATACCGTGGTACGATAGGCCCATAGAGCCGCGCCAAGCTTGTCATCCCAATCTCGTTTATTAGTTTTCACGAGTTTTAACAAAAGCTTTATGATTGTCTTATTGAAGGCTTCAGCCAATCCATTCGCTGTGGGATTGTAAGCTGTCGACGAAATGCCCTGAATTTTGAACTTCTCGCAAAACCTAATGAAGGCGTTACTGATGAATTGAGGACCGTTGTCATGTATGATTCGTCTTGGGACACCATACCGGTAGATGATGTGGTGTTTGATGAATGCAATGACGTTACTCGTTTTAACTTCTCTGAGAGGAATCGCTTCAGCCCATTTGGAGAAGTACTCGGTAATTGCTAGGATGAACCGGTCACCTTTGACTGACGGGGGGTTTATAGGACCAACAATATCCATTCCCCAGGTCTCAAACGGCCATGACGTAACCGAAGGATGCAGATGCTCCGGAGGTTGGTGCATATAATTCGCATGTATTTGACATGCATGACACTTTCGGGCATACGCGACTACATCACTCATCATAAAAGGCCAAAAATATCCCATTCTTCTGATACGGTCATAAAGCTTAGGGCCGGGTTGGTGCGCGCTACACTCCCCTTCGTGTGCCTCTTTAAGGACTTCTTCAGCTTCTTTAGTAGATAAGCAACGTGATAGCAATCCATCGTACCCCCTGCGGTATAGCGTTCGATTCTCCGTATTATAATAGAATCTCGGTGCTCTTCGTCGGATTGAATCTCTTTCTTTCACATCTTCTGGAAGGATTCTATGCAAGATGTAATCGATGATAGGGAAACGCCAATCTCGGGGCTCAAACTCAACTTGAGTTGAATATGTTTCCTTAATTTCTTCTTCCTTGTCATCTTCATCGTAGATTGGCACTAAGAGTTGGTGAGTTCTTACCGTAACAAACTGCTCTGTTCCGGGAGGCTGCGCCAGAGATACGGCTAATGCTGCTAATGCATCTGCGTAGGTGTTCTGTAACCGCGGAATGTGTTCGATGAAGAATCCTTCGAATGATTCTGCTATCTCCACTGCCATCTTATGATATGGTATTAAATCCTGACTTCGGACTTCATACTCCCCTTGAACTTGCTTAACTATTAGTTGAGAATCACCGAAAGCTTCGAGATACTCAACCCCCAGTTCTTTAGCGAAATTGAGTCCTATGAGTAGCGCGTTATATTCGGCTACATTATTCGAGCATGGCTCGGTTAACGAGTAGGCTCGAGGCATCACATGTTTTCCTGGAGAAACTAAAACGACTCCAACTCCGGAAGAGATCTTAGAACCTCCATGAGCACTTATTACATTAGCTGCTCGGGAAGCGCCATCGAAGTACAAACGCCATACTTGTTGGTACGAAGTTGCGTTGACCTCGTGGGTTTCATCGGGTAAGTCATCATATATCTCGGCGGTATCCGTAGTTGGATTAGCTGCCAGGAGATCACAGATGGCTTGTCCTTTTACTGACTTCTGTTGTTTAAAATGTAAGTCGTATTAGGACAAGAGCAAGGCCTATTTTGCTAACCGCCAATTCATGAAAGCTGGTTGTGTCATGAATACTCGGACTGGGTTAACTTTGGAAATAACATAAATAGTCTGTCCAACCAGATAATGTCGCATCTTCTGAACTGCGAATACCAAGGCGAGACATTCTCTTTCGATCATGGGATATCGGGATTCAGCACCTACCAAATTCCGACTCAGATAATATACTGCCTGTTCATGACCGTTATCGTCATCTTGTGCAAGCAGTGCACTTAATGAGTGGCTCGTCGCCTTGACATAAATCAAGAACGGTTTGCCCCATTTTGGTGCAACGAGTACAGGAGGTTTTGAGAGATATTCTTTAATACTTTCGAATGCTTTTTGACAAGCGTCGTCCCATACGAACGATACGCCCTTCTTTGTGAGTTTGGAGAATGGTTGACATTTTCCTGAGAGGTTCGAGATGATCCGACGGATATAAGCTAACCGCCCTTGCAATCCTCTGAGCTCTTTAAGGTTTCTCGGAGGTTGTAACTCATTAATTGCCTTTACTTTATCAGGGTCGATGTGAATACCTTTGGTGGTGACGACGAATCCAAGAAATTTGCCGCTGAACATTCCGAGGAAAGACTTGGTAGGATTCATTTTCAATTGATGAGCTCGCATCAAGTCGAACATGGTCTTCAAGTCCTTAATGTGATCTTTTTTATCACGACTTTTCACGACCAAATCATCTACGTAGCATTCGACAGTCTTTCGGAGATGCTTTTGGGCAGGCAGCGTTGAGGTCTCTAAAGTCGATACAAACCCTGATTTTCCCATTTTTCTTAAGAACCAGGACAATATTGGTAAGCCATTCAGGATGTTGCTCTTCCCTAACAAAGCCCGAGTCAATTAGCTTTTTAACTTCGGACTCGATTGCCTCCATCATCTGCGGACGAAACCGTCTTTGTTGTTGTTTGATAGGTTTAACATCCGGCTTAATATTAAGACGATGCACAGCTACATTTGGATCGAGCCCTGGCATATATTCATAATTCCAGGCGAACACATCGATGTACTCCCTGATAAGAGAGATTAACTCTTCTTTCTCATCGGGCGGGAGGCTGTCGCTAATGAATATCGGCTTCGGATTATCCTCGTTTCCCATATTCACTTGGACCACTTGATCCTCGGTAGGAGGTTCTCTTTGTTCAAACCTATCGCCATACTACATGTTTAGGTGATGAACCCAAGGATCTTCCCAAGTCGGCATCTGATCGTCTTCCTCTATTGTCGCAGGATCGACCGTAGCCATGTTCGACATCAACTTTTTGAACATTTCACCAATGCTAGTGTCGGAATCCCAAGCTGAAGAATCAGAAGAGTCCCCGTTTTTACCTTTATTAGCAATTTGATCGATGACCTGCCAGCAACATTCATCATCGGATGAGGAGACATAACCTAAACCTCTTTTATGGCGATAATAATCATCGGGTTTTCCTTTTGGTACATAGGCCATTCGAGGCGGAACTCGCGGACCTCGACCAAAGCAAAGACCTTCTCCAAGTGTGAAATCATATCCATATTTCTCCATTAGATCGCGTGCTTTTGTGTTATACCTAAATAGATGAGGAGCAGGTTTATCATCATCGTCTTCCTCTTCCAAGAAGTGGTCTGGTATCGGAGATTCTCTTCCTTTACCGTAGGCGACTTCCTTTTCACCCCCTGTCTTCGCGGGGATGACAAGTGTCGTTCCGCATGTATCCTGTACCGTGGATTCAGGGTCGACCCAACAGTAAGTTATAGGATGTTTCCGCGTCAATCACGTAACAGGTGACTTCTGACTTTAAATCCCCGATCTGGCATTTTACTCGAATCTTTCCCAATGGTTTGGACCCGCTGGTGTTGAATCCGTAGATCGTAGTGCCCGTGGAAGCTAGTTTACTAGCCGGTATTCTAAGATTATACATCAATCAGAGTGGCATGATGCTGACAGCGGAACCCAGATCGACTTGGATCCGGTTGACCACGCTGGAGCCAATGTGCCCGGTGAAGTACAAGGGTCGATCATGCTTCGAGTTCTTCGTCTGCATGTCTTCTTTGGTAAAAAAAATGCAGGGAAAATGGTGCGCCGCGAGATTGCAGTGTTGAACCGACGGCTCTGGTTCTTCAGGAGATGGCTTGATTCTAGTCAGAAAATCTTCAGAATTGCTCAAAGCTTCTTGTAATGCTTCCCTCGTGTCTTTTGAGAGACGCAACAATTCATACAACGTTATTCTAGCCGGTATATTAGCTAGTTGCGCCATGATATCGAAGCGATGCGAAATACTCGAGCTCCCCGGTCTATCTCTTCCAATCGGTAGATTGAATCGAGACTGCTTCGGGTTTTGGACTTCCTGGTGCAAAGGCTACTTCCCTTTTTGCTTTTGTTGGGCTTTCTCCGCCACTACGGGTGTAGGGGGAGTCGCGATCACCCCTATTTCTGCCAATGTCCTTGAGGGAACAGCTTTAGTCACCCCCTATTCGGCTAACTGCTCTGAGGCATCCGGATATTTGAAGTGGTACTCATTCCCACTCCTGGTAGTAAAGGCTTCCTGCTCATCTTCGATAATGGGAAAGTAGGAATACTTTCGTCGTCTCCTTTTGGAATGGCTGCGGCTCCACAACAAGACTTACCTTTTCCTTTCGACTTTTTCTTGAAAGAGGTTCCAGTCCATTGTTCATCTCCAATCAAATCTGGATGAACCCAAAGAATCTCACCATTCGGGGCTGTGTGTGGCACAAGTCCTTTCTGGCGCTGTTTGTGAGGATCATCGTTCACGGTTTTCACTGCTGCATTTATTACCGGTTCATGCTGGAACCAGTTCAAGGGAACAGAACCGAAGCTAATCGATACTGCATTCGCACCCACTTTCTTCTCCTTAGGTTGTTTCATAGTGATGACCCCGACATCGATCAGAGCTTGGATCTTATCTTTAAGGGCGTAGCATGCCTTGGTAGGATGGTGCACCGCTCTGTGAAATGCACAGTATTTTGGATCATTAACTCTTTTAGCGTCTTCCTGATCCTGGATCGGAGGCAACTTGATTTTGTTGTTCTCTATGAGGTATTTGAAAATACCGGGAACTTCATCCTCTTTAAACGAATAGACCTTTGGGAATTTCGGCTCTGAGGCCTTTTGCTTCTGGGGCTGTTGTTGCCACCATGATTGTTGATGCGCCTTCTGCTGCTGCTGTTGCGGTAGCGCTTGTACTTCGAATGTTTGGTTCGCGTCCACTGCATTCGCTTGTGCTTTTCCTTTACCCTTAGGGACAAAGTTCTGTTGTGGAGCATTAATTGCCGTTTGACCTCTTTCTGCCTTCTTCCTTTTAAGGAATCGTTCGGCTCATTCTCGTCGCACTTTCAAGTCCTTCTAGGTCTTTGGTGGTGCCATTCCCATAGCTTCGAGGATGTCCAATGAAAGATTATTGTGACAAGTCTCGAGGATAAAGTCTTCACTGACCGGATCCCTGCAGTTCATCGCTTTGTTCCGGAATCTCTTCACGAAGTTTTCGACCGTCTCACCATTTTTCTGTTTCTCGTCAAATAGTGTACCGATTGAAATCTCGGTATCGTCGTCGAAGAAGTTCGTCAAAAACATATCCTCCATGTCATCCCAACTGTTGATACTCCCCGGCTTGAGACGATGATACCAATCAAAGGCTGCTCCCCGAAGAGTGCCAACGAATGACCGCACCATTAAAGGTTCATTCCCGGAGATTATTCCTAAGTGAGACTTAAAATAAATTAAGTGCTGGGTAGGGGAATCCTTTCCATCAAACGGCGTGAAATTGATCAAATTGAATTTCGCCGGATATGGAATTGCTTCCCATTCCCTTGGGTATGGACATGGTATTCCGGACCTCTTCACCTCTTGAGCGTTCATCAACGCGTTGATTTTGCTCTCTAAGTCCCTCATTTTCTTATCCTCACTCGTATCTGTCTTCGAGTGATTTCGGGAAGAAGTAATGTGATCCTCCTTTGTGTTGTTATCATCCGAAGGGCCACCCCCATTATTGTTGTTGATGGGAGGGGTGTTCATGTTGGCATTATCCTCTACCTCCCGTTCATCTTCACCTTGGTTAGGATTATTGCGACGACTAGATTCTCCTTGATGAATCGTCAGTGCCGCGATTTGCTGGTCATGCATTTCTCTCATCTGCTGCATGGCCATTTCCATTTCGAACTTGAAATTTTCCTTCTGCTTAGTCAGGGCATCCTCAAGTATTTTAGCCATCTGTTCGGCGCTAATCATAAGTGACTCGTAGGGTTATCCTGCACTCGATGCGGTGTCATCGGAAGCCATTGCTGAGCATGCATCTGAGCAACCATCCGAGCAAACATCCGAAGTTTCATCATCTGGAGGGAGTCCCTTCTGTATTCTTTGGTAATTCTTTCGCCTACTGGTCCCTGATCGCAATCGAGTCATACATTGGGACACCTTGGTGAACTGATCCAGACTAAAGCGTCGCGTTGACTTTCCTCTTCCGGTCATATTGACGGACACTTCTGGAAATTCATCCTCCTGAAGAGTAGGTTTCCTTCTACAGAAGTGTCTTGGTCTGGCTTCGGACGTTCTGGTGGAGATTCTCTCAAACACAGAAAGTCTTCGTGGGGCTTTAGAACAGCAGCATTCTGATAATACCGCTTTGATTATGTTGGCACACGGACAGTGAGAATCCACGTCTCGAACGTTTCTCTTTCGAGACTTATCCGTACCCCGGCCCTATAGTACAACTCATCAGTTTGATAACTGGAGCAACCCATAGAGCGTTGGCACGACTTCCCAGGTATAACACCCTCATCATCAGACAAGTGTGTTTCCCTCTGGGGATACGATGCTTTATTGGCATCTTCAAAAGTTGCTCGTTCAGGTTTACGCTTTTGCGAGCGTGAAAACCTAACGGGCTCTTGAATTTCAACCCGCAATCCAATGCGGTTTGTAACAGGGACTTTCCCTTTATTATCTTTCTTAGGGGGATTGGTATGACCCCCAGTCTAGATTGTTGTTTGGGGACTTTTCAATGGTCCCAATCGCTCCTTTACGGGTGCTTTACCTCGCTCTTCTGGTAAAGGACCGAGGCGACCTTTCAAAGGAACTCTGGATCTTGTGGGATCCACGTTATTACCCGGCTCCGTCGGAGGTGCGGGGATAGGGGAAACGGGATCTGGATTTGAAGAAGGCCGGACGGTAACTCTGTCTACTTTCGTCTTAGGTGCTGGTTTTGCCTTTGATACCCACACCTGCTTGTGTCTAGGCGGCTTCTTGACCGTCTCTTCTTTTTGCATCTCTTCCGCTTTTTGCAGCAGGACTCGGGCATGCGCAAGCAATGCGCGGCATTTCTTGATTCGCTCCTCGAGAGTGGAGCGAGTCTTCTTAACGCGGACCCATTCGTTCGTCTCCGCCTTAGAGGAGAGGCTGGCTGTTCGCCGTTGCTGTTCTTGGCGCTGCCTTGATTTCAGATCCTCAGTATAGCGGATCCCGTCCATCGACTCTGAAGCCTTGGCCAATTGTCGTGCAAGGCGTTGATGCCGTCTTTGGCGCGCCCTCTTTGACAAAGTTGGAGCGCCTTCAGCAGTCACCTTCACGGCGGAGTGGAGGTCCGGATCTGTGGCTTCGACCTCTTTGGATGCCGTAGGGACATCGCGGT
>NC_033797.1:107476566-107484798 GCF_001876935.1 Asparagus officinalis
AGCGGAGGCGAGTGGATTTCGGTTCTTCAACCCTGAGGTCGCGCGAGCATTCTTGGAAGAGGAGTCCTTCCTGTGCCTGTTTGGAGAGGCGGATCTGGAGGAGGAGGAAGAGAGGTACTCTTCAAACTTTTGTTGATCGAACTCGTATACGATCTCTTCATTCACCTGGATCTTGAATGTCGGTTGCGTCACGACAGCCTCGACAGCGAGGCTGTTGGCTCCCACGTCGGTTGCGTCACGACAGCCTCGACAGCGAGGCTGTTGGCTCCCACTGTGGTCGCCAGTTTGTTTTCGAAAAAAGTTGCCTTCATTGTAGAATTCATTATAATATGGATTGCTTACAAAGAATTCAAAATATTCAATAAGAAAAAAAATGAAAGATTACAACTTTTCGAAAATAACGCAAGATCCGTTCATCGTTTCTTGCTTGCGTGAGTCTTTAGCCGGTGACGGGGATGTTGATATCCGTGGACTACCTGACAGTCAGATCAGATCCAGAACTCCGTCGATTCGCGAGGGAATCTAGAAGCAGAAGCGCTTATCTCGACAATGGCGAGATAATTACTCTTCTTAGAATTATCACAATGGGATAACCCTAAGGATTGGATGCGGGCAGTGCAGATCTGAAGAAGTGTTCTCTCCTGTGTTGAAGAACTCGATCAATCTTCGATCCGGCAGGGCTTCGCCAATTCTCCAAAAAACCAGCCCCCAAAAATAAGGGCCTGAGGCCTGTATTTATAGGCTCTGGGTGGTTAAAATAACATAACAACCCGTTTTTGGGCCTGGAGACACCCCAGGGTGTCTCAGCGAGGCCGAGACACCTTAGGGTGTCTCATTTGGGCCGAGACACCTCGGGGTGTCTCAATTCAGGCTGAGACGCTGTTTCTGCACATTCGTCCGTTTCCGCCGTAACTTCTTCATCCGAACTCGGATTTGAGCGATTCAAAGTGCGTTGGAAAGCCGACGAGGAGTTCTATAAGATCCAATGATTATATCATCAGTTAAACAAATGAGACAGGAAGGGTATTTCGCCGTTTGTGAACGATACGAGGTTCCCGATCGGTTCGTGTCTTTGTTATTCTAAAATTCTGTTGGTTTACGTAGTTCGTCGATTCACTTCAAGCGTTCACCGACATCAATCAAACTTCTGTGAACCGGATAGTGACGTTCATCGTCGTTTCTTAGCACTGAGCTGTTCGTGGAGACCTATAGGTAATTTTCGATGCCTACAACACACACTCGAGGTAACTCAATAAGTTACAAATAAGGTTAAAGAATCTAAAATTTCTGTTCTTGTACACAGATTCGAATTATTTAAGATGAAGAAAAATGAGACAATTGGAGAAATGTTCACAAGATTCACCGACATCACAAATTCTCTCATTGGTCTTGGAAAAACATATACTCAATTGGAGATGGGAAGAAAAATACTCTGATCACTCACTCCACAATGGGAAAAGAAGGTTACCGCAATCGAAGAAGCAAATAATTTGTCAATTCTTACTGTTGAGAACCTTATTGGAAACCTCATGGCTTATGAAGTTCAAATTGAAGATAGAAAGAATGATGATGAAATAAAGAATAAGAAAGTGCTTGCATTCAATACTACTTTCGATAAAGAAGATTCGGATGATAATGAAGAAATGAGCATGTTTGCACGCAAATTTTGAAAATTCATAAAACAATGTAACTACAAATCAAAAAGTTCAAATTCAAATAACTTACTTTGTTTCAAGTGTAATAAACAAGGGCATATGAAGAAAAATTGCCCATTGATGAAAAGTAAACAAAAGTCAAATTACTTCAACAATTTCAACAATATTCAAAACAACAAGAAAAGGAAGGCCTTGGCGGCTACATGGGTTGAAAGTGATGATTCTTCTTCTTTCGATGAAGAAAGTGAAGAAAAGAAAAGTGCTCATATGTGCTTTATGGCACAAGATGAAGTAAGTGATAATGAAGAATTTTTAGATGCTTTCAATAAATTATATAAAACTTTTTTGAGATTAAAGGCTTCACATAATTTTCTTAAAGGTAAAAATAAAATATTATTTGAAGAAGTTTCTGATTTTAATATTTCCACTTTTGTTAATTCTCAAATAGTTGAATTAAAAGAGGGAAATGAATCATTACTTAAAGAAAATCATGTTTTGTCAAATGAGAATGTTTATCTAAAATCAGAATGCAATGATTTAAAAATTCATATTAATATTTTAGATAAAGATATTTCTTCTATTAAATTAAAATATGATGATATATGTTTGAATGTTAGTAAATTCAATAAAGGTAAAGAAAATCTTAAGAGTTTACTTTCATTTTAAAAAGAATCTCAAAAGACAAAAGGTTTGGGTTTTCATGTTAATAATAATATTTCTAAGAAAACTATTTTGTAAAACCAATCAGTAAGTTACATGAACATAATGTTAAAAAAATGATTTATGTGAAAAGAAATCAAAATATTTATCTATTTGGATTCCTAAGGAATTAAGTTCTTTAAAGAAAAAGTGTTATATTTCTAACTTTATTAAAAATGTTTGTTTATCAAATAACTATCTAGGCAAATCAAATTCTTAATGGGTTTGGTTTCCTAAAGGCTAATTTCATGGACGCAACATAGCATGGGTATCAAAATTATAAATGTTTACTTTTTCAAGTACCTAAGAAAAACAGGTGGATTTTGGATAGCGGTTGTTCTAAACATATGACTAGAAATATTCAATTATTATCATCTTGTAAAAATAAAGATGATGGCACCGTCACTTTTGGAGATAACAACAAAAGAAAAATCATTGGTATTGGTATGGTTGGTAATCCAAATAAACCTATTATTGATAATGTTTTATTAGTTGATGGTCTTAAACATAATTTACTTAGTATAAGTCAACTTTGTGATAAAGGTTTTAAAATTATTTTTGAAAAAGAATCTTTCTTTATTTATGATATTGATATGATTACTATTCTTTTTAAAGGACATAGGAAAAATGATATATATGTTTTATCTATGAATAACATTTCAAATGAACATTGTCTTTTTTGCATCTTCTAATGATTCTATTTTATGGCATAAACGTTTTGGTCATGTCAATTTTAAACATATTTCTAAAATTTCTAAGAATGATTTTGTTAAAGGTTTACCTAAGATTTCTTATAAAGATAATTTTTGTGATGCGTGTCAACAAGGTAAAATGCATAAATCATCTTTCAAATCTAAAGATGCAGTTTCTACAAGTAAACCACTAGAATTAATTCATATTGACCTTTTTGGTCCTTCTAGAGTAGCTTCATTAAATGGAAGTAGGTATGCATTTGTTCTTGTTGATGATTTTTCAAGATTTACATGGGTAATATTTCTTAAACATATAAATGTTGTTTTAATGAATTTTCTATCTTATGTAAAAGAATTCAAAAACAAAAGTCTCTTTCTATTATTACTATTCGTAGTGATTATGGAGGAGAATTTGAAAATGAACTTTTTACAAATTTTTGTGATAAAAATGGTATTTCTCATACTTTTTCTTTTCCTCGAGTGACTCCTCAAAATGGAGTTGTAGAAAGGAAGAATAAAACTTTACAAGAATGTGCTATAACAATGTTATGTGATAGTAATTTACCAAAATATTTTTGGGCAGAAGCTGTATCTACAGCATGTTATGTTCAAAATAGAATTTTATTAAGACATATTCTAAAGAAAACACCTTATGAATTATTTTGTGGTAGAATTTCTAAAGTTTCTTATTTTAAAGTTTTTGGTTGTAAATATTTTATTTTGAATACAAAAAATAATTTGGACAAATTTGATATAAAATCTGATGAAGGAATTTTTGTTGGATATTCAAATCATAGTAAAGCATATGGAATATATAACAAAAGAACATTAGTCATTGAAGAATCTATGCATGTTTCTTTTGATGAGAATTTTTCAAAACCACCCAGTATTTTAAATAATGATGATGATATAGTTGATACTATTCATGATACTCCAATGTTAGATATTTCAAAAGATGATAATTTACAAAATGATTTACCTAAAGATTTTGTAGAAGTTAAAAATCATCCACATGATTTAGTTATTAGAAATATTTCGGATAAAGTCACTACAAGATCACATTTTAATTTAATTGCTCATTCAGTTTTTATATCTATAATTGAACCTAAAAATATAAAAGAAGCTTTATTTGATGATTTTTGGATAATTGCCATGCAAGATGAATTAAATTAATTTACAAGAAATAATGTTTGAGATCTTATATCTAGACCTCAAAATAAATCCATTATTGGAACAAAATAGATTTTTAGAAACAAATTAGATGAATCTGGTCAAGTTGTTAGAAACAAAGCTAGATTAGTTGCACAAGGTTATAATCAAGAAGAAGGTATTGACTATGATGAAACCTATGCACCAGTTGCTCGTTTAGAATCTATTAGAATTTTACTTGCATTTGCATGCTTTACGAATTTTAAACTATTTCAAATGGATGTTAAAAGTGCTTTTCTAAATGGTTTTATAAAAGAAGAAGTTTTTGTAGAATAACCTCCCGGATTTGAACATGAAAGTTTTCCAAATCATATTTTTAAACTTAAGAAAACTTTATATGGTCTTCAACAAGCACCTCGTGCTTAGTATGATAGATTAAAGAATTTTCTTTTAACTTCAAGTTTTAAAATTGGAAAGGTTGACTCAACATTATTTATTAAGAAAATAAATAAAGATATTTTACTAATTCAAATATATGTAGATGATATTATTTTTGGTTCTACTAAAAATAATCTTTGTCAAGAGTTTGCTAAGACTATGCAGGATGAATTTGAAATGAGTCACATGGGTGAACTCAATTTCTTTATTAACTTCAAATCAAACAATTAAAAGAAGGGATAATCATCAACCAAAGCAAGTATGCAAAAGATTCACTCAAACTCTTTGGAATGGAAAATACAACAAGCAAACCGACACCAATGAGTACTACAACATCACTTGACAAAGATGGAACTGATAAGAACGTTGACCAAAAGTTATATCGATGTATGATTGGTTCACTTCTATATATTACTGCAAGTAGACTTGATATTATGTTTAGTGTATATTTGTGTGCTAGATTTCAGTCTAATCCTAAAGAATCACATCTTAAAGCTGTAAAAAGAATTTTTAGATACTTAAAAAATACTACAGATTATGGTTTATTTTATCCTAAGAATAGCACATTTGATTTAGTAAAATATAGTGATGCTGATTTTGCAGGATGTAAATCTGATAGAAAAAGTACAAGTGGTACATGTCATTTTTTTGGACATTCACTTGTATCTTGGTTTAGTAAAAAGCAAAATTCAGTATCATTATCAACCACTGAAGCAAAATATATTGCTACTAGTCTTGCATGTGCACAAGTTCTTTGGATGAAACAAACTTTATCTGATTATGGTTTAGTTTGTCCTCTAGTCTTGCATGTGCACAAGTTCTTTGGATGAAACAAACTTTATCTGATTATGGTTTAGTTTGTCCTACATCATCAATCATGTGTGACAATACAAGTAAACAAACTTTATCTGATTATGGTTTAGTTTGTCCTACATCATCAATCATGTGTGACAATACAAGTGCAACTAATTTATCTAAAAATCCTATTCAACATTCACGTACAAAATATAATGATATAAGACACCACTTTCTACGTGATAATGTACTAAAAATGTTATTTCTTTAGATTTGTAAAACCCCGATAATTTTTGAATGATATATTAATATAAGATTAATTAGGATATATGGATATTTAGTATGATAAATATCATTAAATGGTATATGAGTATAATACCATGTGTTTTGAGTATGAACGAGTTTATACATGAGAGAGAAAAGAGTCGAAACATGCACAATGGCCAAACTCATAAAAAACTAGAAAATCCCAGTCCGGTCGACCGTCGCGGTCGACCGCAAACCCGGTTGACTGCAACGGTCGACCGCGAAACCTGAAGAGTGTTTTCTTTCTCCTATTTTGAATTGGTTTTGGATTTCTAAACCCATATTCGTTTTCCCTGATATATATATGAGTTTTTCATATTTTTCTCAGTTTTCCTAAGAACCATAATAGCCACCAAAAGCCACAAACCCTAGTTTGTTTTCTTGGAGAAGATTGGGGCTTTCGAGCGGGATTTTTCTCGGTTTTTGGCTTTTGGAGTGGAGATCTCTTTCAACCTTGCTTCTAAAACATTTTTCGACAACCTCAGGCGAGTATCATCTCTGCTAATCCCCCTTCCAGTTTTCAAAAAGTTTTTAAAGAGATTTAAACATGTTTTGTAGAGCCTAAACGACTAGATTATGAATAAAAGACAACTCGTTTGTATTATATGTATAAAGATTAGGTCTTTTTATGCTAAAAAGGTTGAGAACAAACTTTACAGATGTATTTAAGATCTGAAGATGATTTTAAAATGTGGTTAATCTAAAGAAAGAAGTTTGATTCATCGTTTTGAGCTTTTATACATATTTTAGGGTTTTGAATATAAATATAATGCATAAAATCAAGGTTATATATGTTGATTTTGTTTCCAGATATTTCTATCTGCTGTAACATGTTTGTATGCAAAATTTATGAAGTTTTTACCATGTTTAGATAACAAAAACATGACGTGAACACGACACATATTAAAATCTGAGAAGCTGGAAATCTGGGTCACGGTCGACCGTCACGATTGACCGTGTGTGTCCACGATCGACCGCCACGGTCGACCGCGTGCAGGACAGAGACTTGGGTAGTCTCTGGAGCCCGTCGCGGTCGACCGCCACGGTCAAGTGCATGTTTCATTTGGATTTTTATTTGGTTTTCGAGCGATTCTCTCGACTTTGTGCTGATAGACTACAATGTTAAGAGTTGTTGAACACCTGGGATAATGGTGAACTTCAAATGTGGACACGCACACCGAGATTTGTGCATGTATGCTTAGATTATGTTAGATTGACACACTTTTGACACAAGTTAAACTGATAAACATATATGAATAGTATTGTTATATATGTACCCGAAAATAGGGAGATGAAACCTATTTGCCACAGAACGATTGAGTAAGAGGGGGTTATTGGTTGGGACGAATTGAGGCCAAGTGAGAAAATTGTTCCAATGGAACAATTTTACCCCTTTGGGATATTTTGAGTGGGGTAAAGTGGGATAAAGTGGGATAATGGGATAATTTGAGCATTTGATTTGACAATTCATGTGGGATAATTAATGATGTGACACCTTATTAAAATATAATTTTAGCTATTAATTACTTCTAAATTAACTTATCCAATTGGTTTAGTATATTATTTAATATATTATTATAATATAAATATTATTTTACTTTATATTAAAATATAATATATTATACTATACTTACAAATTACTATTATTAATTATTATATTGTATTATATTATATTATATTAGCATGCTATACTATATATAATAATTAATATAATATAATATCAATATATTTAATATAATATTTTAATAATATAATAGATGCTCGTTGTTTCCCCTCTTTCAGGCAGCGAGTCCGGCGCACGGAGAGTCGCAGGTTGATGGGACTCATTAGTTGTCCATTTGTAAGGACCATGAATTTTTAATGCCAGTTAAAATAATTTTTTGATATTTTAAAATATTTAATTATTATTTTTAAAAAGAGTATTAGTATTTTTTGATAATTTTCTATGATTTAAAGTCTAAGTTTTATATTTATTTAAATGATATTAATATTTATAAATTAATTTTATGCGGTAGAAATTTCTAAAATTAATCTGTTGTGTTATCGGTGTTATCACATGTCATTTTGAATAATACGTTGTATTATTTTTTATTATTACGTATATTTTCGTATAATACGTTGTATTATTAATTACGTATTATTTGTATAATTTGTTGTATTATTTCTACTATTACAAATTATCTGTCGTATTAGTATAACGAGTACGTTTTACTGTGTATATAATTATCCCATAATTATTGGATTTTAAATGTAAGTAATTATATTTGATTTATTAATTATTCTTCGTTTAATTGTACAATATGGGTATTTTTTCGACTATTTCGTATCAACTGTTGTATTAGCATAACATGTACGTTTTTGTTTGCAGATAATTATTATATAATTATTTTAATTTTTAAATACCCGTAATTATTTTATTTAAATTATTTTATACCTAACCCTAATTTTCCATATATATATATATATATATATATATATATATTTATTTATTTATTTGT
>NC_033797.1:107488532-107535830 GCF_001876935.1 Asparagus officinalis
TTTAACTGGCTGGTGAACATCA
This sequence comes from Asparagus officinalis, assembly GCF_001876935.1. Classification (NCBI taxonomy): domain Eukaryota; kingdom Viridiplantae; phylum Streptophyta; class Magnoliopsida; order Asparagales; family Asparagaceae; genus Asparagus; species Asparagus officinalis. The sequence goes on from NC_033797.1 coordinate 107,488,555, forward strand.
GGCCGGGTTATCTGACTTTCCGGGTGAGGAATCAGTGTTTCATAGAGCCATACCTACCCTGTCGATTCGCTCGCCAGTTTGGCTATGATCAGCTTTATGTCGGGAATCCACGACAGCAGCTTCGGACCCACGGCGGTTTGGTGGACGGTCTTCGTGCATGGTTGTGGACCATGACGGGCTGTACTGGTGCTAAGTTCAGTCTCCCGAGTTCTGAGCGGCAGTTGAACCTCACCTTCTTAAGCTGCAAGTGGTTGTTAGCAGCTAATAAAACTGTCCCCGTGAAGCCGATTGCAGAGCTGGAGGCTGAGGAGGCTTCTCAGGCTGATTCTCGTATGATTTGGGAAAATGCTCGATCACAAAGGGCACGTCACAAGACTCGTCGGATTGACGAAGAGGGAAAGAAGATCTTTCATTCTGCTGATGAAGCTTCAGGCGGAGATCTTGAAGATCACGAGGACTGTTCTAATCGAGGTCAGTTTCTTACTCTTTCCTTTTATCTTCCAGAATTATTAAACCTGACAATGGTTTGATGTTTCAGGGACCACAGCTGACCAAGATGAAGAGTTCCGTCCTTCTTCCCAGGCGAGACCTTCGATTGTTGGTGGGGAGAGAGAGATGAGTCCTGATCCTGTTTTTCACGATTCTACATCTTCTGGTGAGCCTGACTCACCGCACCAAGTAGAAAGGCCTGTAGAAGCTGACGACATTAGGGAGACCATCAATGTAGGACCCGGTTCGATGAATCCAGGTACATCTACCATTAATAATACACAAAGGAGTTGAATGATTTGGAATTTGTGCATTCCCTAATTGTCTCTATGCTTCTTGCTCTTTTAGATAATTTGCAGGAGGTAAACGTGGATCTTGGGAATAGAGAGACCAAGTAGAAAGGCCTGTAGAAGCTGACGACATTAGGGAGACCATCAATGTAGGACCCGGTTCGATGAATCCAGGTACATCTACCATTAATAATACACAAAGGAGTTGAATGATTTGGAATTTGTGCATTCCCTAATTGTCTCTATGCTTCTTGCTCTTTTAGATAATTTGCAGGAGGTAAACGTGGATCTTGGGAATAGAGAGGCTGACGCACCCATAAGAGGTAACTCATTTCTATTGGTCGTAGTCTCTTTATTCTCCTTTCGTACTTATATTCTCTTGTGTCAGATTTCTCGACTGATGATTTTGACGAGGAAGGCTTGCTTGTGGACACTCCTATGCTCCACTTTATGTATGGCTCTCCTCAGATTGATGACCAGTTGCCTGGAGATGTATTTCCTGAGTCTACGCTCCCTAAGAACCCCGAGGATGGTTTTTCTGCAGGTACGAGTTAATTATAGGACTAGCCAATTTTTGACTAATGCAACTATAATGTGATGCATCTGAGGATTCTATTTCGTATTTGACAGGAGCTTTTGTCGAGACTGATCCTGTTGAGCCGGCTGTGAGACCAACTACACCAGTTGATACACCCACAGCCGTTACACCTCCACTACCCCCAGTGACTCAAGGGGAAGAGGGTATAAATTGAGCTACTGAGAAATGTTATTTATTTCTTCATCAAGGCTTTTGACGGATTTCTCCTTTTTGTGTAGGGCTTTCTTCTCGGCTTCACGTCCTTGTGAAGGAGTTATTATCAGATAGCGACCCAGAGAAGATTGTCATCTGCATAGAAATCTGCTCCTTCTTCTCCTTTGTGAATGCTATGATTGGCAAACTTTTCCACGGCGGGCTTTCTCTTCACCAGTTTAAGCCATTCCTTGATCTTAAAATAAATTCAATTTTCCCTTCACCAGTTTAAGCCGTTCCTTGATCCTAAGATAAATTCAATAAGGGATGCAGGATACCCGGATCTGGCGAAGGCTATAGTTGATGATCTTGACTGCCTAGAGCATGAGCTTCAGACGTTTCACGAGCTCCGGGATGCAGGTGCCTCTTCATTCATTGCTGCAGAGTTGGATACTCACTTACAGACATGGCGCGATACTAGGTTTCTTGCTGAGCTCGACATTCAGGTGCAGCGGGACCGGGTAGATCGAGTTGAGGCTAACCTTGCTATTAGGTCATCCTCACTCGACGAGCTTGATTCTTCCATTGCTTCTTGTGAGACCCAGATAGACCAGCTCCGAAGAGAGCTCCGTAAGAAAGAGGAGACTTTGAGTATTCTTCAGATGACGAAGATACAGGATCAGCAAGCCCACACTACTTTATCTGAGGAGTTGAAATCTTTGAAACAGACGCTGACCGAGACGGAGGAGGTTGCTGCGAAGACTTTAGCCACTACCGAGGAGTCCATCAGAGCTGAGCTGAGGCAAGCTTATGATGAGAAGCTGTATAAGCTTAATCAGCAGATTTTTGGCCATGTTCTTGATGTATGATTTCATTTGCTGAATGTTTTGACTTTTGATCCTTTTAGTGGAACTGGTTTTTATCTTTATTTTTTATTATGATTCCTCATTCCGTTTGAAATGATTGACCATAATATTTTTAGGATTTTTGGCAAACCCTCAGCCATCAACGGATTTGATTAGCCTTTACCGACTACCGTTTGAGTCGGGCTAGCATGAGAATTGTCTAAATCCGTTCCGCATGTAACGTTATGCTAAAGGAATGAACTCCCTTAGACTTGATGCTACAACTTCGAATATGTAGACTTCGCCATTGTTATGGGAATAGGCTACCCAGCAACGTGTATTAGACGCTGACTTATCCCTACTTAGGCTTCGGGATAAAAATACCCCAGACTGGTATTCTGGTGTCTTTTTTCTACGGCGAAAGACTAAACCGGCGACGCGTGTTAGGCGTCGGCATATCCTTTCTTAGGATTCAGGATGAAATTCCCCATGCGTGTAAGGCATGGATTTTGGTGTTATTAATAACAACCTGCCGCAATGTTGAATATGCGGACGAGTGTTCTTTTTAACGGTTAGGAACTAACCGGCAGCGCGGGTTAAGCGCAGACTTATCCTTGCTTAGGTTTCAGGATAGGATACCCCAGAATCGAACTCTGGTGTCTTTTTCTACGGAAAAAGACTAAACCGGCAGCGCGTGTTAGGCGCAGACTTATCCCTGCTTAGGATTCGGGATAAACTTCCTAGTTTGAATCCTAAATTGACAAATTTTGGAAAGATCGGTGCGGGAAAGGAAGAATTTTATATTCTATTTTCCGATCTTCTTTTAGGGTGAAGGCGAACCCGAAAACAAGGAAGGAAGAATTTTATATTCTATTCCTTGATTCTGGAAAGGAAGAATTTTATATTTTATTTCCAGCGTAAAAGAAACTAGAAGTGGGATCTCCCCTCCGAGCATCTGGAAAATCTAGATAAACTTGCCTTTTATAGGACTGGTTATCTAAAGATGAGTTTTTCGTTTATCGAAATGAAATTTCAACTTCGGTTATAACCATGAGAAGGCTTAACCAAAGAGAAAACAATGGAGTTCTTTCGTTTATCGAAAGGGGGCTCCGAACTGAAAGTGGACCTCTCGTTCAAGAGGGCCATAAAGACATTTTTGGTGGACCCACTGTCAATTAAAATTGATCAGTGAGGGATTTTGGTGGTAAAAAGAAAGATTTTGGGTTATCCTCTAGAATATTAAGTGTAATATTCTTCAAGGAACTTCCCAGTAAATGAGTTATCCTGAATGCACTAGGGATAGTACTTTTTCAGGAACTTCCCATTTATTGGTATTAATTGCCTGTCGCCCTCTTGAGTAATCAGGCGATATGCGCCGTTTGAGTAGACCGTGTCTATCACAAACGGCCCTTCCCATTTGGGTTCAAATTTACCTTTCTTCTTGGAGTTGAGGATTATCGGTCGGCGAGCAGCGAGGACCAGATCTCCTTCCTTGAAGCTTCTCTGTCGGACTCTTTTGTTGAAAGCCCGAGATATTCTGGCTTGATAGAACTCAATGTGTTGTTGAGCCTCCAAGCGGTTTTCATCCAACCTCTCGAGTTCTTCGAGACGTTTTTGATGGTGTTCTTCTGTCGTCATCTCGGTTGCGAGAGCGATCCGAAGGGATGGGATTTGGATCTCCAATGGTAGCACAGCTTCACATCCGTATACCAACAAATACGGGATGGCTCCTGTAGGTGTGCGTATGGTGGTGCGATAAGCCCAGAGCGCTTCACCGAGTTTATCGTCCCAGTCTCGTTTATTTGTCTTCACGAGCTTTGACAGGATCTTAATGATTGTTTTGTTGAACGCCTCAGCTAATCCATTCGCAGCGGGATAATAAGCTGTTGACGAAACATCTTCAATTTTGAACTTGTCACAAAACCCGACGAAGGCGTTGCTTATGAACTGTGGACCGTTGTCATGAATGATCCGTCTTGGCACGCCGTATCGGTATATGACATGATGTTGATGAAATTGATGACGTTGTTCGTCTTCACTTCTCTAAGCGGAATCGCTTCAGCCCACTTTGAGAAGTAATCTGTGATTGCGAGGATGAATCGATCACCTTTGACTGAAGGGGGAAAAATAGGACCGACAATGTCCATACCCCATGTCTCGAACGGCCAAGACGTGGTTGACGTGTGCAACTGCTCTGGCGGTTGATGCATATAATTCGTATGTATCTGACAAGCGTGGCATTCTCGTGCGTGTTCGATTGCATCTCGAACCATCGTTGGCCAGAAATATCCCATTCTCCTGATACGATCATACAGTTTGAGACCAGGCTGATGCGCACCACATTCTCCTTCGTGTGCTTCCTTAAGAACTTCTTCTGCTTCTTTGTTCGAAAGGCATCGGAGTAACAATCCATCGTACCCTCTACGGTATAACGTATGGGTCTCGGTATTGTAGAAGAATCTTGGCGCTCTTCGGCGCATTGATTCCCTTTCTTTTACGTCTTCAGGCAAAATACCATACTGGACGTAGTCTATGATGGGAAAACGCCAATCTCGGGACTCAGACCCAATTTGAGTTGAATTCACCTCCTTGGCGTTTATGTTTCCATCATCTTCCTCTTCAATATCCATATCGTATATGGGTATGCAGAGCTGATGCGTCCTCACTGTGACATCCGCATAAGCGTTCTGGAGACGGGGGATATATTCAATGAAGAATTCTTCAAACGATTCTGCCATTTTGATGGCCTCCTGGTGGTACGGGATCAGGTCTTGGTTCCTGACTTCATACTCTCCACGGACTTGGTTGACTATCAATTGAGAATCCCCAAAGGCTTCGAGATATTCGACCCCCAGCTCCTTGGCGAAACCGAGTCCAATGAGAAGCGCGTTGTATTTGGCTACGTTATTGGAGCACGGACTAGTCAATGAATAAGCTCGAGGCATCACATGCTTTCCCGGGGAGATTAAGACAACTCCAACCCCGGAGGAAACTGTAGGACCTCCCGGGGTTATTACCCTATTAACTGACCTTGAGGCACTATCGAAATATAATTGCCATACTTCTTGGTGCGACGTAGTATTAACCTCGTGGGTTTCATCCGGCAAATCATCATATATTTCTGCCGTATCTGCGGTCGGGTTTGCCGCCAGAAGATCACAAATCGCTTGTCCTTTGATCGACTTCTGCTGCTTGAAGTGCAAATCATATTGGGACAAGAGAAGGGCCCATTTCGCTAACCGCCAATTCATAGAGGCTGGTTGCGTCATAAACACCCGTACTGGATTAACATTGGAAATGACGTAAATCGTCTGTCCAACCAAGTAATGCCGCATCTTTTGCATATCGAATACCAATGCGAGGCATTCTTTCTCAATCATCGGATATCGAGACTCGGCGCCTATCAAGGTCTGACTTAGGTAATAAACTGCCTGTTCGTGACCGTTATCGTCGTCTTGTGCTAGTAAAGCACTTATCGAATGGTTCATCGCATTGATATAAATCAAGAACGGTTTACCTGATTTCGGTGCGACGAGAACAGGAGGATTCGCCAGATACGTTTTGATATCTTCGAATGCTTTTTGGCAGGCGTCGTCCCAGATGAATGACACCCCTTTCTTGTTTAGCTTAGAAAATGGTTGGCACTTCCCAGAAAGGTTTGAACCGCCGGATGTAAGCTAATCGCCCTTGCAATCCTCTGAGCTCTCTTAGATTTCTAGGAGGTTGCAGTTCATGTATCGCCTTCACCTTATCGGGATCGATATGTATACCTTTAGTGGTGACGACGAATCCAAGGAATTTTCCTCTAGACATTCCAAGGAAGGATTTAGTAGGGTTCATCTTCAATTGATGACTTCGCATGAGATCGAACATCGTCTTCAAGTCCTTGATGTGATCTTCTTTGTTGCGGCTTTTTACAACCAAATCATCAACGTAGCATTCGACTGTTTTCCTGAGATGTTCTTGGAAAATCTTAGTCATTGCTCGCTAGTACGTGGCGCCTGCATTCTTTAGTCCGAAAGGCATCACCGTGTAGCAAAAGACACCAAGAGGTGTTCTGAACGCTGTATGCTTCTCGTCATCTGGGTGCATCTTGATTTGGTTATATCCTGAAAACCCATCCATAAAAGACATTCTCTCAAATCCGCATGTATTATCGATAATAACATCCGTGATTGGGAGAGGAAAATCGTCTTTTGGACATGCTTCATTCAGGTTCCTGAAGTCGATGCAAATCCTGATTTTGCCATTCTTCTTCATGACGGGAACGATGTTGGCTAACCAGTCTGGATGTTGTTCCTCTCGGATAAATCCTGATTCGATCAACTTCTTAACCTCTGCCTCAATGGCTTCCATAATCTGCGGACGAAACCGTCTTTGCTGTTGTTTGACAGGTTTGGCATCCGGCTTGATATCGAGGCGGTGCATTGCGACATTGGGGTCGAGCCCTGGCATGTCTTCATAATTCCATGCGAAGACGTCGATATATTCCCTGATGAGAGCAATCAATATCGGAATCCCATTCTGAGGCATCTGGCGAATTTCCCTTTTTGTATTGCTTAGATGATTGGTCATTAATTAACCAGCAGCATTCATCTTCTGAAGAAGATTCATACCCTAACCCTCGTCCGTATTTATAATAATCATCGGGTCTCCCCTTTGGTACATATGCCGCTTTGGCTGGAACACGGGGACCTCGATCGAAGTATAGACCTTCTCCGAGTGTGAAATCATATCCTTGCTTTTCCATGAGCTTGCGCGCTTCTGGACTATACTTAGATAGATGCCGACCAGGTTTGTCATCATCCTCATCTTCCGTTAAGAAATGATCTGGTAATGGAGAGATTTTTCCTTTACCGTAAATCACTTCTTTTGCGCCTCTTATTTTGTTCGGGACGACCATGGTTGTTCCGAAAGAATGCTGGAGGCGTTCCTTTGTTATATAGGACGATCGAATCGGCATATACAAATCAGGATTATCATACAACTCTTTTATCACATCATCAAGAGACAGGGAGTACTCTAAATCATTATTTATTTTATTATCGGCAAGTTGCCAGTTACAACTGCCCTCTGACGTTTGTTCATCGTCAAGGTTGATTACAAAGGGTACAATGTCGTTTAAAACATAACCTCCATTGTAATCAAATCCGGCTTCGGTATCAGCTTCTTCTCCGCTGTCCGTGCCATGGGCCGATGATTCAGTATCGGATTCGTTACCATAAAGGAGAGAATCAGTGAAATAATTCTCATACCCTTTGAATGTTTGCTTATCCGCGACCACTGTCCTAACCTTATTATCAGTGTCGACATACTTTAAACACTGATGGAGTGTGGAGGGAATTATAACATTACTATGGATCCAAGGCCGACCCAATAGTAAGTTATATGAAGTTTCGGCATCGATCACATAACACGTGACTTCTGTCTTCAAATCTCCCATTTGACACTTTACCCGGATTTTACCCAAAGGTCTTGACCCGCTAGTGTTGAATCCGTAGATAACAGTGCCCGTGGATGCCAACTTGCTAACTGGAATACCAAGGAAATACATCAAGCGAAGCGGCATAATACTCACAGCAGAACCCGGATCCACTTGGATTCGGTTGACTTTGCTGGAGCCGATGTACCCGATGAAGTATAGCGGTCGATCGTGGTTCGAATTCTTCGTCTGCATGTCCTCTTTGGTGAAAGTAATGCAGGGAAGGTTTTTGGTCGCTATGTTGCACTGTTGACTCAGTGGTTCTGGCTGTTCAGGCACCAGCTTGATTTGAGTCACAAACACCTCTGAATTGGCCAAAGCTTCTTGCAAGGCCTCCCTGGTTTCCTTGGACAACCGCAGCAGCTCATACAGCATTATCCGTGCTGGAATATTGGCTAGTTGAGCCATTATATCGAAGACTTACAGAGTCTTCGAGGTTTCCGGTTTGTCTCTTCCAATCGGGCGACTGAAACGAGACTGCTTCGGATTCTTCACCTCCTGGGGATTCTTCTCTTTCGGTTTGTTCACCGACTGTCATCGATCCTCTTCACCCGGTGTAGGACTTGTAATTACCTCCATCTCCGTGAGAGTTTTGGCTGGTCCCCGTTTATTCACCCCCTGCTCACTAGGTGGTGGATAGTTGTAGTGATATTCATTTCCGCTCCGAGTCGCAAAAACTTCTTGTTCTTCTTCAGAGAGCGGGAAAGTAGGAGCTTCATGGCCATCCTCCTCAAAGATTGCGGAAGTAGCATTGCAGGACTTACCTTTGCCCTTTCTTCTCGAGGAAGTCGCCCACTGTTCGTCTTCGATGAGATCAGGATGAACCCATAGGATTTCGCCGTTTGGGGCTGTGTGTGGCACAAGTCCTTTTTGGCGCTGGCCATGTGGGTCATCGTTCACTGTCTTCATCACTACTTTGGTGATGCGCTCTGGTTTGAACCATGTTGTGGGCACCGATCCAAAGCTGATTGAAACCGCGTTTGCTCCAACATTCTTGGACGGCTTCGGGGTTATGACGCCTACATCAATTAGCGCCTGGATCTTGTCCTTGAGGTGGTAGCACGACTTGGTAGGGTGATGGACCGCTCTATGGTATGCGCAATACTTCGGGTCCGTCACTTTGTTAGCCCCTTCTTGATCCACGATCGCCGGCAGCTGGATTTTGTTATTCTCCAACAGGTACTTAAAGATGCCGGGAACTTCATCATCCTTGAAGGAGTACACTTTAGGAAACCTCGGCTCTGAAGATTTCTGCTTCTAATGTCGTTGTTGCCATTGCCCCCGAGCTTGTTGTGGTGCTTGTTGCTGCTGCTGCTGTTGCTGAGGTTGCAATTGAAAGGTTTGATTAGCATTAACTGCATTAGCGTGTGCCTTACCTTTCCCCCGTGGGACGAAATTCTGTTGTGGAGCATTCGTCGCCTGTTGGCCTCTCTCCGCCTTCTTCCTTCTTAGGAATCGCTCTGCTTGCTCTCCTCGGACCTTCAGATCCTTCCATGTCTTGGACGGTGCTGTCCCTATTACATCCAACACGTCCAGCGCGAGGTTGTTGTGGCAAGTCTGGAGGATGAATTCCTCGGTGATCGGGTCCCGACAGTTCATCGCCTTGTTCCGGAACCTCTTGACGAAAGTGTTAACTAATTCCCCGTCTTTCTGTTTCTCATCAAGCAACGACCCAATGGATATCTCTGTGTCGTCGTCGAAGAAGTTGGCGAGAAACTTTGTGTCGTCGTCGAAGAAGTTGGCGAGGAATTTGGTTTCCATGTCGTCCCAGCTATTTATGCTTCCTGGCTTGAGGCGGCGATACCAATCGAAGGCGGCTCCGCGAAGAGTGCCGACGAATGACCGCACCATCAGAGGCTCATTGCCGGAGATTACACCCAGGTGCGATTTGAAGTAAATCAAATGTTGAGTGGGGGAACCCATCCCATTAAACGGCGTGAAGTTAATTAGATTGAACTTCACCGGATATGGGATTGATTCCCACTCTCTTGGGTATGGACAAGGAATGCATGTTTTCTTCATCTCTTGAGCGGAAATCAATGTGTTGATTTTGCTCTCGAGATTTTTGATCTTCAAGTTTTCACCTGTGTTTTCGTTAGCATTCTCGTTACCACCTCCTGCATTGACGGGAGGATTATTGGCGTTATGCGTCTCATTCGCATTTGTGACCTCATCTTCCAGATTAACCGGGTTACGACGACTTGGCTCGCCTTGCTGGTTCGTCAATGCTTGGATTTGTTGGTCATGCATTTCTCTCATGTTTTGCATGGCCATCTGCATTTCGAACCTGAAGGTTTCCTGTTGCTTAGCTAAGGTGTCTTCAAGCATTTTGGCCACTTGCTCCGCACTTATCATAAGTGCCTCGCGGGGTTGTCCCTCGCTGGATACCGTATTATCTGATGCAACCGCGGAGCCAGCATCAGATTCTTCATCTTCTGAAGGGAGTCTTGTCCGAACCCTACCATAGGTCGCTCGCTTGATGGTTCCGGACTGCTAACGGGTTCTAGGCCGGGATGCTTTCAGAATCGACTCGAGATTATCCCGTGATGAGGTCTCTTTGCTTGTCATATTAGCGGTGACCCTCGGGAATTCTTCATCTTCAACCATCGTCCTTCTTTGCCGAAAACGCCTACGCCTTGGTTTTGGCATTTTGGTACTAAGCCTTTCGAACACTGAAATTCTCTCGGGGACTACCTTGATGCAGTTGCACTCAGACAGTACTGCCCGAATGAGCTTTGAACAAGGGCACTGAGTTTCTAGTCTTCGAGGACTTCTCTTTCTGGCTTTGCTCGTACCCCCAGCACGATAGTACAGCTCGTCCGTTTGAAAGTCGGAGCAACCTATCGTGTGTTGGCACGATTTCTCAGGTATAACGTAATCATCATCAGACGACAACGTTTCCTTCTGAGGGAGAACTGCCTTCTTTGGACTTTCAAGAGTCACGCGCCTTGAGACATGCCTTTTTGGGCGTGAATTCTCAGCGGGCTCCTGAACTTCAATGCGCAGCATAGTGCGCTTGGGTGCCATGATTTCTTTGTCATGTTGAGGGTTGCGGCGACCCCCAGCATGTTGCGTCGTTTGGGGATTTCTTAGTGGGCCCAAACGTTCTTGGATTGGAGTTTTGCTTCGCTCCTCAGGAAGTGGACCGAGGCGCTCCAAGACTGACTTCCTTTTCTGGGATGGTCATGCGGGATCTCCCAGAACAGTTGTGGGAATCATCGGCGGTCTGGATTGATTCGCCGGAGGTTGAACTGTCAGGGGCTGCAGTTGCTCATTCGTTCGTTGGCGGCTTGGAGGAGCAGCCATTCTTCAATTGTTGAGGATGTTTGCCTCTCCTGTTCTTCAGATCCGCGTTGTAGCGGACCCCGTCTGTGGACTCCATCGCTTTGGCGAATTGCCGCGCAAGGCGTTGACGCCGCCTCTGGCGGGCTCTCTTCGAGAGAGTCACAACGCCCTCAATAGTAGAAGCGTTGACAAGAACAGGTTTGACCTCGTTGGAGGTCGGTGGAACTTCACCTGCTGCGACTTTGGCGTCAGCTGGGGTGAGAGCTTCGTTGGCGTTCTGAACTTCTTCAAAGCAACGAGCTTTTCTCCTGGAGGAGAACTTCTTGGACTTGCGGGGGGAGGTAGATCCGGACGAGGATGAAAGGTATTCCTCGAACTTGGCCTGGTCGAATTCATACTCGACCTCCTCCTCGACCGGGATTGGAATCCGCGGCTGCGACGTGACCATCTCGGCAGCGAGATCGGTGGCTCCCACTGTGGTCGCCAGATTGTTCGCGGTGAAAATCGTTGCTTTCTTCATTATTGATTCCATTGCAAATTCTTGTAATAATTTATCGATTACAAAGATCCGGTCTTTTTTTAGATCCGGTTACAACGAAAATCAAATAAAAAAAGAAATAAAAAATTACAACTTTCTCCTTGTTTGTCGAACGAATCGCAAGATCCTGTTTTGCGGTCTCTTGCTTGTGTGGGTTCTTTGCCGACGCCGGGGTTAATCCGTGGACCACCACGCGATCTAGATCCGGTCGGATCTACACGATTTAACGGGTATTATTCCGCGAAGGAAATAATAACCGGGGGGGATTAATTCACCAAGGAAATAATCGCCCTTAGTTCTCGGGATCAAAGGCCAAGCTTTGATCCGGAGTATGATCTCGTGTAGATCTCAGATCTGATCCCTCTTTCTCTCGAACTCCTGCCTTTTGTGACATGGATGCTCGCCAAGAAACAGATCTGAATCTTCAAGTCCTCAAGTCTTCAAAACTCCAAGCTCGATCTTCAATTCGGCAGAGTTAAGGCTCTCAAAGTTCCAACCTCTGAAAAATGAACCAAGGGGGCCTATTTATAGGCTCTCTGAACTGTGCCCGCGCACAGATCTGGGTCGGCCACCTATGGGTGGCCGGCACTGGGCCGAGCCACCCATGGGTGGCTCGGCTTTGGCCGAGCCACCCTTAGGCATTGGGTTTCGTCGTTTTGCGTTGTATCCGTTTTTCGGTTCAGTCCGTGATTCGGTTGACTTAGACTCTGATTTGTTGATCTGATTTGGCAGTAGATCTGATTCCTGATTTGGCAGTAAATCCACTTCTGAGTTCGAGTCTGAAACTGATCTTGATTCGATCGTGATTCGTCCGAGTCTGCCCTTGGTTGGATGACTCGTTGACTCTTCGAACCCTTGGCTTGATTCCACACGCGAATGGATATATTCCGTTGCTTGCGTGCGATTCGTTAACCTCGTCGCCTCGTTGGTTCGTCGGTTTGTGCCGAGCTGTGCTAAGGGACCTATAAGCAATTTTATATGCCTACAACTATAACTACTAATTAATATTATATAATAATATATTACATAATATTATTAATATATGTTTTTATAATATTATATAATATTATAATAAATACGTTATACTATAATTACTATTATATAATATTATTAATATATGTTATTAAATTATGTCATTAAAATATTAATATATGTTATATTTTATATATCATGTCATATATTTATAATATAATTGCATGTATTAGTTAAGTAATACAAAAATATTTTAAAATTATCCCAATTGCCTTCAAAGTGGAACAACATTGTTCCAATATGAAGGATGGGGTAAATTTTTACTATTGGGACAAAATTTTTGTATATGAGTGGAGTAATTTTATCCCAAGTGGTGTAATTATCTCACTAGTGTTCCAAAAAACCAATAACATAAAAAGATATTACCCTTGTTCTATTGTCCTTATGAATAACACTATGAAATAGAATCCCTAAAATTATCCCATTATCCCCCAAAATATCCTAACCAATAACCCCCCAAGAGTATTATAATAGTATCGTTATTACATGTATTCGGAATAGAGAGATGATAAACCCTATTGCCGCCGAGCGATTGAGTAAGAACACTACAAGAGTATCGCAATAGCACAAGATGATGCACACATAGATATTTGGTCAGTTGTAAGTTTTACTTCCATGATAGATTACCCGCGAGTAGGGTATTTCTTTTGAGATTTTGGCACACCCGTTATGGATGGCAGTTATATTCATTTTGGTTTGGTTAACATCCTCTTATATTAGAGCAGGCTACTCGGATGTAATTCGAGATGATGTATTTATTCTTTATGTTGGAGATTTGAGTATGTTTTCTTGACTATTTGTTTTTCATAGAGAGCTATATGAATGATTTGATATATGTAATTACTGACTCTATTTTCTTATATACTCCTACCCCTTCCCCTGGGGAGAGGTAGTGATGATCTCACTAGCGCTTTGACGCTCGTTGTTTCCCCTCTTTTAGGTAGCGAGTTCGGCGCACAGAGAGTCGCAGGTTGATGGGAGTTTTTAGTTGTCCATTTAGCTACTTATTATACCTTGTAGTTATTGCAATACTCCATATGTAGTTGATTATTTTCAGATTCTAGATTTGTATTTTAGTTTATAGTTGAGGGCTTTTGTGAGACTTTGTTTATTTGACTCATTGTATTTGAGATCCAGTTTATACTCAGAGATATTTCTATTCTATTTTAGTTGGGCTCATATTTGATATTTCTTATGCTTCTTCTGTGTATATCCAGTGTTGCCTATTTCTATTTTTGCCTGTCTGTACCCTCACCTATTTATTGTTTCCACTAGAGAGATAGTGATTGTGATGGTGAAACATGTCGTAGCATGGTGATTGGTGATTGATAGGTTTGACAATCCGGGTTTCACATGTGACTGCAGCCTTGTGTGAACCCTGGGGCGTCACAGTTGGTATCAGAGTTCTAGTTCCAATATCCTTAGGATCATCCCTATGTCATATTGTGGAGTTAGGATAGAGTTTCCTAGGGATCATGTATACAGTCCGCTAGGAATCCTTAGTATGAGTGAGGACGTACTATATATGTACTCGAAAAATTTAATTTTTTTATATGATCTATTTGCTTTGAATAATAAAGCACGATGTGAGATATATGTGATACGATTTACTTATGGGTATATGTTATATCCTTCATGCTTGAGATCCTTTTTACTGCGTAATAAGCTTTATTTTGGGATTATAGATGTCAGGAAGAGGTCGTGGACGCCGAGTTACTCGTGCTCAGGGAGTTGAGTAGGATGATAGGGAGCCCGAACCACAGCAGGCTCCGTAGTACTTAGTGGATCTCATAGCACCCTTGGCAGCTCGTCTGGTAGCTATTGAGGAGCAGCTAGCAGACCAGGTTCGGTAGGAGACTTTCGTGCGTGAGGAGGTACCCGTTCAGGAGTCATTCGTTCGGGAGGAGATACCAGAGAGGACACCAGCAGTTGCACCACTACCCCCAGTTGATGATGGAATTGCTGATCAGGAAGTTTGGCTTTGTTTGGTAGAGAGGTATCAGAAGTTGAAAGCACCCGAGTTCCACGGTTCGACGGATTCTATTGCTGTACACAAGTGGAAAGAGGATGTGAGCAACATCTTGTATATGCTGAATGTTAATTCTGTGCAGAAGCAGAGGCTAGCGGCTTTCAGCCTCAAAGGCAATGCAGGAGGATGGTATCGACTTCGTTTCACCCCAGAGTAGAGGATGTTGGTTTCGTAGGAGACCTTTATATATCTTTTCGATGAGCAGTATGTTTCGGTTGAAGTGCAAGCCGAAAAAGAGTTAGAGCTGGCTCCATTAGAGCAGGGGGATATGTCTGTCAAGGACTTTGAGAGTAAGTTCATGTTATTGCTTAGATTCACCGGCATGTGGCACACAAAAGAGTGTCAGGCTCAGATGTTCCTGATAGGACTTCGTCCAGGGTTACGCCGGTATATAGTATCTCGGAGATTTTGGTCAGTGCGGGAGGTGGCAGATGTTGCCATGGCTTAGGAGACAGATACAACTATATTCATCAAGGGCAAGGACAATGGTAAATCAAGACAGTCCGAAGAGAAAGGAAAAGGTAAAAGACCATTTGGAGGCTCTGGAGGACCCCATCAGCAGGGTAAGGGTCCACATCAGCAGGGTCCCCATAAGAAGGGCCATCAGCAGGACCAGAGAGCGCAGCAGCAACGCTGATTTCAGGGAGCTTGTTACAATTGTAACAAGATTGGACACAGAGCAGCAGAGTACCGCAGTGCACCCGCAGTAGGCTAGCAAGGCAGGACTCAGCAGCATCAGCAGAACCGTGCTCAGGGAGGCGGTCAGGGCTAACAGCTGAGGATTAAGGCACCTCCAGCAGTCCCAAGGATTGAGGGACATGTTTGAATGGTCCAGCAGAGGGCACCATTCACTCCAGGTGATGCAGAGCAGCAGACCGGTAGAGTGTATGCAGTTGTTCCTCGCGATCATGGCGCGAGCGGAGCTGTGGTGGAAGGTACATTCCGTGTGAATTCCTTTCCAGCACGTATTCTTTTTGATTCTGACGCTTCACATTCTTTTATCTCCTATGATTTTACGATTAGGCTTTAGCTTGTAGCTCAGCCATTAGATTTTTCCTTATCTGTATCTACACCGCTGGGAGAGATATCTCTGTTAGAAAGTGTTTGTAGGAGATGCATCGTCAGCTTGGACGATTCTAAGTTCGTGATTGATTTGATCATGATGCATATGTCTGAATTCGATGTGATTCTTGGTATGGATTGGCTATCTTCCTACCATGTGAGAATCGATTGTTTTGCGAAAATAGTCAGTTTGCGAGCATATGATGGATCAGAGTTAGTGATAGCAACCTCTAGAGTTAACCAGTTTGCGGAGTTATTTCTGGCATACGTAGAGGAGGTGATATCACGGGATCGGGGCGCAGATTTGAGTGAGATGCGAGTGGTCTCAGAGTACCAGGATGTCTTCCAGGACATACCGGGATTACCTCCAGTGAGAGAGGTCGAGTTTTGCATAGAGTTACAGCCAGGCACCGCACCGATTTCCCAAGCTCCTTACCGTATGGCGTCTGCTGAGATGAGGGAGCTACAGATCCAGATAGATGAGTTGTTGTCTCAGGGCTTTATTTGACGGAGTCATTCTCCGTGGGGAGCACCGGTCCTCTTTGTGAAGAAGAAGGACGGGAGTATGCGATTATGTATAGATTATCACAAGTTGAACAAGGTCACTATCCGTAACAGGTACCCATTACCGAGGATCAATGACTTGTTCGACCAGTTATAGGGAGCATAGTGTTTCTCGAAGATAGATCTTTGTTCTGGTTATCATCAGTTACGAGTTCGGGAGATGGATATTCCCAAGACCGCTTTCTTGACTCGATATGGGTCTTTCGAGTTTCTTGTCATACCATTCGGGCTGACCAATGCATCCGTAGTATTCATGGATTTGATGAATCAGGTTTTTCACCCTTATTTAGACCAGTTCGTGATAGTTTTCATCGACGATATTCTTATCTATTCGAGGTCGGAGGCCAAGCACGAGTAGCATTTGATGTTAGCATTGCAAGTATTGAGAGAGCACTAGTTGTATGCTAAATTTAGCAAGTGTGAATTCTGGTTATCAGATGTCAGATTTTTAGGCCATGTCATCAGCCGGGAGGGCATTATAGTAGATCCGGCTAAGGTAGAAGCTGTACTTGATTGGGAATCGCCAAAGACAGTTACCGAGATTCGTAACTTCTTAGGCCTGGCAGGCTATTACAGAAAATTCATTCAAGACTTCTCGAGAATTACCACACCGCTTACACACCTTACTAAGAAGGGTGTACAGTTTGTTTGGAGCATAGAGTGCCAGAAGGCATTTGAGACTTTGAATACTAAGTTGACTTCAGCACCAGTTTTGGTTATTCCTAGTAGTGATAAGACTTTTGTTGTCTACAGTGATGCATCCTTATTGGGTCTTGGAGGTGTATTAATGCAGACCCAAAGAGTTGTAGCTTATGTTTCGAGGCAGTTGAGGACTCATGAGCAGAACTACCCCACGCATGACTTGGAGCTAACAACAGTGGTATTTGCACTGAAGGCGTGGAGACATTACTTGTACGGAGTATAGTTTGAGCTATTCACGGATCACCAGAGTTTAAAATACCTATTTTCACAGAAAGAACTTAATCAGAGGCAGCGTCGATGGATAGAATTTATTAAGGATTATGAATTTACTATTCAGTACCATTCGGGAAAGGCGAATGTGGTAGCAGATGCATTAAGCAGGAAGCGTCATCGTGAACTAGTAGCTTTGAGGTGTTCACTACATCGGGATCTTAATACCCTCAACCATTTTGGTTTCAGGCCAGAGATTGGCGGGAGCCATGTGTTCTTAGGAGTTTTATCTATACAACCATCTTGGAGAGATAGAGTGATCGAAGCTCAGATAGAGGATTCTTGGATTCAAACCCGTAAGTGGGAGATTCCCAAAGAGTCCAAAGATGATTGGACTATAGGGATAGATGGAGGCCTTCGGATGAAGGGCATAATTGTTATGCCGAACAATCCACAGCTAAAGAGGGAACATTTTGACGAGGCTCATCGCAGCAGATATACAGTGCACCCAGGCACGATGAAAATGTACAAGGATCTGAAGAGACATTTCTGGTGGAGCGGTATGCACAGAGAGATTTCATAGTATGTGACTAAGTGTTTTACATGTCAACAGATCAAGGCAGAACATCAGAGACCCGCAGGAACCCTACAGCCTTTACCCATTCCCTAGTGGAAGTGGGCAGATATTTTCATGGATTTCATTGTGGGGTTGCCTAAATGAAAGAAAGAAAATGATTCTATTTGGGTTATAGTGGACAGATTGACTAAGTCCGCACATTTCTTACCTGTGAGGACGACTTATACGACAGATATGTATGCGAGGATCTTCATTCGGGAGATTGTTAGATTGCGTGGAGTTCCGGAGATGATTGTATCAGATCGGGGCTCAGTCTTCGCATCTTATTTTTGGAAGAGTTTCCAGGATGCTTTTGGCAGTCAGTTGTCATTTAGCAGCGTTTTTCACCCCCAGACAGATGGTCAGACTGAGAGGGTGAATCAGATCTTAGAGGACATGCTGAGAGCGTGCATTATGGATTTTCAGGGTAGCTAGGAGGATCACATCCCACTAATTGAATTTGCATATAATAATAGTTATCAAGCTACCATCGGGATGATACCGTATGAAACTTTGTACGGGAGACCTTGCAGATCACCCATATGTTAGGCAGAACCCGAGGATAGTTTATTGATTGGTCCGAAGATAGTTAGACAGACCACATAGAAGGTGGCATTGATTCGAGAGCGCATTCTTACAGCGCAGAGTCGACAGAAGAGCTATGCAGATCAGTGGAGACGACCTTTAGAGTTTCAGGTCGGAGACTTAGTTATGTTGAAGGTGTCACTGATGAAGGGCGTTCAGCATTTCGGTAGACGGGGGAAGCTTGCCCCGAGATATGTTGGTCCTTTTAGGATCATCGAGCGCATTGGAGCTGTTGCTTACAGGTTAGACCTACCAGCATCGATGTCGAGTGTACACGATGTTTTTCATATTTCGATGCTTAAGAAGCATCTGCGAGATGATGAGCAGCAGAGAGTGATTGATTCACCAGAGATTAAGATTCAGGATGACTTGGCTACCGTAGAGATTCTGGTATGCATAATTGATAGAGAGAATGAAAAGCTTAGGAATAAAGTCATTCCATTAGTGAAAGTTCAGTAGAACCGGCAAGGAGCCGAAGAGATTTCTTGGGAGTGCGAGGAGGATGTTCGTCGCGACTACCCGCACCTGTTTGAACAGGTATGATGTTGATGCTTTGATAGTTTAGTCACATTTATATTTATCTTTAATACTAGAATGGGGATATTATCACCTGATCCTTAATCATTTGAAACATATGGTATATACATGAGGGTTTCCTTGTTTGGATTATTTCGCTTGACGTACCAATTTTGTTTAGTTAGGGATTTAGTTGAGAATGTTTGCATTCTAAGTTGTTAACCTTAAATATCATTGTGCTAACTCTATGAGATATGTGCAGAAGGTTTTCTTTGTATGAAATACACCTTCTTAATGTGTTTTCCCAGTTATTAAGCTTTATGATGCGACTACAGAATTTTGAGGATGAAATCCTCTTAAGGGGGGGTGAATGTAAAACCCTGATAATTTTTGAATGATATATCAATATAAGATTAATTATGATTTATGGATATTTAGTATGATAAATATTATTAAATGGTATATATATATAAGTTTTTCACGTTTTTCTTAGTTTTTCTAAGAACCATAACAGCCACCAAAACCCCTAAACCCTAGTTTGTTTTCTTGGAGAAGATTGGGGTTTTCGAGCGGGATTTTTCTCGGTTTTTGGCTTTTGAAGTGGAGATCTCTTTCAACCTTGCTTCTAAAACATTTTTCGACAACCTCAGGCGAGTATCATCTCTGCTAATCCCCCTCCTAGTTTTCAAAACGTTTTTAAAGAGATTTAAACATGTTTTGTAGAGCCTAAACGACTAGATTATGAATAAAAGACAACTCATTTGCATTATATGTATAAAAATTAGGTATTTTCATGCTTAAAAGGTTGAGAACGAATTTTACAGATGTATTTAAGATCTGAAGATGATTTTAAAACATGGTTAATCTAAAGAAAGAAGCTTGATTCATCGTTTTGAGCTTTTATGCATGTTTTAGGGTTTTGAATATAAATATAATGCATAAAATCATGGTTATATATGTTGATTTTGTTTCCAGATATTTCTATCTGCTGTAACATGTTTGTATACAAGATTTATGAAGTTTTTACCATGTTTAGATCACAAAATATGATGTGAACACGACACATATTAAAATCTGAGAAGCTGGAAATCTGGGTCACGGTCGACCGTCACGGTCGACCGCGTGTGTCCACGGTTGACCGCCACGGTCGACCGCGTGCAGGACTGAGACTTTGGTAGTCTTTTGAGTCCGTCGCGGTCGACCGCTAGTCTGATGATGGTCGTGCATGTTTCATTTGGATTTTTATTTGGTTTTCGAGTGATTCTCTCGACTTTGTGCTGATAGACTACAATGTTAAGAGTTGTTGAACACCTGGGATAATGGTGAACTTCAGATGTGGACACCCAACAGAGATTTGTGCATGTATGCTTAGATTATGTTAGATTGACACACTTTTGACACAAGTTAAACTATAAACACATATGAATAATATTGTTATATATGTATCCGGAAATAGGGAGATGAAACCTATTTGCCGTACTACGATTGAGTAAGAGTATTACAATAGTATCGTTATTACATGTATCCAGAATAGGGAGATGATAAACCCTATTGCCGTAGAGCGATTGAGTAAGAACACTACAAGAGTATCGCTATAGCACAAGATGATGCACACATAGGTATTTGATCAGTTGTAAGTTTTACTTTCATGATAAATTACCCGCGAGTAGGGTATTTCTTTTGAGATTTTGGCACACCCGTTATGGATGTAAATTATATTCGTTTTGGTTTGGTTGACATCCTCTTATATTAGAGTAGGCTACTCGGATGTAATTCGAGATGATGTATTTATTCTTTATATTGGAGATTTGAGTATGTTTCCTTGACTATTTGTTTTTCATAGAGAGCTATATGAATGATTTGATATATGTAAGTACTGACTCTATTTTCTTATATACTCCTACCCCTTCCCCTGGGGAGAGATAGTGATGATCTCACTAGCGCTTTGATGCTCATTGTTTCCCCTCTTTCAGACAGCGTGTCCGGTGCACGGAGAGTCGCAGGTTGATGAGACTTCTTAGTTGTCCATTTAGCTACTTATTATACCTTATAGTTATTGTAGAACTCCATATGTAGTTGATTATTTTCATATTCTAGATTTGTATTTTAGTTTAGAGTTGAGGGCTTTTGTGAGACCTTGTTTATTTGACTCATTTTACTTGAGATCCAGTTTATACTCAGAGATATTTCTATTCTATTTAGTTGGGCTCATATTTGATATTTCTTATGCTTCTTCTGTGTATATCCAGTGTTGCCTATTTCTATTTTTGTCTGTCTGTACCCTCACCTATTTATTGTTTCCACTAGAGAGATAGTGATTGTGATAGTGAAACATGTCGTAGCATGGTGGTTGGTGCTTGACAGGTTTGACAATCTGGGTTTTATCTGGGACTGTAGCCTTGTGTGAATCCTGGGGCGTCATAAGATTTTATTTCAACAAATTGCTGATATATTAACAAAACCATTAAAAGAAGATATATATGTTAATTAAGAAGAGAATTAGACATATGTTCTTTAGAAGATTTAAAATAAGTTTTTAAAATCAATTAAAAGAAGATATATATGTTAAACAGGATGATTTTTAGCCTTTGTAGTCTACTAATTAAGTTTGTAGTCGACTACATGCACAAGCATTGCATAAAAATCATTCTGTTTGATTATAGTGTAGTCAACTAATTTTCTCTGTAGTCGACTAATCTAAGTTTAAACTGAAATCCAGAATTCTGTAAATTACAGTGCAGTCGACTATTCTTCTTAGTAGTCGACTATAAATAAAGAATTTTTTCATATTTATAGTTTTTCCAGCATATTGGATTTTAACATTTTATACCCAAAACCTAATACCCGTTTAACTTAAGTAAAATTCATCTCAACCATTTATTTTTAACTCTCTCAATCCAAGCCACATATTTAAGATCAAATCTTTACCTTTCATTTGTTTTATAATTTCATCTTGACCATACAATTTAATTTTTTTGAAGAAAATCATAAAAACCTAAAACTACCCACTATCTTCTTCTTAGAAACCGATCCCTCTTCTTCCCCACTTCAGAACCCATTGAATCCAGGTTAGGGTATCATCAAACTTTTGTTTTTCTCAAAAATTTTCATTAAGTTCATTGTTTTCTTCAGTCTGTCAGCTTTTGTAGTCGACTACAACCAGTCCTAGTCGACTAATCCTAGGGTTATTATCAGTTGGGTAAGTTTCTCAATTTAATCTTTCTAAGTTTTTTGGTACTTTTCTGATTTATCATGTCTAGAGCTAAGAAAGCTAAGCAAGTTCTTACCAATGTTAATGATGAAATCATTGTCTACTTAAAAAGTCCTGATTTGCTTGAAGAATTTAACAATATATGTACATTTGAAGTTCTTCCAGGACGCTTTGTGAAATTTGATGATTTCATTCCTTAGAATTTTAGTTCTTACTTTGAAAATGTGGGGTTGCTTGAATTATTCTCTGCTAAAAACAGAAAACCCACATATCCATTTCTAGTTCAACTATTTTATATAAACATAGAACATGTAGGAACTATAAGTGGATCTGAGAAATTAAAAACCCTTGTCAAAGGAATGAAAATTGAATTGACTTCTAAGTCAATTGGAAATTTTTTTAACATTCCTTTCCGAGGAATCTCTCTTAGGTCAATCAGAATGAATGATAAGATTTACTATCCAATCATATTTTTCTTTCGGGTTATGGTAAACCATTGAATAATTCGAATAAGCTTTGTCCAATTCCTCGTTTCATTGCTCGAATCTTAGCTTATAATATGTTTTCCAAAAACTAAGAGTTTCCATTTTATTTCCCTAGATTTAGCAAAAACTTTATATGCTATAATGGGGAATATCCAAGTTAATTGGGCTGAAGTTTATTATGATAATCTTTTGACAATACCAAAAGGATTTCTTCCTTATGGTGCTTTTCTAACAAAAGTCTTTGATAAATTTCATATTGATCTTGAGTCTGAAAATTATGTCGTTCGTTCCATTGAGTTCTTTGACTCAAATGCCCTAACTAGGATGAAATTAACTAATTTTGAAATTCATGGTCAAAATTCCCAAAATGAACCTCAACCTCCTCAAGAAAAAATTCTACAAGATATTCCACAATCCTCAAGTCAAGCAGGCCCTTCTTCTAGCCAACAACAACCACAAATGCAATCAGAACCTTCATGTTTTTTAGATGTGCAATATAACACTTTATCTGCATGCATCCTTGAATTAGAGACTGGTCAGCGAGCCCTTTATGCTCAAAATTCATACATAATCAGTAATCAAGAAGATCTAATCAAGAAGTTTGATAACTTGGGCACAAAGCTTAGCACTTTCTTCCAAGGACATCAACCACCTCCAACACCTTAGAAGACCATGCATGCATCATTTAGATTTGGATAAATTTTATGTTTAGTGTCAAAACAATGGTAATATGTGTTATGTTGGTTGTTTAAATTTGAGTGTCACAAACTATATTGTAGTTATTTGTTTTTAAGACATATGTAATATGTGTTATGTTGCTACTATGTTATCTTTAGTATGTTTCTTATGTGACTGCATTCTATATTGTTTTTTATGGTGTTTAGATAGTTAATTCATGTCCTATATATTTTAAACAGATTATGCTGATGAACATTGTGGAACTTTTGGTTTTTATGACAAGTCTTTGCCTATCTATTTGGATGGGTGAAGTTATGGACTATGTTTATAATCTGGATGATCTGTTTGAAGTATTAGCTCATGTTGAAGAAATTATGGCATGTTTAGTATAAGTGTTTATTTCTTTTTGTTAATGACAAAGGGGGAGAATGTTCTTAGTATTACATTATATAAAATTAAGAATATGCTTTTATGCAGGGGGAGTAAGTATATTTATTTATTTATGTCTATTTTTTAAATATACTTACATATGCATAAATTGTTTGTCATCATAAAAAAGGGGGGAGAATGTTAGATATCATGTCTCCATGATATAATTTTGATGATAACAATTTATTCATAATATGAATCATTATGTGTATTATAGTGCACTAACATTTCAGTACAGATTTCAACATGAACAAATGTAATATATGTTCAAGGCATCATGATGTAAAGAAGATGAAGAGCTTATGTATCAATGTAATTTTTTATACATTTTTTTACTTAGAAATATTGTACAAGCCTTGATCACTCACACATACACACACATAGAGATTAGAACACATTAACACAGGCTTAATGTGTTGGTTAACAATAGAAATCCTTTATGTTAACCATTAGAGTATTTAGTTAATCATTGAGTCTAAAAATATTTCATACATTATATTTTTATCTCTTAATAGTCGACTAATTAGCTTTGTAGTCGACTACTGAAGTTAAAGAACAAAATATAAGTTTCTGTAAAACTATAGAGTAGTCGACTACTGAGAATTATAATCGACTACTCAGATTTGAATTTTGATTTACAGAACTATTGTTTTACAGTGTAGTCGACTACAACTAACTTTGGTCGACCACTGAGCTTTAAAATTTATATTACAAAACATCTGTTTTACAGAGTAGTCGACTAATCAGGATTATAGTCGACTACTCAGCTTTGAATTTTAATATTCAGACTTTCTGTTCTACAGAGTAGTCGACTACTAAGACAGTTTTTCTGAACGTTTCATGTTTGAATTTGAAATAGTTTTTAGCCGTTTATAACCATTTAATGAGTTCAAAAATATGTCTTTTCAAGGGATATAAATATGTTAGAAGTTTAGAATTTTAACACATGAAAAATATATATATATATATATATATAAGATTGAATTTTTATGAAACTCAAGTGAATGAAAATCTGATTTTTTACTTGAGTATTGAGAAAAACAATATTCTGAAACAAAAGTTGTTCATCTTCATTTATACAATTTTTTGAAAACAATTCAGAGAACAAAAGAGTTTATAAGCCACTGTTGTACATCACAAACTTATCAAGGCTTATAGGAGATTTGTACATTGATTCAAGGAAAGTTCTCTCAGTTTGAGAGAGGTTGATCTCTTGGTCTAGAGATTGGTGTGAAATTGGCAAGGTGTTGTCAATTGGTGTTGCAATTTGCAGGGACTTGCAAATTGGTCAGGTTTGATTTTAATTTTGTACTTGGTTCAAAATTATAGTGGAAATCTCAAGCGGGATTTGCTTGGAGACTGGATATACACCAGATTGGTGGAACCAGTATAAAATCTCTTGTTTGTGATTGTGATTTTCTGAGATTGTTGCCATTCTTTATTGTAATTTATTATCTATTTTGCATAAATTTTAAAAGAATACTATTCTCCTCCTCTAGTGTTCTAGTGTATCAATTTCAGATCCTACAATTATTAGCAAGGTCTGGCCTGGGATCTCCACATGATAGGATCTATATGAATCAGTTTGTCAGAATCTAGGGTCTTGTGCTACAAATCTCAGTAGTTGGAGCAAAGAGCGTTTTGGTAGATGGAGGCACAGATTATCAGTTATTCAGCGAAAGCTCGAGTCTCTCTACTCTTCTCCTGATGAGGGGGATCGTATGATTGAGATCCGAAGACTTGAGAAGGAGAGGGAGGTTCTTGAGTATAAGGAAGAGAGCTTCTGGCGACAGCGAGCTAGGGTTGATTGGCTCCAAGACAGGAACCGTAACACCAAAATCTTCCATATTAGAGCTTCCACTAGGAGGAGGAAGAACTTCATTAGTCGTCTACGTTATCCTAATGGCACTTGGGTGGAGGAGGGAATTGCAACGCTTATTGAGGAGTATTTCTCAGAACTATTTTCTTCTTCCACTCCTTCAGAGGAGGTTTTGTCTGAAGTGGGTGGTGCTATCTCTTCTAAGCTTTTAGTGGATGACCTCCAGATCATTTCTGAGCCTTTTACAGATGATGAGATATGGGGTGTTCTTCGATCTATGAGCCCTTCTAAGGCACCCGGCCCAGATATCTTCCATGCATCCTTTTTTAGTCCCAGTGGTCTGTTATTGGCCCAGATATTTCGGCTGCATGTTTAAAGATTCTAAATGGGGGCTCGTCTATCAGGTCTTAGAATAAAACCAATGTGGTTCTCATCTCCAAAAAGGATTCACCTGAGACTGTCGTAGATTTTAGACCCATTGGTCTATGTAATATGGTCTACAAGATTGTCACGAAAACCATTGTTAATAGGCTGAAGCGAGTTCTTGGCAGATTGATCGGATGCTTTCAGAGTGCTTTTGTCCCAGGGAGATCAATTCAGGACAATGCCATTGTTGCTTTTGAACTTCTCCACACATTGTAAAAAAGGAGACGGGCTCAGTCTGGCCATATGACATTGAAATTGGATATGAGTAAGGCATATGATAGAGTGGAATGAGGGTTTATTGACAAGGCCCTTCAGGTCATGGAATTTCTAAATCATTAGGGGCATCTCATTTTAGATTGTATCTCTACTTTCTCACTCTCTTTCTGCCTCAATGGGCAGATTGTGGGCCAGGTCACTCCTACTCGTGGTTTACGATAAGGATGCCCACTATCTCCATATTTGTTTCTTCTTTGCACGGAAGCTCTCTCGGCACTGATCATCAGATAAGAAGAGAACAAGTGCATCAGAGGATTATCTTGTTCTCGATCAGGGACAAGGATTTCTCACTTGTTCTTTACAGATGACTCTTTGGTTTTTATTCAGGCTTCTCAGACCACTGCACAGACTGTCCAGAGTACTCTGCTACTATATGAGGCTGCAACCCATAAGAAAGTCAACTTTTAGAAATCTGCTATCACCTTTAGCCCCTATGTAGATGAGGATACTAGGGCCTCTATTTTTCTGTCTTGGGGCTTGATAGGGCCCAGTCACATGATTGGTACTTAGGCCTCCCTCTGATGGTTGGAATAAGTCGTCGTCAGACTTTTGCTTTAATCAGAGACTCGGTTTGGAAAAGAGTCCATGCTTGGAGGAGGGCCCTTTTCTCAGCTGGGGAGCAAGAGGTTATGGTGAAAGCTGTTTTGTAGGCGATCCCATGTTATGTGATGAGTATCTTTCGCATTCTAATTTTTTTGTGCAGGGATATTGAGTCTATCATTATGAGATTCTGGTGGGGATCAACTTCTGGTGAGAGAAAGATTCACTGGGTTAGGTGGCAGAAGGTGTGTTGTGCAAAGTCAGAGGGTGGTCTAGGCTTTAGAGATCTACAGATGTTTAATTAGACATTGGTGGCTAAGCATGCATGGAGAATCATTCAGGACCCTTCTCCTCTGGCTAGTAGGGTTTTAAAGGGGAAGTATTTCAGGGACTCGGACTTTCTTTCAGCTGGTGTTGGCCCTGGCTGCTCTTATTTATGGTGAAGCATTACTAGGAGAGAGAGCTCCTAGCTCGAGGTCTGAGATGGAGGATAAGTAATGACCAGAGTGTCTCTATCAGTGCTGACCCATGGATCCTAAGGCCCTTTTCTTTACAGGCCAATCATTTCCCCGATCGAACCTTCCAGAAGGGTGTCTGAGCTGATCTCTGCTTCGGGCACTTGGAAACATGAGTTGATTGCTACCTCCTTTTGGCAGGTAGATCTGGAGGATATTTCATTTATCCCACTACCTCCTTCTCCTGTCCCTGACAAACTCATTTGGCATTATGAGGAGAATGGGTGCTACACAGTCAAGAGTGGATACCAACTTCTTTCGCCACACTATGCATGATACTGCTTCCACCTTAGATTCTAGGGTAGCAAAGTGGAAGTCATTGATCTGGCATGCGAAGATCCCACCAAAGATTAGAGTGTTCCTTTGGCGTCTGTTCTATGATGCTCTCCCCCACCTCAGCTGGTTTATCTCGTAGGGGGGTCTCTGTGCCCCTAGTTGCCGCCTTTGCTCTGTTGCCTTTGAGACCGTCATTCATATCTTCACCATCTGCTCCTTTGCTCGTTTAGTGTAGGAGTCTTTAGATCTTTGGGAAGTGATTAATGGTTTTCGAGGCACATCTTGTGGTGATTTCCTTTTCCATCTCACCTCTGTTTGCCCTGGGGACTCTCTGGCTTTGGCTTTCTCAACCATGTGGTTTATATGGGGGAAAAGAATATACGCTCTTATGGTGGTGGTGTTAGAGAGGCCTTGGTCTTGGTGACTCGGATTCTTTGTTTTGTAAAGGAAGGGGATAGAGTTAGAGGTCTCTCCCGTGATATTGTCACCCCTTCCAAATAACCTTCTACTTGGTATCCTCATGTTCCTGGTTTGCTGAAGCTCAACACAGATGCTGCTGTTCCTCTGGAAGGAGAAATTATTGGTTTGAGAGGTGTTATTCGGGATCACCATGGACATATGATTGGTTGCTACTCTATGGGGACTAGGGGTCCTATGTCTGTGGATCATGCGAAGCTGTTGGCTGTCCTGGAAGACATTCGCTTTTTTTGGCATATGAACTATAGATGTTCAGTGGTGGAAATTGACTCTCTAAAGGTTATCTCCTTGGTGGACTCTCCTTCTTCTTTTGCTTCTTTGGCTCCTATTGCAGATGAAGTTCGTGCTGGTCTGACTATTACTGGCTGCTCTAAAGTTTCTTATGTAAGACGCACTGGTAATGGTGTTGCTCATTCTCTAGCTAAGTCGGTTGACTGTTTGTCCTTTTGTTTTTGGTCTGTTTCTGTCCCTTTGTTTTTGAGATAGAGTGTTGTTGAGGACTTGGTTGGTTAGGTTACCCTACCCGCCTTTTCAAAAAAAAGTATCATTTATTAGGGAATTATTTTGAAATCATATCATACTCTCTTTAAAAGTACGAGCATGGACAAAAATATCCTTGATGCTTTTGATTATTACATTGTTATCCTATCATAGTTAATACGTTCAATAAGAATATTAATATGCATTGTGCGCTACTCACAAGCGATCAAATTATGAAATGGAAAATCGTAAACTAATTTTACCCATGGCTAACCTATGTATTTATTTGAAAATATAGTCCTTAGTTAAAATTCCTGTCATCAAACAAGTTTCTAACCTATAAGATGAACTTACCTTAAACATGGTCGGTTATGTATGCAAACTTTATGCATGTACCTCTCTCCTAATAGAAATCCTATTAAATAAATAATTAGCTATAGAAAATATTCATCCAAGTCCTCCAAACTTTTTTATATATAAATTAAAAGTTAATTGATCCACTTTGCTAAACTCGTCCATGTTAGGGATCCGGATTCTCTCCTAATGAGAGGGTTCCTAATATCTCCTAATGAGATCTTGGCCTTTGATTTATCAATCAAAGGCCAAGATCTCCTCATGCACAAAAGTAGGGGGGAGATAAGGATAAAATCTTGATCTTTGATTGATAAATCAAAGGCCAAGATCTTCTTATTAGGAGATATTAGGAGAGGATTCATTAGGAGAGGATCCCAATTCCCATGTTAGTCCACAATCACAAATAAATATCATATCATATATCACATTATACATCATACACCCTTTTAAAGTGGGAGTTTGAGAAAACTTTTTCTGGACAAAGATACCCTTGATCCTTTTGGTTATTAAATTGTTATCTTATCATAGTTAAAATGTTTAATAAGAATATAAATATGAATTGTGTGCTATTTATAAGTGATAAAAATATGAAATGAAAAATTCTAAACTAATTTTATCCATGGTCAATCTATGTATTAGTTTATTTGAAAGTGTAATCCTTCGTTAAAAATCCTATAATCAAACAAGTTTCTATCCTATAACATGGACTTGCCTTAAGCATGGTCGGTTATGTACGCAAACTTTACTCATGCACCTCTCTCCTAACAGGAACCTATTAGATAAATAATCAGCCACAAAAAAAATTCATCTAAGCCCTCCAAACGCGTTTATTTATAAATTAAAGGTTAATTGATTCACTTTGTTGTGGTATCATCCATGCCCATGTTAGTCCATGATCACCAAAAAAAAAGGGATAAAATTTTCATCTAACCAACGAAACTTTTACATTTTTATAAGTTAGAATTTAATACTAAATTTAATTAGGTAATTCAAATTTAATTTGTTGGGAGATTAAATTTTTTTATTGCACTGGGTATTTAGATCATTTTATATTTTGAAGTAACAACGTCAATAGGATTTGCCGAGAAAAGTGCAGAGTTTAGGGCTTGTGAGAAATCCTATATTTGAGGGGGTTAAATAAAATTTTCAAAATCAAGAGGGGTTATTACAACACCCTCAAAACTAAAAGGGTTTCTTCGAATTAAAACAATCGATGGTGTTTTCTGACCACCATAAGTGGCTTGGGGCATCCTTTTACTACTTGGAGGTAGTCATTTTACATTTTGAAATAATAACAATGGGGGCTTTACCGAGAAAAGTGTGAACATTGGAGATGATTTTTGCAATACATTTTATGTAAATATAAACTATTTTGCAATGAGGTTATAACAAAGAAATAAGCCTAAAAAAATAATAATATCTGACCACGTGTGACGCCTCTGCACCCAACTGTGAATAAAAATCATTGTATTTTTTTAGGGGTTTTTCTCTTTTAACCCAAAATTTTACCCTCACTTATTTAAAAACCCACCCACTTATATAAACATTCATAAACCCAAAATATCTCATGCCATTTATTTTTAAACCCAATATGTATAATTCACTCATTCTTTATACTGTATTTTCCTAATAAAATAAAAATCCCTAAATTGCCCTTCATCCCCAAATACAACAACGATATCTCTCTCATTCGTTTCATTTCCCCAGATATAATCGATTCTCATAACCCTAAGAGGAGATTCTCAAACCTCAAAAATCCTAAGCCGATGAAGGACAAGGCGGATGAGGTGGTGATGTCGCCGATGACGACAGCTGCATTGGTCGTCGGGGTTAAGAAGGGGAGGGGGAGGCCGCCGAATGTGAAAACCCCTTTTTTTTATGTGGGTTTTGCTTCAAGTTGGCAACATTAGGGTTCGTTGGAGGCCTAGAGGAGTTTTTAGGTTTGATTCCAATGCTAATTTAAGATTTCAATTTTTAATTTTTGTGAGCTATTGAGTTCCTCTGAGTTTAGAGATCTCTGTGGTTTGTTGTAATTTGTATGTACATTGTAGGAGATGAGACTTGTGTTACTGAAAGCAACTGAAATTGATGGCGGTTTCTAATTTTATCCTGCTCTTTTAATCATGTTTAGAGATCTTTGTTGTAATTTGTATTTATTTGGGTTTTGTTTGCTATTTGTTTATTTGATTAACTTTCTTCAAATATTTTCAGTAATTGTATTATGGATGTTCATTTTTTTCATGAGAGTCTGTAAGAATTATAAGAGTTTTAATTTTATCATGAACTGGGAAATAATTATTCTAAGTCCCTACATCTTTTTGTTTAGAGGTTCCATATTGTTTAAAACATGTTTCTTTATTGAGGAATAATTAGAAATTGGATAGCCTTGATAGCCTTAAAGTAGTAAACTCCGAAGCGCCTCATCTAGAAGTGTAAACATGTTAGCAGTTTGCTCATTGCTTGCTTCGGATATTTGATACGATAATGTGTATTTTTTGTTGTTTACCTATTAGTATGAGCGTACTAATTTTGGTCTTTTTTCCAGGTATGTTTTTATGAACTGGTTGAGAAGAGTTAGAACATGATGTATTCATTGAAGATCTACCTACCACCAATCTTATGTATGAAGAACCGCGGTTCCTTTCGAAGGAAACCCATGGAGATGTTTATTATGTTGCAACACAAGAGCCTTGACAAGCTTGCTGATGCAGCTAAAGTAGTTAGGGGAAACAACACTGAAGAAAGTGAAATGATATTTGGAACATTATCTGTATTGAAGATGTCTTCTTTTTTTAATATTATGTTAGTCTGTATACTTATAACATAAGTATGCATGTGTACTGAGGATATATGAGTATTCAGATTAATATGATTCATCATGTATCAGATATTTTTATTTTGGAAGCATGTTATAAGGGTCACCAGTGGTTATATGTCTATGAAATGTGTTTCGGATCTTGTATTTTGTATCAAATGTGTACATTCATAGCTCATGGTATTGTTCTATTCCAAAACTAGTGCTATATGATAATTTTGCGATATTTGGTTGATGTGCAACATTTATATATGTCTCATGTGTAGGTTCAGCGATATCAAATGTCATGTTTTATGTATAAGAGTTGACGTTGTTACATAGAAAAGGTGTTATATTATATTCGCCTACGTTATGTGTCGTGTGACCAATTATCCACCGCGACGGGGGGTCCTCGCGCAATTTTGAAGCTTTTGGGCAAAGTATAGCACCTTATGAGAAAGTATAGCACCTTTTGACCAAAGTATAGTACTTTATTGCAAAGTATAACACTTTATTAACAAAGTATAGCACCTTATTGGAAAAGTATAGCACCTTATACTTTCTGGAAATTCTGCAGCTTAAGTGCCTAAAATCAAATCGGTTTTTTTCGTCGCGACGAAACCACTCGACGACCTACATCACGTGTTATTGACCAATCATCCACCACGACGGGGGGTCCTCGTGCAATTTTGAAGCTTCTGGGTAAAGTATAGCACCTTATGGGAAAGTATAGCACCTTTTGGCCAAAGTATAGCACTATATTACAAAGTATAGCACTTTATTGACAAAGTATAACACCTTATTGGCAAAGTATAGCATCTTATGTGAATAAAAATCATTGTATTTTTTTTATCCGTTCCTCGCGAAATTCTATGACGTCCATCCCCACTCCATTGACGGTTATCCAAGTCAGCACGAAGAAAACGAAGTCCGCCAAGTCATAACACCATCTAGCGACAATCAAGGAGGCAGACCAAGCTCATTAATTAAACGGTTCATAATCGAACCACCCCCCCCCACAAAGCACTCACTAATCTCAATCCCTCCCACGACAAACTCGGATTCTCGTTCGGCGCTACCTTATCCCGTAATTTACCACAATCCCTCCCTTCTTTGCCTCCTCTCCCAATTTGCACCGCTCAGATGCACGCCATCTGCAAAGTACACTCTTACTGTGGCGGCCCGCACGTTTTGCGGTGGATCTTATTAAAGCGACATTCCTTCACAGTTAACCGCCCACACTCTTTGCTGAATCGTCTCTCCTCCTCTCTCCATCGCCCCTCAGCCTCCTGACCCATCTTCTTCTTCTTCTCTCTTGAATTCAATTCATTCATTAATGCCGCCATGTCTCGGGATTCTTCAAACTCCATTAGGACTGCGTAAGAGCGATTCTTGGCGCCTCAAAAAAGCTGTCTGCACCGCTCGATCTACACGCCAGAACGCACAACCGGCCATCCTCCGTCCACTCCTGCCGGCTCCCTCCCACCACGACCACACCTCGCACGCGGCCGCCGTAAGTCCGATTCTTCCGGAGGCGGAGGCTCGCGTGACCCCGAATAGCCGCCGATTGAAGGCCGAATCGCAACTGCGCCTCGCTGTTTCGAAGAGCATGGACCTCGTGGGCCTCCCTCACCCCCACATCTGCTGATACAACCTCTGGCCCTAATGCAAAACCTAGCTCTGACGCTCTTCAAGCCCAGCAAGGCTGTCGCCTCTCGAGGAACGTTTCGTTGAGATCGGTGAGGAAGGACAATCCTGGATTTTGGGGGGAGGCGTTGAAGCTCGGGCGAGCCGCCGCAAGGACTGCCGATGCTGGCCGGCGGTGCCGGGCGCACAGAACAGCAATGGGCTGACGGTGAAGCTGGAGGATGGGATGGTTGGGGTGGCGAGCATGAAGGTGGTGAAGGTGAGGAGGGGAGGGAATGGGGGCAACGGGAAGGAGGGGATTGAGAGTTGGGGCGGTGGGGCGAATTTGGGGAAGAATTTGCCGACGCCGAAGGAGATTGTTAAGGGGCTGGACAAGTTTGTCATTGGACAGGACAGAGCAAAGAAGGTACCTTTCCCCCCTTCAACTGACAGGGTTAGATTACTGAACTTGCCCTCCTTGTATAAAATGGCTTGAGAAAGGTTGGATTGGGAATTATTGGGAATGTGCAAGCTATTCATTTACTAGTTTGTTATCCGTGCAATGTTTGGAAATTTGAGAGAGTTGATTGGGTGGTTGGGGATTTGGAAAAGAGGGAAGAGATGGGATTGGAGGTGAAGTGGCATATGGAAGGAGGGCCCTCGTCCATGGTATTAAATGAGCACCAAAGGGACATTAACCCTTGGATCGTTGGACTTTGAAACTCATGCATGGATCAAAAGGTTGGGATGCCTTTGATGTACATTTAATACCGTGGATCAGGTATGAGAGGATTAGTGTCAGATCCCCGACTAATTTACCCATTCAAACCAAACACTTGTTAATTTTTTTGATAGTGTTGATGTAGAGGTGATGTTGCATGCCATACAAAAGCTAAAAGATGGTATAAAGTAGATCGGAGGGATAATGTTTCCAAAATAACAATAGTAATAATGATGTAATAATGAAGACCTTTTTCGTTATTAGTCCCCAAAATCATTATATTTTGAATTAGTCCCTCAAAATCTTTAAATGTTTGAAATTAGTCCCTCAAATCTTCAAGTTTTGAAATAAATCTCCCCAAATATGTTCAAGTGTTTTGAAACTAGTCCCCCATATCTTTCAACCTGGTGCTAATTAGAGAGACTAATTTTAAAAGAATTGAAAGATATGGCAGATTAATTTTAAAATGTGAAGATTTGGGGGAAGCAATTTCAAAACACTTAAATATTTGTGAGACTAATTTCTAAATATGAATATTTGGAGGACTAATTTCAAAATATGAAGGATTCGGAGAACTAATATTGAAAAAATTCAAACAACTCTTAATTTTCATTTCAACAAATATAGTCATAGTATATATTTTTAGTTTTAGAGGAATCTATGTTAGTTTTTTTTTTCTTCATTGAATTTTTCGTTGTTCGGCATGTTGGGAGGAAGATAGCTATATTATCTATCTATATATTTAGTTTAAAAGGATTTTTTTTACTAAGTTTGTTCAAGGGGAATTTTTTTCCATCACATTAGGTTTAATTTTGAGCCTAGTAGAGGATGAGTAAGGAAATACCTTTTCTTTGTAGGTTGGTTTGACTGTTTCAACATTAGTTTCCTAAATTTCAATCGTCCATTGTGGTTATTGTTTTAGGAACCAATTATGCCATATGAAATAATTAACTTTTGGGCATATAAAACAATTGACTCTTTTCCCGTTTGATTGGTAAAATCAATGATCAAATAATTTGTCTTATTATTTGTTGCAAATCTAAGTTACATGTATGGGTGTGGGTGCATGTACGAGTATGGGCATTTGACACGTCAAATTTGTAAAATGTAGGTTATAGGGACACGACTGAAACTCATGGGATATAATCATAGTTTTGGGCTATATATGTAAATGACTCTTTAAACTTGTAGTTTTTAAGGCTGAAATGAACTCGACCCTTATCTAACAAGTTATAAAAATGGATGCGAGATGTAGGATATATATCAAAGAAGTGTATGATGAGCGTTTTAAATTAAACATGCGTTTTATAATTGAGTACAAGTCTAAATAAATATGCATATATTCAAGGAGTGTCCAAGCAGGTATGGGTATGAGTGTGACATGTGTTAGGTATGGGTACTGCTCCATATTGGAACTACCCAGGTTGGGGTTAGGTTAGTTGTTAAGGGAACCTCCTCTTTCCGATTTGTAAGTTAGGCTAGTGAAACTCGACCTTCATTGAGATTGTGTGAGAACTTTTTTGAAAGGCCACGTTGGATTTTAAGTTGCAAATTATTCAAAATATATATGGTTAACTATAAGGAAATCCATGCTCTATCGTCTGATTGGCAACACCTTGAGGTCTTTCTTTATATTGTTGTCATTCAATTGCAGAAATGTGCTAAGAGGCGTATTATTACAGAAAAGATATAAGCTTACCTTATTTATAAGCTTTAGCTCTCATTTATTGTTAATCTATTGTGTGGTAATCATGATCTTCTATTGTGAGCTTGTTTCATCCCATTATTAGGCTCTCATGTTGACTTTTGATAGTTCTGTTTTACTGAAAAGTACCATTTTTTGGCCATCTATACATTAAATCCTCTCTATTTGATTTTTTCCTCACCATCTAAATTTCAGCCTGTGGAATTTATATAGAATCTATTTGTAAATTCCTTCTTCTATAGGGAAAAAGAACTTACTATCTTTGAGATCTGAAGTCACAATGCTGCTTTCATACTTTAGCTAGAACTTGTGAGCTTTGATGTTTTTTTGAAATGCCACGTTGGATTTTGAAGTTGCAAATTATTCAA
Organism: Asparagus officinalis; assembly: GCF_001876935.1. NCBI lineage: Eukaryota > Viridiplantae > Streptophyta > Magnoliopsida > Asparagales > Asparagaceae > Asparagus > Asparagus officinalis. Next base: position 107,524,710 of record NC_033797.1, read on the forward strand.
AATATATATGGTTAACTATAAGGAAATCCATGCTCTATCGTCTGATCGGCAACACCTTGAGGTCTTTCTTTATATTGTTGTTATTTAATTGCAGAAATGTGCTAAGAGGCGTATTATTACAGAAAAGATATAAGTTTTCCTTATTTATAAGCTTTACCTCACATTTATTGCTAATCTATTGTGTGGTAATCATGAGCTTCTATTGTGAGCTTGTTTCATCCCATTATTAGGCTCTCATGTTGATTTTTGATAGTTCTGTTTTACTGAAAAGTACCATTTTTTGGCCATCTATACATTAAATCCTCTTTATTTGATTTTTTCCTCACCATCTAGATTTCAGCCTGTGGAATTTATATAGAATCTATTTGTATATTCCTTCTTCTATAGAAAAAAAGAACTTACTATCTTTGAGATCTGAAGCCACAATGCTGCTTTCATACTTTAGCTAGAACTTGTGAGCTTTGATGTTTACAGTGATCATATCTATACTCACTGTTAATCATTGATGTTCGGTAGTGAAAACTAAAAACATTGCATCATATATTCCTGCTTTTGTCTCGTAATGTTATTTCTATTCCTAACGTCCTTGGTCTTTTCTGAGTGATATAAGGACTCAACTCTTCAGCATATCTTTTATTCTTTTGAATCTTATCTTAGCTATTGCACTGAAACTGTTGTTGCAGGTGCTATCTGTGGCTGTTTACAATCATTACAAGAGAATCTACCATGCATCCTTACAGAAAGGGTTAGTTTGCGTATGACCCTTCTATCTACTCGGTTTTGTGTAAGTTTCTGGTGTGGGTTGTCCTCTTATTGATTTTATTGACATTTAAATGTTGAAGGAATTATATAAATCTTGGTACATGCAATTCTAGGTTTTCAGAACTTCTATTTTCATAGTTGGATCTGTTTCTAATTAATTGAATCTATGCTGATTCAATATTCAGGTTAGCAGATGATGCAGGTCAATTTTCTCAAAGCAAAGACAATGAGAATGTTGAGCTAGAGAAAAGTAATGTACTCCTGATGGGTCCAACTGGCTCAGGTACAATGCTTGCATTTTGATTTTAAATATTGATAGGTTGCTGCTACCTTGCCATGGATGACATTTTTGTATTTCATCCTCTCTGGAAATTTGTTACATTGGAGTTCTAACTTTTACTAGTTTCCATTTTTATCTGTAAGGACAGGGAAAACATTAATTGCGAAGACATTGGCTCGCTTCGTGAATGTGCCATTTGTTATTGCAGATGCAACAACTTTAACTCAGGCAAGTCCATATAAATGATTTCTAGGATGCCTTCTTACATATAAATAGATATGATTTTCCAAACATTTAAAGTTTTCTATCTTTATTTCATTGGGGTTTTTGGATATTAGTCCCTCAAATCATTCATATTTTGAACTTAGTCCCTTAAATCTTCATATTTTGAAGTTAGTCCCCTAAATCTTTTAGTATTTTAGAATAAGTCCCACAATTCTTTCATTTTTGAAATTAGTCCCCCAAATATGTTATGCATTTTGAAATTACACCCCAAAATATGTCAAATGTTCTGAAATTTGTGCCTTAAAATTTCTAAACACTTTAAAGGGGTTAGGGGGACTAATTTCAAACTATGAAGATCTGTAGGACTAATTTCAAAATAATGAGTGACTAATATCAAAATATGAAGATTTTGGGGATTAATATTGCAAAAATCCTATTTCATTTTGGTGGATCCATGGAGTTTATCTGGTGACAAGTGATTCAGTTGTTGACAAGTAACCTTTCTACAGCTTGCCACTGTATGCCTGGTGGTGGAAATGAACTAAATAATCAGCAACTAGTTCATCAATTGTTTGTCTAATTATTCGGTTACATTTGATTTGATAGTTCATTTAATGTTAAACAAATAATTTTTAGTTGATTCTTAAACGAATAGAATTTAACCAGATGCATATTCGATTCATTTGATTATTAATTACTCATTTACGCGTTGCATTTTCGTCCTATAAATTAAATCAGTACAAACTCCATTCATCTTTTTTTGCACATCCTACCCGAGGGCTGGAAGTTGATCAGATAAATTTTCAAATATTAACGAATTATATTTTACTTTCAGTTTTGTACTAATTTTGAGATGCTTAAAGAGTCTGAAATTGATTTTTCAAATAAATCTTTATAATATTCATAAACTATAAATTATAAATTATTGAATAAATATACTTTAATATTAAATAAAAGTTTTCTGAATATTCGAAGAACTAAATCGTATTCAAAGAAGTTCAGAAAAAGGATATTTGAATATGGATTCAAATTTAACATTTTAAACAAATGCAAACACCTTTGTACTCGATTTGATTTGTTTCCAGTGGTATGCACACATGCTTTTGGTCCTTCAATAGATTTGATCTTAGGGTGTCATGTCGCTACCTCAAGGTTGGTCTTTTTCTCAAATAAATAAAACGAAAGAAAGATTTGCATCCAGTGTGCTAGAATTCACAAAAAAATGATCTGAATTTGTTTGATATGTCTATTTTTCTTTTCCTTTTTCCTTATTGCCAGTCTGAGTTCAGTCTTTCCCTTTTTCATTTGGCCTGGCTATGCTTACTAATAATAGAAGGTGAATATCATGCAGGCGGGGTATGTTGGAGAAGATGTTGAGTCAATATTGCACAAGTTGCTTTTGGTATGATTTCCAAAATTCCTGTACATATTCACTGGCTGATTTCCTGTTGTTGGTTAAATATTGTTATCTGAGTGATGGCTTTACATCATGAGATGTACTTTACATAATAAACTCTAGTGTGCATATTTCTCTCGACTATAATTAACAAGAAAACATTTTCCTGTTAATTAGTTACTACCATTCCCAAACTAAAGCAAATAATGTTTAGCGAGGTTTAGAATTCCAGATGAAGGCACATATAAAGGATTCCCATGGAAAAGCAACCATGTTGCTGAGGTTTGAACCAGCACATCCGAATCACCTTGTTCTCTGTTACCATGCAATCATGCATACAACCAATTTTCCTTACCGATTAAGCTGATGGATTATGGACTAACAACATACATTAAGTAAACACTATGCATATCAAAGAAAGTTCATACTTCTAGATTTTCTACAAGTTTAGTGACTTTATCTGAAACTCAAATTCTTTGAGTTGATGGATTATGGACTAACAATATATTAAACAAACTCTAAGCATGCGAGACAAAGTTTATGCTTTTAGATTTTTTTACAAATTTAGTGACTTCAGCAGAAATTTACGTTCTTAGACTTTCTTCTTATTTGATCAATGTTTGAAAAATCTTTTTTTAAACTTGTTTTGAAACTCGCTTCAAAACTTTTTGAAGGGTAAACGCTTTAAAACTCAAGAGTGGAGCTATTTATTCCTTGAAGCTTATGCCTCATCGCTTAAAGCATAACTGAAGTGTGCTTTTCACGCTTAATAAAGCGCTTCTCTTTTGAGGCACACACTCTAGACAAGATAGGAAGACATAAAATGATTTTTGCTAACATTAAATTGCATCTATGTATCTTCACTATGACCATGTGGGTATAAATAAGATACATATGCTGTGGATGTAGCTTATTTTATTGTGATTTGCATCTATACTTCACGTATTTAATTCTTATTTACTAATTGGGACATGAATGTATCTATTATCTATTTGTAAATTATTATATCACAATACATTATATGTTCATAATTTTATAGATTTTAACATAAATGCTTAAACTCACGAGGCTTACGCCTCGTGCTTTTGAAGCTTACGCCTCGCTTCAATAAAGGGTCTTAACACTTCGCCTTGTGCTTCCGCTTTTTAAAAGTTGGATTTGATAGCTCAACTTTTGTACTGCTTACTGTCTCGATGAGTATATATCATGCATGATCTGAAACTATCTTCTTGACCCCCTTACTGTCAACTGCTTCTTATCATTTATGGCAATACCCTCTATTGTGACATTTCTTTGACCCCTTCCTTCCATCTGCTTTAAAGAATCTCAAAGTTGAAATTTTTAGCTCAAGATGTAAAAAGTTGTTATCATGAAGATCTTTTAGTCTTCCAATGTTAGAAAGAAAAAAATAAAATAAAATCCTGCAAATCGTTATGGCTCATTCTGCCTTCATTCCTTTATTTTTGGGTAATTTTTGTGGCTTGGCCAGCATCCTGTTCCTTTCATCCTGAAAAAGTTCTTGTATTACAAAAGATAAAGATAAAGATGATTTTTTTCCTTTTTTTCATTATGGTTTTGGTTCTTGGTAACCTCTGTGTTGGATATTTTTAGTCTCATTACTCGTTTTAGACAGTTAAGAATAGACTTTTTCGGCAAGTTCAATCTAAGGTGACAAAAATGCCTCAAGAGTGGTTCATCCAAATGTTCACAAACCTGTGACAATTCATCTTCCTTGCAAACTAAGGATCTCTTTTTGAACGATGACATTTGTAGATGCTTCATATTGAGGATGGAGAAAAGGAAAGTTAACAAAGTAGTTCTACCAGATGGTTCACATATCCAATTATGCTGTAGGAAGTGCTGACATATATTTGAGATGTTAACTTGCTGATAAGAAGCTCAATCCTGCGCACTGTTCTTGCTTCTTGAGTACCTACTAAGACTAGATTTCTGTGGGGACCTCACAATTAGAAATTGCTACTAGTGGGGGCGTTGCATGACTGATTTTGTATATGGGGAATGATATAATGTTGGCCGTGACCTGAGGATAAGGCTTGAAATAAGGAAGTTTCAAATTGCTGAGCTACCTGATTTAGGCGTGCCCAATAGTCATAGGTCTGCACTGCCCATTTGTTGAGTTTTTGTGAGACATTCTGTAACTTTCAGTTTCAAAGAGCACTATAAAGAATTTTCAGAGATAACTTATTGGATTATTTTTCTTTGAATGAATAGATTTGTAGGGTAGATTTGATGACACTACATTAATCCCTTCAAGTAGTAATCTATGTTGACACTTTGTTGTGGTCTTAGGAGATGAAACCATTATAAGCATATTTTATGCTATCCTCTGGTGTAAGTTGGGGAAAATTGTGATGCATTATGGTATTAACATTCAACAGTTGTATTCTTCTTAAAGCCTGTCAAGACTAACAAGGATTAGAAGAACACAGATATGAATCATATGATATGGTGATAGCATGGCAATCTTTTGTTAGAATGGGTAAAGGCTTAGATAAACAGTTTGAGCACTAGGACATTTTCCCTGGGAAGATCATATTGAATTTTTAAAAGGAAATGATTGATCTTCCAAAGCTGTGCTTTTATTACAGTTGGAATTTTGAATCTTAACCAGCTCGTCATATATTTGATTAAGCAATGCATCGAGGTTTTTCTTCTTTAGGATTAAGTTTATGTAAGATAAATACTAATATTACTTGCCTGCAATAAAAAATAATATGAATATTACTTCTTGCATCACCCTCCTTTATGTCAATGCCATTTTATATTTCTTCAAAACATTCCTTGTATCTTATCTTTAAATGTTGTTGGATGTATTTTCATGTGTAATCTTATTCTTCTGGTTTTGCTAATCGATTGAAATGTTTATTAGTCAACTTTCACTGCTTTCATCATATATTCTAGGCTGCTGAGTTCAATGTGCAAGCAGCTCAACAAGGCATGGTGTACATTGATGAAGTTGACAAGATAACTAAAAAGGTTTCATAATATTAGTTACATGTGTCGTCAAATATTGACATTTCAAATAAGCATCAACCATTAACACTTGGCACTTTCAGGCAGAAAGCCTAAACATTAGCAGAGATGTGTCTGGTGAGGGTGTACAACAGGCATTACTGAAGATGCTTGAAGGAACTGTGAGTCATGAGTCCTCTTTACTTTTTTTCTTAATATTTAAATATTTATTTTAGTTGAAACAAGAAAGAATTTAAGGGGTTTGCAGCTCGAATGTTCAAGACAATGTTTTTAGTCCAGACATGACAGGATGGTTTCATACCTACACGTGATATTTTATTATTTTGTTAAATATCTACTGCATATTAGGATGCCAAAGTATGTGGTAGTTTTCATATTATTTTTGCTTATTACCTTAACCAATTAACTGAAATTTGAATGGGATGAAGTTCCCATTTAGTCAGCACTGAAATAGGAAATGCAGAAGCCATGATTTAAACTTGTATTAGCGGACCACAGAAATCTGGTATAAAAACTTTGTTGTTGTTGTTGTTGTTGTTGTTCTAAACTTGAATTCTGTATGATATATATGACCAATTCTAGAAGAACTTTTAGTAAACCTTTTACTAAACGTTTTACAGTTTTGAGTCTTAATCTCCCTAAATTCCTATAATTATTTTCTTTGGTCTGAACTGTATGTTGAGGATTTTATTACATCCAGTGGTAACTGACTACAAAGTTATCCATAAGCAAAACTTTGAGCTCTAAGTTTGCTTGCTCATGTGAGTTACTGGAGGCTTTTCTAATTTTTCTTGACCCAAGAATATTCATATTGTTATTCTTCTTTCATTTTTAAGACGAAACAACAGAAGTGGCATATCAAAGTTTCAGAGGGTAAAATTGTTACAAGACAGTTTGTTCTGTGTGGGACTCTCAAACAGATATCTGCTGTGAAGTTTAATCTCTATCTTACTTTTACAGATAGTCACAATTCCTGAGAAGGGAGGTCGGAAGCATGGACGTGGTGACAGTGTACAGGTAATATTGTACTACATATTAGAAAGGTTTTATATTTTATAAAATATTGCGATTTCGTACTCTTCGGGAAACTTTAAGCTTGATCTCTGTTTGTTTATTAAGTCATACTATTTGCTAAGTGTTCTATGTTAATTAATTCTTCATTGTTTTGTTAACTCATGGATAATCATGTCGTACTGTTTCCTTTTGTATGAAGTTTTGAACTACCCCCACCACACCTCCCAACCAAAAAAAACCTCTCTCTATTTCCTTCCTTTTCTATAAGCCTAAGACAGTAAGACAAGAATTTGTTATCCTTATTATGTTGTATTTGTAGGTTACTACACAAGTGTTATTTCTATAGGTTCAAAATAACTTTAAATTATGCAAGTATTGAGATTACTTTGAATTTTGGTTACTTGCCTTCGTATACTCAATTTAAATAGCGTTTATAGTGAAAACCATCATGCTACCAAAAATTTGTATATCTCCCGTTACACTTGATTCAAGAAATATCTCTATGAAAGAAATGTTATCCCACAACAAAGAATTCCTCCATCCCCTCTCTAATTCTGCAATAATTACTACAGAACTGCTACTGAGCGTTGCACCGTTGATGAACTGGTTTTATCTCAACCCTACACTATATCATCCTTTAGTGGATCTGATTCTTATTTGTGTATGCTCAACTCCAATTCACGCGATGTTATATTAGCGTCTATAAATATACTTTTCAAAATGCTATGGGCTTATAGCATTTCTTTAGGGAGCGTTTGGATACCATGGTGTTTTTGCTGTTTTCGTTTTTTTTTCCAAAAAAAAACAATGAAACGCGTTTGGCAACCGGGGCGTTTTTTTGACTTGTTCCTTTACAAAAATCAAACACTTTTCTCAAAACACCAAAAATGTGTTTTGAGATTCTGTTTTTTTCATCTAAGCCGCCGCCGCTCGCTGCCGCGGCGCCACCGCCACCCGCGCTCGCGTTGCCCGCGTCGGCCGCCGCCACACCGATACGCGCCGTCAGTGGTGCCGCCACCACGCAGCTCCGTGCCACTGCTGCCACTCACCGCGTCCGCCGGACTGCGCCGTGCTGTCGCCCGTGCATCTGCCGGCGCGTCGCACCCTAGCCGGCCCGCCCAACGTGAGCACGCGCAGGCCGCCGCTTCGCCCGCGGCCCGTCGGCCGTTCGCGCCGCCACGACCGCGTCTCGCTCAGCCCGCCGCCGCGCCCACTCTGCTCCGCGCCGGTCCGTGCCGCCGTCGCCGCAGACCGCGGGCCGGGCGCCGGACGCCGCCGCCGTCGCCGCCGCCTGCCGGCTAGCGGACCGCGGTCGCCGCTGCCCCGCGTGACGTCCCCGCCCGTGCCCGCCGCCGCACCGTATGGCAGCTGGGCGCCGCCACGCCGCGACCGCCTCCGCGTCGTCGTCGCCTAGCATAGGCGCGCAGCCTCGCGCCAGCACGCGTCGCGACCACGCCACACGCTTACCGCCGTCATTGCGGGGCAACGGCAGCCCTTCGGCCTCGCACGCGCGCACCGCGCCCCGCCAGTCGGCCGACACCGCAGACCAAATCGCCCATACCTAGCGATGCGGTATAATAATAGTAACTAACAATGGTGTTTTCGAAACACTTAAAAAAAACTACTTGACATAGTGTTTTTCTAAAAAACACTACAAAAAAATCGCCTTGGTATCCAAACACTATTTTGTTTTTTTGTGAGTTTTATGTTGCCCTGTTTTCGTTAAGCATTTTTTTATTGCCAGCTTTTTGCAACTATGTATCTACTCGTATATTCAGTGTCGATAGATCTCCATTTGATCTCACATGCCCTAAAGTTGGCAATACACATTTGATAAATGTTCTAAGACTGCAAGCACAACACTCAGCTTCTCTTCCTAAAAGATTTAGTTTATTGAATCTATCAGCTGCAAGATAGTTTCATGTGTATACTAATGTTATGCAAGGTTTTAAATGTCGGTTATCGGGGATTTATCGGACGGTCAAAATCCTTATCGGATAGCGGAAATCGGGGATATATCGAGGATAAGTAGTATTTATTGGAGTAATATACTAGCAAATAATAAACAAACATAAGCTTGAAAAAAAATATAATGTTAGTCAAAATGGAATAATAAACAAGAAAATAATAAGATAACATCAAGAATGAAGAACCATCTACGCATCTACATAATTATTGTTTAATTATGAGATTTATAAACTAACTTACTAAGTTGATATTTAGTAGTTATGAACCATTATCAATATCCATAAACAAACATAAGCTAATCACTAATCAACCAAGTTCCAAAAGCATCAAATAGTTCATAATTTGTAAACATTTAAAGAACAAATCCAAAAGAAAGTAAAAGCTCCCAATTCCTACTTATCGGCCGATAAAGCCGATATTTAGAGCCTACTTATCGGCCGATAAGTGCCTTTATCGCCGATAAACCGCAAAAAATGATAACCGATTAAAAATTCTACTTATCCTAACGGAAAGCTCCCAAATCCAATAACTTGGCGATAATATCGGATTATCGGCCGATATTTAAAACCATGATGTTATGTAACTCAGATATGGAGCACTACGGCTTTTATTGTTGATCTGAGAACGGTTTATTGATAACAATTCAATATGCAAGTAAAGTGCAGATTGCCAAATTCTATGTAACTGTATGTGATTAGTTTATGAGAAACTGTCGAACTTGAATTAAGGTCTATTTCCTTACATTACAAACCTTGTTGTAGCTATATAATAAGAGTTAAACCTTGTTATAATTGTACCTATAATAAGAAATGAACATAATTTTAATGTTACAGATGGTAATGAGATACATATCCACTTTTGCAGTCACCTGATGGTTACTATAAATGACCTGATAACTTCTAAATTTCTGCCCGAGCTTATAAGAAACCATAACCTGCATGCATGACAGGTACATATTTGTGAGGTGATTTAGTTGTGCTAGAAATGGTACCCTTTAAATATAAAAGGCAGTCCATCTATGAAATGCATACAAGCTACTTACAAGTAAAGAAAGTGGCTGCATCAGCTTCATCATTGGGCACATTATGTTTAGATTTCACGAAAAAATAAATTTACAATCAGCTATAAGCCTGATCCACTTTCCTTAGGTGAATCCTTCTGAGAAAACTATGAGAAAACTATGGATGCGAGGTGTTTGCACAGATCTTGTTGCTGCTAATTTTGTTTTCCACACTTTTAACTCATGAAAGATAGGAAGACGCTAAATTTTTCAATACTAAAACTAAAAGTGAGGTTATAAGGGGCTAGATGAATGATTTGCTATATGCAATTACTTTCGAATCTAAGAATAGAGAAAGCTGAAGTACCCAAAAAAAGCTCATTCTCAAAGAGCAATACTCGAGTCATTATATTTTAATATCATTTGCTCAGACTTACCTGACCAGATGGGCTTGAACAAACACTTGAATCACTCATTCCCTTGATCAACCAAAATAAACGATGACTCATTATTGCAAGGGTTGAGGGTGAGGGAAAGCAGATTAAACTGAAGAAAGTTGGACTATAACCTATTTCCATTCAACTAGTATGCAGGTAATGTGCTGTCTGTGATTCCACAACCTCTCATCAAATCTGTGTAGTTGTATATAGTAGAGCTACTTAGCAAAAAGAGGCCTTAATGGCTTCTTAGCAAAACAATAACATGAAATTTATATGCACATCTGCATAATGGTTTAAAACAGTTGGCTTGTAAAAACAACTGAACTGAAAATGCACAGTGACTTCTTTTCCTTGATGGGACGGCTGCATGCTCTGATTCTCGAGTAAGGAGTGGTGTCTATAAATGACCAGGCGGTCCAGGCTTATGTTTTTTTGGGATAAATAATTTGTTTTATCTGTTGTTGTCATAGATGCGCAATTCCCTGGTCTCCTCCTCGAACCGTCGAACAGTTCATGCGAGCGACTCCCGGGTACATTTACAAACCGATTCCCTCCAGTACATGAATTGGTTCCCCAAAATTAGCGTACTGCTTACTAAGTATGAGGGGGCCAAAGTTGATTTACAAGTCTGTTTTCATGCACGTGCACTTGGATATGTTTTGATAATATATTGAAAGTATTTTTTCACTAAGTGGAAGTTATCCAAAGTTAATAATTAATTCTAGATTATTCTTTAACTGATGTTGCTAAGAAGATTTTGTCCTGGACTATTAGTAGCTCTTCAGCTGAGAGAAATTAGAGTACTTATTCCTACATACATAGTGTGAAAAGGAATAGATTGAGCAGTGGAAAGGCGGATAAGTTAGTATTCATCCATTCAAATATTCGTCTCCTGCCATGATTTTGTAAGAATTACAAAGTTGGTCCATATAAATGATGAGATATGGATTCTAATAATGATAACTTAGAGGACTCTTCAAGTAAGTTGGAGGAGCGTAGATGGAATTGTTTAGGCTTGGAATTAGCAGAAGATGCACTTGAT
>NC_033797.1:107535838-107618041 GCF_001876935.1 Asparagus officinalis
AGAAAGTTGCAAAATAGAAAAAAAATATTGAAATCATAATTAGTTTTCTAGTTTCTAGTTTTCTCCTATACACTTTGAAAAATGATAAGCGTACCAAAAAATTACATTATATCCTATATTGAACTTGCATATCAAAGCAAGCTATCCCTTGTTGAATCCAAAATTTCAAAGTCTCAAATTGCGTATCCGAATTCGTACGATGACTCGCTACATACCGCAAACCATGTAACTATGGTTGATGTCCTCCATCGTTTACATTAATCTACATGGCTGTTTCCTTGCTTTGTTCCCTTCCAATCCTATCCAATATGATTGTCACCATCTAACGTTTGAACCATATTCTAACAGTATAATTATCATCATAATGAGTTATCACTTTCTTACATGGTTTTAAATGTTGGCCGACATGTCGGATCAGAGGCTAGAACGACACGAATATGGTCATTTCAAGTCGGATATCATTTTTGAGGTCCATGTCGGACATGTCGGGGGATATTGCAGACATATCGGCCGATTTTCAGCCTTGAAAAGTTAAAAATCAATCAAATTTTTTTTTGAGTTGACAAGTATTAGGGTTTGGGTTTAGTACTCAAAAGTAACTTGATTAATTCTTTTTTTAGCCTTTTGTTCCCATAGTAACCCGATAGCATATAATACAGATTAGGGCAAAGAAAAAAAATATTGCTCTCTTTTCCACCGGGATCTCCTCTTGTTCTTCTTCGTCTCTAAAATTAAAATTGAGAATACATAAAAGTGTGATGTAAACAATAAGTTTGAACCGTAGCTTGAAATCAATTCAAAGTCTAACACTTTATGTTAATTTTATGCAAGGTACTTTTCTTTATGTTAATTTTATGCAAGGCACTTCAAAAGTTCTAGTTTGACAATGTGTATTTTATTTATTTGTTGGCATAATATTCTAACGTTTCCCTTCAAGAAATGGAAAATGACTCGTGTCTTGATGATGAATACTCAACTCAAGTAGGATAAGTTATAACAAGACAAGTGCATTCCATCTTGGTGACCAAAATTGAGTAGAAATCTATCAGATATGACAATCCGATATTTAATATGTCCCCTGATATATCTCCGATTTCCGCTATCCGATATGAATTTTGGCTGTTCGACATGAATTCGATATCCGACATTTAAAACCTTGCTTTCTTAGTAGACTGTTGTTAAGTGCCAAGTTATCTTGACGCATGTTGTTAGGTCACAACCGATCGTCTTAAAATTTTTTGCGACATGCATCATAAGTTTGTATCATCATAAGATTGTATCAAACCATTAATTTTAGGAGGTCCTAGATTCAAGTCTCATTTCTTGCTATTTGACATATTTCTTCACTCCGTTTATTCTTTATAAGTGAGTTAATTTTATGCTTAATGTCTGTTCTCATGGCTGCCGACCTGAGATGAATACTAACTACTATGCTTGCTTGTCAACATTGGTAACTAACAATATCAGCTTCTAACTCTTAAAGTAAAGTGGTTTCATGACACACATGTTTGAAATCTGAATACAATGTTGTCATGCCAATTTTTTGTTAATCTATAATTTTTAACCAATTCTTCTTTTCCTCTGCTGCTCTAACCACCTATTGTATTGATCTGCAGATAGATACGAAAGATATTCTTTTTATATGTGGTGGTGCTTTTGTTGACTTGGACAAGACCATTTCAGAAAGGTAACACATTTTCATGTTCTTCGACATAAGAAGCTGCCTTTTCTGAATAAAGAGTAGCTTTTGGTGGATTTTTGAGCCCTAATTTTTTGATGTGCAACAGACGACAAGATTCTTCCATAGGTTTTGGAGCACCAGTTCGTGCAAATATGAGAACTGGCAATCCAACAAATGCTATGGTGACGTCATCCTTATTGCAATCCGTAAGTGAATTGAGTCTACATTTCTTATACTCTTTAGTGTTGTGCTTATTGTACTACTTTTAGTACTTGTTCCTGATAAATGGTGGAAAAGTCCTCTACTTGTCAAGAATTGGTAATGAGATTAGGGAGGCCACCTTGTCATCTAATATTAGTATTAGTGCCAAAAGTATAATACAATTAAATTAGCATTTCATTTTTTATATTCTTTTTAAAGGTATGAAAAACTTGTTCTATGTTCATGCTGCAACTTTTTTTTTCTTTCTATCTTCTCTTAGATACGTTTATGTGAATGGGATTATTCTTTCCGTAGGTTGAAAGTGGTGACCTCATTTCATATGGCCTCATACCAGAATTTATTGGACGGTTTCCAATACTTGTTAGTTTACTGGCTTTGAACGAGGATCAACTTGTTGAGGTAACGTTTACTGAAGTACCTCATTTTCATCTCCTTTGAGTAGGTTATTTTCAGTGTTCTTGTTTACCTCATTATTTAAGGAATCCTCATTGCCATGTGTTTTACACTTACACCCCAATCATGTCTATGATCTTTACCATGTGTTTTACACTTACACCCCAATCATGTCTATGATCTTTACTTATTTCTTCCAGTACATCAACTATTTGATTAATTTGGCTACTTGAAATACTTTTAGATCTAGAGCATTTAGTTTGTTGGATACATGTGTTAAAATGCTGAGGCACCACCCCAGCATGCCATTCAGCAAAAGTAAATAGTATTTCCATGTAAATTTTGAAAAATATTTTTTACGAACATGCATATGGCACAAATTGCACGCATGCTCACAGAAACCCATTTCCATGTAAATTTGTTTCCTAGCATTTATTTAAGGCCCATCAACTCTAAATTGCCGATTCAGACGAAGTTAGTGAATCCTGTTGAAAGATTGAACTATACTCACAATTGAAGGGGAGATTGTTGGATATTCATGTGTGAGTATAGTCCTACATTGGAAAAGATAAGAAAGAATGATGACTTTAAGTGGGGTTGGGGCCTACTAACTCTAGGCTGGGCCTGATTACTCCCTGATATACACATGCAAACACACATCTACTAAACCCATTTTGTATCGACAAATTTAATGGAGCTTGACTTGTATTTCAGGTCCTAACAGAACCCAACAATGCTCTTGGCAAACAATACAGGAAATTGTTTAGTATGAATAATGTGAGTATTTTGTTCACATGTTTCTCATCTTGAGATTCAGCAACTTCTTACCGTGGATCAATGTTCCCATGCAGACTAAACTGCATTTTACAGAGAATGCCCTAAGGCTGATAGCTAAAAAGGCCATGGTTAAAAACACAGGCGCACGGGGTCTAAGAGGTATTTTGGAAAGTATTCTCATGGAGGCCATGTATGAGGTTTGTGGACCAAATTTTATTTCTCTCATCTTTTATATGAAACTATATCTGGGTAGATTAATGACCCAAGTGTTGAATCGTCTTTCGCATGACCTGAACTAGACACTTGGAAAGTGTGTTCCCAATATCCTGGGTTCTGGATGTCTTAGAGACACGTCAACTTAGTCCTTTCCAGCCTCGAGCTTGAATAGCATCTGTTGGACCTAAACTGGTCTGGTCGAATTCTAGATCCAGATACCCTTCTAAATCGTCATATTTCAAGGAACTTCGAGCCCAGCGCAAACTTTATTATTATTATTATTTTTTTCAAAAATTTCTTTCTTCACCAATATCCTAGCTTTGAAATATGAATGAAAGTAATATCCATTGGCTAATTGCGTGATTACTTCCATGACTTAGACCCTTAACTGTTAGCCATGCCAAACACTTTGAAAAAATTGATATACACAACTCAAACCCAAGTCTTTTTCGCATATCATCGACCATTTGAAGTATAAACACAATACTTTGCGATCATTAGCATACGTAGCTCCTGGTGGATTTCCTGTTCTTTGTCTTTTGGTATTTAACCCTTTTTGATGTGCTTGCATGCAGATCCCAGACGTAAAACCAGGAAGTGAGAGAGTAGATGCAGTCATGGTGGATGAAGAGTCTGTTGGCTCCCTTGATAGACCGGGTTGTGGAGCTAAAATTCTTCGAGGAGATGGTGCACTAGATCACTATCTTTCTGTAAACGCAGGGAAGGATTCACTGGTACAGTAATATGTTGTCGTATTATTTACTAGTAAGCTTTTACTAAGCATGAACTTCACCCTAAATAAAAAAAAGACAAAAAGAAAATAAAAAAAAGAAAAGAAAGAAACCTTGATCATTTTGTTTGATTGTGAAGCTAATACTGTTTTTTTCGCCCTGACCTTGTTGCAGGCCCCTATTGGTCGGTCTGAAAAGGAGGCAGCAGGAGAAACAGAAACAACGTCTAGAGCCATGAGTCTCTAATCTTTTAGCAAATTTTTCTGTAAACTTGTAAAATTTTCTTTTATATTTATCATTGTTGTAAGCATTCATCGATCGTTATAGTCATTATAGTCAACCTTTGCTTATTTATCAAGCAAAGTGTTGTTCTAACATAACCAATGATGTATCATTTGTTCAAGAGCCCTTTCTGTGGCGTTTATAATTTAATAAAATTCCATTCATTCTTTTCTCACAATATGAGCCTATAGATGAAAATTTAACGAGATAAATTCTCAAGAGAAGTGTTTAACTGCATCTTGACGTTCATAGCATTCACCTAGTGGCCTCGCTTATCCTCCAGAAGACCGAGTCTGTTACCTTCCTCTCTGTATTGTTTTAACTGTGTAATGGGCTTGGGGCCCGGAGCCGTCTGGGCCCGAACCTGGCCCCGGCTCAGGTCTAGAAAATCCGGGACAGTCCGACCCGGTTTTTAATTATATACATATTATACATATATATATTTTATATTTTTATATATAACTATTGTATGATATGATCATTAATGTATAGTTATATATATATTTTTAAGTATACATTGTCATTAATATATATTTGTATATACTTATATATATATATTTCTAATGTATACTATATATAATTATAGTATGATTTGGTCATTAATGTATACTTATATATACTTACATTTAATATATATATTTTAATATAATTTTTTATATTTTTATATATAACTTTAGTATAATATGGTCATTAATGTATAGTTATATATATTTTTAATTGTACATTGTCTTTCATATATACTTGTATATACTTACATATATATTTATAGTATGACTTGGTCATTAATGTATACTATATATATTTATAGTATGACTTGGTCATTAATGTATTATATATACTTACATATAATATATAGCTATACACTAATATTTAAGTATATACTAATACATGCTTATATAAATATAATAAGATTAATCTAATTTTTAATCAAATTTTAGCAAAAAAATCAAAAAAATCAAAAATACAAAAAATACAAAAAAATCCTGGCCGGCCCGGAGCTCGGCCCGGTTTGGTCTAGACCCGAACCCCATCCCGGCCTAGGCACCTCGGGTCCGGGTTCGGGCTAGGCATTTTGCCTGACCTGGACCCGAAAATCCGGGCTGGGATAGGCCGAGCAGGGCCGGTCCGTTTGGACAACCCTAATTGTATGCCCATGCCATGTGTAATATTACCAAAAAGAACTATATAGGAATCATTCATTTGAATGGTGGGGGAAAAAAAGGTTTGGTCGGACTTAGAAAATGTATTAGTATTGAGTCATTGCCATGTATATCTTTGTCGATCTCCTTCGTGCAGATAGTCCAAATAAGGTTAATTTTAGTAGTCGTCTGAGGAAAAAGTGTGACAAAATGAGTTGAAGGCATAAGGGTAAAGAAGGAGACACGTATACTGAAAGTGATGAAAATATGACGGAGCCTTGTGCATGATATGTATTTGGGAAAAATGTGTCAAGGCCCCGAAATGAAGAATCTGAGGTGGCCCAGCCCCACCAATTATTTCCATTACTCTTTAGCCCCAAAAGAGTTTAAAAAGTGTGCCCCAACCCGAAAAGCCCACCTTTATACATATACTGTGTGTATTTTAACAAACCTACCGAAAATGCCATCTTCTCTCTCCCAGGAAACCGGCTCGTTGACTCCTCAATCCGGTGATCTCTCCCATAGCAGTTAAGGCGAAACGACGGCGAAAAGCGGGGGAAAAAAGTGCGGGTTCCCTCCATTACAGGCCCTCTTTATCATCATGAGTTATACATTGTCTAATTTTATCTCTCATTTATGAAATTAGGATTTTTTTCTTCAACTTTCAATAACCCCTTATGTACTTTAAATCCCCTCAATTACTCCTCATAACTGTCCTCATAACTTTCAACCACCCCCAATGACTGCCAATGGCTTGATTTGCATGGTGTCTTTAGGCGAGAAGGCCATATTTTTATGCTAAGTTCGACAACAAGTTTTTTTGAACTGAAATTTGATGTGTCTTAAAGACTGAAAGAACCTCAAGAAGTTTTATCATTGATATATAAATCTGAGAGGCACTCCAACCTGGTTTTTTTAGTTGATAATGAAGATAATTTGAAGTGCATGTCGGAGCACAATCGAAATATTGGCTGTACGGAGATTCACATGCAAGCTGGTGTTAATATAGAGTGTTCCACTTCTGGAAAAAATCAGAAAGTTATTACTGAAATGTAAGTAATTAATAAACTCTTTATAACATTAGGCTTTGTGTGATGTAAACATAGTGATTTCAGGTTTCAAGGCACAGTCAAAAAACATTTTAAGTGTTTTTATTCTTCAACATTCAAGAACCACTTTTGATGTAAACATAGTGTTTTTATTCTCTGAGATATGTTAACCTTTACATGAACATATTAACTTTCATGTGACCATGTTAAATTTTCATGAAGTTGTTAACTTTCATCGTAACGTTTTAACTATGCACATTGTCTGTTAAATTCCACTGCTCTATGTTAAATTTTACGAAAAATGGTTTATTTTACTCTTAGTCAGTTAACGCTTACAGTTATCTTTTTGTTTTCATAAGAAGCTGTTAATTTAAAATATCAAAAAATAATATTATACTATAGTGTACAGAATATCTCATTGGTTGATTAATTTGTGCAGTAGTGATGCCTCTTTGAATGCAGAATATAATCATCCTCCTCCAGGAAATGCTTCCAATTCTGAGAGAATTCAAAATAATTGCTCGTCCAGTGAGAGTGTAATGAGAGCTAATGATATTCTCAATAAAACTTCCATCATTCCTCAATGGTAGTAAATAGCATTAACTGAAAAGGGCAACAATTTGAATTTGTAAATGAATTGAGACTAGCTTTGTAATACTATTCTATGGAAAAAAAAGTTTGACTATGAATTTGTAAAGAATGAACCCAAACGTATTCGAGTTTATTGTCGATATAAGGAGACATATGAATACCCTTGGATGTTGTTTGTATCTCCTGTTAAAAATAAAAAAGAATTAAAATCAAAAGGTTTGTGAATGAACACAGTTTCAGACTACTACTAACTTGTCAGGGCAATCATGGACATCTCGCAAATTCATAGCAGTCCAATTGCGACTTGTATTAAAGGTTCGGCTTGAAATCCACCCAACTAAACTGCAAAAGGAGTTCCTCACTCGATATGAATTGAGACTTGAATACAGTAAGATATAGTGGGGGCAAAGAAAGAGCACAAGAGGATATGTACGGTGATAGTTATGAGTCTTATGAGCAATTAAGATGGTAAATTTTACAGTTATTTTATTAAATATACAATTTTGTTCGAGATAGCCGCTTATAGTATAATGTTAGTTGTTAATTTATTTTGCAATATTTTACCCTTAGACATTTCATGTTAAGTTTCATTGATATATTTTAGCTGTCACCGTTGGATGCTAAATTTCATGAATAACTGTTCGCTTTTATGTTAAGATATTATCTCAGTTAGACAATACATTTAACAGTTAGATGTTAACTTTTACTCTTAGACGGTAAATTTAAAAAATTAATTCTTATTTGCGCCAATGTATTATATTTATATAGAATGTGGTCACATTGTTGTACAGGTATGAGCAAATGGTGAAGCAAACGAATCCAGGAAGCTACATTTGTATTGACCAGAATGAAGGAAGGTTCAGAAGACTATTTATATGTTATGCTGCTTGCATCGTTGGTTTCTTAAATGGGTGTAGCCCCTATTATTTTTGGATGTGACCTTTTTGAAAGTAAGATACAAAGGCATGCTCCTGAGCATCATAGTATACGACGAAGACCAAGGGATATTTCCACTTGCGTATTGCATATGTGATCAGGAAATGGTGAAGCAAACGAATCCAGGAAGCTACATTTGTATTGACCAGAATGAAGGAAGGTTCAGAAGACTATTTATATGTTATGCTGCTTGCATCGTTGGTTTCTTAAATGGGTGTAGCCCCTATTATTTTTGGATGTGACCTTTTTGAAAGTAAGATACAAAGGCATGCTCCTGAGCATCATAGTATACGACGAAGACCAAGGGATATTTCCACTTGCGTATTGCATATGTGATCAGGAAAATGTAGATAACTGGAGATGGTTCCTTTAAGGCCTGTGGTCTATACTGTATAAAAGGTCAGACCCATACAATCCTCCCCACTAATTGGTAATTATTTCTGATGCCGGCAAGGGGATTTGAGAAGCTGTTAGAGAATATTTTTCTAAAACAATTCACTCAAGATGTGTTCTGTACCTGGTTGAAAATTTTAGATCAAAGCTAAAGATATTGGGAATGAAGGCAAAGGACACACAAGTTTTGGGTAATTTGCTCTAATCTGCTTATTATAAATAGACTATAGCGGAATGAAACGACTACATGAATGAAATTTATGAGATGTCTCCAGTTGCATATGAGATTGCAATTAATTATTCGGCAGAGTATTGGGCAAATGCATTCTTTCCTGGCATTAGGTACTACATCCAATCATTATGATATTTTGCAGTTGATGTTAATTATCTCGCATATATGTGAATTTTCCTTTCTATAGGTTAACTATGGCTGATATATGTTAACTTTCACCAATATATGTTAACTTTTATCTTTTATGTTAACTTTCACTATTAAAGGTTAAGTTTTGTGGTTACGTGTTAATATTATTATATATTAGATGCATCATACTTTTTATTATTTTGATGTTTGCAGATATGGTCATGTGACCTCTAATGTCGCAGAATCCTTTAACAGCTGGATACGTGAAGCTTGATTGTTACATAAACTGCAAATGGTGGAGCATATCCAAAAACAAATTATGATTCGCATGAACAACAGACGCATAATGGCTGATAAGTGGACAAACTATCTTTGTCTTAAAGCTGAGCAGATTGTTGGAGAAAATATGAAAAAAGGATGTACTTTAGAGATTAAGCAATCTAGAGATGATATATTCGAAGTGCAATCACATTGAACTACTCACGTTGATTTGGAGAAGAGGACATGCACTTGCCGAGCTTGGGACGTAACTCGTATTCTTGTGTACATGCTTATACAATCATTATTTATATAAAAATAGATGTATATCAATATTGTTATTGGTTTATGTCCGTAGAAGCATTTAAGAAGAGCTACGACGAAATGTTATATTCCATAGAAGTGGAGTATGCCCAGGAATGAAATCTAGATTTTGCCACCAATTACCACTAAGAGGAGGGGAAGAAATAGAACAAGACACATAAACAACAGAACCATTTACAAACGTCAAGTCAAATGTTTTCGATGCAAAGCTGAGGGTCACAATCGAGCAACTTGCAATGAGCCAATCGGTGATTAGTATGCACTTCATCTTAAAACAATACTTTTGCTAGAGAAATATAGGTTGCCCAGAATTTTGCAGTATATTATGGAAGACTTTTGTAATCTGTGAAGTTGTAAGACTAATCATATTATTTATTGAAGTAATATCTGCTGCAAGGATGCAAGATGTTTTATGTAGTGTTCTTGTTTATGTTAACATGTTATTATCTCTTAACTATTAAAACTTTTAGTTGAAAAGGTTAACTTTCAGCCAAATATGTTGATTTTAAATTGATGACTGTTCCAACAGTCATATTCCACCGGCTAGCTGCCTGACTGTTCTAACAATCATATTCCAACGGTTAGCTTGTTGTTTCAAATGCAATATATAGTGTGAACAAAGCAATGCTACAACCTCATCAGAAGTTCTATCATTCCTTGATTCCCATTTTGAGATTGTGAGATGGATACATCAGAGGGGTCTCAAGCACTAGAAAATGTATGTTGTTTCTATAAAATTCCAACACCCCTCAAGCAGTGCGAAAATGGGAAGAATAAAGGTAGATACTTCTGGGTATGTGTAAAGTTCCTAGATAAGCAATGCAAGTTTTTTGCTTGGGCTCACAATGCTAATGTAATAAAGGAGAAAATTCTAGTTTACCAAGAATTGCCCGTTGAAGATGAGACAACAGCCAAAACAAAACAATTGAAGAAAACATTAAAGCAATCGAACCGTGAAGTCGAAAAATAGAAAATTTGTTTATTCTTTCTATGTTGTTTTTGTATGGTTCTAATTTTCTTAAACATTATGATTTGTAAATTAAAAATGAATTGAAGAAACTTCAGGTTGTAATTGAACATTGTGATTTGTAAATTTTATTAAATATTGTGATTTGTAAGTTTATTAAATATTAACATGTTAACTTTTACTGAAAGTGGTTAACATTCAGATTGACATGTTAACTTTTATTGAAAACGGTTAACATTCAAATTGACTTGTTAACTGTAACGGAAAGTGGTTAACATTCAGATTGACATGTTAACTTTTACTGAAAGTGGTTAACTTTCAGCGTAATAGGTTATCTTTCATAGGTACATGTCATCTTTTCTTTATAACATGTTAACTTTTACTGGAATATGTTAACTTGACGGACGTAAATGTTAAGCATTGTTTTTTCCTACTGACGTTCTGGTTAACATGCTGTATCAAAACTAAATAACTGTTAATACATGTGGTAGCAAAAAAACCAAAAATACAATAACAATAATAAAGTTCAAGCTTGCGGCGTAGTTTATCATCCACACTATCAACCATTTACACAACTAAATTAATATACAAGAAAGTTTTGTTCCTATCCTTATCTGTTCAATTCCTTAATTTTTAGAACAACTTTCACCTATCCTTTTCTAATGTCCCCCCTTGATTATTCAGTTCCCATCCTTCCATCAGAAGTTCAACTGCAAGCCTGGCACGGATAACGTTAGACTCATCATCAGGATTAGTTACCTGAATCGTATCAACCCCACGGATTATAGCCTTTATATACAAGTAAACAAAAAGCCCACAATCAAAACTACATGATATAAAGTACAAAGTTAGATATATAATGCTGGTTAAAATAAAAAAGATTAAATTTGTGAAATACTAACATGTTCTTGCAAAAAGTTAACATAAATGGTCATAAGTTAACAAATATCTGTTAATATTAACATGTATATAGAAAAATTAACATGAATGTATATAATATCACAGGTAATATATAGCCAAACATTAAGGAGAATTACTAAACTTACCGATGGGTTTTTTTATTACAAAAAATTAAGACCCATTTGTTCTCATCTGGTGTGAGCTTTGATGCTACATGATGAGATATTCTAAAGTTGTGAACGAAGGTTCCTTCACAATTAACCAAGCGTATGCTAAAATCATCAATATTAGGAATACCCTCATTTAACAACTTTAGAAGAGCCTCCTCATTCTTCTTGATTTTCCTGTTCTTCAGCAAATCCCAACTGCATTCATCAGGCTTACAGTAGTACCTGATTTTTGGCCTCTCATCATCCTTGTGGTGTGATATTGTAATCATCTCTGGACGAACTTCCTTCTTCTTTTCTTCAGTGAAAGGGGTTCGGACTAGCTGTGGTTGCATCCTAATCCTGTTACTTGGTCCCCTTGTCCCCTTTGAAGCTAATTTTTTCGATCTCTTCTTATAAACTCGTGCCTCCTTTTTCTCCTCCTCTTTCTCTTCATCTTTCTTCTCTTCTTCTTTCTCTTCCTCAACTTTCTCTTCCCTTCCTCTTTTTTCTCCTCCTCTTTCTCTGCCTTTTTTTCTCCTCTTCTTTATCTTCCTCTCTCCTCTTCTTGTTTCTCCACATTCTCACCATCCTCTTCTTCCTCTTCTTCCTTCTCTTCAACTTTCTCCACGTTCTCAACTTCCATTTCTTGCCAGTCTTCCTTCTCTACCTTATTATTTTCTTGAACAGATTCTTGTTTTTTCTCTTCTTTATTATCTATTTCCTTCTCCATTTGCATTTCCACGTAAATCCATAAAATTAAGGATAATAGTTATGAAAATCCATAAAATTTGAAATGTTAACATGTAAGAATGAAAGTTAACATGCTAATCTAGAAATTAACATGCACATAACTTAAGTTAAAATGTAAGAATAACATATAACATGTAAGCATGAAAGATAACATATAACAGTAAAAGTTATCATCATATGTTATTTATTCACATGTTCTGCTAAACCTTTATTTTAACACTAACTCAACATGAAATAATAAAATTATCTTGCCCAAAGAAAGTTAACATAAAACAATACAAATTTAAGTGTAATAATAACAAAGTTACAAAATTCTGTTCAATATAAATATGCAAGAATATGTAAAGAGTAATTGATGGTTACATAGCCTACAAATGAACTCTTTGGTCTGCCCTTCACCTTCTCTTGCTTCTCATCATTAACCTTTTCTTTCTTCTCCTTCTTCCTTGACAGTGATTGCTCCATAGCATTACTCCTATCGGAGATACGGGGGATTATTTTTTCTTCGAAGACAAGAGATATTATTCTTTTTCCCGCTGGGCTCCCTTTGAGGGTATTTCTCACCCCATGGGCTGTTGGGAGAAATTGGTTTCTCTACCATTTTAATGCTTTCTAACAATTGTCTCCCTTCTCAAAGATCCAGTCGTCCCTCTGACCCTTACCCAATTGGTCAACGGAGGCTTTCATCTTAAGTTTAAGGTTAGTTTTTTAATGCATGTCATCTCATAGTATCATAGCTGTCAAAATAGAATGAACGAAAATTTAAGCTTTTATAAACTAGTAGAAGTATGGATAACATGAAAAAAGATGAGGAGAAGCAACAAATATTTGTCATAATTTTTCTTTTAACTTTCAAAACTCTTTGTTCAACTTCACTCTAAATAGCTAACTTTCACACTTAAATGTTAACTTTCACTATTACATGTTAATATTCATGGGTACATGTTAACTGTCACATATTAATATTACCTTTCACGATCATATGTTAAATTTCATATTAACATGTTAATTTTTACCATATCCTGTTAACATTCAATCTTGTACATATTTTCTGATGCCTGTTACCAAAAATACTAATAACTAAAACAAATGTCAAACCATATGAACATGCAACTTACAGGGATGAGAGACATGCATCCAGGTACATATGTAACCCCTTGCTTCCTCAATCCTTCAACGACAATTTGAATGCCTCTCTTCCTCAATCCAGGTATGTATTGAAACAACTGTCTTGGGATACATTGTGAGCTGTTAGGGCACCAAATCATTGCACATTGATACAAAATCTAAAACAACACAAAATCCTCAATGTCCTTCTTTGAGGTTGACTCAACAAGTATCTCCAGTAACTCTTCAACATATCTCCTCATGCTATCGGTTTCTTCTTTATCTTTGGCCATTGTCTTAGCCTTAGCCTTTAGCATTTTTTTTCTTCTCTTCAAAGTACTCCCTCTAAAACCGGTTGTGTGGGTCTCTATTCCCATAAATCAACTCCCCATCAATAGGGAAGCCCGTGTGAGTTTGCACCCACTCCTCATCAAATTTGACTAAAAATATCGACCCGATTTTAGAATCGGGAAAAGAGAATTCATCATTTTCGCCAACATAATGACTGAGCACATACTCTAGTGCCTATCGATCATGCGCTGGAGGTCCGAACAATATGTAGTACTCAAAGTTACTGCCCTTATAGGCATCCTAATGCCACTTCTTCAATTTTGGTTGAAGTTTTTTCATGAAAGTACAGTACGATCCAAAACATGCACTAGGCCTTATATCACCTACAACATCAACTTTCCTACGTAAACAACTATTTACTCTTAACAAATTGTTCAAATTCTTAATATCCATTATACTTATTAACATCAGTGACAAATATTAACATTAAAGGTTAAAACTTAACAACCTTTTGTGATAGTTAACACTTACGGTTGAACATTAACAACACTCAACTTTTACTTAGCATGTGTTCGTACAAGCTATACTTCGCAATATATAATATATGACAAAATCCAATTGCAAATATTCACATACTTTTCATAATTGTTGGATGTAATTGTATATTGTAATTCATATGCTATGATTATAGTCCTCAATATATATTACATGATAGTATAACACAATGAGCTAAATTCTAAACAATGAGTCTATATGTCATACAATAGGTCTACACTTCATACCTAATAATTTCACTCAGAATAAGGGAAAAAAATCTACAAATAGGATCCCCGTTATATCCACTTTCATTATCAATAAATTGAATATCGAACGACAATAGTTATGACCTTAGCCTAGCAACAAATGATTACTATTAATATGAATTCAAATTAGGTAACAATTAACAATGAAGGCATTAACTTAGTAAAAGTCAAGATTTATTATCATGATTAGCTAATAGTTGAGACACTTAAGGGTAAGCGTTAACAACAAACGAGAATTATTAACATGCATTGCTACTAGATAACAACAAATGAGAATTATTAACATACATTTCTTCTAAACGATTATACTTCATATTGTTCAGATCTTACTCTAAAATTAAAAAACTAGTTCTCCACTACAATAACTAGTTTCTCACCACCATTTTTTCATAAACAGAACCCATAAACCCCAATCGCATTTCAAACACATAAATTGTTAGCTTTCTTCCTTTTTTCCTGCTCATATTTTCAACTAACATTAAACACCATAATTTTATAAATTACTTATAACGAAAATTAATTAAATTCAAAATCACTCAATTGATTAGGAACTTACTTTTTCTTTGAGATGGACACATCCTCTGGCGAGTGTCTCCTCTTACGCTCTCGAATTTCTGGTCCCCTTTTCATGCTCAATAGGTTCTCTATCTCCTCGTTACTCTCCTCATCCTCAGAGGATGTCAGAGGAGAACTGCTGGTGGGAGATATGAAGGCAGAGGTAGAGGCGACGACGAATAATTTTGGTAATTCCTCCTTCGCCAATCGCACCGAGCACTGCCGGGGATGAACCCCTTCCGTTTGCGTGATGTCTCCTTCACCCTTCTCCACATTAGAGTTCTTGGCCATTTTACTTAATTTTTTAAGAAAATTTTCTTATGGATTTATTGGACGCTTGAGTGAAAACTAGGGTTTTGAATATGGGTTCTCGAGATGACGGAGGTTTGAGGCGGTTTGAGCGTGCGGAGAGAGAAGAGAGAGAGAGAGAGAGAGGGCAACCATGCTTTGGGGGGAACAGGTAAAAAGGGTAGTTTTGGGTTTTCGAAATAAGTTTCTCTTTGTGCTGTCTGGGGAATGTTAAAAGGGTTGAAACATCATAACTTCATGTATTTAGGGCTTTGGCACACAAAAAAATACGGGGGGCCTGGTCACATTCCCTTTATTTTTTTGGGGCCTTGACACATTTTCCCCAATGTATTTTGTTATTTGTAAGATTGAAAATTAACTAAGAATATTGTCCACAGTAATTATGTGAATCTTTTTAGTAAAGAAAAAGGATCACTATTCTTTTTATTTTAACAAACTAGCCAACATAACATGCATAATGCATGTGCATATATTTAAATGAAAGAAAAAAATTTATACGTAAAATATTTCATCAAATCTATATTATGTTTATATTGTAAATATAAATCTATTTTTCATTTTATTATATTTTTCCAGTTTAAAGTTTACATTCTAAAGGATGCCACTATTTTATAATACGACATTTCCTAATTAACATTATTTTGAAAAAGCATATTTTAAGGATATATAAATCATTTGGCATTTAAATGCACAAATTCTACTTGTAATTATATTTAACAGTTAATTCTAAGTTCCATAAAAAATAGTAACTTATTATCAGAAAGTAACTACTGCATACAAATATAGGTATATGTGGTTAGCAAATATGCATAAATTCAATTTTGTTATTATTCTAATTAGTTTAACATATTTTAAATACTATTTTAAATGAATCTATATGTTTTAATATAGAGAAAGGGATAGAGTTAAACCAACATCTATGCTACTTTATAGAAATTTTTTGTGAGGGTAGATAAGGGTGAAGGAATGGGTTATTATTCATTCAAAGAAAAATTACTTCTAGCCCTCAAAGCAAACATAATTCGCACCCTCCTCACCCCAAACGACTTTTTCAACACCCAAAAAACCCCCTAAAGCAAATGGGCTTTCTCCTTAGCTCCCATTACCTTAAATTAATCCCACATGTGTACTTTATAAACATGGTTAGACAAAATTACCCTTCACATATACACCCAATTGCTGAAAAAATGGGGGAAAATGGAGATGATTTGGATTGATTTTCCATTACTGTGGTGCATTAAATGCCGATGAGAAAGAAGTTCGGAGGGGAAAAAACCTTGTTCCCTCCAATTTAGTTCCTACAAGCATCTTACTCTCTCTCTCTCTCTCTCAGCCATTAAATTCGCTCCATCTACTCTCTCTCTCTCTCTCTCTCTCTCTCTCTCTCTCTCTCTCTCTCTCTTTCATGGCCATTACATTCTTTGCATAAATTATCTTTGATTCTTCAACTACTTTTCTTGATAATAACGAAAA
Source organism: Asparagus officinalis (assembly GCF_001876935.1). NCBI lineage: Eukaryota > Viridiplantae > Streptophyta > Magnoliopsida > Asparagales > Asparagaceae > Asparagus > Asparagus officinalis. The sequence goes on from NC_033797.1 coordinate 107,552,496, forward strand.
GATCCCTCCTTTGCATGGTTACACAACAAGCACCGAGAAGGTGAGAGTATTTTCCTAGCTATTAATGACTCTACAAAAATCATTAGCTTGAAGTATCACATGTCCCAAAGGCTTAATATTCCATTGCAATACCTTTCATTGAAATTCATATCTGAAAGGGGAAAAAAGTCTAGTTTTGCAATTGATAGTGACGAGAACTTGAGCTTGTTGTTTGAGTATTGTCTTCAAAATGGATTTACGGACATTAATATATATACTACAATAGTTGCAGATGCTTCAACTTCTCAGAACACCAAAAGTTCTCCAGAAAATATGTAAGCAAACACATTTTTAATATTTTTTCCCCTAATATTATAGTAATTAGATGTTTAAGGTTATTTGTTAACCTTATCGGTTAATTGTTTAAGTTTTGAGTTGGTCGTTAAGTTTATGAGTTAGTTGTTAACGATAAAAGTTGGTCCTTATCTTAATAAGCATTAGTTGTTAAGTTTATGAGTTGATTGATAACTTTGTGCATTGGTTGTTAACTTTAATTATTAGTCGTTAAGGTTTTGAATTGATTGTTAACCTTATGAGTTGATTGTTAACCGTATGAGTTAGTTATTAACCTTAATGATTAGATGCTAACGTTTTGAGTTGATTGTTAACCATATGTGTTGTTAATCTTATGAGTCTGTTGTTACCTTTGTAGTTAGTTGTTAATATTTATAGTTAATTATTAAGTATTTAAGTGTCTTCTCACTTTTACAGGAAAATCCTGACGGTGAATTCCCAATGCATAGCTGCTACGCTTAACAAATCGTGTAATGATGAGCGTATTTCTAATGATAATCCTAATGGCAACACTATCATGATGATTGATAACATGATTAACAATGACCAATATCCTAGCTGAGTAGCACATAACCATATTAAGGAGGGACAAAAATTTGATAGTGTTACTAAAGTTAGATTAGTACTTCAATATTATTCAATTGCAACAAGGTTCGAGCATGATTTAAACCATAATGAATAAAAAACATATAAGAGTACATTGCCGATACAAGGACATGCGAAAATGCTCTTGGATGTTGTTTACTTCCCCACTCCGAAATTGCTCAATTATGGTTATAAAGAAATTCAATGCTACTCACACTTGCGGTCAACATGGAGCTAATGTTGGTAAATCAAGCGTGTCACACAAATTCATTACAACTCAAATACAATCTATTTTGAAGATTAGGCTAGATCTTCGGCCAATTGATATAAAGAACGACTTACTCTCACAGTTCAGTGTCAGCACAGTGTGGCATTATAAAGAAAGAGTACAACTGGACTTGTTCGGTGATGATGATAGGACTTATGATTCATTAAAATGGTAAAATAGCTGTGCTATTTTAAATTTGTATTAGTGGTTGTGTTTGTATTAGTTGTTAAGTTTACTCCTTAATTATAAATATACAGGCTTTTTGTTAAGTTACATAACAACTGTTACGTTTACAGCTTAGTTGTCAAGTATACATGTTGGTTCTTGATTTTTAGATTAATTGTTAGGTTTTTACATTAATTGTTAAGGATACAACATAGTTGTTAAGTTTAAAGTTTAGTTGTTAAGTATGAATCTTAGTTGTTAATGTTATAATTTAGACGTTAATATTAATGGTTACTAGTTATATTTATACAAGTATAAGATAACGGTTAAAGCCACTAATCCAGGAAGCTGTATTGCCATTGATGATGATGATGATAGGTTTAGGTGTTTGTTCATAAGTTATAACACTCGCATGTTTAGATGTTTTCTCATAAGTTATAATACTTGTATTCTAGGGTTTATTGATGGATGTAGGCCTCTATTGTTTTTGGATGAGATATTTCTTAAAGACTACTACAAAGGTATATTACTTAGTACCAAAGGATATGATGATAACCAAGGAATATTTCTTCTTGCTTATTGTATATGTGACTAAGTCAATGAGGAAAATTGAAATTGGATCTTACAAGAAGTGTGGTCCATACCGTGATGCTCCTAGTTTTATATAAGGCTACAGTCCAAGGTAAACCCAAGGATGTCAAATCTATCATGCACCCATACTATGTAATAACATATTTTACCATCACAGTAATATCTCTCTAGTGAAAATCAACGACAAGTGTAGGTACAAAATAGGCAAATAAAGATAATAATGTAAACATGATATAGAAAAGTGATAACCAAATAATCATGTTCCAACTGAATAAAATAAAGTATAACTGATAAACTAAATCAAATGTGAAATATCTCGATACATAGAGCCAACTGACATAGTACTAAGGCACTCACCCTTTACAAAATGAAATATAACTCTAAAAGTTAGAGAATAAACTATAAACTATTGTGGAGCTCTAAAAACTATTAAAAATATAAGATAGAAGCTAAATTGCATCTTCATCAATCTGCGACTCTCCGTATGCCAGACTCGCTGTCTGAAAAGAGGGGAAATAACAAGCATCAAAGAGCTAGTGAGATCATCTCCACCACCCCAGGGGGAAGGGGTTAGGAGTATATATGAAAATAAGTTAGTACATATATAAACCATCTATCCTAAACTAAGAGGAATTAAAAGTTAGAAATTCACAATACGAGAATTAGTACGTCGAGCAAAATAATCCAAACAAGGAAACCCTCATGTATATACCATGTCTCAAATTATGAATCGTAAATCCCAACTCCAAAGTCCTAGGAATGAAATAGTAGAAAAAAGAAAAACAACTCCAAACCTCATCAATACAAGTCACATCAAATTCTCATACTAGCCTCGGGTAGTTGGCACAATCACAAGGATAAACATCCGGTAATATGAAGCTCACATGAAATATGTCATATAAAACAACCTCAAAATCATACCCTACTCTCGGGTAACTAACATGAATGAAATTTGTACAATAATCTATGTGAATCATATTTATACACATGGGTGAACAACATTCATAAGAAATCTTTGCTTAAAACTCAAGATATTAAATATTTCACAATACTATCTCTTACAAAGTTTTATAGTTCATGCATCATCATGCGGAACAGACTACCTGTTCAGGTATCCTAAGAAAATACGGCTCACTGGACTCATCGCATCACCATGTGGAATGAACTACCTCCTCGTGCATCCTACATGTACGGCTCATTAGCCTCATCACATCACCATGCGGAACGGACTGCCTCCTCAGACATCCTCATCACATCACCATACGGAACGGACTGCCTCCTCAGGCATCATATAAGTACGATTTATTATTCTCATCGCATCACCATGTGGCACGAACTGCCTCCTCAGACATTTTCATCAATGGTATACCGACACACCATCCTAGGCGGTATTGAGCTGTGCCCATCAATGGTATCCATACACATACCTATACTATTCTAAATATTCATCTCCTAGTATTCGAACCCAACTCATCCTCCTCATTGACACACACGTGTTTCATCGTGCGACTCGTACTTCATACGTGTGAAAGATATGAATGTGGAGAAACATAAAATACTCGAATCAACAATATATCAGTCTACCGAAGTATGCCATCGGTCGATCGGTCAACGTCGTGCATAAACGTGCATATCAACTTAGCAGGGATCGGTCGAACGACTCCTTCGTTTCGGTCAACCGACCCGAGCCTTACCTGATAATGGATTTCGGGTTTTGATCTTCAATTCATAAAATTGATATTTTTATAGATAAATACATATAATTAATCTTGTTTAATATGATTAGTGTTCAATTAGCTACATGAAGCATAATGAATATATCTAGGTAAATTATATAAACCCTAACATGTTCATGTTTGTCAAAAACATCATGAAAACTAATAAATCTCAATTAAAACTCATGTTAAAATTTATTTTAGATCTCAAATCAAAATTAGAGAATTCGTTTATAACTTTTTAAAACAAAAATATCGAATATTTATATCATATAATTTAAAAGAACAATTCTTATACTTAAACTAGGTTTTAAGGCCAAATAAAACTCAATAAATCAATAAAAATGAGGATGGGATTGGAGGAGATGAAACTCACCTCAAAACTCATGATGAACTCCCAAACACACGAGAAAACAGATCCTCCTTTGCCAAACGCCAATGATCTCGCCCTCTTTTCGGTATTTTGCTTCACAAAGCTCTCAAAATTCACCAAAAAAGTGGTCTAGGGTTTTTGAGGGGAGAGGATGGCTGCTAGGTTCAAAAATATGATGTAAAAGATAATTTTTCATGAAAAACACATGTATATATAGAGGAAAACCCGAAACAACCAAATCTGACCCGAAACAGGAAACCTAGTCAGAGTAGGAAAGCAGTCTTCGGTATTTTGACTGTAACTTTTTTGTCCGACCTTAGAATAAGGTGATTTAAGATGCGTTGGAAAGATATTGAAGATACCTACAACTTTTGTTATTTTAGTTTTTTTAGATTCAGAGTGCATCAGTGTGTAATGTATATATATTCTTAACTGATTGTTTTTTCAGATTCGAATTGCATCAGTGTATAATGCATATATACTCTTAATTGGTCTCAAATCAATTACTATCATGCTCATTCATCATTAAATAATATTTATCATAATATAACTTATTTAATATTATTTACCATAGTATTTTAAAAAAATTACATGGTTTACATTCATCCCCTCTTAAAAGAATTTCGTCCTTGAAATTCCACAAACGTATCTTTGGGGATTAATAATACGAGAAAAATACGCTGAGGGAATAATTCAGACAAGGAAACCCTTACATACACATCTCGTATCATTAACCCCAAGATATGCATCACAAGTGATATTTACACTTAACAATCTAGAATGTAAATACTTCCACTTAACCCCTAATTAAACGGAACTAGTACGTCGGGTGAAAATCCAAATAAGAAACCCCCATGTATATGTTAGACCCTAGAGAGGGGGGGGGGGGTAATTAGGGTCTTGTGCTAATCTAATTCTAATTTTGTGTCAGTTAAAACTTATTAAAGAACTATTCTTGCAAGATAGATATACAATATGTTATAAGCAAGAATAAGCAATATGAGCAAAGAGATATATCCTAGCAATGAGATATACTATGATATATATATATATGTGCAAGGATATGCAAATATCATAAGGGTAAACAAATTAAACTAGATAGTGGGCGATTTAAGATATGAACACAAAAATAAGTACGCTATTACAATCACATACAAACAATATGATCACGGAGTTCGGTCCCCATGACCTATGTCTCCACTCCTTAACTCGAGGAGATTTCCACTATCACGACACACCCGGTTTGAAAGCCGGAACTTCTCTACACACTCGGTTTTCTAGTTCACTGAAAACTTCACAATATCACACTCTTGCAATCACACTTTACACCCTCTAAGTATTGGTCTCTAGCCCTTGTCTCTGTCAAGTGTTATAAATTACAATCTACGTCTAGGCATTACCACCTATCCCACTCCTCTTGGGATGACCCCGTCTCTCACCACCCACTCCTCTCGGTGTACAAGTGTATTCTCACAATTTGGCTCTCTACAATAAATGTTTGTTCTCTAATATGGATGGGAACACAATTAAGGCTCACTCTCAATGTCACAAATCCACAACCCAACTATACAATGTGTGCAAATATAAGAAGCTCAATGGTTGTGTGTGTAAACAAAGAGTAAATCAAATCAAGCTAAACTCAAATAAATTCTAGCTTAATAAAATAATAATCAAACAATTATATATAAATATAAAGCTAGATTGAGTTTAGAAACACTTCTCTAAAGATGACAAGAGAGAGAGGGAGAAGCATTGAATGCTCAAACACCAAAGAATGATCTTCTCAAGCTCTTGTGAAAGTTTCTTTACAAACAAACTCTTGAAACAAACTTAAAAACCCTTAAACAAACTTGTAAAACTCTTTTTAAAACTCTCTTAAACATACATGAGAAACAATAAAAGTTGAGAGCTTTTTATAGCCTCTTAAACCAGCCACAAACCCCCCAAAAACCGAAAATAAAACTAGCCGTTATAGGTTGAGAAGACCAAAATACCCCAAAATCCAGCATTCTGGAAATTTACGTATCTGACTTTATAAAATCAATTAAAAATAGTAAATCAACTCTAAAAATTATAAAATTTTGTAGAATATTTATAGACATGTATATAAAAATTATAGAGAAATAATATATGAAATATCCCTTCCCATTTGTGAGAAATAAATGTTTTGAAATAGATATTCCAGATTCTAAAAACTGCTGAAACACTTGATTTTGTAAAATCAATTCAGTATAGTAAATCAACTCCAAAAATGATAAAATTTTGGTAAATGATTATAAACATGTAATAGAACATGTTATAAAAATAATTTTAAAAATTAATTTTCCCACTTGTTAAATATAAATTATTTTGTAAACTATTTAAGAATACAAAATCGTCAATACTTGATTTTGACAAAAACAATTTCAATCAAGTTTGCAAATCCTTTTGCATGGATTAATAGACTTAGGAAAAGATATAAAATATTATAAACAAGTCTTTAATCTATAAATACATATTTTTTAAATAAACATCTTTAATCCACAAATGAAATCATGTTTATTTGCATGTATAGATATGAAACAAATACGTGTATACATATAGTTATATCCTTTTGTTTCATATATATATGGCTAAACAAAATCAATAAATATGAAATGTGTATAAACAAGTATATATGTTTCATATTTATATAAACTTGAAAGCTATAAAACTAAAACGTGTATGTGTGTATATGATTGAGCTTAAAGTACCAACACACAAAGTATAAACCTAAACTATTGTATATATGATTGAGCTTAAAGTACCAACACACAAAGTATAAACCTAAACTATTGTACCCAAGCAATTTGATCTTCAATATGCTTGTCTTGGAGTATAAACCTAAACTATTGTACCCAAGCAATTTGATCTTCAATATGCTTGTCTTGGTTGTGGATGAAGCTTGATCTTGAATATAGCTTGATGTGCAATGGCTTCCTACCGATATTCCGCCAACCTCCATTTGATGTGATCATTATGGCTCAATTCCATCCAACCTCCAACATATTGTTCGTCTATAATAAATAGGAAAACATAAACACTAGACAAACAATATTAGTAGTAAATTGTTTGTTAAAACATCATAAAAAAAGACCAACAATATATACCATATGTTCCAAATGATTAGGAGCTAAGTGTTAATTTGCCCATTCCAGTGTTAAATGTAAATGTGGCTATGCAAATAATACAAACAAATCATAATCAACCTTTTACCTGCTCAAACAGGTGTGAGTAGTCGCGATGTATATCCTCCTCATGTTCCCATGAAGATTACTCAACTCCTTTTCGGTTCCACTGGACTTTCACTAATGGAATCACCTTATTTCTATGTCTCTTGTCCTATCTAGCAAGAATACAATTTGGAATCTCGATGGTGGTCAAATCAACTTAAATCTCTAAGTCTGGTGCGTCAATCACTCTCTGCTACTTCTCGTTGCATAAATGCTTCTTGAGCATCGAACTATGGAAAATACTGTGTACACCCGACATCGATGCTGGAAGATTTAGTCATTAAGAAACGACTCCAACACGCTCAATAACCCTAAATAGTCTAACATATCTCGGGGCAAGTTTCCCTCGTCTGCCAAATTGCTGAACATCTTTCATAGGTGATACCTTCAATATAACATAATCTCTAACCTTAAACTCTAATGATCGTCGCCTCTGATCTGCGTAACTATTTTATCGACTCTGTGCTGCAAGGATACATTCTCGAATAAACGCTACTTTCTTCAGAGTCTATCTCATGAGATCCGGCCCAAGTAATAGGTTGTCCTCCAGCTCTGCCCAACAAATCAGGGATCTACAAGGCCTCTCATACAATGTCTCATACGACGCCATACCTATCTTCACTTGATAACTGTTATTGTAGGCAAATTTAATCAATGGAATATGATCCTTCCAACTACCCTAAAAATTAATAACGCATGCTCGTAACATATCCTCCAACACTTGGTTGACTCTCTTAGTCTGACCATCTGTCTGAGGGTGGAAAACGCTTCTATATGATAGCTGGCTGCCGAAAGAGTTCTGGAAGCTCCTCCAGAAATGTGACATGAAAACTGAGCCTCGATCCGACATAATCATCTCTGGAACTACATGTAATCATACTATCCCTCGGATGAAAATCCTCACATAAGTCTCTACCGTGTAAGTCATCTTCACTGGTAAGAAATGTACCGACTTCGTCAATCAATCTATGATTACCCAAATCGAATCGTTCCCTTTGCTGGACCTCAACAATCCTACAATAAAGTCAATCGAAATATTTGCCCACTTCTAATCTGGAATGGGTAAAGGCTGTAGGTTCTTGTAGGTCTCTGATATTCCATCTTTACTTGCTGACAGGTAAAACACTTAGCCACATACTGTAAAACCCCAAAAATTTGAATATTATATAAAAAATAAAAATAAATATGTTATATGGTAAAAAATAACATATTTTGATGTTTGAGTATGATAGGAATTAATAAGCTTCTTGACTTCGGATTCGATCGCCTCCATCATTTGCGGACGAAACCGTCTTTGTTGTTGTTTGACCGGTTTGACATCTGTCTTGATATTGAGACGATGCACCGCTACGTTCGGGTCGAGCCCTGGCATATCTTCATAATTCCAGGCGAACACGTCGATGTACTCCCTGATAATGTTTGAGTATGATAGGAATTGATTTGAGATCAATTCAATGTATATTTGTGAATATATGAGTGCAAATGAACAAAGCATGCACGAAGAGAAATCTGAAAAAATAACTAGTTAAGAGTTTATATGTTTTACACACTGATAAAATTTAAATCTAGAAAAACTCAAAATAACAAAGTTGTAGGTCTCTTTAACATCTTTCCAAAAAATCTTATATCACCTAATTCCGAGGTCGAATGAGAAAGTTATAGCCAAAATACCAAAGATTAATTTCCTCGTTTTTACAAAAATATCATCTTTACATTAGAGTTTCAAACCCTAACATCCCCTCTTCCTCTCTCTCAAACCCTAGCTCTAAAGTTGAGTTTTTGGGAGAGTTTGTGAGGAGAACATCGAGAAAAAGTCAGGATTTTTGGTGTTTGGCGATGAGGTAATCACTTGTTGTTGTTTTCAGAGGCTTGTACACGTGCAAAGGAAAGATCATCTATGTCCAAACCTTTCCCTTGAATAAAATCATGTTTTTAAGAGATTTATATGTTTAACTTTATGTTTTAGGGTTTAAATCTAATGTTAAACATGTTATATATAATGTTTATGATTAAATCTTATGTCAAGAACAATAGAACAAATCTGAAAATGAGATAACAACATGATTATGATCATTAGGGTTTACTTTAAAGAGTTAATTATAGTTTAATATAGTTTATATGATTTAGATTTTTGAAATAAACAAGAATTATGTTATTTTGCATGTTAAATCCTAGATCTATGTGTTCGTGTGTTTCTTCTTGTTTAAACAAACTCCTGGTTAAGTATTCATGATAATGGAATCGAGTTTTAATTGTCTAAGTTAAAAAAAACCTAAGTTTTGAAGAAAAACAGTCGAAAAATCCAACCTGTGCAGATTCGGTCTGATGAGTCGACTGATGATGTCCATCAGTCGACTGACGTGATTAGTCGACTGATGGCAAATCTTTATATGACTGATGGCGTGTTTCCCTTGTTGTTTGAGTGACCTTATCAGTCGACTGAATTTTGTGTGTTTGAACCTATTTGCATACGGGTTCTTTTGGCGTGTATTTTGTGCAAGTCGTGAGCTGATATTCATGCGTGGTTCTAGGAGTACACATACGTGGTTCGAGTATGCATGATTACATTGTTTGGAATATCCAAATAGGTTACAATCATTAAGAGTAATGATTAATATAGTATATACATTATAGTTATGAATGGTTGGGTGGGGTTTTAGTCGGGTCCTGAAATGAGATCACGGATGGACTACACTTCGAGTGCTTTATTAGTCGGGTCTTGTAATGAGACCACAGATGGACTATACCCCTTACCAGTCTGCATGGACATGCGCAGAGGTTGATATACCTAACAATTGGTCTACATGGTTATGCGATGAGTGATTATACTTAGTTATTGGTCCGCATGGGAGTGTGATGAATTGACATACTTAGTTATCGGTCCGCACGAGAGTGCGATGAACTTGTATATCTAGTTATTGGTCCACACAGGAGTGCGATGATTTGACATATCTATTTTACCAGTCTGCACGATGGTGCAATGGGTTGAAGAGTTCTAGAGAAGGACGATTTGATAAATAACCTAAGTGTAGGTGAATATTGACATCATCGATATGATCCATTATGAAGGTATTTCACAACTTCATTACACGTACGTGATAGTATATCGATATCAGTTTTGTCTACTAAGGGTAGTATAAGGAGTTGATATGACATTTTTGGAGATGTATAATGTAGTATTTCCTGCATTATCTTTCTTATTTTTATTTATTCATAGTTTTGGAGTTAATACTTAGCGATTCACAATATGAGACATATGGTATATACATGCGGGTTTCATTGTTTGGATTATTTTGCTCGACGCACCAGTCTCGTGTTGTGAGTTTCTAAGTATTAACCCCAGTTTAGTACAGGGTAAATGAACTGGGTAGACTATGCATTTATATGTAGAGCCTCCATCATACTTAGTAGCCCTTCCCTTGGGGGCGGATGGAGATGATCTTGCTAGCGCTCTGACACTGTGGTTTTTTACTTCTTTTCAGGTAGCGAAGCAGAGTTTTGGAGAGCCGCAAGTTGATGGATTTTCAGCATAGTCGCCGTCATATATGTTTAGTAGTTCTGCTCCGTAGATGTTTAGTTTATATTTCTAATTGATGTTTAGATTTGCATTACATTTTGAGAGCTGAGAGAGCTTATGTACTTTTTAGTTGACTCTAGTAGTTGAGATTTTGGATCATTTATTTTAGATTATTGGACAAATTTTCTTTTATATCTGTTTGTACATGTACTGTCTTATTTGATTCCACTGAAGAGATATTTCTGTGATGGTAAAACATGTCATTGCACTGTATAGGTGCATGGCAGGTTTAACATCCTTGGTTTCATCCTGGACTACAGTCTTGTTTGAAACCCAGGGGCGTCACAGTTAGTATCAGAGCTCTAGTTCCAGCATCCTTAGGACCATCCTGTATCGAGTCGTGGAGCTAGGATAGAGTTTCATAGGATTCATGTATAGAGTCCATTAGGAATTCCTAGAATGAGTGAGGACGTTATATACGTATATTCGAAAATTATGAATTTTTTTATGACTACATTACTTTGATTGAAAAGTATTTGCGTGAATACTATGTGATATGTTATGTTATGTATATATCTTTGCGACCTCATTTACTGTATCCATTAAGCTCTCCTCTTGATATTATAAATGTTAGGATGAGGATGTGGTCGAGAAAAAACTTGTACCCGAAGAGCTGGGCAAGCAGAGCCCGAGCCGCAGCAGGCTCCACAATATCTGATCGACTTCGTAACGCTGATCACGGAAGTCCCGAGCCGCAGCAGGCTCCACAATATCTGATCGACTTCGTAACGCTGATCACGGAAGTAGAGGCTAGCAGATTTTAGTCTTAAGGGTGATGTAGGGGGTTGGTATCGCCTTCAATTTACTCCGGAGTAGAGGATGACCCTTACTTGGGCGGATTAGGTCTACTTCTTCGATAAGCAGTATATGTCGGTTGTAGGCGTATAAAACTGCTTATAGGTCCCTTAACACAGCTCGGCATGGTGATTCGACAAACCAACGAACCATCGGGCAATATATCCAAGCATGATCGTTCGACCACAACACCGAAGCGGATTTACTGCCAAATCAGGATCCGGACTACCAAATCAGAGTCCAGATCAACAATGAAGTTCGAATAAACCGCAAAACCGGAAAATGGCACAAAACCAAACACCGGGGGGGGGGGAAAATTGTAGGTCTTTTCATCATCTTTCCAACGCATCTTGAATCACCTCATTCCGAGATCGGACGATAGAGTTAAAGGCAAAACACCCGAGGTAGTACGAAATTGCTCGCATGGCTGCGAGCCACCCGGCCGAGCCACCCAGATCTGGGCCCAGATCTGAGCCCAGATTTGGATTGAAATGCCTATAACTAGAGAAGGAGGGCTGATTTTTGAGAGGATTGGGAACTTTTGAGGTGAAACTCTACCGGATTAAGAACTGAACTTCAGAGTTTTGGAGCTTTGAAGACTCGGACTTTTCAGATCTGGTTCTTGGCGATCATGCACGTCAAATAAGGCAGGAGTTCGAGATAGATCAGATGTAAGATCCACACGGTCATCCTCCGGATCAAAACTTGGTTTTTGATCCCGAGAATAGTATCGATTTCGCTTGGTCGATTTCGATTACTTAGGGCTATTATTTCCTTGGTGAAATAATACCCCCAGCTATTATTTCCTTCGTGAAATAACACCTGTCATACCGTGTAGATCCGACCGGATCAAGATCACGCGGTGGTCCACGGAATAACCCCAGCGTAGGCAAAGAACCCACACAAGCAAGAGACCGCAAAACAAGATCTTGTGATTTGTTCGAGAAAAGGAAAGTTGTAATTTTTCTTTTTTCTTTGATTTTGTTGTAACCGGATCTTATAAAACGACCGGATCTTTTGTAACCGATAAACTGTTGCTTAAGAAAACAATGACGTCAATAAAAACGATTTTCCCCGCGAACAATTTGACGACCACAGTGGGAGCCACCGATCTTGCTGCCGAGATCATTGCGTCGCAGCCGCGGATCTCGATCCCGGTCGAGGAGGAGGTCGAGTATGAATTCGACCAACAAAAGTTCGAGGAATATCTGTCATCCTCGTCTGGATCCACCTCCCCCCGCAAGTCCAAGAAGTTCTCCTCCAGGAGAAAAGTTCGTTGGTATGAAGAAGTGCAGAATGCCAACGAAGATCTCACCCCAATTGATGCCAAAGATGCATCGGGTGAAACTCCACCGACCTCCAACCAGGTCAAATTTGTTCTCGCCAATTCCTCTGCCACTGAGGGCGTAGTGACTCTCTCAAAGAGAGCCCGCCAGAGGCGACATCAACGCCTGGCGCGACAATTCGCAAAGGCAATGGAGTCCACTGACGGAATCCGCTATAACGCGGATCTGAAGAACAGGAGAGGCAAACAGCCTCAACAACCAATGAATGATAGCTCCTCCAAGCCACCAACGAATGAATGGATCCATGTCAAACGAAATCGTTCGACACTTGATGAGCGCATTCGCAAGCGCCGCACACTATCAGCGCAAACACAACCTCAAGTCCAAGAAGCCCGCAAAAGACTGCAGAAGGAAGTGGCCAAAAAGCCACCACCAACCCGCCAAGTATGGAGGCCGAAGTTTGAAGCGGCGATTCAGGCTAAAGAGCAACTTTTGCAGCCTTCAGCAAAAGTTCAACCTCCGGCGAACCAACCTAAATCGCCAATAATTCCCATAGCTACTCCGGGAGATCACGTAGAATCATCCCAAAGAAAGAAGTCAGTTTTGGAGCGCCTCGGTCCACTTCCTGATGGACGATGCAAAGCTCCAGTTCAAGAACGTTTGGGCCCGATAAAGAAGCCCCGAACGACTCAACATGCTGGGAGTCACCGCCACCCTCAACATGACAAAGAGATCAGGGCAGCTAGGCGCACCAATTTGCGCATTAAAGTCTAAGAGCCCGCTGAGAACTCACACCCACAAAGGCATGCTTCGAGGCGCGTGACTCTTGAAAGCCCAAAGAAGGCAGTTCGCCCTCAGAAGGAAACATTGTCGTTTGATGATGATAGCGTTATACCTAAGAAGTCATGCCAACACACGATAGGTTACTCCGACCTTCAAGCAGACGAGTTGTACTATCGTGTTGGGGGTACGAGTAAAACCAGGAAAAGGAGTCCTCGAGAACTAGAAACTCAATGCCCCTGTTCCAAACTCATTTGGGCAGTATTGTCTGAGTGTAACTGCATCAAGACAGTCCCTGAAAGAATTTTGGTTTTCGAAAGACTCAGTACCGAAATGCCAAAACCAAGGCATAGGCGTTTTCGACAAAGAAGAACGGTGGTTGAAGATGGAGAATTTTTGAGGGTCACCACTAATATGACCAGCAAAGGGACATCGGCACGGGATAATCCCAAGTCGATTCAGGAAGCACCCCGGCGTATAACACGTCTGCAGTCCAGAGCCATCATACGAGCAACTTATGGTAGGATTCGGACAAGATTACCTTCAGAAGATAAAGAATCGGATGCCAGCTCTGCGGTCGCATCAGATAATACAGTATCCAGCGAGGGACAACCCTGCGAGTCACTTATGATAAGTGCAGAACAAGTCAAGATGCTCGAAGAAGCCATGGCTAAACAACAGGAGAGCTTCAGGTTCGAAATGCAGATGGCCATGCAGAATATGAGAGAAATACATGACCAACAAATCCAAGCACTAACAAACCAGCAAGGCGAACCAAGTCATCGTAACCAGGTTAATCAGGAAGATGAGGACACAAATGCGAATGAAGCTCATAATGCCAATAATCCTCCCGTCAATGCAGGGGGTGGTAACGAGAATGCTAGCGAAAACACAGGTGAAAGTTTGAAGATCAAAAACCTCGAGAGCAAAATCAATACGTTGATTTCCGCTCAAGAGATGAAGAAGACGGGCATTCCTTGTCCATACCCAAGAGAATGAGAATCAATCCCATATCCGGCGAAGTTCAATCTAATTAACTTCACGCCGTTTGATGGGAAGGGTTCACCGACTCAGCATTTGATTTACTTCAAATCACACCTAGGGGTTGTCTCTGGCAACAAACCTCTGATGGTACGGTCCTTCGTTTGCACTCTTCGTGGAGCCGCCTTTGATTGGTATCGTCGCCTCAAGCTAGGAAGCGTGAATAGCTGGGACGACATGGAGACTAAATTCCTCACTAACTTCTTTGATGACGACACCGAGATATCCATCGGGTCGTTGCTTGACGAGAAACAAAAAGACGGGGAATTGGTTGATACATTCGTCAAAAGGTTCCGGAACAAGGCGATAAACTGTCGGGACCCGATCACTGAGGAGTTCATTCTCCAGACTTGCCACAACAACCTTGCATTGGATGTGTTGGAATCAATGGGGATAGCACCGTCCAAAACATGAAAGGATTTGAAGGTTAGAGGAGAGCAAGCCGAGCGATTCCTCAGAAGGAAGAAGGCGGAAAGAGGCTAACAAGCGACGAATGCTCCACAGCAGAATTTCGTCCCACGAGGGAAAGATAAGGCACATGCTAATGCAGTTGATGCTAATCAAACTTTCCAATTACAACCTCAGCAATAGCAGCAGCAACGAGCACCACAACAATCGCAGTCGCAATGGAAACAACGGCCTCAGAAGCAGAAATCTTCGGAGCCAAGATTTCCTAAAGTGTACTCCTTCAAAGATGACGAAGTTCCCACCATCTTTAAGTACCTGTTGGAAAATAACAAAATCCAGCTGCCGTCGATTGTGGATCAAGATGGGGCTAGCAACGTGACGGATCCGAAGTATTACGCATACCATAGAGCGGTCCATCACCCTACAAAGTCATGCTACCATCTCAAGGATAAAATCCAGGCATTAATTGATGTAGGTGTCATAACCCCGAAGCCGCCTAAGAATGTCGGAGCAAATGCAGTATCAATCAGCTTTGGATCAGTGCCCATAGCATGGTTTGAACCAGAACACATCACCAAAGTAGGAATGAAGATAGTGAACGACGACCCACATGGACAGCGCCAAAAAGGACCTGTGCCACACACAGCCCCAAACGGCAAAATACTCTGGGTCCATCCTGATCTTATTGAAGACGATCAGTAGGCGACTTCCTCGACCAGAAAGGGTAAGGGCAAGTCCTGCAATGCTACCTCCGCAATCTTCGAAGAGGATGGTAATGAAGCTCCTACCTTCCCGCTCTCCGAATAAGAACAAGAAGTCTTTGCCACTAGAAGCGGAAATCAGTATCACTTCAACTATCCATCACCTAGTGATCAGTTAGCTGAGCAGGGGGTGACTAAGCTGGGACCAGCCAAAACTCTCACGGAGCTGGGTGTGATTACGACTCCTAGACCGGTTGAAGAAGCTCGACGATAGCTGGTTATTAAACAGAAAGAAAAGAGGTCCCAGGAAGTTCAGAATCCGAAGCAGTCTCGTTTCAATCGTCTGATTGGAAGAGATAAATCAGAAAGCTCGAACACTCCGCACAGCTTCGATATTATGGCTCAACTGGCTAACATTCCAGCACGGATAATATTGTATGAGTTGCTACGGTTGTCTAAAAAAACCAGGGAAGCCTTGCAAGAAGCCTTGGCCAATTCAGAAGTGTTCCTTACTCAGATCAAGCCGGTACCTGAAGAGCCAGAACAGTTAATTCAACACTGTAATATAGCG
This sequence comes from Asparagus officinalis, assembly GCF_001876935.1. NCBI lineage: Eukaryota > Viridiplantae > Streptophyta > Magnoliopsida > Asparagales > Asparagaceae > Asparagus > Asparagus officinalis. The sequence goes on from NC_033797.1 coordinate 107,568,936, forward strand.
GCTAAAAACCTTCCCTGCATTACCTTCACCAAAGAGGATATGCAGACGAAGAATTCGAACCATGATCGACCCCTATATTTCATTGGGTACATTGGCTCCAGCAAAGTCAACCGAATCCAAGTGGATCCGGGTTCTGCTGTGAGTATTATGCCGCTTCGCTTGATGCATATCCTCAGCATTCCAGTTAGTAAGTTGGCGTCCACAGGCACTGTTATCACCGAAGCCGGACTTGATTACAATGGAGGTTTTGTTTTAAACGACATTGTACCCTTTGTAATCAACCTTGACGATGAACAATCGTCAGATGGCAGTTGTAACTGGCAACTTGCCAATAATGAAATAAATAACAATTTAGAGTACTCACTGTCTCTTGATGATGTGATAAAAGAATTGTATAATAATCCCGATTTATATATGCCGCTTCGATCGTCCTATATAGCAAAGGAACGCCTCCAACATTCTTTCGGAACAACCCTGGTCATCCCGACCAAAATAGGAGGCGAAAAAGAAGTGATTTACGGTAAAGGAAAAAGCTCTCCATTACCAGATCATTTCTTAAGGGAAGATGAGAATGATGACAAACCGGGTCTGCATTTATCTAAGTATAGTTCGGAAGCACGCAAACTCATGGAAAAACAGTGATATGATTTCACACTCGGAGAAGGTTTATACTTCGATCGAGGTTCCCGTATTCCAGCCAAAGCGGCATATATACTAAAAGGGAAACTGGATGATTATTATAAATTCAGACGAGGATTAGGGTATGTCTCTTCTTCAGAAGACGAATGTTGCTGGTTAATCAATAACCAATCATCTGAGCAAGACAAAGGTGGGTACCCGTCGGATTCCTCGGAATGGGATTCCGATACAAGTCTGGGGGAAGTATTCAAAGCTCTAATAACGAACATGGCTACAGCTGATCCGTCCACAATGGAGAACGACGATCAAATGCCAACATGGGAAGACTCATGGGTTCATCACCTGAACATGCAGTATGGTGATAGGTTTGAACAGAGGGAACCCCCCACTGAAGATAAAATAATCCAAATTAACATGGGCGACGAGGCCAACCCAAAGCCTATATTCATCAGCGATGGTCTTCCCTCAAATGAGAAGGAGGAATTAATTGCTCTCATCAGGGAATATATTGACGTCTTCGCTTGGAACTACGAAGATATGCCAGGGCTCGACCCCAATGTGGCAATGCACCGCCTCGATATCAAGTCGGATGCTAAACCTATCAAACAATAGCGAAGACGGTTTCGTCCGGAGATTATGGAAGCCATTGAGGCAGAGGTTAAGAAATTGATCGAATCAGGATTTATCCGAGAGGAGAAACATCCAGACTGGCTAGCCAAAATTGATTTATCCGAGAGGAGCAACATCCAGACTGGTTAGCCAATATTGTTCCACTCATGAAGAAGAACGGTAAAATCCGGATTTGCATCGACTTCAGGGACCTGAATACGGCATGTCCAAAAGACGACTTTCCTCTCCTAATCATAGATGTCATTATCGACAATACGTGCGGATTTGAGAGAATGTTTTTTATGGATGGTTTTTTAGGATATAACCAAATCAAGATGCACCTAGATGACGAGAAGCATACAGCGTTCAGAATGCCCCTTGGTGTCTTTTGCTACACGGTGATGCCTTTCGGTCTAAAGAATGCAGGCGCCACGTACCAGCGAGCAATGACTAAGATTTTCCAAGAACATCTCAGGAAAATAGTCGACTGCTACATTGATGATTTGGTTGTAAAAATTCGCAACAAAGAAGATCACATCAAGGACTTGAAGACGATGTTCGATCTCATGCGGAGTCATCAATTGAAGATGAACCCCACTAAATCCTTCCTTGGAATGTCCAACGGAAAATTTCTTGGATTCGTCGTCACCACTAAAGGTATATATATCGATCCTGATAAGGTGAAGGCGATACATGAACTGCAACCCTCTAGAAATCTAAGAGAACTCAGAGGATTGCAAGGGCGTTTAGCTTACATCCGGCGGTTCATCTCAAATCTTTCTGGGAAGTGCCAACCATTCTCTAAGCTAAACAAGAAAGGTGTGTCATTTATTTGGGACAACGCTTGCCAAAAAGTACTCAAAGATATTAAAACATATCTGACGAATCCTCCTGTTCTCGTTGCACCAAAATCAGGTAAACCGTTCTTGATTTACCTCAAGGCGATGAACCACTCGATAAGTGCTTTACTAGCATAAGACGATGATAACGGTCACGAACAGGCAATCTATTATCTAAGTCGGACCTTGGTAGGCACCGAGTCTCGATATCCGATGATTGAGAAAGAATGCCTCGCATTGGTATTCGCAATGCAAAAGATGCGGCATTAAAAAAGCACTCGAAGATATCAAAACATATCTGACGAATCCTCCTGTTCTCGTTGCACCAAAATCAGGTAAACCGTTCTTGATTTACCTCAAGGCGATGAACCACTCGATAAGTGCTTTACTAGCATAAGACGATGATAACGGTCACGAACAGGCAATCTATTATCTAAGTCGGACCTTGGTAAGTGCCGAGTCTCGATATCCGATGATTGAGAAAGAATGCCTCGCATTGGTATTCGCAATGCAAAAGATGCGGCATTACTTGGTTGGACAGACAATTTACGTCATTTCTAACGTTAATCCAGTTCGAGTATTTATGATGCAACCAGCCTCTATGAATTGGCGGTTAGCAAAGTGGGCCCTTCTCTTGTCCTAATATGATTTGCACTTCAAACAGCAGAAGTCGATCAAAGGACAAGCGATTTGTGATCTTTTGGCGGCAAACCCGACAACGGATACAGTAAAAGTATATGATGACTTGCCGGATGAAACCCACGAGGTTAACACCACATCGCACCAACAAGTATGGCAATTATACTTCGATGGTATTTCGAGGGTAGTTAATAGGGCAATAACCCCCGGATGTTCTAAAGTCTCCTCCGGAGTTGGAGTTGTCTTAGTTTCCCCGGGGAAGCATGTGATGCCTCGGGCTTATTCACTGACTAGTCCATGTTCCAATAATGTAGCCGAGTACAACACGCTTCTCATTGGACTCAGTTTCGCCAAAGAGCTGGGGGTCGAATATCTCGAAGCATTTGGGGATTCTCAATTGATAGTCAACCAAGCCCGTGGAGAGTATGAAGTCAGGAACTAAGACCTGATCCCGTACCACCAGGAGGCCATCAAAATGGTAGATTCTTTTGAAGAATTCTTTATTGAATACATCCCTCGTCTCCAGAATGCTTATGCGGATGCACTGGCAGCACTAGCGGTATCACTTGCGCAACCTCCCGAAACTGAACTACTAGTCACAGTAAGGACGCATCAACTCAGCATACCCATATACAATATGGATATTGAAGAGGAAGATGATAGAAACATAAGCGCCAAGGAGGTGAATTCAACTCAAATTGGGTCTGAGTCCCGAGATTGGCGTTTTCCTATCATTGACTACGTTCAATATGGTATTTTGCCAGAGGATGTAAAAGAAAGGGAATCAATCCGCCGAAGAGCACCAAGATTCTTCTATAATACCGAGACCCATACGTTATACCGTAGAGGGTACGACGGTCTTTTACTCCGATGCCTTTCGAACAAAGAAGCACAATCCGCCGAAGAGCACCAAGATTCTTCTATAATACCGAGACCCATACATTATACCGTCGAGGGTACGATGGTTTGTTACTCCGATGCCTTTCGAACAAAGAAGCAGAAGAAGTTCTTAAGGAAGCACACGAAGGAGAATGTGGTGCGCATCAGCCCGGTCCCAAACTGTATGATCGCATCAGAAGAATGGGATATTTTTGGCCAACAATGGTTCATGATGCAATCGAATACGCCCGAGAATGTCATGCCTGTCAAGTACATACAAATTATATGCACCAACCACCAGAGCGTTTACACACGTCAACCACATCTTGGCTGTTCGAGACATGGGGTATGGACATTATCGGTCCTATTTTTCCCCCTTCAGTCAAAGGTGATCGATTCATCCTCGTAATCACGGATTACTTTTCAAAGTGGGCTGAAGCGATTCCGCTTGAAGAAGTGAAGACGAACAACGTCATCAATTTCATCAAACATCATGTCATATACCGACACGGCGTGCCAAGACGGATCATTTAAGACAACGGTCCACAGTTCATAAGCAACGCTTTCGTCAGGTTTTGTGACAAGTTCAAAATTCAAGATGTTTCATCAACAGCTTATTATCCCGCTGCGAATGGATTAGCTGAGGCGTTTAACAAGACGATCATTAAGATACTATCAAAGCTCGTGAAAACCAATAAACGAGACTGGGACAATAAACTCGGTGAAGCACTCTGGGCTTATCGCACCACCATACGCACACCTACAGGAGCTACCCCATAAGGCAATTAATGCCAATAAATGGGAAGTTCCTGAAAAAGTACTATCCCTAGTATATTCAGGATAACCCATTTACCGGGAAGTTCCTTGAAGAATATTACACTTAATATTCTAGAGGATAACCCAAAATCATTTTCACCACCAAAATCCCTCACTGATCAATTTCAATTGACAGCGAGTCCACCAAAAATGTCTTTCTAGCCCAAACCACCAGCAAATTCCCCTCTTGACTCTTTCCATGAACAAGAGGTCCACTTTCAGTTCAGAGTCCCCTTTCGATAAACGAAAGAACTCCCTTCTTTTTTCTCTTTTGATAAGCCTTCTCATGGTTATAACCGAAGTTGAAATTTCACCTCGATAAATGAGAAACTCATCTTCAGTTTAGATAACCAATCCTATAAAAGGTAAGTTTATCTAGATCTTCCAAGATTATCGGAGTGGAGATCCCACTTCTAGTTTCTTTTGCGCTGGAAATAGAATATAAAATTCTTCCTTTCCAGAATCAAGGAATAGAATATAAAATTCTTTCTTCCTTGTATTCGGGTTCGCCTTCACCCTAAAAGAAGACCGAGAAATAGAATATAAAATTCTTCCTTTCCCACACCAACCTTTTCCAAGAATTTGTCAATCTAGGATTCATCCTAGGAAGTTTATCCCGAATCCTAAGCAGGGATAAGTCTGCGCCTAACACGCGCTGCCGGTTTAGTATTTCTCTGTAGAAAAAGACACCAGAGTTCGATTCTGGGGTATTCTATCCTGAAACCTAAGCAGGGATAAGTCTGCGCTTAACCCGCGCTGCCGGTTAGTTCTTAACCGTTAAAAAGAACATCCGCCCACATATTCAATATTGTGGTAGGTTGTTATTAATAACACCAAAATCCATGCCTTACACGTATGGGGAATTTCATCCTGAATCCTAAGGAAGGATATGCCGACGCCTAACACGCATCGCCGGGTTAGTCTTTCTCCGTAGAAAAAGATACCAGAGTTCGATTCTGGGGTGTCTTGTCCTGAAACCTAAGTAAGGATAAGTCAGCGTCTAATACACGTTGCCGGGTAGCTTATTCGCGTAACAATGTTGAAGCCAATGTATTCGACATTATAGCACAAAGTCTCGGAGAATTCACTCTCTTAGCACAACGTTACATGCAGAACGGATTTAGACAATCCGCATGCTAGCCCGATTCAAACGGTAGTCGGTAAAGGCTTATCAAACCCGTTGAAGGCTGAGGGTTTGCCAAAAATCCTGTGAGTATTATGTAACACGTGTCGCCGGGTAGCCTATTCCCGTAACAAATGGTAAAGCCTATGTATTCAACATCATAGCACAAAGTCTCAGAGAATTCACTCTCTTAGCACAACGTTACATGCGGAACGGATTTAGACAATCCGCATGCTAGCCCGATTCAAACGGTAGTCGGTAAAGGCTTATCAAACCCGTTGAAGGCTGAGGGTTTGCTAAAAATCCTATGAGTATTATGGTCAATCATTTCAAACAGAATGAGAAATCACAATAAAGATAAAGATAAAACCATTTCCACTAAGAGGATCAAAAGTCAAAATATTCAGTAAATGAAATCATACATCAAGCCTATGGCTAAAAATCTGCTGACTAAACTTAGACAGCTTCTCATCATAAGCTTGCCTAAGCTCATCCTGCAATTCAGCTCTGATGGACTCTTCAGTGGTGGCTAAAGTCTTCACAACAATCTCCTCCGTCTCGACCAGCTTCTGCTTTAAGGATTTCAACTCCTCAGATAAGGCAGTGTGAGCTTGCTGATCCTGTACCTTCGTCATCTTAAGGATACTCAAAGTCTCCTCTTCTTCATGAAGTCCTCTTCAGAACTGTTCTATCTTGGTCTCGCAAGAGGCAATAGAAAGGTCAAGATCGTCAAGTGAAGATGATCTAACGGCAAGGTTAGCCTCAACTCGGTCTACCCGATCCCGCTGCACCTGAATCTCGAGCTCAGCAAGAACTCGAGTATCGCGCCATGTCTATAAACGAGTATTCAAATTGGCAGCAATAAATGAAGAGGCACCTGCATTCTGGAGCTCACGTAACATCTGAAGCTCATGCTCCAAGCAATCAAGGTCATCAATTATAGCCTTCGCCAGATCCGGATATCCTGCATCCCTTATTGAATTTATTTTGGGATCAAGGAAAGGCTTAAATTGGTGAAGGAAAAGTCCGCCGTGGAAGAGTTTGCCAATCATAGTATTCACGAAGGAGAAGAAGGAACAGACTTCTATACAGATGACGATCTTTTCAAGATCGTTGTCTGATAATAACTCCTTCACGAGGACATGAAGCCGAGAAGAAAGCCTTACACAAAAAGGGGGAAATCCGTCAAAAGCCTTAATAAGGAAATAAATAGCATTTCTCAGTTGCTTAATTTATACCTTCTTCCCCTTGAGTCACTGGGGGTAGTGGAGGTGTAACCGTTGTGGATGTATCAGCAGATGTAGTTGGTCTCACAGCCGGCTCAACAGGACCAGTCTCGACAAAAGCTTCTGTCAAACACAAAACATAATTCTCAGATGCATCACATTATAGCTGCATTAGTCAAAAATTGGCTAGTCCTATAATTAACTTGAGAAGAGGCACGTACCTTCAAAAGGATCATCCTCGGGATTCTTAGGGAGTGTAGACTCAGGAAACATATCTTCAGGCATTTGGTCATCAATCTGAGGAGAGCCATACATGAAGTGGAGCATAGGAGTGTCAACAAGAAAACCTTCCTCGTCAAAATCATCAGTCGAAAAATCTGACACAAGAAAATATAAATGTGAAAGAATAATAAAGAGACTACGACAAATGGAAATGAGTTACCTCTTATGGGTGTGTTAGCCTCTCTATTCCCAAGATCCATGTTTGCCTCCTGTAATTTATCTAAAAGAGCAGGAATCATAGGTGGATGTTGGACGAATTTTAGGATTTGAAGGAGTAAGGATGCACGGGGGAAGAGAAAAATTCAAAAGAGGGAGAAAGTGGGGCCGACCCTAAAGAGAAGAAAAGGGGGCTCTTTTATAGTGTTGAACCAGCCTTGAACCAGACCAAACCAAGCTGAACTAGCCTGAACCAGGCTGAACCAGTCCTGAACCAGTCTTGAACCAGGTTGAACCAGTTCTGAACCAGTTTGAACCAGATTTGAACCAAAATTCAAATTGGAGCTGAACCGAGTGTGGAAACGACTTAAAATCGACCGACGGTTTAGCCCCTTATTTATTCATTCCTCTCCCATATATTCAGAAGGGTCAGAGGATTTTTTGAGCCTAATTACTGCCTTTTTTGGGTCATTATCAGGCCGGTTTAGCTCATTCGTAGTACTCTAATAATGTATACGAGTATAAACTATTCCCTATTTTTGTTGAGAAGTTTTTGGAGAGTATTTTTCTAAAAATATTCTTAAGGATAACTCAACAACACTCCGAAAAGTATAAGAGTATAAACTACTTCTCAAGACTCCAGCAGACGTACGAGTATAAACTGTGTCAAACGCCGGACAACGCGTTGCGAATAAAGACTCAACGCCAACAATCGATGGTCGGTTCTATGTTGAAACAACAAACACGAGATAAAGATAAGAAAATCAGGAAATGACTTCAAGTTCAAAATTCCGATAACGGTCAGACAATAAATACAGCACCGGAACCCTTGCAGACATTCGACAAAGCACCGAATAGCCTGGAGGATTGAAGGAATCAAGAATAGAAGCCATTCCAAAGTCCCGTCATACCGATTGAAGGTTGAGACAATCATATCCAAAGTATTCCAGACTCTTCTATAAAAGAATGAGACTGAAATACTTTGGAGGGGGTATCTGTAGGCGTATAAAACTGCTTATAGATCCCTTAACACAGCTCGGCATGGTGATTCGACAAACCAACGAACCATTGGGCGATATATCCAAGCATGATCGTTCGACCACAACACCGAAGCGGATTTACTGCCAAATCAGGATCCGGACTGCCAAATCAGAGTCCATATCAACAATGAAGTTCGAATAAACCGCGAAACCGAAAAATGGCACAAAACCAAACACCGCGGGGGTTCGGCCAAAACCGAGCCACCTCTCGGTGGCTCGGTGGCCGAGCCACCTAGGTGGCTGAGCCACCTGGGCTGAGCCACCCGAGCCACCTAGGTGGCCGAGCCACCTGGCCGAGCCACCCAGATCTGGGCCCAGATCTGAGCCCAGATCTGGATTGAAATGCCTATAAATAGAGAAGGAGGGCTGATTTTTGAGAGGACTGGGAACTTTTGAGGTGAAACTCTGCCGGATTAAGAACTGAACTTCGGTGTTTTGGAGCTTTGAAGACTCGGACTTTTCAGATCTAGTTCTTGGCGATCATCCACGTCAAATAAGGCAGGAGTTCAAGAGAGATAAGATCTAAGATCCACACGGTCATCCTCCGGATCAAAACTTGGTTTTTGATCCCGAGAAGAGTATCGATTTCGCTTGGTCGATTTCGATTACTTAGGGCTATTATTTCCTTAGTGAAATAATACCCCCGACTGTTATTTCCTTCGTGAAATAACACCCGTCATACCGTGTAGATCCGACCGGATCAAAATCACGCGGTGGTCCACGGATTAACCCCGGCGTAGGCAAAGAACCCACACAAGCAAGAGACTGCAAAACAGGATCTTGTGATTTGTTTGAGAAAAGAAAGTTGTAATTTTTCTTTTTTCTTTGATTTTGTTGTAACCGGATCTTATAAAAAGACCAGATCTTTTGTAACCGATAAACTGTTGCTTAAGAAAACAATGACGTCAATGAAAAGGATTTTCCCCACGAACACCGGTAGCAGCAAAAGTCGGGAGGGAGTTGGAGCTAGCCTGGCTAGAGCAGGGAGATATGTCTATGACAGACTATGAGAGCAAGTTCATGGGATTGCTCAGGTTTATAGGCATGTGGCAGACTAGTGAGTGGCAGGCTCAGATGTTCTTGATGGGGCTTCGCCCGAGTTTACAACGTTATCTTGTATCCAGATGATTCTATTCTGTACGAGAGGTCACAGATGCTGCCATCTCACAGGAGACAGAGATGACCTTATTTCAGAAGGACAAAGAAGAGAATAGTAAAGCAGGTAGTCTGGACAGGGTTCACATCAGGAGGACCCAAGTAGGATCGTTTATAGGACCAGGAGGACCCCAGTAGCAGGGCAAGGGTTCACATCAGCATGGTTCCCATAAGAAGGGACCGCAACAGGATCAGAGGAGGTGCAGACTCCACGGCGCATATTTTCATTATGGTAAATTTGGCCATAAGGCAGCAGAGTGTCGGGGTGCACCAGTAGGAGGCCATCAGGGCAGAGGCTAGGGTCAGCAGCTACAGAACCGTGGATATGGACAGCAGCAACAGAGCCACAGACAGGCTCCATAGCAGCAGGGCCGCGGGTATGGCCAGCAACAAAGGATTGAGGCACCGCCAGCAGTCCCGATGATTGAAGGACATGTGTGACCTATTCAGGAGACACCGTAGGGACAAATAGTCCCATATGTTCTAGAGCATACAACACATCAGCCTTCAGCTGCAGGCAGAGTTTATGCGGTCGTGCCATGTGACCATGGTGTCAGTGGAGCAGTGGTGGAAGGTACGTTCCTTGTGAACACCTTTCTAGCCAATATTCTTTTTGATTCAGGCACTTTGCATTCATTTATCTCCTACGATTTTATGGTTAGACTTCAGCTTATAGCGCAACCGTTAGATATCTCATTATTTGTGTCTACTCCTTTAGGAGATATGTCTCTTTTAGAGAGTGTTTATAGGAGATGTGTCATCAGCTTAGACGATTCCAAATTTGTGATTGATTTGACCGTGTTGCGTATGTCTGAGTTCGATATTATCCTTGGTATCGATTGGTTATCTTCCTACCATGTGAGTATCGACTATTTTGTGAAGACAGTCAGCTTGCGAGCTAGTGAGGGATCCGAGTTGGTGGTTGTGACCTCACAAGGCAACCAAATTACGGAGTCATTTCTATCCTACGTCGAGGAGGTGATGTTGCGAGATCGGGGCGAAGATTTGAGTAAGACGCGAGTGGTCTCAGAGTACCAGGATGTCTTTCAGGACATACTAGGTTTACCTCCTGTGAGAGAGGTCGAGTTTTGCATAGAGTTGCAGCTAGGCACCATATCAATTTCCCGAGCTCCTTATCGTTTGGCTCCTGCTGAGATGAGAGAGCTCCAGATCTAGTTAGATGATTTGTTGTCTCAGGCATTCTCCAGAGTCATTCTCTGGGGGGAGCACCAGTCCTTTTCATGAAGAAGAAGGACGGGAGTATGCGATTGTGCATCGATTATCATGAGTTAAATAAGGTCACTATCTGGAACCAGTATCCACTACCTAGGATTGATAACTTGTTCGACCAGTTGCAGGGAGTGTAGTGTTTCTCAAAGATAGATCTTCATTTCGGTTATCATCAGTTATGGGTTCGGGAGATGGATATTCCTAAAACCGCCTTTCTGACTCGATATGGGTCTTTTGAGTTTTTTGTCATGCTATTTGGGCTGACGAATGCACCAATAGTATTTATGGATTTTATGAATTGGGTTTTTCGTCCATACTTGGACTAGTTTGTGATTGTTTTCATTGGTGATATTCTTATTTATTTGAGGTCGGAGGCCAAGCAAGAGCAGCATTTGCGGTTAGCATTGCAGACTTTGTGGGAGCACCAGTTATACGCTAAATTTAGCAAGTGTGAATTCTGGTTATCGGAGGTTAGATTTTTGGGTTATGTTATTAGCCGAGAGGGCATTACAGTAGATCCGGCTAAAGTAAAGGCTATTCTTGATTGGGATCCACTAAAGACCGTTATTGAGATTTGTAGCTTCTTAGGTCTTGCAGGCTATTACAAAAAATTCATTCAGGATTTCATGAAGATCGTGACGCCACTTACACGCCTTACTAAGAAGGGTGTATAGTTTAATTAGGGCACAGAGTGCAGGAGGCCTTTGTGACATTGAAGGCTAAGTTGACTTCAGCGCCAGTGCTGATGATTTCTAGCAGTGATATGACTTTTGTTGTCTACACTGATGCATCATTATCAGGTTTTGGAGGAGTTTTGATGCAGACCCAGATAGTTGTGGCCTATATTTCAGGGCAGCTCAGAATTTATGAGCAGAATTATCCCACGTACGACTTAGAGCTAGCAGCAGTGGTTTTTACACTGAAGGCATGGAGGTATTATTTGTATGGAGTGCAGTATGAGTTATTCACAGATCACTCACAGATCACCAGAGCTTAAAAAATCTCTTCTCATAGAAAGAACTCAACTAGAGGCAGCGGCGAGGGGTAGAGTTTATTAAGAATTACGAGTTCGCTATACAGTACCATCCAGGAAAGGCAAACGTGATAGCAGACGCGTTGAGCAGGAAGCAACGTCACGGGCTTGCAACTTTGAGGTGTTCATTACATCGAGATCTTTATACCCTCAACCACTATAATTTCAGGCCAGAGATTGGGGAGAGCAGTACTTCCTTAGGAGCTTTATTAGTTTAACCATCTTGGAGCGATAGAGTGATCGGAGCTCAGCTAGAGGACTCTTGGATTCAAACTTGGAAGTGGGAGATTTCTAAGGAACCCCAAGCTGATTTGACTATTAGAGCAGATATAGGCCTTTGTATGAAGGGTCGATTAGTTATGCTGAACAATCCATAGCTCAAGAGAGATCTATTTGATGAGGCACATCGTGGCAGGTATATAGTGCATCCAGGCATGACGAAAATATATAAAGACTTGAAGGGGTATTTCTGGTGGAGTGACATGCGTAGAGAGATTACAAAGTATGTTGCTAAGTATTTTATCAACCAGCAAGTTAAGGCAAATCATCAGAGATCTGTAGGGACCCTACAACTTTTAGCCATTTTCGAGTGGAAGTGGGCAGATATTTCCATGGATTTTATTATAGGGTTACCTAAAATAAAGAAAGAAAATGATTCTATTTGGGTGATAGTAGATCGGTTGACGAGGCACATTTCTTAACTATAAGGACGACTTATACGGTGGATATATATGCGAGGATTTTCATCTGAGAGATCGTTCGATTGCATGGAGTCCCGGAGATGATCACATAAGATCGAGGCTCAGTCTTCACATCCTATTTTTAGAGGAGTTTTCAGGATGCTTTTGGCAGCCAGTTATCATTTAGTAGTGTTTTTCACCCTCAGACCGATGGTCAAACAGAGAGGGTGAATTAGGTGTTAGAGGATACACTGCAAACATGCATGATAGATTTTCAGGGTAGCTGAGAGGACCACATCCCATTGATTGAATTTGTATATAATAATAGTTATCAAGCTACTATCGGGATGGCACCATATGAAGTATTGTACGAGAGGCCTTGCAGATCGCCTATATATTAGGCAGAGCCAGAGGATAGCCTATTGCTTGGGCCAGAGCTAATTAGGCAGACCACAGAGAAGGTGACATTGATTAGAGAGCGTATTCTTGCCGCACAAAGTCGGCAAAAGAGTTATGTAAATCAGCGGAGATGACCACTAGAGTTCCAGGTCAGAGACTTAATTATGTTGAAAGTATCATTGATAAATCGTGTTCAGTGATTTGGTAGACGAGGAAAGCTTGCCCCGAGACATGTTGGTCCCTTTAGGATTATTGAGCGTATTGGAGCTGTTAACTATAGATTAGTGCTTCCAGCATCGATGTCGAGTGTACACGATGTCTTTTATATTTCGATGCTCAAGAATCATTTGCGTGATGAGGAGCAGTAGAGGGTGATTGATGCATCAGAGATCGAGATCCAGTATGACTTGACTACCGTAGAGATCTTGGTATGCATTCTTGCTAAAGAGAATAAAAAGCTTAGAAATAAAGTTATTCCATTAGTGAAAATTCAGTGGAGTCGGCATGGAGCTGAAGAGATTTCTTGGGAGCACGAGGAAGATGTATGTCACGACTACCCACTCCTGTTTGAGCAGGTAAGATGTTGATATTTATATGTACTTATATGCATTAGTAGTTATGATTATATATGCTATTTATCCAAGTTTATACTTAACGCTAGGATGATGGTATTAACACTTGACTCCTAATCATTCAGAACACATGATATATATATGGGGGATTCCTTATTTGGATTTTTCGTCCGACGTACTAGTTCCCTTTAGTTAGGGGTTAAGTGGGGGTATTCGCATTCTACATTGTTAAGTGTAGATATAGCTAGGTTTCACATCCAGAGATTAATGGTGCGAGATGTGTATGTGAGGGTTTTCTTATCTGGATTATCCTCTCAACGTGCTTTTATGGTATTATTAATCTCTAGAATACGATTGCGGAATTTCGGGGATGATATTCTTTTTAAGGGGAAGAATGTAAAACCCTAAAAATTTGAATATTATGTAAAAAATAAAATTAAATATGTTATATTGTGAAAAATAATATATTTTGATGTTTGAGTATGATAGGAATTGATTTGACATCAATTCAATGTATATTTGTGAATATATGAGTGCAAATGCTCAAAACATGCACGAAGAGAAATCTAGAAAAATAACCAGTTAATAGTTTATATGTTTTACACACTGATACAGTTTGAATCTAGAAAATTCAAAAGATAAAAGTTATAGGTCTCTTCAACATATTTTCAACAAATCTTATATCACCTTATTCCGAGGTCGGATGAGAAAGTTACAACTAAAATACCAAAGGTTAATTTCTCAGTCTGTCTAGATTTCCTGGTTCAGGTCAAACGGGTTTATTTGGGTTTTTATATATATATATATATATACATACCTTTGTTTTCATAAAAATTATCATCTTTGCATGAGAGATTCAAACCCTAGTAGCCCTTTTTCCTCCTTCTCAAACCCTAGCACTAAAGTTGAATTTTAGGAGAGTTTGTGAGGAGAACGTTGAGGAAAAGTTGGGACTTTCAGTGTTTGGCGATGGGGTAAGGCTTGTACACGTGCAAATACAAGATCACCTTTGTCCAATTTCCGTTGAATAAAAAATATGTTTTTAAGAGATTTATGTGTTTAACTTTATGTTTAGGGTTTAAATCTAATGTTAAACATGTTACATGTGATGTTTATGATTAAATCTTATGTCAAGAACAGTAGAATGAATCTAAAACTGAGATATTGACATGATCATGATCATTAGGGTTTATTTTAAAGAGTTAATTACAGTTTAATATAGTTTATATGCTTTAGATTGTTGAAATAAACAAGAATTAGGTTGTTTTGCATGTTAGATCCTAGATCTATGTGTTCATGTGTTTCTTCTTGTTTTAAACAAACTCCTGGTTAAGTATTCATGATAATGGAATCGAGTTTTAATAATCTAAGTTAACAAAAATCCTAGTTTTGAAGAAAAACAGTCGAAAAACCCAACATGTGCAGATTCGGTCTGATCAGTCGACTGATGATGTCCATCAGTCGACTGACGCGATTGGTCGACTGATGGCAAATCTTCAGTCGACTGACGGCGTGTTTCCCTTGTTGTTTGAGTGACCTTATCAGTCGACCGATGAGGTTGTCAGTCGACTGATCAGGTTGAATTTTGTGTGTTTGAACCTGTTTGCATACGGGTTCTTTTGGTGCATGTTTTGTGCAATTCGTGAGTTGATATTCACGCTTGGTTCGAGGAGTACATGTACGGGGTTCTAGTAGGCATGATTACTTTATTTGGAATATCCAAATAGGTTACAATTGTTAAGAGTAACGATTAATATAGTATATACATTATAGTTATGAACGGTTGGGTGGGGTTTTGTCTAGTCCTGTAATGAGACCGCGGATAGACTACACTCTGAGTGCTTTAGTCGGGTCTTGCAATGAGACCACATATGGACTATACTCCTTATTAGTTTGCACGGAGATGACTTCGCACAAAAGCACAAAACCACAAAAGCAATCATACAAAAGCACAAAACCTCATAGAGAGCTACAGATATGACTTCACACTCGTAGAGGGTCTTTGTTTCGGTCGAGGTCCGCAAGTTCCACCTCGTATGGCTTATGAACCAAAAGGAAAACCCGATAATTATTATAGCTATAGGAGAGGTTTAGGCTATATCTCCTCGTCCGATGACAAGTGATGTTGGCAAGCCATTGATCAAATAGCTAATAAGGGTAAAGACGGATATTCTTCCTATTCTTCAGCCTGGGACTCCGACGCTAGTCTTGGGGAAATGTTCAAAAGACTGATGTCAAACATGACTACAATTGACTATGCCACCATAGAAGAAGACGATCAAATACCAACTTGGGAAGACCCTTGGGTTCATCACCTAAATATGCAGTACGGTGATAGATTCAAACAAAGGGAACCCCCTACCGAGGACCAAGTAATCCAGGTAAATATAGGTGACGAGGATAACCCGAAACCGATATTCATTAGTGATAGTCTCCCACCAAATGAGAAAGAAGAGCTAATTGCCCTCCTTAGGGAGTACATTGATGTTTTTGCTTGGAACTAGGAGAATATGTCAGGGCTTGATCCAAATGTAGCAGTGCATCACCTCAATATTAAACCGGATGTCAAACCTGTCAAACAATAACAAAGACGGTTTCGTTCGCAAATTATGGAGGCAATCGAGTCCGAAGTTAAAAAGCTTATTGACTCAGGTTTCATCAGGGAAGAGCAACATCTTGAATGGATTGCCAACATTATTCCGGTCCTTAATAAGAATGGGAAAATCAGAATCTGTATTGACTTCAGAGATCTTAACATTGCCTACCTGAAGGATGATTTCCCTATTCCCATCATGGATGTTCTCATCGATAATACATGTGGGTTCGAGAGAATGTCCTTTATGGATGGATTTTTTGGTTACAATCAAATAAAGATGCATCCAAATGATGAGAAGCATACCGCGTTCAAAATAGCCCACGGGGTTTTCTGCTACACAGTTATGCCCTTCGACTTGAAGAACGCGGGTGCCACATATCCAATAGCCATGTTAAAGATTTTCCAGGAGCATCTTCGGAAGACCGCTGAATGCTATGTGGACGATCTAGTTGTGAAGAGCCATGACAAGAATGACCAAATCAAAGACTTGAAGATGATGTTTGATCAGAAGCGGACTCATCAACTGAAGATGAATCCTACCAAATCTTTCCTCAGAATGTCTAGTGGCAAATTCCTTGGATTCGTCACCACTACCAAGGGTATTCACATCGATCCTGATAAAGTGAAGGCAATTAACAAATTGCAACCCCCGAGAAACCTTAAAGAACTCAGAGGGTTACAAGGACGGTTAGCATACATCTATCGGTTTATTTCGAACCTTTCAGGAAATTGTCAGCCATTCTCCAGACTCACAAAGAAAGGTGTATCATTCATATGGGATGATGCTTGTCAAAAGGCATTCGAGGATATCAAAGAATATCTCTCGAAACCTCCTGTACTCGTTACACTAAAATCAGGCAAACCGTTCTTGATCTATGTAAATGCGACGAGCCACTCGTTAAGTGCATTACTTGCACAAGACGATGACAACGGTCATGAACATGCTATATATTACCTAAGTCGAACCCTTGTGGGTGCCAAATCCCAGTATCCAATGATTAAGAGGGAGTGTCTCGCCTTGGTGTTCACAATTCAAAAGATGTGGGATTACTTAGTTAGACAGACTATTTATGTCATCTCCAACGTTAACCCAGTCCGAGTATTCATGAGGCAACCAGCTTTCATTAATTGACGGTTAGCAAAATAGGCCCTGCTTCTATCCCAGTACGATCTGCACTTTAAAGAACATAAATCAGTCAAAGGACATGATATTTGTGATCTACTGGCAGCTAACCCAACTACGGATACTGTCAAAGTATACGACGATTTGCCAGACGAAACCCACGAAGCCAACATAACTTCTCATCAACAGGAATGGTGTTTGTACCTCGATGGTGCTTCTCGAGCTACTAATGTAGCAAGTGCTCTTGGATGTTCTAAGATCTCCTCTAGAGTCACAGTTGTCTTAGTTTCCCCGGGAAAACATATGATGCCTCGAGCCTACTCACTGACCGAGCCGTGCTGAAATAACGTAGCCGAGTATAACGCTGCTTATTGGACTCAGCTTCGCTAAAGTGCTGGGGTCGAGTACCTTAAAGCTTTTAGTTACTCTCAACTGGTAGTTAAACAAGTTCAAGGGGAGTATGAGGTCAGAAAACATGAGTTGATATCATGCCATAGGATGGCCATCGAGATGGCAGAATCGTTTGAAGGATTCTTCATCGAATTCATTCCACTCTTACATAACGCCTATGTGGATGCATTAGCAGCATTAGCAGTATCTCTGGCATAGCCTACCAAAACAAAACAATTCATTATGGTGAGAACTCACCAGCTCTTCATACCAATCTACGATGTAGACGACGGAGAAGAGGATATTAAAGAAGTGTATTCAATCCAAGTTGAGTTCGAATCCCAAGACTGGTGTTTCCCTATCATAGACTACGTCCTACATGGGATTTTACCAGAAGACGTGAAGGAAAGAGACTCAATCCAACAGAGAGCACCGAGATTCTACTATAACACAGAGAGTCGAATGCTATATCGTCAGGGATACAATGGTTTACTTCTACGTTGCCTATCGACTAAAGAGGCAGAAGAAGTCCTTAAGGAGACACACGAGGGGGTTTGTGACGCACACCAACCTGGCCCCAAACTTTACGACCGCATCAAAAGGATGAGATATTTTTGGCCCACCATGATCAAAGATACAGTCGCATATGCCCGAAAATATCACGTGTGTCAAGTGCACACGAATTATATGCACCAACCACCGGAGCATTTAGACCCTTTGGCTACATCATGGCCTTTCGAAACTTGGGGAATGGATGTTGTGGGTCTAATTTTCCCCCCGTCAGTCAAAGGCGACTGATTCATCCTGGCAATTACTGATTACTTCTTCAAATGGGCTGAAGCGATTCCGCTTAGAGAAGTTTAGACGAGCAACGTCGTGGCTTTCATCAAACACCATATTATCTATCAGTATGACATCCCAAGACGAATCATACATGATAACAGTCCTCACTTTGTCAGTAATGCCTTCAACAAATTTTGTGAGAAATTCAAAATTCAAGACGTCTCGTCGATGGCTTACAATCCCACAGTGAACGGATTGGCTGAAGCCTTTAATAAGACTATCATAATACTTTTGTCAAAACTCATGAAGACTAATAAATGAGATTAGGATGATAAACTCGACGAAGCTTTATGGGCCTATCACATCATAATTCGCACGCCTACTGGAGCAACCTCGTATTCTCTAGTGTATAGGAGTGAAGCAGTTCTTCCATTGGAAATTCAAATTCTATCTCTTTGGATCGCTCTTACAATGAAGATGATAACCAAAGAACAACATCGAAAACATCTCGAAGAACTAGAGATGCTTGATGAAAAGCGCTTGGAAGCCCAACAGCACATTGAATTCTATCAATCCAGAATTTCCCGAGCTTTTGACAAAAAGGTTCGACAACGAAGTTTTAGACAAGGGGACTTGGTCTTAGCTGTCCGATGACCAATGATCCTCAATTCCAAGAAGAATGATAAGTTTGAACCCAAATGGGAATGACCATTTGTGGTAGAGATAGTCTATTCGAACGGCGCATATCGCCTTATCACCAAGGAAGGCGTCCGGCTTAAGATGCCGATAAATAGAAAATTCTTAAAAAAGTATTATCCTTAGTACATTCAAGATAACCCATGTATTGGGAAATTCCCGGAAGAATACTACGTGTAGTATTCTTAGGGATAACTCAGTTACTACAAAAATGATAAATAAGAGATCCACACTTGGACTCTGAATGTTCTCAAAGTTGGAACGTATTTTATTGTTGATATTGAATTCACTAACTCACATGAATTCCTTTGCTGAGATGAGATTCGACCATTTTGACAGATTTATCCCTCCTCACAAAATCCCCCACTGATCAAATCAATTGACAGTGGGTCCACCAAAATTTCTATCTACCAATCTTTGATGTCTTTCAAACTTAACAAGTTAAGTCTTGATCACTTAACATCAAAATCTTCCATCGAGTGACTACTACAAATCGGTATTTTTTCACTGCTATCGGTATTACACTCCCACTTCTTTCTTGGTCAAACCTATAAAAGTTAGGGCCAAAGCTAAAATCCCCTCTCGATTCCTTCTATGAACGAGAGGTCCACTTTTAATTTGAGCAATTAAACCTATAAAAGTTAGGATTGCCACTAACCTTAGATAGTTCCCTAATCTTAATCATAAGACAAACTTCCTCAAACTCAAAGATAAAGATATAAGCGTCTTCGGTTTTATTCCCTAAGAATTTTGAAAGCATATTTATATAATGTTGTCTCAGCTCAAAATTAGTTCCATTAACTTTGGGTAGCTTAATGCAAGATAGGATTGCATTCATAGTTAGGTAACAAATATCTTAAAGAACTAGTGGATTAGGATTATCAATATCTTCAAAAATTAGTTCAAAATGAATTAAATGATTGGTATTATCCCTAATCTAACCTTGTATACACAAAGGCAAATTCTCTTTATTTTTTAAATTTATTTAACTAAAAATTCTAAGAAAAATAAAAGTTAGTTTTTTTAAAGGAATACTAAATTTTTTTAAAAGGTAATGAGAAAGAGGAGAAAGATAAAAGAAAAACCTAACTAAAATAAATTAAAAGTTTTCACTTGTGTTAATCACTCCAAATTCTAGGGTTAAGCCTAAACTTTGCTAGACTAGCTCCTTGCCAAAAGCTCCCTTAGTGAAAAAATTGAAGTTTACTCGGTCAGTTAGTCAGGTAAGGATAATACTAGAGGGAGATCAAAGATTAATTAAGTATCTCGTTCTTTACGAAGTGCTTTACACAACTCCTAAACCTTGCCATAGACACCAATAAATTCAAGTAAACTTAAACCGATTCACTTAAAATTTTCTTGTTCATTAATAAGCTCGAGTCCTTAAGGGCCAACGTCTAATGAGTTTTAAGAGACTTGAGTTTGTGTTGTGAGGAACTGGTGATTTGTGGGTTAAGGAAAGGTTAATGAAAGCCCTCATCTTATCTTGATTAATGAGTTTTGCCCTTAAGAATATTTTCAAGTGGTGACAAATCACTATGGTGAATTCCTACTATTATATGCAATGCTCCTAGGAATTGAAAGAAACTACAAAAATGATAAAAAAATAATAATAAAATAAAATCTTTTGTTTTTTAATTAAGGTTAACAATCAAAGAAATGTGAGAGAGGGAGCTCTTGTTTGAATTTACTTTCTTGTTAGGGTGAATTTTATTATGGTCAACAAAAATAAATTTTTTTAAAAAATCTTAATTATCTCTAATTGTGAGAAACTAACTAAAGGGCTAGAATTAAAAATACTAGAAAGAAGAATTACCATAAGAAAATCTTTAAATCCTTAATCTCCAATCATTGGTCTTCAATTTCCAAGTGGTTCCTTCACAAGAATGCACACAAATTAGAGAACCAAAATAAATAAAATCCTACTTATAAGCACCCTCCCGGGTAATGGCACCAAAAACTTGATAGGGTATAAAAGTATACCTCTAAAGTTGCAAGTACACAACTATCAAGTTATAATATAAATAATTATCGATCCTACGAGAAAGGTGTTTGTAGGAGAAAATCAAAATTGGTTCTTATATTGTGTGTGTGACAACTAGGGATGATGAGTGTGGTTGTGGAGAGATAAAAAGAGTGAGGGTGATTGTATGTAAATAAAAATAAAACGAGATTGAGAGGATAGAGATAAAGAGTGGATGTGATAAAGGGTAAATGTAAACAAAACTAACAACAAGGAAAGAAAGAAAGATGAAGGAAATAAAATCATGAAATAAATAAGAGAAAAACTAATAAGGGAAAAAATCAAGAAAGTAAGAGATAGAGGATTCAATTAAAGATATGAGAAATTCAGAATTGAATCCATTAGCTAATCTCACTTATAAAATATGAATCATTCTCTTTTTATCATATTCTCTTTAGATTTATTAAGTATAGACTATGAAAGCACTTAAGAAAAGCACAACCTATAAAATTATCATCCAAGTAAAATTAATACTCATAAAAAGAATAACAACTAAATAGTAATCCTAGAATTCCTTCTACCAAGTAGGTCTTTAGTTGAATATCCAAAATATGATCGTTTTAAGCATAAGAGAATAATTAACAATTTATAAAAGAAATAAAGTTAGCTTTATGCAATTTCTAGAGTTCTCACAAGTTTTAGTTCCACATCTTTTAAAAAAAGGCAATTTCCTAGAGGGTTCTAGCCTCAAGGTGAATAAAATAAAAAAAATAATAATAAAAATAAAAACTAATCTCAAAAGGGTTCTAGCCTCAAGGCGAATAGTGTAAGAAAATAAAATCTAAATTACAAAATAAATTACAAGAAATAAAATCTAAACTATAAAATAGATTGCAAAAATTTAAAGCAAGAAATTAAAGACATGAAAGTAAATCTACTCTATAAGAATGAAAATAAATCTAGCGTAAGAGAGTTCTAGCCTCTTGGCTATTTAAACAAGAAAAGAAAGCAGAAGATAAATTTATTAACAAAAGAAAAAATTTACATCCCATGATGGTTATAGCCTCAAGGTGATAGAAAACATTCATCTTGATCTTCATCTTAATCTCATCTTTATCTTCATAATCAAACAAAGAGAAAAAAAGAAAAATATGAAGAGGTAAAAATATTTTTATTAATTGTAATAAAAAGTTACAATTTGGAAGATCTTCTCAATTAAGAGTAACTCTCCTCTCTAAAAGGAGTTTTTACAAAATATTTCATATTAAAAGCCCTCACCCTCTACCCCTATTTATAGCCCATAAAATTGAATGAGAACCATGAGATTTTACTTGGACTCTAAGAATCAAATCCTAGCCATTAAACGAGTTTGTTACGGATCAATTGTTACCGATTGGAATTCAAAAATTCTAAAAATGTAGTTAGCTCCGTCTCATCGAAGTAGGTGATTTTCATATCATATATGTTAAATTCTGCCTTCTGAATTAAGAGATATTACCATTTCTTTGTGGCTAACATCTTAAACATTATTTTCACTTTATTTCTTTTCATATTTGATCCTTATTTTTTGGCTTCTATAGATTGCTTGGTTTGATCCCTGGATCCAATAAAAGGTTAAAAAATAAGGTAATTTGAGTTCTTTTTGAGATTTTATTCATTAATTTTTTATTAACCTACAAATTAAGCTAAAACAAGTTTATTAGTGACATTTTTATTTAAACAAAATAGATAATGAAGATTAAAAGTGTAATAATAATGTGATTATAATTATTGACTCCTCCGTAGTGAGCAATAGTCTTGTCCCTAATCTTCAATAAATGCTTGCACTATCATGAATCTCCAGCTCACAGTGGCATGCCAAATATCCACATGCTTCAAGTAAGTACCATGCACCAACTTTATCCATAGCATCTCTTTGTTAAGATGAACATACCAAATTAGTCTAAGAGCTACTGCTAAATTCCAAGTTGATGTAGAGTAAATGCCAAATCCACCATATTCTTTATCTAAGAAATTTTTTCCCATTTAACCAAAGGGATTTGGCAAGCAATATAAGTTTTACCTCCACAAGGAATTTCTACAAAGTTCATCAATTTTCTCAAGCACTTTTTTGGGAATAACATAGTTGCTAGTCCAAAAGATCCACGCTAAAAAATAACACTTTTAACCATTTGCACATAGCCAGCATGTGAGATTTTCTTATGCTTTAGTAATTCTAATATTGAGTAGAGATTTTTGAGATATCAGGACTTGCAATCAAGATGAGACAATCACCTACAAATAAGGAGTTTACACAAGTATCTTATTGGTGGACTTCCTTAAAGGAACCCTCAAGTTACACCATTAAATTTCTTTACAGTGTCCTCCACTCTACCACAAAAAATAGCACATTTACTTGGATTAGCCTCTATACCAAAGACTGAGCTAAATTCTACAAGCATTAATAGAGCTTATGCATAGAATAAAGTTTACCCCTTCCAAATAGAAATAGGTTATGAGTAAAAATCACGTAATTGATTTTAAAATTGTCACATTTTGGATGGTAATTAAAATTATTGTCATTCTTTAAAATGTTAAGTCTCCTAGAGAGATATTCCATCCCCATCACAAAGAGGCATTGGGAGAGAGGGTCACCTTGCCTCAAGCTTCTCTCACCCGTAAAGATAATCATGAAGAGTTCCATTGATGGATTTAGAGAATTTAGGCGAAGATATGCATGCCATTATCCAATAAATTAACTTTGTTGAAAACACCAAACAAAAGAGCATATCATGCTGGAAACTCTAACTAATTGTGTCAAATGCTTTTCTAATATCAATGTTAAGCATAACTCTATGGGTTAAAATTTTCCTAGATAGTGGTTGATAAGCTCATGAGCCAAAAGGATGTTATTGGAGACTAATTGGCCCTTTATAAAAGTACTTTCTGCTCATTATCAATAAACCCAATAATAGGTTTTATCCTATTCGCTTGGATTTTTGTAGTGAACTTGTAAAGACAATTGCAACATGCGATTGGTCTAAAATAGAGGGGGGTTTTTAACATTGGATTTTAGGCATCAAAGTAAGAGAAATAGAGTTCATCATACCTAGAAGCTTTTCAATGTTTAAGAACTCCTCGATAGCACAAGAAACATCCATGCTATTTTGAAAAAAGAAACACTAAACCTATCAGGCCTTGGGGGCTTTATCATCAGGCATAAAGAATACTACTTTTTTATTTCCTACATTGTGACATGAGCAATGAGCTTTCTTGGTAGATCCTTATTTAGGCAACATCCATTTTTTATGATGGTAATATTAGGGGTAGATGCGGTAGTTGCATACCCCTATGAGATTCTTGTAATAAGAGAGTAATTCATCTAAAATCTCATCAACAATAGTGAACCTATCTCCAACAGTATTATATAATAATTACCCTATTATGATGTCTCGTAGCCTTCATTGCAAAGTGAAAAAGATTAATACACTCATCTTCTTGCAAGCTCCAGGTAGTTCTAACTTCTATCAATAAAAAGACGTTTCACAATATAGGAGCCTATTATATTTATGAAACAATCAGTTTCCTTGATGATGAGCATATGATTAAATGTATCCTCCTAAGGTTTAATTTGAGTATCATCTAGTACTTATTTGCTCTAGAACTTGCTCACTAATATTATGGTAGTGCTTTTTATTTAAAACCTTTAAGGGGACCTTTGAGCATTTTAGCCTCTCAAGAATAGTGCACATAGTATATCCCTCAACGTTGTGCTGCCACACTAAACAAATAGTGGGGAGATAATGTGCATGTTTTTTTCCATAGTTGGAAGTACCTAAATTGTTTCTTCTCTTGAACTGAATCATCAAATATGGAGACCAAAATTGGTGTGTGATCAGAGAAACTAGGAGAAAGAAACTCTGCTTGATTAGATGTATATAGATTGATCCAAGCATCATTACCTAAGCCCCTATCCAATCGGCTGCAGACTTTGGTACTAGCATCTTACTTATTTGTCCAAGTAAAGAAACATCACATGGTCTTTACATGAGATAAATGACAACCATCAATGAACATTAAAAAAAATCAATAGTATCATTACCTTTAGCAAAGAGGCCCCAGGTTGCTCATTGGTATTAATCAGAGCATGAAGTCACCACAACGAAGCGATGGAGTATTACCAATAGTTCTATGCAACTGATAAAGATCTCTCCACATTCCTTTCCTAGCTTCCATTCTATTAAAACCATATAGTGAATATTTACCTCAAAAAATATATATGCAATATGAAATTCTTCCATCCAAAGAGCTAACCAAGCATGAAATGTGTTGAGCAGATGGGGATATATGTTTTACATCAAAGAGATTGGCATCTCATAGAATTCAAACTCTGGCATTAAAAGTAAACCCCTAATTTGAAAGCCAATTCCATCCCATGACAATTTTATTTATGATGACTAGGAACTTTTGCTTATTTATTTTGGTTTCAAGAAGAGCTAAAAAGGATATATGATATTGGGAGATAAAACACCTACCTCATATGTTTAGGGGACTTGTTAAATCCCCTAACATTCAAAAAAGAGAAGTTAAGGTTTCCTCCTTTATCTATATTTGAAGGATCAAAATCACATAGCTGATAATCAAGAGGCAAGAACTTATTAGCTTGGTAGCATATACTAGGAGTAGTGTCATTTTCATTTTGCTATTTTCTACTGCTTCCAAGAATAATCAAAGCGCATAGCAACATAGTCAGAGTGCACAATAGTAGTATTTGCATTAATAAGATCTCCATTTGCATCAAGCACACACAAAACATGGACAGAATTGTGGCTTCTCTTGTTTTTCTCTAAATTTGGATTAACATTAGCAACAATAGCTTTGTTTGTAGCATCCCTTGCTTATTTATCTTTATTTGCATTAGCTATATTGGTAGCTACTTGATTTAGCATTGGGTCCTTTCCCGGGATTTAAAATTTTAACAATAGAGGCCGCCACCTTAGTTATCCATCTCTTAATAGTGGGATGTCTTCCACAAAACTTAATTTCACGACCAACATTCTAGGCTTAAGATCACAAACTACCCTGTGATTATATGATTCCTCATTAGGCACTTGAATGGAGATTTGATAAGGGAGTGAAGCTGGCATTTTAACCTCAATTAGTTCTCCTGCATAAGTTGAACACCATTTAATTGTAGTTAAAAAGGTTTTTGGTAATTTATTAGTGGCAATAGGATTGCCAATTGCACTACCTATCTTGCTAATTCCTCTAGCATTCCATAAATTGAGTCTGAGTAGAAATTACACCCACATAGGATATAGATAATCACTAGCTTTCCCAGTTTCATCCTCTATGGACCATGGTTTTAATAACAAAGGCCTTGAACCAAAGAACCAAAACCTCCCTTCCAGTGTATCATCATTACCTCCTTGATTTGAAATTTAAATAGGAACACACTAGTTTTTAAAAGACGAACCTAAGGTATAGCAATTTTTGCGCATATCCTTTGAATGTACATCTCCATAGCCTTGAATTTAGCTTTAAGACCAATCACATGTCGTACTGAGGAAAACTACAAAAGTGAAGACCTTGCTTTCTATTCATCATCATCAAATGCCATAGAATTTTGTGGTGCAAGACTAATATAATCCAAGTCCATACCACATCCTAATTTTCTATTATCATAAAAAAAACTAAGTCCAACCCAACTTTTCTTTTCATTTTTTTTTTTGAGGAGCTTCTTTATCATTAACACTTGAATTTGTTTCTTTACCATCATCAGCAATAGGAGGATCAATAAACATTAATAGCCTTTCGAGCATGCCCCAATCCAGAAGTCTCATTAATAGCAAACAATCAGACAAATTTTAAGGAGCATTGCTAGAGTATGCATTTAATGAAGAGTTAGCTGATTTAGATGCCAACAGAGATTGAGCCAAAATCAATTCAACTAATTTCTTCCTCTTTTCCCCTCTTAGGCCAGATGAGCCCATTACACCTACAACATGAGAGATCATCAATCCTCTATCAACCTAGAATCAATATGATCTCTTGAAGCTACCAAACTTCAATCTGAAGCTCTCAATCCAATTTGAAACAATTTTGTTCCATTATTTTTCTTCTTTTTTCTTATCAATTTATCAGCAGAGGCGCATGTTAGCAGAGTGAGGTTCGCATTCTAACATGTGCCCTAGACTGCCCTAATTTGAGGAAATAATATTTATGCTTAGTTGTTTATAGATGTTTCTTATTGTTTAGATGTATTTTGAATAGATGTTGACTTTTATCATTTTGTACTTACCTCGATTGCATAATTACTATGTTATCCTTGTTTTATAGTAGATTATACATAGATGAGACTTAGGTATGTGCATGAGGACCCAGTTGACCCAATTCTCATGTACATACTGTCGGCCACGTCTAGTGCCCATATCCGTATCTAAAACATGGGGCATGACATTTTTCATCCTGTTGGAGATTATCTTGTTTGATTAGTAGATTGAGAGTCTGATTTTTTTTCATACTAATTCTCTTAGATTATTGTATATGTGTTTTGAAAGTCTGAGATTGTGATATGAGATGTAAATATTGTGGATGCTTGTCATTTTGTATAGTAGCTTATGGGTATTTTTATATAGTTTGCTTTGTTTTGATAAATATTCTGCTATCCAAGTCAAATTTTAATAAGTTATTATTGGAATTATCTATTTATTATTATCGAGGTGTGACAAAGAGGAGGTCAGAGAGGAGGGTGGGGAGGGGTGAACTGTTCATTTAAGAGAAAAGCTAAAAAAATAAAATATTCTTCATTCACTTTAACACTAACAATTTAGATGGACAAGTATCAACAAATTAAGGTAATTCCAATGTCAAAATGTGAGGATTTAAGGCACTAATATCAACATACCTATAATTTAAAGGACTACTATCTAAAAACCCCTTTAATTTTTCTTGTAAAGTCATATGCAAAATTACTCTTTTTTAGATAATGGTATAGATTTTTTAATATAATTTAAACTCTTAAAATTTCTTTAGATTTTAAAATCAATTTTTTTATTTGTTTCAACATTACATGAATAGTCATAATATTAAGAGAAAGTAAATTCTGCAAAGCATCAGTTTTTAGTTGAACTTTTAATCTAGATATTTATACTTTAAGACATGGCAATATCTATTGTTTTCCCTGCTAAGTTGATAGTTATATTCATAATGAAGCTCAATCAAGTCAAATGTGCTTTTGGAATGCAATCAAGCAAATTCCTTAGGTTCATGATTACTGAGCAAGGCATTGAAATCAACATAGAGAAGATAGCCGCTATTGAGCACCTACGTGAACCCCGCATATTGAAGGATGTCCAGAGGTTGAATGGCAAGATAGCAGCATTGGGCCGGTTTATTTCAAAATATGTTGAGAGAAGCCTCCCATTCTTTAAAACTTTAAGTGGGAAAAAGGAGTTGAATGAAGGCTTAGGGTGGACATTGGAGTGCAGTGAGGCCTTTAGGGAGCTCAAGAGATATTTAAGCACCAAGGCACTGTTGAGCCAACCCAGAGAAGGGGAGACTCTATATCTCTACCTGACCATCTCTCTAGAAGCCATTAGCTCTATTTTAGTCCAAGAGGAGAATAATAAGCAGACGCCAGTATCATGTCAGTCGGATCCTGAAGGAAGCCGAGCTTAGCTACACCCTCATTGAGAAAGTCTCATTCATTCTTAGCACTACAGCTCGGAGGCTTCGCCCATATTTTTAGGGACATACCATAGTGGTTCGGACTAACATGCCTTTGAGAAAAGCCCTTGGCTTTCTAACTACTTCAGGAGGATGATCAACTGGTCAGTCGAGTTCAGTGAATATGATGTGTGATTTGAGCCCAAAACAACCATAAAAGCCTAAGCTTTGGCTGACTTCTTGATAGAGTCAACTACAGTAGACGGTGAGCCATCACCGCTCCGGTTCCCCTACTAGACACTTCAACATCAACATAGCTAAGACGCCTACTTCTCGGAAGTGCTGCATATTTTTTAAGGGAATAACCTTGTGCTACCACATTGAACAAATAGTAGGGAGATCATGTGCATGTTTTTTCCATAGTTGGAAGTACCTAAATGGTTTCTTCTCTTGAACTGAATCATCAAATATGGAGATCAAAACCAGGAGTGATCAGAGAAACTAGGAGAAAGAAACTCCACTTGTTTAGACATATATAGATTGATCCAAGCATCATTAACTAAGATCCTAATCAATCGGCTCCAGACTCTGGTACTAGCATCTTACTTGTTTGTCTAGGTAAAGCAACATCTCATAGTCTTTACATGAGATAAATGACAACCATCAATGACCATTAAAAAAATAATAGTATCATTATTTTTTACCAAAGAGCGCCCCGGGTTTCTCATCAATATTAATCAGAGCATTGAAGTCACCACAAATAAGCCATGAAGTATTATCAATAAGGCTATGTAGCAGATAAAGATGCCTCCGTAATTTTTTCCTAGCTTCCATTCTATTAAAGCCATATACTAAATATATGCAACATGAAATTATTCCATCAAAAGAGCTAACCAAGCATGAAATGTGTTGAGCAGATGAGGATATATGTTTTACATCGAAGAGATTAGCATCCCACATAATTCAAATTCTAGCATTGAAAGTAAACCCCTCATTTGAAAGCCAATTCCATCCCTTGGTATACTCCAGCTTTTGAAAATAGCTTATAAGCTCACTTAAAAAAGTTAGATTTGACCAAGTAAATTACTGTTCTACTCAAATAGGTTTTATAGTATTTTTATTAAAAAATCCAAAAATCATTAAAAGCCAGCATTTATAAGCCTCAAAAAATAAGTCTTCCTAAACACCCGCTAATTTGTAAGTGGCAATAAGATTTCTAATTGCTCTAGCTATCTTACTAATTCCTCTAACATTCCATAAATTGTGTCTAAGTGTAGGAAATTACACCCACATAGGATACATATAATCACTGGCTTTCTTAATTTCATCCTCTATGGACCATGGTTTCAATAAAAAAGGCCTAGAACCAAAGAACCAAGGCCTACCTTCCAGTATATCATCATTTCCTCCTTGACTTGAAATTTGAACAGGAACACACTAGTTTTTAGAACTCAGGTATAGCAATTTTTGCACATATCTTTTGAACATACATCTCCATAGCCTTGAATTTATCTTTACGGCCAATCACATGTCCTACTAAGGAAAACTATTAACGAGAAACCCTGCTTTCCATTCATCATCATTAAATGCCACAAAATTTGGCGATGCAGGATGAACGTAATCCATGTTCATACCACATCCCAATTTTTAATTATCAGTAAAAAAACTAACCCAACTTTTCTTTTCTTGTTTTTATTTTTATTATTATGAGTAGGATCATTAAACATAATCCATGTTCATGCCACATCCTAATTTTTATTATCAGTAAAAAAACTAACCCAACTTTTTCTTTTATTTTCTTTATCATCAACACTTGAATTTGTTTCTTAAACATCTTCAGCAATAGGAGGATCATTAAATATTAATAGCATTATGAGCATTGCCCCAATCCATAAATCTCATTAATTGTAAACTATCAAACAAAATTTTAGGAGCATTGCTAGAGTATGTATTTAATGAAAAATTAGTTGATTATGTATTTTATGAAGAATTAGCTAATTTAGATGCTTACAGAGATTGAACCAAAATAGGGTCAAGGATTTCATAATCTAGGTCTTCAACATCAGCCCAGGAAACCCTAGAAGAGGAAATAGTCCCATAAAGAGAAGGGGAAGACTTACTTAGATTCTGAGCTTGATATCTAGTAGGCATATTAGCGGTCAACGCTAATCGAGGATCTAGCAAGGGAGTAGATGTAGCCAAAATCACTTCAACTAATTTCTTGCTCTTTTCCCCTCTTAGACCAATCGAGCACATTACACTTGAACACGAGGGATCATCATCCTCATACAAACTAGTATCATTATGATCTCTAGGAGCTACCAAACTTGAATCCGAAGCTCTCATTCCAATTTACAAGAGCTTTCTTCCACAATTTTTCTTCCCTTTTCCCATCAATTTCTCAAGGAGGTATATGTTAGCAGGGCAAGGATCGCATTCTAACATGTGCCCGAACTGTCCTAATTTTAGGAAATGTTATCTATGCTTGTTTATAGATGTTTCTCGCTATTTAGATGTAGTTTGACCAGACGTTGACATTTATAATTTTTGACCCACCTTAGTTGCATAATTACTGTTTTATCCTTGTTTTATAGTAGATTAGATAGATGAGGCTTAGGTATATGCATGAGGACCTAGTTGACTCAATTATCTTATAGATACTTTCGGCCAAGTCTAGTGTCCATATCCATATCTAAAACACGGGGCAAGATATTTTTCATCCTACTAGAGATTATTTAGTTTGATTAGTAGATTGAGACTCTAATTCTCTTTAATTTTTTCACCATACTATTTCTCTTTGATTGTTGTATATGTGTATGGAAAGTTTGAGATTGTGATCTGAGATGTAAATATTGTGGGTGATTGTCATTTTGTATATTAGCTTAAGAGTATTTATGGAGAATTTCCTTCGTTTTGATAAATATTCTCCTATCCAAGTCAAATTTTAATAAGTTATTATTCAAATTATTTATTTATTATTACGAAGGCATTACGGAGAGGAGGTCAGAGGGGAGGGTGGAAAGGGGTGAACTGTTCATTCAAGAAAAAAACTAAAGAAAATAAAATATTCTGCATTCATTTTAACACCAACTATCTAGATGGACCGGTGTCAACACATTAAGGTAATTCTAATATCAAAGGGACTAATATTGTTGCCGGAGGATGATTATGGTGTTATTTTTTCTCATTATGATCAATGGAAAAACTACTGTTAGCTACAAGGAGGTGACCTCGGCGTTGGTGAATTATGAGTTGAGCAAGAGTGATGGCGAACCCTCCGAAAAGGCATCGGCAGATGCATTAGCAGTTCGAGGCCGTAGTCCAAACTGCCGTCTGTTCAACCACTCAAAGTCAAAGAATATAGGTGGCCATAAATGTGTTGGTAGAAATCAATGTGCATTTTATAAAGAAGAGGGACATTAGAAGAACGAGTGCCCAAAGTTTAAGGACAAAGCCGGGAAGATCAAGGAGAAAGTTGTACAGGCTTCAGAGGTGAATGTTGTTAAAGCTGTTAGCGACCATTCAGATTTGACTTCTTCAGGTTATTCATGTCCTGCACTATCATTAATTTGCTATGCCAACTCTACGAAGTGGATGTTAGATTCGGGAGCTATATTTCATATTTGACCTAGGAGGGATTGGTTCTCCAGCTTTGAGGAGCTGGAAAGAGAGAATATCATGCTTATGTGTAATGATTATGTATACCCTATTAGTAAAATTGGTATAGTCCGGATCAGGATGCATGACGGGATGACTAGGGAGTTGAAGGAAGTGAGGTTCGTGCCGTAGTTGACAAAGAACATTATTTCTCTTAGGACTTTGGAGGTAGCAGGTTATCGAGTGATCTTAGATGATGCTACTGTGAAGGTCACTAAGGGTTCTATGGTGGTGATGTGAGGTATCAGGGAAAACAACCTATACTACTTGAAGAGCAAGACAGTTACAGAGGGTCTGACAGCTTGTATCACTACAGGGGAGGACACAACCACCTTATCACATATGAGACATGGATACACTGGTGATAAGTCCCTATAGACATTAGTGAAACAAGGGCTATTGAAAGGTGCGAAGACCTGCAAGATGGAGTTGTGTGAGCATTGTGTACTTGGGAAGAAACCCAAAGTGAAGTTCGACACCGCTATTCATAATATCCAAAGTATATTGGATTACATTAACACAGATATTTGGGGCCCTTCCAAACACACATCACTTGGTGGGGCCAACTTTTTTTTCACTTTTATTGATGACCATTCTAGGAGAAATTGGGTATATACAATAAAGCCTAAACATGAGGTCCTGGATATTTTTGTGAAGTAGAAGAAGAAAGTAGAGCTGCAGACAGGTAAAAAGGTGAAGACTCTTCGTTCAGACAATTGTGGAAAGTATAAGAGTGATCCATTTCTACAGTTTTGTCATGATCATGGCATTAGATGATACTTTACAGTTCGAGAGACATCGTAACAGAATGGGATGGCTGAGAGATTGAACCGTACATTGCTGGATAATGTGTGATGTATGATGAATCAGAGTGGATTGCCTAGATCCTTTTGGGTCGAGGCGTTAGTTTATGCGAGTCATCTCATAAATAGGTTATCGTGGACTACAATACAGGGGAAGACTCCTATGGAGCGTTGGTCTGGTTCGGTGGCTAGTGACTATGAGTTACTTTGGATATTTGGGTGTCCAGCTTATCATCATGTTAATGATGGAAATTTGAATTCGAGAGCGAGGAAAGCAGTCTTTGTGGGCTTTAGAGAAGGTGTTAAAGGCTTTAAATTATGGGATCTATAAAACAAGAAGATAGTCATTAGCAGAGATATCACATTCAATGAGGTGTACATGATGAGGTCTCAAGTCCCTCAGCAAGTGGAGGAAGACCAGACAGGTGAGCTATCACAGTAGGTGGAGGATGATGTGACTCCACCTACTCTAGATAGCATTGTATCCATTGAGACTCCTATAGAGGTGACACTGGGAGGAGATGGGATGACAGTCAGGCATTTAGGGGATACAGTGGATAGTGAGACTCAAGAGCAGGGTCATGTTCAAGAGTTCATTATAGCAAATAGACCTAGAAGGGTGATTTGTCGGTCAGCTAGATATAATGAGGTTATGGTTGCATATGCTTTATCAGTGGAGGTCGTTGATGATTTGGTTCCTTCTACATTCAGGGAGCCAGAGTCTAGCTCTGATTCGATTAGGTGGAGGGAACCTATGGAGGAGGAGATATAATCTCTTCAGAAGAACGATACTTGGGAACTTGCAAAGCTACCTAAGAGAAAGAAGGCTATTAGATGAAAATGGGTGTATGCAAAGCCAGATTGGTTGCCAAGGTGTATGCCTAGCTTGAGGGCATTAATTACAACAAGGTATTCTCACCCGTTATGAAGCATTTATTGATTAGGATTCTTTTGGTATTGGTGGCACAGCTGGATTTAGATTTAATCTAGATGGATGTGAAGACAGCCTCTCTACATGGAGACTTAGATGAGGAGATCTACAGATATAACCTATGGGGTTCAAAGCTATAGGAAAGGAAGATTTAGTGTGCAAGCTGAAGAAATCTCTTTACGGATTGAAGCAACATCGTGATAATGGTACAATAGATTCGACAGCTTTATGATTGGCCAAGGATACACGATGAACCTATATGACCCATGTGTTTACATTCACAAGCTATAGGATGATGAGCACATTTATTTATTATTATATGTTGATGATATGCTTATTGCTTCTAGGAATTCTTTAGCTATTTGAATGTTGAAAAAGGAGCTGTCATCCGAGTTTAAGATGAAGGATCTTGGAGAGTCAAAGAAGATACTGGGTATGGAGATCGAGAGAGACAGGATGAAGGAGATATTAAAGCTTACACAGAGGTGTTACGTGTAGAAGATGTTGAAGAAATTTAGCTTTGATGGTAATGCAAAGGCAGTGAGTACTCCATTGGCTCCCCACTTTAAGCTTTCAACGAAGATGACACCTGTTTCAGTTGAGGACAGAGAATACATGTCAAAGATTCCATATGCCAGTGCAGTGGGTAGCTTGATGTATGGTATAGTGTGTACAAGACTAGATTTGTCACATGTCGTGAGCATGGTATCCAGGTATATACACAACCCCGGGAAGGGTCATCAAGAGGTAGTAAAGTAGATTCTACGGTATATTAAATACACCATGGATGTTGGTTTGATTTTTCAAAAGAATGAGAAGACAGGGTAGGATTGTATTGGCTACGTGAAGTCAGATTATACGGTGGATCTTGACAAGTGCTAGTCTACTTCAGGATATATGTTTATATTGGAAGGAGCAACGGTATGTTGAAGATGTATACTTCAGTCTATAGTGGCTCTCTCTACTACAGAGAAGGAGTATATGACGGTGACTAAAGCCGTGAAGGAAGCTTTGTGGTTGCATGGATTGTTGGAGGACTTGGGGATTGCACAGGAGACCATTCGAGTATATTGTGATAGCATGTCAACTATCTATTTGGCAAAAAACCAGGTTTATCATGCACGCACAAAGCATATTGATGTTAGATTCTACTTTGTTTATGATGTTTTGGATGATGAAGATGTCATGTTGGAGAAGATCCACACAAAGGACAACCCTACAGATATGTTGACCAAAGTTGTTTCAGGTGTTAAGTTTGGTCATTGTTTGGAGCTATTGAACATTCTTTGATGATGAGGGTCTTTTGGAGGCCATTTGGATGAATGATGTGAGGCTTGATTCCTTAGGCAAGAGGATACGTAGGCAGTCCTTTTGATGCATCTAGTTTGGATTTGTGGATTTTGATGGGGAGAGATTGTTTGAGCTCTCGTTTGGGTTTCCGACTTGTTGTGAATTGAGTCTGTTATGATGAATTTATTCCACTTCGTACTAGACGCAACATGTAGGACATTTGGTTACTTTGGTGTCGGCTCAGTTTTGGGAGAAACTTCACCAAGGTGGAGATTTATAGGATTAGCAAACACTATTGAAGAAGCTCAGGAAAAATAGTCTGGAAACTAGTCGGTCGACCGCGAGAACTTTGGTGGTCGATCGGAAACGTGCACAAGATCGAAGCAGGTTTTTAAAGTTAGGACGGTCGACTGTCACGGTCAACCGCCAGGGATCCTGTAGGATTCTAGGTCTTTGGATTTGGTTCGGTCGACCATCGTGGTCGACTGTAGAAACCCTATAATTATTTTAGGTTTCTATCATTGTGTGCGGTTGACCGTGACAAATTCGATGATCGACCACCAGTCTGGTTTTGAGTTGGGTTTGGCTTTCAGACCCATTTCGTTATGAGCTGATATATAACCATAAACCTGATTAATTAGGGTAAGGAGAGAATATTTTTTAGCAGCCTTTGAGAGAGTGTTGTGCATTCTTTGTGGGAGAATTTGTGAGAGATCTAGAGAGCTTTGTTTGAGGGTTTTTAGTGTGATTTGTAACCCTAGTTGTAATTCTCTTTATATCTAATAGTAAAAACTCCCTCTCCTTGCCCCGTTGACATAGGCAGCTTGCTGAACCAAGTAAAATTCGTTTGTCTTGCTTTGGTTTGTGATTGCTTGTGTGGTTATGATCTTTTGTGTTCTTGTTTGTGCACTTTTGTGTGGTTGTCGAGTTCCGCTGCGCACAACAGTCAAATGGTGGATGATTTAAACCACACAAATATTATTTTGATTCCTAAGAAGAATAATCTAGAGCAAGTGACAGAATCCAGACCAATTAGCTTGTGCAATATAGTTAACAAGTTAATCTCAAAGGTGCTAGCAAATCGATTAAAGTCCATACCCCCAAATACAACTTCAAAATCTCAAAGTCCTTTTGTACTATGGAGGATGATTACAAATAATATTATAGTGGGTTTTGAATTGATGCACACGATAAAGAGGAAAAAGAAAGGGAAGGGAGACTATATGGGTTTTAAACTGGACATGACTAAAGCATACAATCGAGTGGAAAGAGATTTTCTTGAGAACATAATGCTTCAAATGGGATTCTTGAGAACATAATGCTTCAAATGGGACCTGACTTTCTTATTATGTTACCTAAGTGCTGCCGAAATTTTTGTTGCGCGCAACAAGTGGTATCAGAGCCTAGATTTTAGATCTAGGTTTTTGGAATTAGGTGAAGAAATATTCTTGTGTGAAGCTTGGTTCTTGGAGTTCTAGGCTTCGGTGGAGATAGCATTAGGAGTTGTCGTTGGAGATTTCATTTTCGTCGTGTGGACAGGAGATTTATTTGGAACCCGATCAAGGGTTTAGTTAGATAATTCTTAATTTCTATCAAAGTTTGATTCTTTCTCTATAATTTGGATTTAGTTTGCAATAGGAGAAGAAGGTGAAAGCAGAAAGTCGATGGCGAGTACAGTTCAAGTTGATTTTCAAAACACCAAAATTAGCATGGTGAAGTATGACGGTAAAATCAATTTTGGTTTGTGAATGAGCGATGTACAGGATGCACTTAATACTCAGAACTTGGAGGAGACTATCATGGTCCACGAGAGACCACTAAAATATGAAGAGGCGATATGGGAATAGATGAATAGGAACGTTTGTGGGGTGATCATGTCCTGTTTGGAACAGGAGCTGAAGTATGATGTGATTAGGGTAACGTCTACGATGAAGATGTGGGAAATTTTTAACAATAAGTACCTTACGAAGAGTGTTGAGAACAGGTTGCATTTGCTGCGTAGGCTATTCAGATTCCAGATGTCTAGAGGCACCTCACTTGTGGTTCATGTGAACAACTATACAAAGTTATTGCCAGACTTGGTGAATGTTGATGAGAAGATATCGGATGAGTACAAGGCTATTATCTTATTAGGCTCCTTACCGGATGAGGAGTATAGCACCTTTGTGCTCACTTTATTAAATGTGAGATCTTCTATTAGCTATAGTAAAGTTACTAATGCATTGACAAATTATGATTTGAGGATGAAGGACAAGGAGACTTCCTGTGCTAGTACTTCAGGTGAGATCTTGTCAACGAGAGGTAGAAGATCATATCCGAAAGGTGGTAATAGAGGAAGGTCAAAGTCAAGAGGTCGTCACCAGCTAGGAAAGAATTAATGTGCATTCTGCAAGGAGCAGGGACATTGTAAAAGAGATTGTCCAAAGATCAAAGAGAAGGAGAATAACAAGAAAAAGGGCCGAAGGCCAATGAGGTGAATATTGCGAAAGGCAATAATTCCGATGATTCGAGCTTTTCTCTACTGATTACTCCTGAGGTGAACCACTTAGATGCATCAGATTGGATGCTTGATTCCAGTGTTACCTATCATGTGACCCCTAGGTGAGATTGGTTTGTATCTTTTGAGAAACTCGATGGAGGAGTTGTAGTCATGGGAAATGATCAATCCTATGGCATTTGTGGGATAGGTACTGTGCGAATACGGATGTACGATGGAGTAGTTTGTGAATTGAAGGAGGTGAAATTTGTTCTTCAGCTAAAAAAGAATCTTCTCTGTTGGAGCTTTAGAGGCAAAAGGATTCAAGGTGACCTTGAAGACGCTGTAGAAAAGGTTACTAAGGGATCTTTAATGGTGATGAAGGGAATTCGTAGTCGAAACTTGTATTATATGAAGGGGAACACTGAGATTGGCCATGTAGCTTTAGCTATTTTAGAGGTGGACATGAGTAGACTTTGGCATTACAGGTTAGGACACACAAGCAAGAAGTCACTACAGGCATTGTGCAAGCATGGGCTATTGAAGGGAGCCAAGAATAATAAAGTGGAGTTATGTGAGCACTGTGTACTTGGCAAAAAGACGAAGGTGAAGTTTGGGACTACTATTCATAGGACGAGGGGCAGCATGGACTACATGCACACAGACGTTTGGGGTCCCACCAAGACTGTATCACTTGGTGGTTGACATTGGTTTGTCACAATCATTAATGACTATTCTAGGCGATGTTGGGTGTACACCATGATAAAGAAGAGTGAAGTCCTAGATATATTCATGGAGTGGAAGAAGAGATTGGAACTACAAACTGGGAGAAAGATCAAGACGTTGCGATCCGACAACGGCGACGAGTACACATCAGACCCCTTTCTGCAGCTAAGTTGAGATGAGGGTATAGAGAGGCACTTCACAATTAGTCATACACCGTAGTAGAATGGGGTGGTAGAGAGGCTAAATCGGTCTTTGCTGGAGAAGGTCCGATGTTTATTGTCGCAGAGTGATTTAGAGATGATCTTTTGGGCTGAGGCACTTACATATGCGAGCGACCTCATTAATAGGATGTCTTCATCTGCGATTGAGGGGAAGACCCCTATGGAGATATGGTCGGGAGAAACAGTATGAGACTATGACCAACTCAAGGCATTCGGATGCCCTGCATTTTATCATGTGAGAACAGATAAATTAGAACCTCGAGCTAGGAAGGTCATATTTGTAGGATTCAAGCGTGGTATCAAGGAATACAAGCTATGGGATCCAGTTAATAGAAAGATTATGTCGAGTAGGGACGTCATATTCGATGAGGCTTCTATCTTAAAGATTCACAGCTCTTATCAGGTGGAGAGCGACCCGACGGAGGAGATATCGCAGGTGGTGGAGATCGATACAGCTCCACATTGTCCGGATGGTATAGTATCCATTAGAGTGCCGACTAAGGTGATGTCATGCGAGCACGACGGTGACACGGAGGATACGGGTACTGATGTGTAGGATCAGGGATCGACAGCTCAGGTTCAGGATTCTATTACGGTTCGGAGACAGAAGAGAGACATACGGATGCCAACACGGTATGCCGACACAGTTGCGTATGCACTTCTAGTGGAGAGTATCGATTAGATGATGCCTACTACATTCAGAGAGGTTGAGCAAAGTTCAAAGGCTGATTCATGATAGGTAGCTATGCATGAGGAGATGGAGTCTCTTCATAAGAACGATACATGGGAGCTGGTTGAGCTTCCAAAGGACCGGAAGGCAATTGGTTGCAAGTGGGTATACACAAAGAAGGAGGGCGTTGAAGGTACTCCATTGAGGTTCAAAGCTAGGTTGGTTGTGAAGGGCTATGCACGGGAGGAAGGTATTGACTATAATGAGGTTTTCTCTCCGGTGGTGAAGCACTCTTCGATTCGGATATTGCTAGCTTTGGTGACACAATATAGATTGGAGTTAGATCAGTTGGATGTGAAGACCGCATTTCTTCATGGTGATCTTGATGAAAAAATATATATGACTCAGCCATTAGGATTCCGAGCTGCAGGGAAGGAAAAATTAGTTTGCAGATTAAAGAAATCGATATACAGTTTGAAGCAGTCTCCTCGACAGTGGTATAGGCGATTCGATGGTTTTATGATTGGTCATTCGTACACTCGGAGCCAGTTTGATCATTGCATATATTTTTGTCAGTTAAAAGGAGGTGCATACATCTATTTGTTACTTTATGTCGATGACATGTTGGTTGCCTCTACTTCCAGGTCGGCTATAGATGAGTTAAAAGTTCAGCTTTCAAATAAGTTTGAGATAAAGGACTTGGGTGAGGCCAAACGCATTTTGGGAATAGAGATCGGTACACACAAGAAAAAGGGCAGAATTTGTTTGACATAGGTGGCTTATTTGAAGAAGGTTTTACAACGATTTCATATTAGCATGGATACAAAGCCAGTTAGTGTACCATTTGGAGCCTATTTGAAGCTTTTAACTGATCTTTCACCGAAGTTAGCTGAAGATCGAGAGTTGATGTCGAAGACTCCATATATGAGCATGGTTGGGAGCTTGATGTATGTGATGGTATGTACGAGGCCGGATTTATCACAGGCGGTGAGCATGGTTTCGAGATACAAGCACGATCTAGGAGTGGGTCATTAGGACGTCGTGAGATGGATTTTGAGGTACATTCGAGGTACACTCAATGTTGGTTTAGTTTATAAGCGAGACACTATACGTGGGTAGTTATGTATTGGCTATGTTGATTCGGATTATGCCAGGGATTTGGACAAGCGTCGGTCCATGATGGGGTATGTGTTCACTTTGACCCGTGCGCCGGTGTGTTGGAGATGCACCTTACAGTCGACAGTGGCTTTGTCTACAATAGAGGCAGAGTATATGGCGGTTACGGAGACTGTGAAGGAGGCTATTTGTCTTCGAGGACTTTTAGAGGAACTTGGTATATCGCAGCGGTCAGTCACTATTTATTGTGATAGCATGAGTGCTATCTATTTGGCGAAGAATCATGTTTTTTATACGAGGATGAAGCACATTGACATTCGTTATCACTTCATTCGGAATGTTCTTAAAGATAGCGATGTGGAGATTGTGAAAGTCCACACGAAGGATAATCCAGCGGATATGCTCACTAAGGTGGTTCTGAGCAATAAGTTTGATCATTGTCGAAACTTGTTGCATATTCGTGATTGTTGAGGCCGTTAACGGCCATTTGGGTGAACTACGTGAAGGCTTGATTCCCTGGGCAAGGGGATACGTAGGCAATCATTTATGATGCAGCCGATTTGGGAGTAGATACCGACGTTTGGAGTTTGTTCGCATTCTTATTTGGGTTCGACTTGTTGTGGATTGAGTCCGTTGTTGTGAATTGTTTCACGGAGTACTGTACACAACAAGTGAGACATTTGGATGCTTTGGTGTCGGCTCAGTTTTGGAAGAAACTTCACTGAGTGGAGAATTGTGAATGACGTGGGGTCCACCAACCACGTGATGTTTGGTGAAATTGACATAGCTTTTGAAAAAGGTGCGGTTGCGGTTCGTTCGTGTGCACGGATGAGGTGCAGCCCACGACGAACAATATAAATACCCTCATGGGGTTTTGTGAAGCGGCAGGCAAAGCACAGAGTTCGTGGAAAGCGGGTTTTGTGCAGGAAAATAAAAGTTGGTTGTTTTTTTAGGGTTTCATGCACGGAGCTCTTTTTGCGGCTGTAGGTGAAAAACACAGAGGGGGAAAGGTGCAAGTTTGTGGTTTGCGGGTGAATTTGTGCATCCTTTTGAGAGAGGAATTGAGAGATAGTTTGAGACTTTTATTTGTGAGATCTTGTGTGATTGTAAACCCTATTTGTATTCTCTTTTTCTCTAGTAGTAGATCTCGCCCTCCTTGCCCCGTGGATGTAGGCTATTTACCGAACCACGTAAAATTAGTTTGTCTCGCTTTTGTGTGATTTGTAATAGCTTATTTAGGTTCCCTCGACAGGTTAGTCCTAGAACTGATGAGAGGAAGAGCTGATATCCCACTTTGTTGAGATATTTTGCTTAAGGTTCTTGTTTTCTTTGTGAAACAAGAATTCCTATTGCGACCTAACTCTCTTATTGTGCTGCCGAGGTGCTGTCGAAATTTCCGCTGCACGCAACACCAAGGTGATCCTTTAAGTCTTTATTGTGGTGAATCATGAAAAGGACCTTGTTTTTCTGGACCAAATCAATTCTAAACCTCAAAGGAAAGGCTATCAATAGATTTATAGTTTCGGAACATAGTTATTAACCAAATATAAGCTACTTCGATGACGCGAAAAGCTAGCAAGAATCTAATCTTTTTGTATCCATCATAAATAACGAACAATTGGTACAGAAGTAATCAGGAATACTTAAAGAATCACAGACCCTTTTGATTTGAAAGGG
Source organism: Asparagus officinalis (assembly GCF_001876935.1). NCBI lineage: Eukaryota > Viridiplantae > Streptophyta > Magnoliopsida > Asparagales > Asparagaceae > Asparagus > Asparagus officinalis. The sequence goes on from NC_033797.1 coordinate 107,611,018, forward strand.
CCGCTGTTTTTGAAATAGAACAATACAATAACAATATATAATATATTAAACAGATGGATTTTATTTTACTTGAGATCTAACTGTTACATATTTTGATTTCCAATTATTCATTTGAAAAAGCTGAAGTACAAAAAAAAGAAAAAAGAAAAAAAATGGGATCTTGATCATTTCATTTTTACGTTTTTATTTATTTATTTATTTATTTATTTTGCTTCAAAGTTTTAAGATGATCGGAGCTGAATAGATCATTACATGGGTTTTTAGCTTGCCCGTGTCGGTCCTCACATTTCTCATTTATTTTTTGCAGATGACAGTTTTCTCTTTGCTGGGACTACGAGGAGTGTTAAAAAAATTCAAGAAATAACTCACTGCCATGAAAAGGCATCAGATCAGCTTGTGAACTTGAGAAAATCTTCATTTTCCCTTTCCCCTTCTATTAGTACATCAGTGAAACAAAAGTTATTGGATAAATTTGGTGTGAAGGAGGTTCACTTGCATGATCATTATTTGGGTCTACCAACCATTATTCGTCGGTTAAAAAATATATATTTTAGCCTTCTGATGGATAGGATCTAGAAAAAAAATTGGAAAGAGGAATTTCTATCTCGGTCAGGAAGGGAGGTGCTAATTATAGCGGTGGGACAAGTTATTCCTACACATGCAATGTCATGTTTCTCATTGCCTTACAATATATGTGAAGAGCTCAATATACTTTTGGGAAAATATGCATTGATTAACTCGGTCTCGAATATGTGTTTCAAAGACCAACGAAGGTATGGCTTTTCAAGGCTTTCAACCTTTCAATTTGGCTTTCTTGGCAAAGCAATGTTTGAAATTGCCCACAAATCAAAATAACCTTTTTGTAGGGTGTATAAAGCTAATATTATTCCTAGACTTTTCCCTATGGGGACGCTACCTGTAGCAAAATTCATCATATACTTAGAGAAGCGTGTGGAGGGCTATGAAGAGAAGAGGGATCCAATGGCGTGTGGGAAATCATATGTACATGAGGGGACAAATCACAAATGGATTTCAAGACCATAGTCTTTTATGTTAGATCCTAAATTCTAATTATGAAAACTCTCACATATAACACAATATACATGTTGAATTAAGAAGCATCGAAATACTGAATATACATTAAATAACGATACTCTTGTAAGGTACTCATAATATTATGTAAAAAAAAACATCATTACTCATTCGTTCTGCGGAGATTGGTAAATCATCATATTCTGGAATGATGCATCCAGATGATCGTACATTAAAATTCATATGTAAAACCTAAACATGTACAAAAGCATCGAAACATCGTGAAAACCATCAAAACTCAGTTAAAACTCATGTTTAATTATTTTTAGATCTTAATCTACCTCTGTATATTTGTTCATAATCTTTTAAATACGAAAAATCATATCTTTATCTTATATATTATAAAAGAACTATTTTTATGCATGAAAATAGGTTTTAGGCTAAATAAAACCAAATCAAATCTCATTAAAATAATTTAAAACATGGGTGTAGGGTCAGCAGAGATGAAACTCACCTGAAAATTTGTTAAAAAGCCTGAGGGTGCAAATCCAAACTAGATCCCTTAGCCATACGCCAACGATCTCGCCCTCACGTCGAAATTTGCTTCTCAAAGTACTCGAACTCACAAGGTTTGGATCTACGGTTTATGTGGGGAGATAGTGTCTGCTAGGGTTCAGAAAGATGATAGAAAAACTAAATTTTCATGAAAACATAGGTTTATATAGAGGCAAACCCAAAAAGTAGCAAACCAAACTGAATTTGGATTCCTAGTAAGTTTGGGAATCCCCCATCGGTCGACCAGTCATGAGGTATTAGTCGACCGGACACCTCTAATCGGTCGACCGACAGCATGTGTGTAGTCGACCGGCCAGAGCCAGGTCCTGTTGTACATGATTTTGTGTTCGTGCATGTTTTTAACTCATTTTCTCACATATACGAACTTGTTTGATCTCAAATCACTTGCTATCATACTCATACATTATTTAATGATATTTATCATAATAAAAAAATTTATCATAATTAATCACATATTATCTAAATTTTTGTAGGGTTTTACACTTAGTCAACATATCTGCAGGATTTTGGCTTCCAAAAATCTTCTCTAATAGTAACTTCCCATCCTCTATCAGCTAACGTATAAAATAGTAACGTACGTCAATGTGTTTCGTTCTAACATGATATACTGGGTTCTTGGTAAGGTGTATAACACTCTTGCTATCATAATAAAGAACTTTGTTTCCCCAATTTAGACCCAACTCTTCCAGACATCCAGTTAACTAAATCATCTACTTACTGGCTTCAGTCACTACGACATACTCTGCGTTAGTCGTGGACAATATTATTATCTTTTGCAAACATGAGACCCAGCTCAGTGCTATCAACCCTAAGGTATAAATATACCCCGTGGTACTTCGCCCCGTATCATGATCACCGATGAAATCTGTTAGACCCTAGAGGGAGGGTGATTAGGGTCTTATGCTAATCTAATCTGATTTTATATCAATTAAAACTAATTAACAAATTATTCTTGCAAGAGAGATATACAATATGTTACAAAGAAGAATAATCAATATGAACAAAGAGCAATATCCTAGCAATGATATATACTATGAGATATATGCGAGGATATACAATGAACACAAAGGTAAACAATCTAAACTAGATAGTGGGCAATATAAACAACAAGCAATATACAAATGCGATATAAGATATGAGCATAAGAAAGGTACGTCAATGCAATCACAAACAAACGATATGATCACGGAGTTCGGACCTTCCGTCCTACGTCTCCGCTCCCCACTCTTGGGGAGAAATCCACTACCACAACTGGGTTTTTTACGCTCACCCAAATAACGTTTACACCTTATAGTTTTATTCACAGAGTTTGGTCCCCACGACCTACGTCTCCGCTCCTCACCTCGAGGAGCTCTCAACTACACACTCTGTTTTCTAGCTAACCGAAAACTTTACAATCTCATAATATAATAAATGATTTGTTCTCTATAATAAATGAGAACATAATGTAGCTCTCTCTCAATGATACGCTCCCCACAACCCAAATATATAATATGTGTAAAATACTAAAGCTCAATGGTTGTGTTTGCAAACAATGAGAAACAACAAAATCAAATGTAAACTCAATATAAATCTATCTTAATGAAGATAATAATCAATGAAAAATATAAATGCAAAGCTAGAATTGAGTTTAGAAAAACTTCTCTAGAACAAGAGAGATGGAGATGTGAAATTGAAAGCTCAAACCCAAGTTGATCTCCTCTTCTTGTGTAACAATATTCACAAACCCAATTTTGTAAACAAATACTTAAACAAACTTAAACCCTTGTAAAAACTTATTTAAAATATCTCTTTGTTGTAGAAAATAGTTATCGCAAAGGGGTATATATAGGGAAGAAGAAAACAACCCAAAAAACCCCAAAAATCCACTAAAAACAAAAATCAGTAAGTTACCGTTACCGTGCAACGGTAACTTCGACGGTCGACCGTGATGGTCGACCGTGAGAAATAAAACTATAAAACTGCTCTCTGGACTATAGACGGTCAACCTCACTGTAGCATGACCGACTGTAGCGGTCGACCGCACTATTCACGGACAAATTTTGATTTTGACAGATTCTAGAATTTTGTGTATCTGACTTTGTAAAATTAATTAAAAATAGTAAATCAACTCTAAAAGTCATGAAATTTTGAGAGAAGGTTCTAAAAATATAGATAAACATGGTAGAGAAATAATTTCTGAAATATTATTTCGCAGTTGAGAGAAATAACTATTTGAACACATATATACAGTTTCTAAAAAAACTACTAAAAACTTGATTTTGTAAATTCAATTGAAAATAACAAAACAACTCCAAAATTAGTAAAACTTGGGGAAATGTTTGTATATATGAAGATAAACATGTAAACGAAGAAATTTTTCAAATCGCATTTCCTAATTGTGAAAATGTATCTGTTTTGCAAAAACATGCATGAACATGTGCACGAACATGAGCTTATTAAAAACTTAATTTTGTAAATTCAAATAATCATAACAAATTAATTCTAAAATTAATAAAACTTTGAGAAACATTTATAAACATGAAATTGAACATGTTAGAAAAAGAATTTCTAAAATTAAATTTCCTATTTGTGAAAACTCGTGTATTTTGCAAGTGTGTCCAAATCATGAAAATGTGATATACATGACATTTGATATTTTGACATAAATAATGTTTTTAAACCCTATGAAATAATTTTATAGACTTAATAAAATATGTATACAATGATTGTTAAGTTCATAAACCAAAACTTATGTATATATATAACTATATATATATAAAAACCAAATATGTGTGTGTAAATATGATTGAGCTTGATAGATCTTCGATGAGCTTGACTTGGTACACTTTGCGGATAATGCTTGAACTTGAATCTTTAACTTTGAATTGTGTAGGCTTCACTGCACAATTCCGCCAACCTCCATTTGATATGATCGTGAATGTATAATTCCATCCATCCTCCAACATGTTGTTTATCTATAATAAATAGAAATACACAAACACTAGACAAACAACATTAGTGATAAATTATTTGTTAAACATCATCAAAACAAAGAGGCCAACAATCTCCCCCTTTTTGATGATGACAAACAATTTACAAAGAGGATATATGCATGAAAGGAAATGAATATTTATAATTTTTATGCATATAAATAAAAAGTATATACTCACAATATTTCTCACCCTTTGACAACATCAAAAAGTGGAAACCAACAAGAAAGAAGAGAGCGAATGCTCCCCCTATCAATATGCATGGGTGAGTATAAAAACAATAATAGAATAGGGAATACTCCCCCTATCAAAATGCCATAAAGAATATATGAAATGAAGGCTAAGGCAATCATATGTGAGTAGACATAGATGAATATGCTAATTATCACTCACATACTACAAGATAATGAGAACACATATGCATGTACCATTAAAATAATGTATCTCAAAACATAAACATAAAAATCATGTATAAAAATAGATTTATGAAATCAAAAGAAAAGGAACATGAAAATTATGCAAAAAGTTTTCAAATGAAAACAAATTAATTAATAAAATCATAAATCAGGGTTTAAACCCAAAATGACATTAATCAATAAAGGAATTTTTTTGTAAAACTTGATCAAACCACATAAAGAATACATTATAAAGCATAGTTGAAAATTTGAATCATCTATTTGTGCTTATAATGAACTCAAAGTAATAAATCAAAACAAATTTTTTGACAAAATGCAAGAGAGGCAACAATATATCAAGATCTTAAGCTTGTTCCAACCCATCTAAGGACTTCTAGTACCCGGTAACAAGATTTGGGAATAAACACACCATAAACCAAGGGGGTTATATAAACACAAACCTCTCATCAAAACAAAACCAATAATCATGAAAACAAAAGAATTAGACCAATAAAATAATTGTTTTCATGTTCAAAAAGTTAAAGTATAATTCTCAAAACCAAGAAAAGGAAAAAGAAAAATACCAAAATACTTGGTTTTAAAAATCAAATTTGTTTTGGTACCCAATAATTCTTGGTACCAAGAGATTTAGAAACATGACCCATATCTTTTAAGCTCAAAGCTCTAGGGTTATGAACCCTCTTGGACGCATATGGTACACTAGCACGGTCAAAACAATAATCTTGCAAATGACCCTTCCGATTGTAATTTGTACAATGTAAGAGATCCATTTGTTTTTGTGGACCATTAGCTCGTGCACGGGAATTATATGTAAATAAAAATTTTTCTTTTAAATTATAGCGTAAATGAGAAACATCATTAAACAAAGGTGCTTTACTTGAGAAATGTGGTAAGTTTGAATATTTTTTTTAAATCATAACAAAACTTCGCCAAATGGACAAATCTATCACAAACATCACATTTAAAAACATGTGGTCTAATAGAAACATTTGGCAAATGAGATTTTTTTTTCAAATCAAAACAATATCTTGCCAAGTGACCAACACGACCACATATATCACATTTAAACACATGAACATGCTTTTGATAAACTTTATGAGTGTGTGCATGTACATATGTGTGTGATGAAGAAGCCTTATGAGATGCACAATAAGCATTAACCTTAGAAGATTTGTATGCATCATAACAAAATTTAGCAATGTGGCCTTTACGATCGCAAATTGAGCATTTATAAATTTTGCTATACAAGTGTGCATAGTGTGTAGGTGATTTTGTAATACTAAGTTTAGCACACTTGTCATAAGTTTCTTATGGTTATGTAACAACCGTGAATTTTGATACGTATTTAAATAAATTTTTCTAGTATTTAAAATGTTATATTATATTTTATTAATATTTTTCCTAATTTCTAGAATTTTCTGAGTTTTCAAAATAAATAAATAATAAAATATATAGTCTTGTATTTATTAATTCTGCTAAATATTAATTTAAGGTTTAATGATTTTATATATAATCTTTTGGTTGCTAATATTATTAGTGACCTTGTTATTATTAATGTAAACCTGAGCTTAGTATATTAGTACATATGTAAATATATAAATATTTAGCTGTTAATTATTTATTAATGTTATTATTTGGTTAATTATTATTATAATAATTTTTAAATATTATGAATAAATAAATAAATAAATATATTCCCATAATCTTTTTCCCCTTAATTTTCTCTCATTTGAATTCCTACCATAATCCCCCTAATCAATTTCCAATCAACCCCAAATCACTCCCCATGTTTTTCTCCAGCCAAAATTAATCCTTCCATTTTTTCTCTCATTTCAAAATTCAAAAAAAGAAAACATAATCAAATCCTTCTCTCTCTTCCCTTCCATAAACAAATCTTTCTTTTTTCTCTCCCCATACCCGTACTCTCTCTCCCCCGTACCCCCTCTCTCTCTCCATCAGTTCACCCCAAAAGAAAACCCTCCTCTTCTTCTTCTTCTTCTTCTTCCTCAAGCACTGAACCTGACCACG
>NC_033797.1:107618407-107635226 GCF_001876935.1 Asparagus officinalis
AACCACGCTCATCCCATCTCCGGTCACTTCTCCGGCCAGCACCACCTGCTCGAGCTCCAAACGGCCACCCACACCCCGAACAGCCCCGACGACGCCGTCGAACGCCTCCTCCTCGCCGGTAGCCGCTCGACAGATCCGCACCGTTCCGTAGGCAAGATCTCACTTGCTCAGAACTATTTTTCTAGTTGTTATGAATTATCTGCAATATTAGATCTGTTAATATTTATCTGCGTGGGTTTGATGAATAATTTTGAATGGATAGTAATTATGGGATAAATAGTATTTTCAGGACAAATATAATAAATTAAAGAGTTTATTTTGAATAATAAAATTATTATTATATTTTTGAATTTATGTTGTGGAAGAAAATTATTTTAGAATGATAAATGTTTTCAATAAATTAAAGAGTTTATTTTGAATAATAAAATTATTATTATATTTTTGAATTTATGTTGTGGAAGAAAATTATTTTAGAATGATAAATGTTTTTAAAGAAGTTATTTTGGAAAAGGATTATTTTTATGACCGTGTGATTGATAGTTATAGAACACGACATTTCATGTACATTGACACCGATAGGTTAACACTCTTATGTATACTCATTCATTGTCATATATGTATACCTGATTCATCGCTAGTCTATATAGTCATGTTCAGCATATGAGTTACATAAAATAGTTGTATTTATTATTTCTTGTTTTGTTGATAACCGTTAGTAATTCATGTTCTTAGTGACCTAGCGTGTCGTGTATAGGACATAGATACCTGTGTTTTGTTGGCTTAGAAAAGCTAGAAGAGTTGAGATAGGGAATTCTTGGTTTAGGTGAACGGATGGTATTGTTGATTATTCCAGGCTCGCACCAACGAAATTCCTGTGTAGCGTTGGGGTGGGTCTGAGGTGCAGTGATATATGATATTGTTGATTATTTACAGGCTCGCACCAACGAAATTCCTGTGTAGCGTTGGGATGGGTCTGAGGTGATGTGATATTATGCTTGTTGATTATTTCCAGGCTCGCACTAGTGAAATTCCTGTGTAGCACTGGGGTGAGTCTGAGGGGGGTAGTGAATTGTTACGTGTGGATGATTTGTGAACAACCGGTTATCCGAGAATATGAACCTTGACTTTAGTGAGATGTGAACTAGTGAGTTGTGATAGGATGGCTAGTTGTGTTTCCTTTCATACATAGATCGGGATTAATATTTAATTATTTACAATTCGAGACATATGGTATATACATGAGGGTTTCCTTGTTTGGATTATTTCGCTCGACGTACTACGTCTCGAGTTGTACATTTTTAAGTATTAATTCATCTATTGTATGATCTTATACCCGTATTTTTATATCTGGGATGATCTGCTTTGTGATATGTATTATTTTATTCTGAGTTTGTCTATTATATTCTTGCTGATTGTGATCGGGGACCTGTGACTTCGCATTGTACTTATTTCCAGACGCTTAGCATATTAGATTGAGAAGAAGAGGTCTAGCACTTATCTCTCCTCAGTCTAATACGTCGCGGGCTTGTTCACGTCCCGATTCCCCGGTATTTTGGGAAGCGGGGCGTGACAGGTTTTTTTGGTGGCCCATGCAGGTCACGGTCCCGATTTCACACTAGTAAGAATATGGTAGACAATTCCGATGCATATCATATTTCATCCGTGAGACTATCCTTGAGCCCTTATTCTATTTTCTTGATAGATTTCGTTTCGTCCCTATCTTATCATTCTTTGACTCCAGAACTTTCCACTATTTATTGTCTCGTAACTTTCTATTGTTTCTTGTTTCTTGTCTCATCTGTCTATGGATATCATTCCATATCTGTCCCTGAGGTTCTTATTTTAATTCCGAGGGCGGAATTTGTCTTAAGGGGGGTAGGATGTAACAACCGTCAATTTTGATACGTATTTAAATAAATTTTTCTAGTATTTAAAATGTTATATTATATTTTATTAATATTTTTCCTAATTTCTAGAATTTTCTGAGTTTTCAAAATAAATAAATAATAAAATATATAGTCTTGTATTTATTAATTCTGCTAAATATTAATTTATGGTTTAATGATTTTATATATAATCTTTTGGTCGCTAATATTATTAGTGACCTTGTTATTATTAATGTATACCTGAGCTTAGTATATTAGTACATATGTAAATATATAAATATTTAGCTGTTAATTATTTATTAATGTTGTTATATGGTTAATTATTATTATAATGATTTTTAAATATTATGAATAAATAAATAAATAAATATATTCCCATAATCTTTTTCCCCTTAATTTTCTCTCATTTGAATTCCTACCATAATCTCCCTAATCAATTTCCAATCAACCCCAAATCACTCCCCATGTTTTTCTCCAGCCAAAATTAATCCTTCCATTTTTTCTCTCATTTCAAAATTCAAAAAAAGAAAACATAATCAAATCCTTCTCTCTCTTCCCTTCCATAAACAAATCTTTCTTTTTTCTCTCCCCATACCCATACTCTCTCCCCCCCGTACCCCCTCTCCGCCGCCCTGTTCGCCGCCCCGCCAACGACCAGCAGCCGCACCCGAACCCAGCCTCTCCGCCTCCAGCAGCACCGCCTATTCCTCCTCCGACCAGCCTCCCTGTCCGCCGCCCCACGAGCTCTCGCCGCCCCACTGCAGCGACGCCCCGCCTCCTCCTCCTCTACTCCTCAGATCCACCCGCGCCGAACCACCACAGCAGCCCCGGAGCCGCGTCGCCGCCTCACGCTCAAACCCCGAGCTTCCGTCAACGCCACCGTGCCGTGCTCAGTCCCAGTCCGCCCCCTCGTCGTCGACGAGTGTCGCCGAGATCCCCGTGCCATCAGAGTCGATACGTTCGACGTACCCGAGGCAAGATCCCGATCCTTATGTAGTTTCGTTCCAATCCTTATATTTGTCATAGATTATTTATGTGCAAGATCCCGATCCTTGTTTAGTTTCATTCCGGTTCTTATATTTATTGTAGATCATTTATGTGCAAGATCCCGCTTGCTCAGAACTATTTTTCTAGTTATTATGAATTATCTGCAATATTAGATCTGTTAATATTTATCTGCGTGGGTTTGATGAATAATTTTGAATGGATAGTAATTATGGGATAAATAGTATTTTCAGGACAAATATAATAAATTAAAGAGTTTATTTTGAATAATAAAATTATTATTATATTTTTGAATTTATGTTGTGGAAGAAAATTATTTTAGAATGATAAATGTTTTTAAAGAAGTTATTTTGGAAAAGGATTATTTTTATGACCGTGTGATTGATAGTTATAGAACACGACATTTCATGTACATTGACACCGACAGGTTAACACTCTTATGTATACTCACTCATGTCATATATGCACACCTGATTCATTGCTAGTCTATATAGTCATGTTCATCATATGATTTGCATAAAATAGTTGTATTTATTATTTCTTGTTTTGTTGATAACCGTTAGTAATTCATGTTCTTAGTGACCTAGCGTGTCGTGTATAGGACATAGATACCTGTGTTTTGTTGGCTTAGAAAAGCTAGAAGAGTTGAGATGGGGAATTCTTGGTTTAGGTGAACGGATGGTATTGTTGATTATTCTAGGCTCGCACCAACAAAATTCCTGTGTAGCGTTGGGGTGGGTCTGAGGTGCAGTGATATATGATATTGTTGATTATTCCAGGCTCACACCAACGAAATTCCTGTGTAGCGTTGGGGTGGGTCTGAGGTGCAGTGATATATGATATTGTTGATTATTTCCAGGCTCGCACCAACGAAATTCCTGTGTAGCGTTAGGGTGGGTCTGAGGTGATGTGATATTATGCTTGTTGATTATTTCCAGGCTCGCACTAGTGAAATTCCTGTGTAGCACTGGGGTGAGTCTGAGGGGGGTAGTGAATCGTTACGTGTGGATGATTTGTGAACAACCGGTTATCCGAGAATATGAACCTTGACTCTAGTGAGATGTGAACTAGTGAGTTGTGATAGGATGGCTATTTGTGTTTCCTTTCATACAATGATCGGGATTAATATTTAATTATTTACAATTTGAGACATATGGTATATACATGAGGGTTTCCTTGTTTGGATTATTTCGCTCGACGTACTACGTCTCGAGTTGTAGATTTTTAAGTATTAATTCCATCTATTGTATGATATTGTTGCTTGGATTGTTTCTGATCGCTACCTGTATGATCTTGTTACTCGGATGTTTATGTTTTCTCCTGATTATTATACTCTAGTGATGGATTATATCTAGCTTGTTAGTATTTCAGCTGCATGTTTCTATTTGTTATTACTGTCCTTGCATTGGTCATTCAACTGTATTATTATTTTCCCGAGTGGGATCTTGTCGTGCGCTATGCACCTGACGTACACCTGTTTTCTCTGGTGTACGTCAGACTTAGAGGAAGAAAAGGTTCAGCTGGGAAATCATCAAGAGCCAGAGGATTCTCAGTAGGAGTGCCCTGCAGACGGAGCAGAAGAAACTGAAGCTTAGTTATTGGTCCTCCATTTTCTTTTGTACTACCTTCCATTTCTATTTGATCAGTTTATTTTGTATCTTTTCAGTATTCATTTGTTCATATTTGTATAAGGGCATGTTTGACCCGAATATTATGTCTTGGATGATGTTCATTTGTGATATGTATCTTTTCCATTCTGAGTTGTTCATTGTATTCTTGCTATGTGTGATCGGGGACCTGTGACTTCGCATTGTACTTATTTCTAGACGCTTAGCGTATTGGATTGAGAAGAAAAGAAAAAAAAAAAGATAGTGTATATTTCTTCTCAATCTAATACGTCGCGGGCTTGTTCACGTTCCGATTCCCGGGTATTTTGGGAAGCGGGGCGTGACAGGTTATCAATGCATGTATTAAGAGTTGAGTCTAAAGATGAAATGTGATTTTTAACAACATTCAACTCATCATTTGGCACATATGCGTTTTTATTAGAAGAACATAAATAGTTATTTATAAAAGAAGCAGTATTATTTTTTATGTTCTCTATTTCTAACATGACATCAATCTTTGCATGAGATAAGCTAGCAATTGATAAGATCAAATTTTCATTTTGCAAATTTAATAAGTCATTGTTTTCTTTAAGTATAATATTTTCTTTTTCAATGATATCAAATTTGGACACTAGCTTCTTATGATCGGATTCTAAATTAACATGCTTGCTTTGTAAATCATTAAAATCATTTTGCAATTTCTTGTAGTCATGCAATAATTTTTCACTAGCACAAGCTGTTGAATATCATTTCTCCATGATAATGTTTTGATGATAACAATTTATATTTTGTGTGCACTAACTTTCATATGCAGATTTCAATATCAGAATATGTACAAGTGCAAGTGAATATCAAGGCATTTTGAAGTGAAGAAAATGAAGAACAAAAGATAATGTATTTGAATTTTTCTTTGCTTAGAATATTTGTACAAGCCTTGATCACACACACGCACACACACACATTTTTAGAATACACTAACACAGGCTTAGTGTGTTGGTTAACTATAGAAATCCCCTATGTTAACCATTAGAATAATAGTTAAAACTTAATTATAAAAACTCATTATTTCTGAAATTTTGATCTTAATAGTCGACTAATTAGGATAGTAGTCGATTACTCATGTATATAACTCAAATACAAGTTTCTGTCTTTTTACAGTATAGTCGACTAATAGAGATTATAGTCGATTACTGAGATGTTTGACAGAAACATAAGTTTCTGTCTTTTTACAGTGTAGTCGACTAATGACTACAGTAGTCGACTACTGAAGAAAAATATAAATTTTCAAGTTTCTGTCTGAACTCAGTGTAGTCGACTAATTATCATTATAGTCGACTACTGAGAACATTTTCCGAAAACACAGAGTCTGTCTGAACTCAGTGTAGTCGACTAATGACTACAGTAGTCGACTACAAGAGACAGTTTTTCAGTTTTCAGAATTTGAATATCTGACAGTTTTTGGCCGTTTTTAAACGTTTTCAAACTTTAAAAACTTGTCTTTTCAAGGGGTATATATAGGTTATTTGTTCAGAAAAATTGGAAAAATATACATACCCATAAGCTTTGATTCTTGAGCAATTTCCTAAGTGAAAAACATTCTGATTTTCTGAAAAAGAAGAGTTTCTGAAATTGCCTATATACTTTCATCAAAAACAAATCAATTAGGCAATTTTACAAAGATTAAAAGAATCCTAAGCCACTGCTGCACATTATTACACATTCAAGGCTTATAGGATCATTGTGTTCTTCTTCAACAAGTTTTCTCTCGGTTGTGAGAGGGTTAGTCTCTTGGGTTAGAGATTGGTGTTCAAATTGACAAGGAGTTTGTCAATTGGTGTTGCAATTTGCAGGAACTTGCAAATTGGTCAGGTTTGCATTTGATTTTGTAAGTTTATTCAAAATCATAGTGAAAACTCTCAAGCGGGATTTGCTTGGGGACTGGATGTACACCAGTTTGGTGGAACCAGTATAAAATCCTTGTGTTTGTGTTTGCAAATTTCTGAGATTGCCATTTTTTCTTTGCAATTTATTATCTACTTTGCAATAATTTTAAAAGAACACTATTCACCCCCCCTCTAGTGTTCAAGTGTATCTATTTCAGATCCTACACAAGCAAGTTCATCACTAGATAAATTATTAATCGATTCGAACTCGTAAACCTCACTAGGGCTATCACCTAGTGCTCATGTGCATGATGCTCTATATGAACTTGAAGCGGGATCCTCCAAAGCTTGTTGGATCGCCTCCAAGTCCCCTTGATGTGCTTCAATAAGTTTCCATAAGGTGTAAGCACTATCAAAATGAACAAACTTGTTAGACATAGATGAATTACGTGCATTAAGCATATATTCTAACACAATCTTGTTCATGGTACACAATCTTTTGTCATTTTTATCTTTTGTAATTTTTACTCCACTTAGATTTCTCTATAGTAGGTACAATATAAGCATTATCAATGACATCCCATAAATCGATATTTTTAGATTAAACAAATATTTTGAATCTAAAACACCATTGAGCATATGGGAAACATTGAATTTAGGAGTAATACTAGAATCATAGCCTAAACAAGATGCATCATTCATATCCATAATTTGTAAAAATATGCAAGCAAGATACAAATACAATCAAAACAAGATTAGTACAAAAAGATAACTTGGATCTTTAACTCAAGGCGATTAGACCTTAAATCAAAGAGCACCAAGCTCTGATACCAATTGTTAGACCCTAGAGGGGGTGATTAGGGTCTTATGCTAATCTAATCTGATTTTATGTCAATTAAAACTAATTAACAAATTATTCTTGCAAGAGAGATATACAATATATTACAAGTAAGAATAATCAATATGAACAAAGAGTAATATCCTAGCAATGATATATACTATGAGATATATGCGAGGATATACAATAAACACAAAGGTAAACAATCGAACTAGATAGTGGGTAATATAAACAACAAGCAATATACAAAGGCGATATAAGATATGAGCATAAAAAATGTATGCTAATGCAATCACAAACAAACGATATGATCATGGAGTTCAGACCTTCCGTCCTACGTCTTCGCTCCCCACTCCCGAGGAGAAATCCATTATCACAACTGGGTTTTCTACGCTCACGCGAATAACGTTTATACCTCATAATTTTATTCACGGAGTTCGGCCCCCACAACCTACGTCTCCGCTCCTCACCTCGAGGAGATCTCAACTACACACTCGGTTTTCTAGCTAACCGAAAACTTTACAATCTCATAATATAATAAATAATTTGTTCTCTATAATGAATGAGAACACAATGTAGCTCACTCTTAATGATATACTCCCCACAATCCAAATATACAATATGTGTAAAATACTAAAGCTCAATGGTTGTGTGTGCAAACAATGAGAAACAACAAAATCAAATGTAAACTCAATATAAATCTAGCTTAATGAAGATAATAGTCAATGAAAAATATAAATTTAAATCTAGAATTGAGTTTAGAAAAACTTCTCTAGAACAAGAGAGATGGAGATGTGAAATTGAAAACTCAAACCCAAGTTGATCTCCTCTTCTTGTGAAACAATCTTCACAAACCTAATTTTGTAAACAAACACTTAAACAAACTTAAACCCTTATAAAAACTTGTTTAAAATAGGTCTTCGTTGTAAAAAATAGTTATGGAAAAGGGGTATATAGAGGGAAGAAGAAAACAACCCAAAAAAACCCCAAAAACCCACTAAAAAACAAAAATCAGCAAGTTACTGTTACTGTGCAAAGGTAACTTCAACGGTCGACCGTGACAGTCGACCGTAAGAAATAAAACTACAAAACTACTTTCTAGACTGCAGATGGTCGACCACACTATAGCACAGTCGACTATAGCGGTCGACCACACTGTTCACGGACAGTTTCTGATTTTGACAGATTCTGGAATTTTGTGTATCTGACTTTGTAAAATCAATTAAAATTAGTAAATCAACTCTAAAAATCATGAAATTTTTTGAGAAGGTTCAGAACATATAGATAAACATATTAGAGAAAGAATGTCTAAAATATAATTTTTCAGTTGAGAGAAATAACTATTTGAACATAGATATATAGTTTCTAAAAAAACTGCTAAAAACTTGGTTTTGTAAATTTAATTGAAAATAACAAAACAACTCCAAAATTAGTAAAACTTGGGGAAATGTTTATATATATGAAGATAAACATGTAAACAAAGAAATTTTTTAAATCGCATTTCCTAATTGTGAAAACGTATCTGTTTTTCAAAAATATGCATGAACATGTGCACGAACATGAGCTTATTAAAAACTTAATTTTGTAAATTCAAATAATCATAACAAATTAATTCTAAAATTGATAAAATTTTGAAAAACATTTATAAACATGAAATTGAACATTTTAGAAAAAGAATTTCTCAAATTAAATTTTCTATTTGTGAAAACTCATGTATTTTGCAAGTGTGTCCAAATCATGAAAATATGATATACATGACATTTGATGTTTTAACATAAACAATATTTTTAAACCCTATGAAATAATTTTATAGACTTAATAAAATATGTATACAATGATTGTTAAGTCCATAAACCAAAATGTGTGTGTATATATGATTGAGCTTAAAGTACTAACACACATAATATAAAACCTAAACTAAATATACCGAAGCTTGATAGATCTTCGATGAGCTTGACTTGGTATACTTTGCGGATAAAGCTTGAAGTTGAATCTTTAACTTTGAATTGCGTAGGCTTCACTCCATAATTCCGCCAACCTCTATTTGATATGATCGTGAATGTGTAATTCCATCCATCCTCCAACACGTTATTTATCTATAATAAATAGAAATACACAAACACTAGACAAACAACATTAGTGGTAAATTGTTTATTAAACATCATCAAAACAAAGAGGCTAACAAAATTTGCATCCACGTATCTCTGCAATACAAAATCCTTTCTCTCAAAATAGTGTGACATATCCGTAGTCCCTCTTAAGTAGCGCAATGTCCACTTCACGGCCTACTAATGTTGCTTCCTTGGGTTGCTTGCAAACTTGCTCACAACTCCCACTGCATGGGCGATATTCGGCCTCGTGCAAACCATCGCGTACATTAGACTACCTATGGCTGATGAATATGGCACTCTTCTCATGTGCTCCTTCTCTACATCTATCTTGGGTGATTGTTCCTCAGATAACCTGAGCCAACTTCCAAGGGGCGTGCTAACTCGCTTAGCATTCTCCATGTTGAATCTCTGAAGTATCTTCTCAATGTATTCAGCCTGACTCAACCTCAACATCCCTTCAGCCACATCCTAACTGATTCGCATCCTAAGAATCTGCTTCACTGCACCCAGATCATTCATAGCAAACTCCTTCGCCAATTGCTTCTTTAATTTCTTTATCTCCTGTAAACACAGTCCTACAACTAGTATGTCATCTACATACATTAATAACATGATATAGCTGGACTCAAACCTCTTGAAATAGCAGCAATTATCTGAGTTACACCTTCCATAGTCATTACTCTGCATGAAGTTATCGAACTTCTTATACCACTGTCTTGGAACCTGTTTCAAATCGTATAAGCTCTTGTTGAGTCTGCACACCATCTCTTCTTTAAATTCCTCAATGAAGCCAACAGGTTACTTCATGTATATTTTTTCATCCAAGTCACCATGAAGAAAGGCAATCTTTAGATCGAACTGCTCAAGGTAGAGATTTTTAGCAGCTACTAATCTCAACACCACCCTGATGGTTGTGAGCTTCACTACGAGGAAAAATATTTCTGTATAATCCATTCCTTCTCTCTGTTAGAATCCTTTGAAAACTAATCTGGCTTTGTATCTCTTGCTTTCATCACTCTCCTGCTTGACCCGATAAACCCACTTGTTATGTAAGACTTTCTTCTGTGTAGGTAGCTAGGCTAACTCCCATGTCTTATTCGAGTGGAGAAAATCTATCTCTTCTTACATCGTATGCTCCCACTACTAAGATTCATTCACTTGCATAGCTTCCTCATAGCACTCTGGTTCTTCGTTATCTGTCAAAATTAAATAATCTAGTGATGAGAGATATCTGGGATTCAGTTTGGGTACCCTGTATGACCTCCTAAGCTCCTTGCCTTGGGTAGTTGTCTCTGCACCTGGAGTCTCCTCTATTCTTTGGTCAGAACTGAAATTATCTCCCCTATCTAAAAGCTCCTCCAAATCCATGTATTTGGATGCACCTGTATCCTTAGTTCTACTTCTACTGCTTTGGTTATCCTTTGCATTGTCCCTATCCTTGTACATTACCTCTTCATTGAATGTGATGTCTCGGCTCCTGATGATTTTCCTATTCTTCTTATCCTAAAGATGATATCTAAACTCATCAATGCTATATCAAATGAATGTACACTTCTGTGACTTATCTTCTAGCTTGTCCCTGGCATGGTCACTGATATGAATATATGCCATACAATCAAAGACTCTCAAGTGTGAAAGATTAACCTTCTTGTCACTCTAAACCTCTTCTGAAATCCTAAAATCTAATGGAACTGAAGGCTCATGATTAATTAAGTACGTTGTTGTATGCACCGCGTCTGCCCAAAATGTTTTTGGTAGACCTACATAAAGACGCATGCTCCTCACACGCTCTACCAACGTTCTGTTCATTCTCTCTACAACGCCATTCTATTGTAGTGTTCCTGGAGTAGTCCTCTCTAAACAAATCTTATTCAAAGCACAGAACTTCTTAAACTCCTCTAGCTCGTATTCTCCACCATTGTCTGATCTCAGACACTTTACTTTCAAATCTGTCTCGTTCTTCACCATGACTTTCCACGTCTTGAAGATTCCAAACACCTCTGACTTGTGCTTCATGAAGTATACACACACCTTTCTCGAGTGATCGTCGATAAAGGTGATGTTGTACATCGAACCTCCAAGAGAAGACACGCTAGCTAGACCACATACATCTATATGAATAAGCTCTAGCTTGTGAGCTTTAAGTGGTCTTCCACTCTTCTGAGAGCTAACTGTTTTCTGCTTCCCGTAGATGCAGTCTTCACAAACACCAACTTCCACTAACTCGATGCCGGTTAGCTTTTCCTTGAGAGTGTAGGATCTTCATACCCTTCTTTCTCATATGTCCCAACCTATTGTGCTACAGATTTGCACTCTCTTTGCCCGCTACAGTTACGAGGGTGTCACTCGCAGGTAAATTCAGGTAGAGTGTTCCGGTCTTGTTGACACGGGCAACCACCATAGTACCATTAGAGATTTTTCACGAATCCCTGGTAAATATCGTAACATAGCCTTCTTCTCCAAGCTGGCTAACCGAAACAAGATTCCTCTTCAGCTTCAGTACATATCTAAAGTTCTTCAATTCCACTTAGTGTCCTTCATCTGTATTTGCACGTCACCTCTTCCCATAATGCTATAGGGCTCGTTATCCCCCAAGTATACTTTCTCGAAGTCCCCTGTTATATAGTAATGAAGAAGCTTCCTATTAGCAGTGGCGTGGAATGAGGCTCCCGAATCAATAACCCATGAATCAGAATCACTGTCCATAGCACGGATCAAGACATCTTGCACAAGATGAGCCTCCTGCTCACTTGCATCCTTCTTTTGTGCTTTACAGACTGAAATCATATAGCTCTCCTGACCGCGGTTCTAACATTTCCCTTTGATAGACCTCACATTTTAGTTTGACCTCTTCTTCTTCGACTTTGATCGATTCCTATTCTGGTTACTCTTATAACGGCTTCGGCCTTTTTGCTCGAGACTTAGAGCTGAACCTGAACCTTATGCTTTATACGATTTTCTTCTAACCTCTTCGGATAGAATCATGCTGATAACCTCGCTCAGCTTCAACTTCTCCTTCCCTGCCGAGTTGCTGATTGCGGTCACGCAACCTGCCCAACTATCTAGCAACTATGATAGTATCAGTAGGGCCTCCATTTCGTCATCAAAAGTGATATCGACGGAGATAAGTTGATCAACAATCGTATTGAATTCGCTGAGATGTATCATGAAGGAACATCCTTCTGCTATCTTGAGGTTGAAGAGTGTTTTGACGAGATTCACCTTGTTTGTAGCTGACGGTTGCTCGTACATCTTTGTTAGCGCTTTCATAAGCCCCACCGTCGTCTTCTCATTTAATATATTGTGTGTGACTGATTTCGCAAGCGACAATCTGATCTTCCCTAGAGCCTTTCGATCTAATATTTCCTAGTCCTCGTCGATCTCACCTTTCTTCTTTCCTTTCGCTTTACTCATTAATGGAAAGTAAAGATCCTTCTGGTACAGATAGTCCTCTATCTGTGACTTCCCATGCGTGAAGTGTGATCCGTTAAACTTCTCAATCTTTGATTTGCTTTCTTCTGTCATAGCTCTCACACAGATCTAATTCGAACGAAGTTCTAATACCGGTTGTTGGGGAGGATTCATCCTATCGACAACCTATCAAATGAACCCTCTCGCGAAACGTGCCCTCCGGATCTTGTATTGAAAGAAGGCAAGAAGAAATCACAGCAAATAAAAGGAAACTTTGCAAGAAAAAAATAAAAGTGAGAACACAAAAATTTTTACGAGGTTTGGCAACTTGCCTACCTCCTCGAGAGACACACAGTAAATTTCCTTTGAATATTAAAGAAGATTACAAAAGCTTGCAAAGAGATAATCTCAATCTCCCTGAGATCTCTCTATTCAAAATAGCGTTTTCTGAAAAATATCGCATGAAAAAACGGCGGCCAGGGTTCCCTATTTATAGGGAAACCCTAGGTCAAAACAGATTAGGAATCTGTTTTGACTGCGAATTTCACTTGTCTATGAAGCTCGCCTGTCTGCGAAGCTCACTTGTCTACAAAGTTAGCTTGACTGCAAAGTTCGCCTGTATACGAAGCTCGCCTGTATGCGAAGCTCGCCTGAACTTCTTCACCTGCACTTGGAGCTCGCCTGTAATTGGAGCTCACCTAATCTTCCAAGTTCACCTGAACTTCCAAAGCTCGTCTGAACTGCAGGTTCGCCTAAACTCAGCTTCGAACTTCGTCAGATCTTCTAAGTTCGCCTGAACTATCAAGTTCGCCTGAATTTCCAAGTTCACCTTATTTCTTAACTTAGAGAAATCTTTGTTTTGCATGCTTGTTCTAAGGTTTGGGTCTACACCCAAAACCAGCATATCCAAGAATCAAAATTATCGTAAGAATATGACTAATATTTATTCAGATATTTCGGATGTAGATACGGATATTTCATTACAAAACCATATCCATAACCATATCATATCGATTATAGATTTGAGTCACCATGTTCGTATCCTATGGATATATGGTTACGGATATTTTCTCGGGTACGGATACGGTTTAGCACCCCTACCCTCTAGTCTAAGTTGATACTTTTAGTGGTTAATAAAATTCTATGAAGGGGTGCTAGGGAAAAAGAGAGAGAGAGAGAGAGAGAGAGAGAGAGAGAGAGAGAGAGAGAGAGAGAGAGAGAGAGAGAGAGAGAAGGCAAAATAATGAGGACGGGCGGACATAATTTGTATGGTTGACTAATCCGTATGGTTGACTAATCTCTTTTTGTTAACCAAGTATAATAATTAATGCAGTGCTCATCAGTTTGTGCATTACTCACCAATTACTTCTGTCCGACCGTCTAGGATCAATGAAAGCGATTCGTTTCCAATTGGACGCGCCCATAAAAATGTCTTTCTCAAATCTCAAGGACTCTGTCTCCTCCAACGTGATTCCTTAATGACATCCTTAAATCTCGAGGATTCTGCTCCCTCCAAGCACGTGCCTAAAATTTTGACTAGGTCATGCCGTTTTATAAATAGAAGCATCACAGAGTCTCCTCTTACTTATTTTGGTTTTGTTTAATTTTGGAATCAAATGCCTGCTACACTCTTAATATAATCTACAGTAAATTAAATAGAAGCATCACACAGTCTCCTCTTAATTATTTTGGTTTTGTTTAATTTTGGAATCAAATGCCTGCTACACTCTTAATATAATCTACAGTAAATTATGCTTTAGGTTACATTGCTGGTCTGTATATATGAATACCAAAGCCAAATTGCATTTAGGGAAAAGAAAAGAAAGCTCATTGAAATCTTAATAGAAGAATAAGAGGGTAATTAGGATGGAGATGAGAATGCAAGAGGAGTTTCATGACATTGTGATCATTGGAGGAGGCATTTGTGGGCTTGCTACTGCCCTTGGCCTGCACAAGTGAACTTCTAATCTCTATAATCTATCTAATATTTATTTTTCAATTTCATTAACTTTATATCCATGGTTTAGGGTCTTGCTAAGAAATTGCACCATATTTATTTAAAACGAATCACATTTTCCTTTTGGTAATCGTCTATGAAAAAAGATACTAACATTCATATATTTGTCTTGTTAACATATTATGTTATGATTTGGTCTTTTTTAATCTTCGTGTAATTTTAACCACTGTTTTGAGATTTCTTGTTTGTAAAATCTCTCTATTCTCAAAATGATTTTTAATTAAAAATGGCCTTCTAAATCTCTTTCTTCAAATCAAAATTCCAACATAATGTCTTTTATCTGATCGAATACTCAGATTTTTTTTAAAAGATTTTATATGAATTCAAATATGAACATCTACAATAGGTTCTTTCCGGTCTTAATAATTAGTAGAGTTTTATAGATATTCCATTTTAATTTGACATATTTGCAAAACTATCCTCCAGATCTTAGTATTTGTAAAATTAGCCTCTATTCTTCAACTTAAAAAAAAAAAAAATCCCCAAATCAACAAAGTATCAACTTTGTTTGATATGGTGAGTGAAAATTTGACTATTTTATTGATATTACTATCAGCCTATCAAAATTGGTGATTTATTATCTTTTTGTGGTGAAGTTGATCTATTGGTTAAGTGTTTGTTCTAAAGTTGCAATGTAATTACATTGCAGTTAAAATCAACCTATCAAAATTGGTAGTGATTTATCGCTTAAAGGGGGAAAGTTGATTTACTGATGGGGGGAAAGTTTGATTTGTTCATTAAGTATTTGTTCTAAAGTTGATGATCCAGATGTAGTTATCCAAATATGAGATTTGGAGGGTAGTTCTCCACACGCTAAGAGTTCTGTAAGTATGCATGATTTAAGGGGTGTATATACAAAACCTAAATTCAAGTTTTTAAGGTAAAACAATGCGAAATGCTTTTTCTTGTATCTGTGAAGGAGAGAAAAGTGTGGTAGAGATTTGTTTGGCATAATTTTCGGACCCAAAACTTTGAGCTAGCTAGTTCAGGACTTTGGTCACAGGGTTAAACGCTGGTAGAAGACAAAGTCACTGGGTTAACAAACACTGGATCATGCGAGATGTGTATTGTTGACCTGATTTGGATTGTGATTAAGGAAAGGCATAAATAGTACAGGTAGTTATGATAAGAGCACAAAGTTAATAAAGAACTTAAATTTTTTTTGTTATGAATATGTACAGGAAAGGCATAAAGAGTATAGTTTTGGAGAGATCTGAAACCCTAAGAAATACAGGGGCTGGCATTGCCATCTTCCTTAACGGTTGGCATGCCCTTGACCATCTTGGAGTGGCAGATCAACTGCGTGCAAATTCTCTGCATATCATAGAGTATGAGTTTAAACTTTTTGACGAAGATATTCGATCATTTTTTTCAGTAATTCTAAAGTTTCATTATTCATAAAATTTTGATCTTATTTGGTTCAGGAAACATAACAAACGGATAAACAAGGATGGGACAGAAGTAATACCAATCAGGTTGAATCAATATTATTTATTTGGTGTTATTATTTGATATTATGACGACATTACAATAAAAGTAGAGACTTATTCTGCTCCATCCTAATCCCAACTATCATTTTCACTATTATCTTAGTTGCATCCATAATTACATTTTAGTAAATATTTCCACCTATTTTAATGTTTTAGCAAAGAAGGGCTCCGTTGCGTCAGAAGAAGCGATCTAATCGAGGCCTTGGCTAACAGTCTACCTGTTGAATTCGTCCGTTTTGGGTGTCAAATTGTCGCAATTCAGAATGATCCAGTTACCTCCTTTCCCATTGTCCATATTGCAGATGGTAGCATCATAAGAGCTAAGGTAAAATGCTCGAAATTGTATATGTGCTTGTGTGTATGAAATAATGTTACAGCTTATTTTCTTTTTAACTAAACCGTTAAGAGATAGATGTGTGGTGAAGTCTCTGGCTACTCTCATTAGATGGGTAGGTCTCACCCCTCTCTATGTCTTGCTAGCTCATTTAATAAAATAAACCATTAGCTTATAGCTATCATAACTTTATGAACATACATACAAGCATATATACATATATGTTATGACGTGTGT
>NC_033797.1:107635236-107655751 GCF_001876935.1 Asparagus officinalis
GGATATGAGTACGAATGTATATATTTATGTATGCATGTGCGTACGTTATATGTACATGTTTATCATATCATACTTCCTTTAAAAGTACGAGTTCGGGAAAATCTTTCTATGACCAATATTACCCTTAGTTTTTTTGAATATTACATTGTTATCCTAATCTATTCTAATTATCATATCTTATTTGAATTGGTAACCAAATAATTTATTCTATTCATAAGGAGACTTAACATGTAATTGGATAAAATAGATATGTTTCATATAATTCAAATCCTTTACTTATATCAGTTCGTAGAGAAATCTAAAAAACAATGCTAGCCAACACCTAAAATTTTTGGACTTTGTAAAAATCTCCAAGTTTTTTAAATTACCAAAACAACCCTACAAATTCAAAATTTTATTAAAACATCTTGAATATTATAAATTTTACTTATCTCAATCTAGAGAGAAATCTGAAAAATATATGCTAACTAGAAACTAAATGTTTTTTGACTTTAGAGAAAATATCTTGTAACTTTTAAAAATTAAAAAAACACCTCTAAAAATTTAAAATTTATAAAACACACCTTGAAAATGTCAAACTTATAAACATACTAAAAACCTAAAAATAACACAAACAATCCCAAAAATTATGGAATTTTCAATACACACTCTAGACTTTTTACAAATTGCAAAAGAAACCCTCAAATTTATAAAATTTACAAAAATCCTGATAATTTCTGACCTAACAGTACATTAAAAATATAGGAATTATAACTATTCCCTACATAATTTATAATTTATAGAAAATACCCTTAAAATTTTAAAAATTACAAACAAACATTTAAAATTTAAAATTTATAAAAAACACCCTAAAAATTTCAAATTCATTAGTAAATTTAAAGCATAGAAAGTATTAATAGTCTATAAATAATTTACAATCTGTAGAAAAATCCTATAAATTTAAAAAGTCCTTAAAATTCATAATTTAAAAAAAACTTCATGAAAATTTCTAACCTATAGACATTAAATTGAATATGTAAAATTACTAATAACCCCTTGAAAATTAAAATTTTGCAAAAAATAGCATACACCTTTTAAAAGTATAGGTTTAGGAAAACATTTTCATGGTAAATATTGGCCAT
Source organism: Asparagus officinalis (assembly GCF_001876935.1). NCBI lineage: Eukaryota > Viridiplantae > Streptophyta > Magnoliopsida > Asparagales > Asparagaceae > Asparagus > Asparagus officinalis. The sequence goes on from NC_033797.1 coordinate 107,636,358, forward strand.
AATGTTTTTGAAAAGAACATAACTAATTAAAAATCTATTAAATTTAAATTTTATAAAAAAATACCGTTAAAGTTTAGTATATTGCAAATTACCCCTCCAATGTTTAAAAATTTTCAATGATTTTTTTATAATTTCTTGATTTTAATGTAATGTTTAATAGTTTGTTGTATTTATAAATTATAAATTTTAGAGTGCTTTTGTACACTTTTTAAAACTTTTGAGGGTATCTATTTTATAGTTTTCTAAATTTTTATTTTGTTTTTAGTGTAATGCACATATACATCAACTAATGATGATATTGAAAAATATATCATTCTTAAAATTTTTAGACCATAGTTAAGTATGCACATTACTATTTCTAGGTAGTATAGTTTATATATACAAAAATTTTCAGATAATCTATGTAGTGATTAAAAAGATTTTGACTTTAATGTACTATTTTTTATAAATTATATTTAATATAAACTCACCATATAACTTTGACTGTGGTTATTATAATTTTAATACATTTGATTGATTGACTATGTACATATATAGACTATAGATTACTTTACTTTCTCACATGAGCTAACATTTAGTGCTTAATAATTTAAATTATTACTTTTAAATTTAATATAAAGATGAGCTCTAATAACATTTATTTATTTACATACAACATCATTCAATCTCAATTCATATTTTTGCTAGAGATTTATTCCATAGTTACGCATATCAAATTAGTAACTAAAATAATAATTATTTATGCTTAAATTATGATGATTGTAGTTGGTCATTCACTATAAAAATTTTATAAAAATATATATCTTACTTTCTATAGCTATCTGCACTGTCCATGTATATTTTATAAATTAGTTTTTAATTTGATATATTAAACTACTTTTTCATTTTTCTTCTTTGACTTTTAAACTATGTAATAACTATATAACCATTTTAGCATAGAAATGACCTCACTCTAAATGTCTTCAAGCCAATGTTTGAGTTTCACTGAAGTATATATTATTGTTACTATGTATATATATTTTTTAAGAAAGTTATGTCAACACTTTTTAAATAGAAGAGAATATTGTAACCTCTGATATTATAAAAATTAAACATAGCCAATTGAATAATTAACAAAAGAGAACTTATATCAAAAAAGTGTAAATAATAAGATAAAGATGAAAGGTAATGGCATTGCCAACATTACTACAAATAGCAAACTATAATTTAAAGTTAATCTATTTTGTGGAGCCTAATTACTGGTATAAGCAACGTGGTTTCCATATATACACTTTATAATTTATTAAAATGGTCATATAAACTTATATGATAAAATTAATTTAATATCAAATAGTAATATCATTGTAATAATATCATTATTAGAAAAAATTCTTCATGAATCGATATGATTTTTACGATATATAAGCTATGCACTCTAAATTATTGTGTTTTTTTATAGAGCCAAAAAGTTTGAATAAGAGACTCTAATATGTTGCTCTCACAACAGCAAAATCTACTTAGAAGATATAAATATTCTAGATGAGTTATGCATCCTATATATAATACAATTGTCCTAAGCATGTAAGTTATAATAGTATTTTTTTTATTCACATCGTTTGGGGTAATATTTGATAGGGACCTTGCATCAAAGAAAAGAAATTATATTTAGAGCACATGACAAAATATATCATAATCTCCTTGTTCTAATTTTATAAGAAAATAATTCTTCATACTTTTAGCTTTATTTCTATGATACAAAGAATTAGCTATAAAATTGAATGAGAATATTAGATAATATAAATATGAGTGAAACATCAACTAAAATGTAAACATAAATATGAGTCAAATAACAACTAAAAGTTTAATGAACATATTGCAAGTAAATTCATATGCAAAATTTTTTTACGAATTGAATGACCATCCATCTTTTGAAGACTTTAAGATACTAATAAATAGAGATATTGTACTAAATTAATATGTTTATAACTCATAAATAGTAGATCATGTAGCTGTAGTCTGGGTTAAAGGAATTAATGATAATATTTTATTTGAGAGAGAGATTATTGAGTTGATGATCAATCCCACTAAAAAATTTATTTTCTTTTTTAATTTTTACTCTATTTTTATCAATTTAAATAATCATGATATTCAACCACGTGCATCTAAACTCATGATATTCAACCACGTGTATTGCACGTGCATCTCAACTAGTTTAATACAAATGTGTGTGTATCACACTGAAAAAAAAATCTTCATTTTGATTCTTACTTGCATGTACGTACTACAGATTCTTATAGGATGCGATGGCTCAAACTCGGTTGTAGCAAAGACATTAGGATTGAAGCCCCCAAGCCTAATTCAAACACAAATAGTGCAAGGGCTCACGACTTATCCAAATGGACATGGCCTCTCTAATCATTTCTTGCAACTGTGGGGTGACAGAATGTTCATCATAAGGCTTCCAGCCGACAAAAAGACAGTCTTCTGGTTTGTAAAGAGAGAATTGAACCGAAAAGGTATTTCTCATCCCTAAAATTTAGCTCATGCAATTTTGAATTCAATCTAAAATCTTATGAAATTGTCAGATCAAGAAAACAAAGAAGATCCAGGGCTCATCAGAGACGAAACAATAGAGGTACTCAAGGATTTTCCCACAGAGGTGATTGAAATGGTGAAGCAATGTGATCTGAACACAATCTCATTCCACCGTATTAGATATCACGTTCCATGGCACTTGGCACTTAGCAATATTTCAAAAGGGCCAATGACGGCGTCTGGCGATGCTGTGCACCAAATGGATCCATCCATGGCACAAGGTGGCAGTGCTAGCCTCGAAGATGCAGTGGTGCTCGCTAGATGCTTGTCCAAGGAAATGACAATCAATTTGTCTGAAAGTAAAATGAGCGATCAAGAGACATATAAGAAAGCTGAAGTTGCATTGCAAAATTATGCAAGAGAAAGACGATGGAGGATATTGATATTATCTACTAAATCCCATCTCATAGCGTCTCTGCTTCATGCTTCATGGCTCAAGAGGTTCACATTCCTCACCATACTTTCTAAATTTCTTGGCGGCAGATCAAGCCACACACAGTATAACTGTGGCCACCTTTAGGAACAAATTTTTTTTGGAAATAAAGGTTGTAGGAGGGCCTGCTGAGTAAAGTTAGTGAATTAGAGTCTTTTGTTATATTATGAAAATAATAAATAAATCAAACTTTTTCTGGTGATGATTAAGGAGTATGTTATCCAACACTTGTAATTAAGTAAGATTCAAGTACTCTTTTTGTGGAGGACTAAGGAATGCAGTAAGGCAGCATCAGGAAGCTGTAGAGACAAACACGGATGTGTAACCACCTCACAAAGAAAAGATAAGGATTAATCTTGGTTAGATAAGATGCCTACGTCCACAACCGGTGAGATCAATAATCCACTATTTATCAAGAGGTTACAATGAAGACAAAGAAGAGTAGAAACTCTAATCTCTCTCCCTTAAAAAGCCAAAACAAATAACAATTTTTCTTGTCAAAGTTACATAGAGAAACCCTAGACAATCTTTATTTATAATCTCCGTCAAATTCGAGTCCAACTAGCCAAACAACTTCTCAATCTGAATCCAAACAGGAGTTCAACTAGCCAAACAACTCCTCAATCCGAATCCAAACAGGACTCGAAAATACATCCAAATCATGTGGGACTCATCAGTGTGTTCTGATTATATAGTCAACAGAGAGGTCTGATAATTCATGGCTCAATATGAGCCACCGATGGGTGGCTTTCAATACAACCAAACTAACAAATATCCACCTTGGCGAAATTAGTAAGTCACCAATAGTTTTCATCACCCAAGTAACCTCTGATCTCTTCACAACCATCGCCACCAAATCGCCCCGAAGGGCCTCAACACCAAAGAACATTGATCAAGTTGAGACAGTGGTCAAACTTGACTGTTGGAATAACCTTTGTCAACATGTCTGCTTGGTTCTCCTTAGTGTCAATCTTCGTCAGTTGAATCTTGCCACTCACAATTATCTCATGGATAAAATGAAATCAGACGTTAATATGCTTGGTGCGAGCATGATAGACTTGATTCTTTGCAAGATAAATTGCACTTTGACTTTCGCAGTGCACTTCAACAACCTCTCGAGATATACCCAAGTCACCAACGAAGCCACTTATCCACACCGCTTCCTTAATCGCCTCTGTTACTGCCATGTACTCTGCCTCTATAGTAAACATCACCACAGTAGACTGTAACATAGACCTCTAACTTATCGGACCGCTGGTAAGAACAAAACAATACCCACTAGTGGACCGACGCCTGTCCAAATCACCCGCATAGTCCGAATCCATGAACCCTCTCACTTGTGACTCTCTAGGCTTTGAATAAATCAAACCGATATCCAACGATCCTTGAAGATACCGTAAAATACAGTTCCCAGCCTACCAGTGTTGTTTACCCTGATTTTCCATAAATCGACTAACCAAGCTGACTGCATGTGCAAGATCTGGACGACTATAAACCATAGCATACATAAGGTTACCAACTGCACTAGCATACGGAACTTGAGACATGTACTCACGTTCCACCTTAGTAGTAGGAGACTAAAGACCTAAAAGCTTGAAGTGAGGAGCCAACAGAGTACTAACTTGCTTTGAGTTTTGCATCCCAAAATGAGCCAACACCTTCTCTACATACCGCCTTTGAGAAATGCACAACCTCCCCTTCTTCCTATCTCGAACGATCTCCATCCCAAGTATCTTCTTCGCAGGACCCAAGTCTTTCATCTTAAACTCAGAACTCAACTTCTTCTTTAGCTTGTTGACTTCCACCATACTATATGAGGTAATAAGCATATCATCAACATAGAGTAATAAATAGATGAAAGAACCACCAATTTGCCATCATCACGACAATTGCTTTAATTCATACAATGATGTTTTTAGTTTGTACACATAATCCTCCTTACTAGCAACTGCAAATCCAATGGGCTATGACATATAACTATCCTCCTCCAGATCTCCATGCAAGAATTTAGTGTTGACATCTAATTGCTCGAGCTCCATATCATACTATGCAACCATTGCTAAAAGGGCCCGGATAGAGGTGTGTTTCACGACCGGAGAGAAAACTTCATTATAGTCAACACCTTCTAGTTGTGTATACCTTTTTGTCACTAATCTTGCCTTGTACCATACACATGTACTTCCATCGAAGCTTGTAAAACCATCCTTCACCATATAGACCCACTTGCACCCAATCAGCTTCTTCCTATTTGGTGCTTCCACTAAATCCTAAGTATGATTTTTATGAAGGGACTCCATCTCCTCCCTCATCGCCGTCATCCACTCCTTGCTACGATCATCTCTCATAGCCTCATTATAGGTAATGGGCTCATCTCCATACACAGATAAAGCATAGGCTACCATATCCTCAAAACCGTAACGAGCTGGTGCCTTCCCCGCATTGGGTTTTCTTTCTCTATCGCCTGCCAAGGATGGTTGTTGTTGTTGCTGAATAGGCCCCTCATCTGGAAACTCCAATTCTACTATTACCTCATTAGTAGACATCGGTGGAGTTGTGAATTCCACCTCCAAAAAATCTTCACCACTTCTACCCAACCTGATTCCCTCCAAACTGGTGTTTCCTACCGAGCTGATATCTCCCTGTAGGGTGTAAATTTTGATCTCCCGAAAACAGGGAACTTCGTTTATATTGATAAGAAGGCTTATTACAAACTAATAAATCAAATATTTATAACAGAAGCAGAGGGAAGGCCCTCCTTGTTTAACGTGGTTTCCTCGGTGGCGATAGGACGCCTCGCTCGGTGCTCGTGCCGAGTCTGCTTCCCTTGGATGATCCGATCGAAGTTGCTACCGGAGCTTCTGCTCTCTAATGAGGGAGCCTTTGGCAAAGGTCCAGGTTCAACCTTTGGGAGATTAGCCAACAGAATATGCAATAGACAATCCCCCTTTCATGCAGGCCGAAGATGGGTTTTAATAGGCAATGGATGACATTGGCCATCCCTTGATTCATGGGATTTGACCACTAATAGAGGTGAGGGAGACAACTTGACTGCTCCTTGAATTATGGGATGTGACCACCCGTCGTTCAGAGATATCCTGTTATTCACCTGCAACAGGAGCGGTCATTCGAGGAGCCATGTTTTACATCACGTCACTTAGGAATGAGAAAGCCCCTCCTCGTATGCGTAACAACGGCTGTCAGATACTCGAGTGGATATGGCCAACTCACTGAGCGCCGGCGACCCTCCCTTCTGCTTGGACAAGTGAGGTAAGCTGCATTTATGAGAGTGCAGGCTGTTTCGGCGCCTGTCCGCTCATTCGTACTGTGGACGGCCATCTGACGGGCCTGGAGTATTGTGCCCTCTCCCTTGATTTGTGGGATCTGACCACGGATGTAACTGTTCCCATACTCCAAGTGGGCAGTTGACAGTGAGCTGGCGAGTCTGCAGCTTGGGTCTGCAGGCGAGCTTAGGACTGCAGGCAGACTTGGGTCTGCAGGCGAGCTTGCAGGCGAACTGGGTCTGCAGGTGAGTTTGGGACTGCAGGCGGACTTGGGTCTGCAGGCGAGCTAGCAGGCGAACTGGGTTTGCAGGCGAGCTCAGGTGCGCAGGCAGACTTGGGTCTGCAGGCGGATTTGGGACTGCAGGCAGATTCGAGCTGCAGGCGAGCAGGCAGACTTGGGTCTGCAGGCGGATTTGGGACTGCAGGCGAATTTGAGTTGCAGGCGAGCTCCTGAGCATGGATTGAAGAATAGCCCGTAACTTTTAAACCGTAAGTCGGAATTGGATGAATTATATATGAAAATCGCCTATCTCGACGAGATGGAGCCATCCGAACCTAGCCAAAGGCTTCAGTTTGCTTCCTCCGTTTCGTCAATTTCCTTACGGTTTGGGAGATATCTGCGTTTTCCCCTTTTTCTGCTATTTCGGGCGAGGTTTTAGCAGTTTTGTTCTGAACTTCTCTGATAAAGATTAAAGGTACTTTTTATTACCTACAAAACCCCCTCCAAAGTTTTCAGACCTGAATCGGGCCGCATGGGGTCTGGAACACTTTGGATATGAAGACCCGTAAAGTGATCCCCGCTCAGATGGAGTAGCTGATGATCGCCTTCTAGGATTTTGAGCAAACCCTCAGCTATCAACGGACTTGATTTGTCTTTACCAACTGCCGTTTGAGTTGGACTAGCCATGCTCTTGCCCTTAGCATGGTAAGTTATCGAGGAGTTTCTCTTAGGCTCAATGCTAAAATTTCTCCTCTATCCTTAGCCTTTCGAGGCATTTGGATTAAGAGTGTAGGGAGCAGTTTAGACTCATGCACCAGTTGGAGTATAAGGGGGCAGTTTAGACTCATGCACCAGTCGGAGTATAAGGGAACAGTTTAGCCTCATGCACCGGTTGGAGGATAAGGGGGAAACTTGTCTTCTCTTAGGGCAAAGATGACTCAAGCACCAGTTGGAGTGTAAGGGGGCAGTTTAGACTCATGCACCAGTTGGAGTAAAGGGAACAGTTTATACTCGTATACCCGTTGGAGTCTAGGGGGAAGCTTATCTTCTCTTAGGGCAAAGATGAAGACGAACCCTAATTTGTCTTCTCTTGGGGCAAAGACGAATCCTGAAGTAGCAGCACATCGCATAGTAGACCACTATCAAACAACAACGCCTTTTATGGGAAAGACGGTGCTGGGAGAATCAAATCGTTCAGGGACGTATGAGTATGACGACTGATCGGACAACGTCATTTGCGGGAATGACGGTGTCGGCTATCAGAGATAATCGTTAACATGATAGGAATTACCGCGATCAGAGCGACTTTGAGGATCAACCATCCTTTTGAAGAGGATTGGTAAGTTGATTTTGTCAGAGGTGTAGTGTTAACATGACAGTGGGAGTTTATTGCGATTTGAGCAACTCTATGGACCTACCATCCTATTGAAGTGGACTTGTAAGTTGATTCGTCAGAGGTGACCGTTAACATGACAGTGGGGGTCCCGCCATCCTATTGAAGAGGATTGGCGGGGGATTGTGGCTTTGGTCCTAACTATCTGAAGGTTTGACCAAGTGGGAGTTTGATGCAGCCCACCTGAACTGCTAGTCTCGCCTTCAAGAAGTGGGGCTCGCCTAACTGTTAGGCTCGCCTGATTTGAGCGGTTCGCCCGTACTAGGAACCTGAATAAGAAGTGGAGCTCGCCTAACTGTTAGGCTCGCCTGATTTGAGCGGTTCGCCCGTACTGGGAACCTGGCTCAAGAAGTGGAAGTATAGGGAATAGTTTAACCTCTTATACCAGTTGGAGGATCAGAAGAAGCAGTTTATACTCGTGTACTTGTCGGAGTGTAAGGGAACTATCAGAGGTTCATGCACCAGTTGGAGTGTCAGAAGAAGCAGTTTATACTCGTGTACTTGTCGGAGTGTTAAGGGAGCAGTTTAAACTCATGCACCAGTTGGAGTGTCAGAAGAAGCAGTTGAGACTGATGGAGAAATGACTATCAGAGGTAACAGTTAACTTGATAGTTTTGTGGGCCCGCCATCCTATTGAAGAGGATCAACGGGGGAAATCGTAGGATATGAGGAAATGGTCTCCACTACCAAAGCATCTTGGTCATCATCTCCTCAAAATTCATGCGGGTCTTCGTCACCCATATGCTTGAGCATGCTCTCGACTTGTTCTCCTTGGCGGAGTAAGTCTTTCCATGAGCGAGCTTCAACAGTGCCCATATTGGACAGAACGTTGATGGAGAGATTGTTCCGGCACATCTCGATGAGCGTGGCCTCGGAAACTCGATCGCGGGAATGCAGCGGTTTCTGAATCTCTTGACAAAGTTGCTTACAAAATCTGTCTTCCTCTGCTTCACAGTTAGCAGGGTGGCCATAGATACTTCTGTGTCATCGTCGAAGAATCTGGCCATGAAGAGCCTTTCCATGTCCTTCCAGCAGGTGATGGACCCGGGCTTCAATCTGCGAAACCATTCAAAAGCGACCCCCTTGAGGGTACCAATGAACAGTCGAGTCATAATGGGATCATTTCAGTGTGCCTGCGCCTGTCTGGCGAGATGTTGCTTCGCCTTTCTGGCGAACTTGGGCCGTCAGGCGAGATTGGTACAGTGTGCCTGCGCCTGTCTGGCGAGATGTTGCTTCGCCTTTCTGGCGAACTTGGGCCGTCAGGCGAGATTGGTACAGTGTGCCTGCGCCTGTCTGGCGAGATGTTGCTTCGCCTTGCTGGCGAGGTTCGCCCGTCAGGCGAGATTGGTACAGTGTGCCTGCGCCTGTCTGGCGAGATGTTACTTCGCCTTTCTAGTGAACTTGGGCCGTCAGGCGAGCTTGGTGAAGTCTGCTTGTTTGACGAAGCCCTCTTGAACTGCAGAGTTCGCCAGGTGCCCTTGGTTCGCCAAAATTAAGCACCTTGCTCACAGAGTGGGGCTCACCTAAACTACTAGGCTCGCCTGATTTGAGCGGTTCGCCAAAAATGTAAACCTGGCTCAAGAAGAGGGGCTTGCCTAAGCTGTTAGGCTCGCCTGATTTGAGCGGTTCGTCCGTACTGGGAACCTGGCTCAAAGAGATGGGCTCGCCTAAACTGCTAGGCTCGCCCGATTTGAGCGGTTCGCCAAAAATGGGAACCTGGCTCAAGAGCTAGGTTGATTCCCCCCAAGCCTGAATAACAATTCAGACCGTCGTGGGGGATGAGGGATTGTGCCTCGAGACGAGCGAGAACTTTTCGTCGCCGCTGTTTGGATCTTTTTGAACGAGGAGCGTTCATGTCGACGGCGGAGGCGTAGTCTGCGTCGACACGAATGGTTGATTCCTTTTGCACAGGGGTCTGCGAGGATCGTTCATCGACCCACCCAGCAGCTCCTAGACCTGCATTCTCGAATCTCGGCTCGGCCTCAACTGGTTTGGGGGGAAAAGAACCCCCTGCCTCGGCTTGGGCAAATCCCTCAGGCTTGATTGCCTCGACCTCTTGGGGCTGGGCCACCCGCACGACACTACAGTCATCGCGAGACATATTTCCGCCAGAAGAGGACGATTGTAAGTACCCCTCGAATTTGATCACAAGGGACTCAACCGTAGTCCCTGTAGCAACTTCGTCAGACTGCGCCACCACCAATTCATCTGAATGAACGTATTGCCGAAGGTTTCGGTTCGCTTCCTCCGTTTCGCCAAATTCCTTACGGTTTGGGAGATATCTTCGTTTTCCCCTTTTTCTGCTATTTCGGGCGAGGTTTTAGCAGTTTTGTTCTGAACTTCTCTGATAAGGATTAAAGGCAATTTTTATTGCCTACACTCCCATATCTTCACTCCTTGAGTTTAGCATGGCTGACTCGTTGAATGTCATGTCCCGACTGATTGCACATTTTCTTCCACTCAGGACAACACAATCTGTATCCCTTCACACTATTTTGATAACCAAAAAAGATACCCTTTCGTGCACTCACACCAATCTTATCTTCCTGAACATGAAAATAAGTAGGGCAAGCAAAGGTTTTCAAATGACTATGATCAAAGGGAGTACCAAACCATACTTCAATAGGTGTCTTCGAATCAATGGATGTATTCGGTGAACGATTCACGAGATAGCACGCGTGTTTACTACTTCAGTCAAAAAACACTTGTCCAAACCAAAATGTGATAACATGCACCGTGCTCTCTCTAGTAGGGTGTGATTCATACGCTCTGCTATTCCATTCTATTGAGGTGTTCGCACCACTGTGAAATGCCTGACAATGCCTTAATTCCTGCAGTATTCTTCCAACGGATCAGAAGTGTATTCACCCTTATTATCTGATGGAATCCACTTGAACACTCTACCAGTCTGCTTCTTGACCATTGTCTTCCATCAAATAAACAAATTAGTGACTTCAGATTTATCCTTCATGGTGTACAACCAAACTCTCTGCGAGAAGTCATCGATAAATATCACGAACCACCTAGCTCCACTCAAAGACTTAACTTTGCTTGGACACCAAACATCTGAATGAATGTAATCCAACGTACCCTTAGTGCAATGCTCCGCAGTGCCAAACTTCACCCTTCACTGCTTCCTAAAGACACAATGCTCACAGAAGTCAAGCTTTGATATCTTCTCACTGCCAAACATAATACGTCTGCTAAGAATGGTCATACCCTTCTCACTTATATGCCCAAGGCGCATATGCCGCAATCAAGTAGATGTCAAATCAGATTCCTTGACCTGGGACACCACAACAGCTCTTGTAATCACCTTTCCCTTATGGAAATATATATTACCATGTCGTTTACCAATCATCATCACCTTGTCTTCAGGAAGAACTTTTAGAATCCCATTATCCCTACAAACCTATAGCCATTGGACTCCAAAGTTCCCATAGAAACCAGACTCTTCCATAAAGCTGGAACATGCCTTACTTCTTTTAGAGTTCTCAATATCCCATCAAACATCTGAACTCGAACTGTGCCTACCCCAACCATCTTGCAAGTAACAACGTTACCCATCAAGATGTTTTCACCTTCAACCGGTTTGTAGGTAGAAAACCACTCCTTGTGAGGACAGATATGGTAGGATGCGTCCGAGTCTAACAACCAGCCATTTGATAAATAACCGTGTGAAGTGCTCGTCAGAACTTTCTCTGGCTAATCATCTCAAGAAACCTAAGCCACTGATGCTTCTTCCTGCTTATCTGATTTCATCTCCCGTTTATTAGCCTTAGCTTTCATCTTTGGACAATCAAACTTCATGTGACCCATTTGATGACAAAAGTAGCACTCGATATTCTTTCAGTTTCAGGACTTGGACCGACTCTTGTTCTTCCCAGTCTGTTAGATATCATGTCCCCATGATATTTTTTTATGATAACAATTTATTCATATTGTGAATCACTATGTATGTTATACATTTGCACTAATATTTAAATGTAGTTTTCAACATCAAATATGAACAAGTGCAATATTAGTTCAAGGCATTATGAAGTAAAGAAGACGAAGAACAAATACATCAATGTAATTTTTACATTTATCTTTACTTAGAATTTTTGTACAAGCCTTGATCACTCACACACACACACACATAGAAATTAGAACATACTAACACAGGTTTAGTATGTTGGTTAACAATAGAAATCTCATATGTTAACCATTAGAGTATTTAGTTTATCATTAAGTCGAAAAATAGTTCATACATAATATTTTTACTCTTTAGTAGTCGACTAATAAGAATAATAGTCGACTACTATAGTCTAAGTTCAAGATATAAGTTTCTGTAAAACTACAAAGTAGTCGACTACTAAGAAATATAGTCGACTACTCAGCTTTGAATTTTGATTTACAGAACTTCAGTTTACAGAGTAGTCGACTACAAGTAAATATAGTACTACCGAGCTTTGAAAATTATTTTATAGAACGTTTATTTTATAGTGTAGTCGACTACTAACAATTATAGTCGACTACTGATATTTAATTTTTGTTTTTCAGACTTTCTGTAATACAGAGTAGTCGACTACTAAGAAGAATAGTCGACTACTAAGTTATAGTTTCTAAATTCCAGACTTTTTATATTACAGAGTAGTCGACTACTATGCATTATAGTCGACTACTATGCATTATAGTCGACTACTAATGCAGTTTTTCTGAACGTTAATATTTGAATCATTCTTTGTGCATTTTTCAAAAGTCAAAAATTATAGATTTTAGAAAGTTTTGAGAAAAAGATCTTTACTGAAATTATATGTTAAGAAAAATGATACATGATTATATACCCATAAGCTTCATTCTTTGTGCATTTTTCAAAAGTCAAAAATTATAGATTTTAGAAAGTTTTGAGAAAAAGATCTTTACTGAAATTACCTTTGATCATCATTCAAAATACACATTATTTAGGTAATTTCCAGAGGTTAAAATTATTCCTAAGCCAGTGCTACACAATACTTCAAATCAAGCCTTATAGGAATTGAGTTGTTTAATTCAATGAAAGTTCTCGCGGTTTGAGAGAGGTTGATCTCTTGGTCTAAAGATCAGTGTGCAATTGGTAAGGGACTAACAATTGGTGTTGCAATTTGCAGGGACTTACAAGTTGGTCAGGTTTGATTTTAATTTTGTACTTGATTCAAAATTATAGTAAAAATCTCAAGCGGGATTTGCTTGGGGACTGGATGTACACCAGATTGGTGGAACCAGTATAAACACTCTTATTTGTGATTATGATTTTCTGAGATTGTTGTCATTCTTTCTTTGCAATTTATAATCTACTTTACCTAATTTTTAATAGAACACTATTCACCCCCCTCTAGTGTTCTAGTGTATCTATTTCAGATCCTACACAGTCTTCTCTGATCTACCTCTTGCATACAACCCTTTGCCCTGCTCCTCCTTGCTAGCGTCTTGCAACCTAGAAGTCTTCGACAACAACGCCGATGTAAACTCCTCAAAAGAAATCTTTTCTTTTTCATACAATAATGTGTCAACTAGTATATCATAAGAATCAAGCAAAGTACACAGCAAGATAATAGATTTATCTTGATCTTTGACAATATCATCAAGGTTGGACAGATAGGTAATAATCTTCATGATATATTTATGTGATCACTCATAGAATTACCTGGATTCATCTAATACTTGTATAACCTCTTCTTCAGATAAAGCATGCTCGTGAGGTTCTTCTTCTGATATCTACTCTCCAATTTATCCCAGACATCTTTGGCTGAAGTCTCCTTCTAAAAGTTATAGGCGATATCCTTTAATAGACATAGACGAATAGTGCTGCACGCACTCAAGTCAAGCTCCTCCCAATCATCCTTCTCCATGTTGTTGGGTTTTACCCCTCTAAATGCCTTGTAAATATTCACCTTGATGAGAACGTCTTTAACTTGTGTTTGCCACAAACCGAAGTTGTTTTGTTTGAAGCACCCTTTGAATACCCGACTTCCGAGTTAGAATTCGACTCCATCTTCTCTGACTCCAGTAGGAAGAACCACCGTAGCTCTGATACCAATTGTAGAGACAAACACGAATGTGCAACCACCTCACAAAGAAAAGGGAAGGATTAATCGTAGTTTGGCAAGATGCCTACGTCCACAACCGGTGAGATCGACAATCCACTATTTATCAAGAGGTTACAATGAAGACGGAGAAGATTAGAAACTCTAATCTCTCTCCCTTATAAAGCCAAAACAAATATCAGTTTTTCTTATCAAATATACATAGAGAAACCTTAGACAATGTTTATTTATAGCCTCCCTCAAATTCGAGTCTAACTAGCCAAACAACTCCCTAATCCAAATCCAAACAGGAGCCCAACTAGCCAAACAACTCCCCAATCCGAATCTAAGCAGGACTCGAAAACGTGTCCAAATCATGTGGGACCCGTCAGTGTATTCAGACTTTATAGTCGACAGGGAGGTCTAACAATTTGTGGCTCAGTCTAAACCACCGGTGGGTGACTTTCAATACAACTAACTTTACAGGAGCGACATCTAAATGTAATTGTAAACCTTTTGCTGTTTTGTTTATTATTTGTTGTAACTTCTGATTTTGTCTTTTATAGAAAGTCTTTAGTGATTTTTATCATTTTTTTGTGCTAATTACCTGACTGGTTTGTCTTACATCTTTTTTCTTATTTTTTATTTGGCTCCCGTTGTTTCAACTTACTTGTGCTATTCTGGGGATATTTTTTTAACCTATTAATAAACTAGTGGTGTTTTTTTTTTGAAATAAAAATTGCAAGGTCTACATCCTGTTCTTTTTGTAAATCAAAAGCTAACTGTGTGCACACTCTTTGTGAAGATTGCAATAAACTCATTTACGTGCATATATAACATAATTTTTCTAAAGCATATATAAATTCACTATGAATATCAACTTTTTCTCACCACGCTTTTCGAGAACCTCTAGGAATCCTTAAAGAACAAATGCAAACATTCATGGTACTAGTACAGAGTGGTGAGCCAGAAATTTCCTCAAGGATGTTCCGAGAAAATAATATATAATTAAGTACAATAACAATTAAATTTTTTGCACGATTGACTAGTATGTGAGTATCATTACATAATTGAGTTTATTCTAGTTACTCCTACAATCATATCATATATCTTGTTAATTTTTCTTTAGCAATGTCAAAATGCTTCTATTTATACATCTTTTTCATACACCTATTAAATTTTTATATACTAATACTTTTCTCCCATGCATGAATCATATATATTTTATCACATCTCGCGCCGACGAGTCCGTTTGCACGATGTAAGTCGTGGAACTCACTAAGAACAATTGGTATTTGATAAAATCTACTGTTATAAAGTGATAGCACTTGTTATCTTTGTGTCCTTTGAATTAAATATATTATATAGACACTATGAATTCTCCATCAATCTTTCCACGTGAGGCTATTCTTTTTAGAGTATAACATATTTAAATTATGAGACATATATCTAATCTAACATTTATGGTGTACGTGCGAGTACGTTGCACATAAGCTCATTGTCATGTATAATTTAGTTATTAGTTTTGATATGAGCCACCGGTGGTTGGCTTTTAATACAGCCAACTTCACAAGAGTGACATCTAAATAATGGTAAACCTTTTGTTGTTTTGTTTATTATTTGTTATAACTTCTGATTTTGTGTTTTATAGGGTGTCATGTATAATATGAGCCACCGGTGGGTGGCTTTCAATACAGCCAACTTCACAGGAGCGCACGTAAGCTCATTGTCATGTTTAAAACATTTAGATGCCTCTATTTCTTTAGCTATGTTTTATGTTTTATATACTATTATAAAAGCGTGTTGGTATGTTAAAACATTTCTTTTAAAAAAGCCCTCCAAACCACATACATGCATCCATAAAATACATACTTCCATACATATAAACGCATACATATACATGCATACATTCTTAATAATGGCATAACTCTCCTATTAATTGTCCACTAATATTAACTTCTATTTTTTGTAACCCCTCCACTAATCCAATATGAATGTTATCATAAAAAATTTGCATACATATAAACACATACATATACATGCATACATTCATAAAAAGTTATTTTGAAGTGTAGAAAATAAAATAAAAAGATAATTATGAGAAAATTTATCAATTACACCCTATTTATAAAAAAATCTATTCCAAAAAATAAAGAATATTTAGAATAAAAAATTGCTGTTTACTCATGTTCTCCATAATTTTTATTTTAAGACTAAAATTTTATAAATTCAAGAAAAATTACCTTGAAGATCAAACTCTTAAATTAAGAGATTGCAATAGAGGTTTAGATTTAAGAGAGTTTAGTTTACCCCCTTAAATTCCACAACCATTATTTAGAAATCCATAATATAGAGGTTTACAAAATAAACCGTCTTTGCAAAATTTATCAACCCAATTCTTTTTTTTAGATAATTTAATATTTATCCAATTTACTTCTAGATAAAGAAAAGTTAGTAATTACAAAACCTTACAATTTAGGAAAACTATTATAAACCCTAACCTCAAAACTAATAACTAAATTATACATGACAATGATCTTACGTACAACGCACGTGCACCATACTCTAAAAAGAATAGCCAGCGGTGCATTGCACGTAAGCTCATTGTCATCTATAAAACATTTAGATGCTTCTATTTCTTTAGCTATGTTTTATGTTTTATGTTCTATATTATTATAAAACTATGTTGGTATGTTAAAACATTTCTTCTAAAAATACCCTCCAAACCACATACATTCATCCATAAAACACATACTTGCATACATATAAACATATACATTGTAAAACCCCAAAAATTTGAATATTATATGAAAAATAATAATAAATATGTTATATGGTGAAAATATAACATATTTTAATATTTGAGTATGATAGAAATTAATTTGAGATATATTCAATATATATCTGTGAATATATGAGTACAAATGCACAAAACATGCATAAAGAGAAATCTTGAAAAATGACCAGTTAAGAGTTTATATATTTTACACACTAATGCACTTTGAATCGGGAAAACACAAAAGACCAAAGTTGTAGGTTTCTTTAATAGACTTCTAACAAATCTTAAATAACCTTATTCTGAGGTCAGATGAGAAAGTTACATTGAAAATACCGAAGGTTATATTCCTAGCCAGACTAGGTTTCCTGGTTCGGGTCAAACGGGTTTATTTTAGGTTTGCATATACATACATGTGTTTTCATGAAAATTATCATCTTTTTATCAGAGTTTCAAATCCTAACAACCCCTCTTTCTCTCTCTCAAACCCTAGCCCTAAAGTTGACATTTTGGGAGCGTCTTGTGAGGCGAGAAGCGAGAAAAAGACGAGATCTACGATATTTGGCGACGAGGAGTCATTTCACATCAGTTTCTAAGGCTTGCACACATGATAACGTATGATCATCTGCATCCAAACCAATCTCTATAGTTTTTAATGATTATAAAAGTGTTTAAATCAATATTTTTATACTTAAGGCTTAACCTAATATAAAAAAGATAAGATTTTTGATGATAAATCTTAACCCAATGCTAGATCATTCTTAAGGCTTAACCTAATATAAAAAAGATAAGATTTTTGATGATAAATCTTAACCCAATGCTAGATCATTAGCTTTTCCTAATTGTTTATGAAGATTTTTGATGATAAATCTTAACCCAATGCTAGATCATTAGCTTTTCCTAATTGTTTATGATAGTAGTGTGCTCATGATCATTATAGGTGATTAAATTTTTACTTTTTTAAACTTGATAATTATATTTAACTCGTGTCTTAATCCTAATTTGTTGTCTAATTGAATTATAAAGAGGTTTAGTTTTTATTTTTATCATAGATTGTAGAAAACTACTACACGTGTATAATATTTAACTGGAAATTTGACATATTATATGAACTCCAAACTAAACAAAGACAATGTCAAATGAAAGCTATATGAAGCTATTTTTTAAAACAGAAAACCATTCTAAGAAAGAGTTTTTATAGAGAACGATATACTCAATTTACTAATGACATATTCTACAAAAAACTACTGCACATATGTATGGTGTAAATTTGATTTCCCGAAAACAAGGAGTAATCGTTTGTATTAATAAGAAAGCTTATTACAAACTAATAATCAAATGGTTACAACAGAAGCAGAGGGAATGCCCTCTTTGTTTTGTGTGGGGACTTTAGGTGGCTATAGGACGCTTCGCTCGATGCTCGTGTCGAGTCTGCTTCCCTTGGACCGTTCGATCGAAGTTGCTGGAGAGCTTCAGTTCGCAGTAGAAGCTCGAATCAATGGAGTTCGGGTCTACTTAGTTCACCGGCGATCGCAGCTCAGAACTAGGCAGTGTTGCTGTAATGCAAGGGTCTGCTAACAGCTTGGTCTCAATTACTTTTCTCCATGTTTTGCGACCTATCCTCCAATGTGCTGGAAGGGGATTTTAAATGGAAGAAGGATAGCTTGACTACTCCTTGAATTATGGGATGTGACCATACATTGTTTGGAGACGTCCCGCTGTTCCTTCGTACCGTCAGCGGTCATTCGAAGAGCTGTGCTTTGTGTCACGTTTCGTAAGAGTGGGAAAGCCCCTCCTCGTATGCGTGACAACGGCTGTCAGATGCTTGCGTGGATCTGACCAAACACCGAGCGCCAGCGACTCTCGTCCTCTTGCTTGGACAACTGAGGTGAGCCGCATTTATGAGGGTGCAGGCTGTTTTGACACCTGTCTACTCACTCGTACTGTAGGCGGCTTGTTCGGCGGGCTTGGAGTGCTGTGCCTTATCTCTTCAGGTCAGGAGAGGCGGGAAAGCATGTTCCTGGTACTCGAGTGGGTTTGGACAGTTCGCCGAATGCCGGCGGATTCGTCTCCTGACTTAGATAGCCGATGTGAGTCGCATTTATAACCGTTCAGGTCGACTCGACACCTGTCCAGTCCCTCACGCTGCAAGTACTGTGAGCGGCCGCCTGGTGGTCTTGGAGTACTGTGCCCTCTCCCTTCAGGTCGAGAGAGAGGTGGGAAAGCCTATCTCCGTACGTGGGGTAGCGGATACCCAGCTGTACTGACGGCCTGGAGGTTTGCATGCGAATTCGACTTTGGACTCGGGCAGGCGAGTCGCGTGAAAGGCGAACTTCCGCTATTCCAACTGATCTCAACTTGTGCAAGCGAGTCGGTTATTCAGGCGAATCTGGAACCGAGCACGTTTGACGACCATGTGGCTTAGGCAGGTGACTTCTTGTGGGCGAATTTCCTGTAGGCTTATCAGAGGTATTTTTTTACCGTCTACAAACCCCCTTCAAAGTTTTCAGACCTAAACTGGCTTGCGTGGGGTCTGGAATACTTTGAATGAAGAAAGTTTTGGCGAAGCGAGTGCCTTTGGGTTTCTTTTAGGATTTTTAACAAACCCTCAGCTATCAACGGGTTTGATGTGCCTTTACCGATTACCGTTTGAATCGGGCTAGCCATACTATT
>NC_033797.1:107655803-107661087 GCF_001876935.1 Asparagus officinalis
GGGCGGAACCAAATCTGATGGGAGATGAGCCACGTGTTTGCCGATAGGGCTTCGTGCTTCCCAGCCAAGGCGGCGCGGTCTCGTCGGGTCGTGGTGATCGTGACTTGACAACATGATGTCAGCTTCGTGTGTTTTGCCCCGCGACGCATCGTGGCCGTGGTTTTTGAACCCGGCCGTTAGATCAAGTCGTGAGTTTTGGTTCGGGTTTCGGGCTTTGACCGGCCCGTTCCCTTTTTCAATGGCTCTTCCGCAACTATAGAACGAGTTGTGAAGGACAATCTGGGCCATCGATTTCGATCGTGGCCACGTCTCTTGAACGCGAGTGTCTTGCTTTGCAAGTGCCATCAGAGCCACGCAAGCCCTTTCGCCTTTAAATAGGTTTCGTCCTTTTCCCCTTTTTGAAAGTTACTGTGTGCGAAAATATCTCAAAAGAGAAAGAATTCCCGCTTCGTTTCAATGGCGCCGAAATCCAAGAGGTGTAAAGTGCAGGGAAAGGGCCCCGGACGCTACTCCGACCGCCTGTCCGCCGGTGCGACTGCCGATGTGTCTGAGGCGCGCTCGGGTAAGTTGAGAAAGTTTGCTTTAACGTTCTCGTGTTGGTCACCGCTGTCGTGCCAGGAAGATGAGTGCTGCTCATCTTGCCTTGGTGGGTTAGGCAGTCCCCGTGATTTTGGTAAAACTGCCCTTTTCTAGGTGGATTTTACCTTCATCTGCGTTGGGCAATTCCAGCCTTTATAGGCGAGATTGGTCTCTATTAGGCGAAAGCGAACTCGTCTTCTGACAGGCGAGTTTGATTTTCATCTAGTAAAGGCGAACGTGGCTTATGCAAGCGGGTCTCGTCATGTCCGGCGAATTTCGCTCCTTGACAGGCAGATCTGCATCTGCCTCCTGATTTTTCTTGACTTTGTTTTGCAGTGACCTCTTCCGACCAAGCCCTTTCAAAGGGCGTGGCCACCGGCTTCGCCGGAGGTGAAGGTAATCCAGCGCCTCCCCGATTTCCTTCCTTGGGTCCGGTGCCCGTCTTCTCCGTCGATAAGCCGGTTGGCTCGACGAGGAGAGTCGCCGATGGGCATCACCTAACGCTGCGTGAGTTGACCACTGACGCGGTGTTGACAGACGAGGACAGGGCGGAGCTGCCGAATCCTTAGTTTTTGTTTGGCGATTCTGTCACCGCTCGGGGTGGGTATATTCTGCGTCGGGCAGTGATACTTGGTGGTCCAAGATCACCGATTGCATCTTGGCCAAGAATTCTGACCTCAGGAATTCGGAGTTGTATGCGGCTATTCAAGCCACTCGACATGGTTTGAGGATTAATGCCTCTCAGTTTCACAGCATCCTGGAACTATACTGTGCGGAAAGCGGCACCTTATTCACCCCCAACGGTGAACTCGGTATGTCTCCCCACGAGATGTACGACGTGTCAGGGCTGCCCCTCGGGGACTTTCCTTACGAGGAATACGTCCCAGACCAAGATGAGATCGACCAGCTTTCCGACTATTCTCCCTTGGTAGTAGAAACTCTGTGGGAGTTGCTCTGCCATTATCACATCTGCCTCAGCACCTTAGGGGCTAGGGATCACAAGGGGAAGAAGAAGAGGACTCCGGAAATCAGTCACAAGAATTGGGCTGACTATCTGTTCCCGTGGAACGATGTCAAGGGGAATCCTGCTCTTCCTCTAGGCGGGTGCGACCAGGCTGAAGTGGAAAGGAGGATGGCTGAAGAGGAAGCCATCATAGCTCTCGATCATGACGAGGGCGGGTTCAAATCTGGAACGGTCTTCCATTCGTTTCACCACCAGGCCATGTCCCCTATCTCTGGGAAGGCTCTGCTTGTAGGGTATCTCATGTTGTGGCTCAAGAGGTGTGTAATCCCCACTCACTCTTTTGAGGCTATTCCCGTAGAGGTCGTGTATCCTGTGGTTTGTTTAGCCCACGGGAAGTCCTATTCCCTGGTATCGGCGATGATAGCGTGTATTCACCGGGGGCTCCGCACTCTGACGGCCCAATTCTGTCGCGTGTCGACTACCGACGAGGGTAATGGAGAGGTCATCAGGACTCCCAATCCCAGAGTGGGGCTGCCATACACCTATTTGATGGCGTGGTTTGTTTACCACTGCGAGTGTTTGATGAGCGTCCCCGCGACCCTTCAAGGGGACAGGTTCGTTCCGTTCCTTGAGCGTTTGGAGAGGTGCTCTTGGAAGTGTAAAGACATTCCCGATGCGCGTAAGACACTTTCCCATTTTGTCCATTACAATTTTTGTCGCTTCTTCCCTTACTTCAGTGGGGGAAGATACGGCGAGTCTCTTAGGGATGTGCCGATGGCGGATTGCCCCACAGCTCTCTCACGCGGCGCTTTTCGATGGTTGGTGAATATTCGGCCGGGGTATCACATTCTACGCACAGGCTCTGTGTGCTATCTCGAGCCGTATATCCCCTACAGGTTCGCCCGTCAGTTCGGGTACGACCAATTGTATGTGGACAACGCCAATCCCCGCCTACACTTCGAAGGAGGACTGGTGGATGGAGCTCGGGGATGGTTCTGGACCCATGCCAGTGGTACCCAGGCTCGTTTTGAGTTACCCGCGAAGGATCGCGATTTGCATCACACGCTTCTATACTGCCGGTGGTATCGGGGCGCCAGTGCTAACCCTTCTGGTTTCTGGTTCCAGAGCTCCTGTCTGACGGAACGTGATCGTCCTCTCAGGGGGTCTCTCCATTCTTTCAGGCGAAGGGGCCATCAAACCGCTAGGGAGCTGTTCTCAGAGGATCCAGTGGAGGACCCTGAGAGTTTTGACGCCGGTTTAGACGAATCTGAGGCTCCCGAGGTTCGAGTTCCTCCTCTTGGTCCTTCGTTGGATGCCCCTGGTGAACCACGTGAATCTGAACACCTAAGACAGGTCCAGAGTCCGACAATTGGACAGATGGGGACACCTCTTCTATCTCCGAGTAGCTCGCTTCTCTCGAAGCGTCAGCGGGAGGCAGCGACCGAGAGTTCCCGCGCGGAGGCGGTCAAGAAGGCCTGTCGTGATGAGACAGTCGAGACCACCCGAGCGGCGGAAGGCCAGGATAATGTTTCCCAGGCAAGCATCCCTGGAGTGGCGACGTCTGGGTCCAGAGCCGTGCTGCCCGCCTCCTCTGCTGCATCGGGGGCAGTTTCGATGACTTCGAAGGACGCTCCTCCGCAATCTGTCGTGAGCCCACAGGCGGGAGTTCTCGCGACTTCCGTGTCCACCTCAGGAGGTAATCTTCGCAACAGTACCCTTGATCGCAACGTTGGTCTTACACCTTTTAGACACTTGTATTGGGCCTATGCAGGTGCGGTTGAGAAAGTGATCTCCATTCCTTCCGACGAAGAGGAGGAAGCTAGAGATGACGAGGGGACCACAGGCTCAGGTAAGCGCAGGTTTTAGCATTGCTCATCCTTCTGTGCCCCACTGTCTATAGGGTCCCTTTCGAGGGGCCTCTATTAATCCTCTTCGCGTATTCATAGCTGATCGTGCCCACGAAATTGCTGGCAAAGAGGATCCTCCTTCTTGGGCGGGTCGCTCGTGGGGCGAATCTGAGGAGGATGACGACGTCTCGATTCATGAGACGTTATCCAGTGAGGAAGAGGTGTTGGCTTTAGGCAGGCGACTTCTTGAGGGCGAATTTCCTGTAGGCTTATCAGAGGTATTTTTTACCGTCTACAAGTGTTGGCTCGTGAGGATGCGCCCGGCCAAATAGAGGGATCTCCTGCTCCTACGGCAGCGTCGGCTGGGGATCTTTCATCAGCGCGAGAGTCTCCGCTTCAAAGGGAGACTCCTACTCTGCAACCCAAGGGCGTCATTGGTCACACCGGCTTTGGTGGCGCCAATCCTTACTTCTACGGTCATGACCGCAGGCACTTCCATTGGGATTTCATCAATGGTGGAGGACGCTGCTCTCTCTCCTTTGGAGCACGAGCGAAAAATGAGTGCGGCACGATCTATGGCTGATTTCCAAGACACTCTAGCCGGCGGCGATGCCCTACTTCCAGCGTAAGGAGGAAGTGAAAGAAGCTATTCAGCGGTTGCTTGCCCTTCGCGCGAAGAGTTCCACTCTTGTGGATCTTGCATCCGGCGAAGTCCGAGCAGCAGTAGAAGAACGTGATCGCCGTCTGAATGAGACCATATCACTGGAGGCGAAATTGTCAGCAGAACTGGAGCAGGCCAAGGCTGAGGATGAACGAATGGCCTTCGAGCGACAGAAGGCCGATAACCGCGTTTCTCGCTTGTCTTCGGAGGTAGAGAATCTGAAGCAGAGGAAAAGGCTCGGGCCCATAGGGAGGTCAAAGAGACCGTCCAAGACTTGGCCTCGCGTACTGAGGAAGATCTTCGCCAAGAGATCCTGCGGAGGCTAGAGGTTCGTCATGCTAGGGAGATTAGTGAGGCGGAGCTACGGTTGAAGTCCTTGTAATTTGCCTCTTTTTGTCTTTGATCGCCAGTTGTACTAGGATTTCTTTCTATGAATGAAACTATCCCTTTGTTTTTTGGTTACAGTTACCTCTGTGCATGCTCCATTTCTTTTTTAACATGTGTTAGCAAAAGCGTTAGTTGCGAGGATGATTTTCAGCTTGTCGACGAATTTCGGCCGTGAGCTTGTCTCCTCTGCGAGCGGACGATTTTCAGCTTGTCGACGAATTTCGGCCGTGAGCTTGTCTCCTCTGCGAGCGGATTTCGTCCACGGGCGGATTTGGAATCGACTCAAATTCCAGAAGGGTCATCGATTTCGACCTGCGGGAATCTCAGTGGCAAATTAGGCGCCAGATGAGCCCCGCTTTCGGTGGGCCACGTATTGGCTTGTGATTACGTCAGCCGAGAGAACGTGGGCACGTCGCTCCGTATTGAATGCGGCGTAGTGGGGCTCTTCGTCCCTCGCGCCCGATTCGGGCCGTTGTTGAAGATCAACGGTCTAATCAGGTATTGAGTAACCGCCTAGGGTTCTTAGGGTATTTAGCACCCTTACTCTCTATCAAGAGGATCTACAACATTTTCGTTGTCTTCCCCAGAGTAAACCCAGATTTCCCCTTCCTCATACCCCCGATGGCGCCGAAGGTGAAGAGGGTCACTTCTAAGAAAAGGAAAGAACCGTCTTCTTCGGGCGCTGCTGAGGCTGCCGCGGCAGAAGGTATCTCTTTGTTCGGACTCTCGTGTGGGCTGAACAGGTATTCTCCCCTTGACTCCTCCCTGTGTTGTTGTGTTTTGCAGATCGAGGGGAGGCGCCGGCTGCCGAGGAGCATGCGGCCGAGCCCATCCTGATTTCGGACG
>NC_033797.1:107662228-107662500 GCF_001876935.1 Asparagus officinalis
GGCCCTTCGTCCCTCGCGCCCGATTCGGACCCTTACTGAAGATCGTGCCTTCAACTGTTTTAGCCTTGAACGGTCTAATCAGGTATTGAGTAACCGCCTAGGGTTCTTAGGGTATTTAGCACCCTTACTCTCTATCAAGAGGATCTACAACATTTTCGTTGTCTTCCCCAGAGTAAACCCAGATTTCCCCTTCCTCATACCCCCGATGGCGCCGAAGGTGAAGAGGGTCACTTCTAAGAAAAGGAAAGAACCGTCTTCTTCGGGCGCTGCTG
>NC_033797.1:107662609-107726507 GCF_001876935.1 Asparagus officinalis
CAAGGGGAGGCGCCGGCTGCCAAGGAGCATGCGGCCGAGCCTATCCTGATCTCGGACGACGAATCCGAAGGTTCTGAGAACTCCGCCGCCTCAGACTCTGCTCCCCAGCCGGGAGCTGAACCCTACCTCGAGATTCCACCCATCATGGCGCTCGCTCCAGGCCAGGAGCCTATTCCCTCTGACTCCTTGTCCTGGCAGGCTCGCGTCGAAGAGTTCGAGAGCGCTGTGAGACAGGTGATTTCCCTTGTCGAACTCGGCATGGGCAGTTTTGACAGCTTCAGGCAGTCTCTCTATGATCGCGTGGCTGATTTGCGGCGATCGAACGAAAATCGGCTCGCTACCCACAGCTTCAGGCAGTCTCTCTTTGATCGCGTGGCTGATTTGCGGCGATCGGGTGAAAATCGGCTCGCTACCCGTTGCGTGCGTGAACTCCGTCTCTTGGAGCCACGCATGATAGGGTTAGAGACCTTGCTACGGGAAGGTCCAGAAGCCAACATGGAGTCTTGCCTGGCTCATGTTAGGCGTCAGGAAGCCCTGGAGCAGGAGACCCGTTCCAAAGAAATAGCGGATTCGGAGTCTGTCGCCAACTTCTGGGTGGGTCAACAACATTTGCTAGAGGAGCAAATTATTAACCTCAATCGCACTATGGCTCGTCTGAGGGCCGAATTAGGACAGGCGGAGGCGAAGTGGAAGGGGCTCTAGTCCGACGTTGTTAAGGTCAGTAAGAATGCTGAGGCGGAAACTCGACGCCTGCTAGCCTTGCGCCAGGCAGATGCTGCCGCCAGGTCGAGCCGTGAAGACCGGATTCGGAAGGCTGCTGAAAACAAGGCTCGGGAAGACCACGCGAGCCAGGTGGAGGCGGCCAAAGAAGAGATCTCCACTTTTAGCGTGTTCGACTGAGACTTCTGCCTTATGATTTTATTAAGACATTTCGTTTATGACTTGTTTGTTTACGAAGTCATAATTTTGTTCAAATGTATTGTCTTAAAAACTGGGTGCATGTTTTGCTTCTTTGAACGTAATATTATGACTTTCGCAATTGCAAACACCATAACTTTGTTCAAATGTACTGTCTTGAAGCATCAATGAGGTTTATGTCCGCTCATCGTGCGTATACTCTTTGGATATGTCACTTTCCAGTGTTTTGCTCTGTAATTGCCGACAATCTCGTACCGCGGGTGAAATCTCTTGTGTGACGACGAGTCTATTTTCAAGGCCAAACTCTATTCCGGTGAGTTCACGCTGTCGGCGGAACTATGGCGACGGCGAGTTTGCTAAGATGGTGAAGCTCGGCTCTTGACGAGTTCACGTTGCTGGCAAAGCTTGTATGCAGGCGAAACTTGATTGCGGCGAGTTTTGCTCGGAAGCTAAACTCAACTGCCGGCGAGTTCGAGTAGACGGCCAAACTTAGCTGCTGACGAACTTACGCTGCAGGCGAAACCCGTATAATTTCGAGTTGTGACAAAAACCAAACTCGATTGATGGCGAATTTGAGTTGTAGGCGAAACTCGTATGATGGCGAGTTCACACTACAGGCGAAATTTGGATGGTGGTGAGTTTGTCCAACAGTCAGGAATTCAACTGTGGGCGAAGCTTGTGCCACGCGTTCAGCTGCAGGCCTAAGTGCTCGCTAGCTAAGCCTCTGCGGGTGCATTAATGCTCATTTAATGGTGAAGCGACCGAACGCTTCGCCTCTCGTGCTCAATCCGATCGGTCGGTTTGGGGTTTCGAGAGGACTGGCCTTTATTGGTGTTGAGTTCGAAGCGTCGCTGGACACTTGGACCGTTTGATCGCTTGGGGTGCGACTCCGAGGGTGTCGGTTCTTCCGCCACCGTCGTCGACGTCGGCGTCCCGGCTGCTCCCCCTGCGAGCTCGGTCCAGGGGTCTTCTGTTCCGGACCCCGTGGCTCATCCCGCGTTCGTGCCCCTCCAGAGCTTGGTGGGCTTGGTGCATGGGATCGCCCTCTCGGTCAGCGTGGGCGACGAGCGATATTACGATGCGCTTCCTCTCATGGAGGCGGGTTTAGAGGCGGTCCGCCGCGCGGGTGATGCCTCGCTCACACGGCGATGCGAGCGGGAGCTTGAGCATGTGAAGCGGTGGATGTACCGCCTCGAAGAACTGGCCCATGACGATCCTTCCGACGTGCCACCGCCCCTTCCACTGTATCTCCTGCTCGAGCGTGTAGAGCGGGCGAAGCGAATTCGGGCAAAGGAGGCCAAACTCAAGCGTCTGCGGAAGCGACACCAAGTGGTACTAGACCGAATGGACGCTTACCTGGACAAGGCTTTCTTCGAGGACGCTGGCTCTCTTCGCGGCGAGGCAAATCTTCAGGAGCGCGGGCGTGAGGCGAGGAGACTGTTTGAGGCTGCCGGGACGATGGATCGGGAGCTCTAACTCCTTCGCCAGGAGGAGGAAGACGGCCAGGCGGATTTAGCCAGGCGACAGCAGGGACAAAAGGAAAAGGTGAGGATCCGGCGTGCGGCAGAGCGTGCTGCGGTCAAGGCTAAGATTGGCTCTTTTAGCTTGCTGAAATTTCTGTAATGCTCTCGCCGTTTAGGTCCTCTTCTTTTTCTCTTTTTTTTTTGTTGTTTTGTAAACTTAGTTGATGCCTCAGGCATCATAACTTGAAAACCTATGCATGTAAACTCTGGCCCGTTGTGGCTCTTTTGCTTATTTTGTCTATCCTTACTTTGCTTGCACAATTTTATTTTTCCTTATCTGCGCTGTTTGGCATCTGAGTTGAACTTGGCGAGCCTTTGACTATTCTGTTTTAGACTTAGTCGTTTTAGGCTCTTGTTTTGCCTTTTGTTGCTCACAACGTGGGATCGGGTTAACTCCGATCTTTGCGTTGTAGCTCAAATGGGATCGAGAAGGCAACACTTGGCTTGCAGCAAAGAACAATCGTTCACTCCTGCGGCCAACTGAAGAGCTCAACTTCAACTCGCCTCTCGGCGAGTTGTTGCTTGGGGAATCGACAGACAGGTCGTC
This sequence comes from Asparagus officinalis, assembly GCF_001876935.1. Taxonomy (NCBI): domain Eukaryota; kingdom Viridiplantae; phylum Streptophyta; class Magnoliopsida; order Asparagales; family Asparagaceae; genus Asparagus; species Asparagus officinalis. Next base: position 107,665,598 of record NC_033797.1, read on the forward strand.
TACCGAACCACCTTTGACAATTGTCGTCATTTGAGAATATGACAATTGATTGCGGTAGGAGCCATCGCGTGGTAGACCACTACCCATCGGTTATCCTAAGGGAGTGTTAGGATATCTGGAACAGGTCAAATAGTTCAGGGACGTAGGAGTATGACTATTGACAGAAGTAATAGCACGTCGCGTGGTAGGCCATTACTTAGGCTGTGCTATTCGTAGGAATAACGGCGCCAATCATCAGAGGTGATCATTAACTTGATGGGGTCTTGTCGCGATTGGAGCAACTGTGGGTGCCTACCATTCTTCCGAAGAAGATTGGCAAGTGAATTGTGTCAGAGGTTTAATGTTAACGTGACAGGGAATGTCGTGATTGGAACGACTTTGAGGACCCACCATCATTTAGAAGAGGATTGGTGAGTGATTTTATCAGAGGTTTAATGTTAACGTGACAGGGAATGTCGTGATTGGAACGGCTTTGAGGACCCACCATCCTTTAGAAGAGGATTGGTGAGTGATTTTGGCTCTGGTCCTAATGTTAACGTGACAGGGAATGTCGTGATTGGAACGACCTTGAGGACCCACCATCCTTTAGAAGAGGATTGGTAAGTTGATTTTGTCAGAGGTTTAATGTTAACGTGACAAAGAATGTCGTGATTGGAACGACTTTGAGGACCCACCATCCTTTAGAAGAGGATTGGTAAGTTGATTTTGTCAGAGGTTTAATGTTAACGTGACAGAGAATGTCGTGATTGGAACGACTTTGGTGGATTCGCCATCTCATTGGAGAAGATCGGCGGATTGAATGTGTTTGTCGTAATGTCGGCGAACGGAGAGCACGAGCTCTCCCTCTTTGAAGGCTCGACACTTGACTTTCTTGTCGAAGTTCTTGGCCATTCGAGCTTGATAGAACTCAATGTGCTGCTGAGCTTCCAGTCGCTTGTCGTCCAGCGCCTCAAGCTCTGCGAGTCGTAGTTGATGATTTTCCTTGGCCGTCATCCCTGTTGCTAGGGCAACGCGGAGGGATAGAATCTGAATCTCTAATGGCAATATAGCTTCACAGCCGTATACCAATGAGTAGGGCATGGTGCCATTCGGTGTGCGAACCGTTGTGCGATATGCCCACAGGCTCTCGCCTAGCTTTTCGTTCCAGTCGCGCTTGCTATTGGAAGTCAGCTTGGTCAAGATCTTGATGATCGTTTTGTTGAAAGCTTCGGCCAAACCATTCGCTGAAGGGTTGTAGGCCGTGGAAGAGAGGTTCTGTATTCGGAATTTGTCACAGAACCTGGTGAATGCATGGCTAACGAATTGCGTGCCGTTATCATGAATGATACGCCGGGGTACGCCGTATCGGTATATGACATGGTGCTTGATGAATTTGATCACGTCGCTAGTCTTGAATTCTCTTAAGGGGATGGCTTCGGCCCATTTAGAGAAGTAATCGGTGATCGCGAGGATGAAGCGATGGCCTTTCGCCGATGGTGGAGAAATTGGTCCGACTATGTCCATCCCCCATGCTTCGAAGGGCCAATACGCCCTCGTCGGATGCAGGTCCTCCGGAGGCTGGTGCATGTAGTTGGCATGGATTTGGCATTCGTAGCATCGCTTCGCATAAGCGACTGCGTCAGTAACCATCCCAGGCTAGAAGTAGCCTATCCTCCGTAGGCGATCCCAAAGTTTGGGTCCAGGCTGATGGGCTCCGCACACGCAGTCATGCGCTTCGCGTATGGCCTCTTGCGCCTCCGCCTTTGAAAGACAGCGAAGCAATAAGCCATCGTATGACCTCCGATACAACGTTTTAGTAGTTGAATCGTAGTAGAACCTCGAGGCGCGCCGTCGGATAGACTCTCGTCCCTTCGCATCTTCAGGCAATATACCGTATAGGACATAGTCGATGATCGGGAGACGCCAGTCTTCTTGATCATGCTGATCTGGTGTTTGATGAGTGGCGTTCGCCTCCGGGACGTCTTTTAGTCGAAAGAGTTTTCGGATGGCGACCGTGACCCTTTGGGCCGTTCCCAAAGGCTGGGCCAAATTGGTTGCCAAGGATGCGAGGGCATCTGCATGAGTGTTCCTAGAACGGAGCACGTGCTCAATGCGAAAACTCTTGAATAACCCTACCAGTCTGACGGCCACTTTGTGGAGTGGGATGAGATCTTCGTTCCTGACTTCATATTCACCAGTCATTTGCTTAACGATGAGTTGGGAGTCGCCATAAGCTTCCAGATGCTCGATCCCTAACTCTTCGGCCAACTCGAGCCCTATGAGCAATGCGTTGTACTCGGCTACGTTGTTGGTGCACGGTTCCATCAAGGAAAAGGCGCGGGGTAACACGTGGCCATGCGGAGAGGTGAGGACTACCCCCACTCCTGCAGAAATAGAGCCGCTCACACCTGCGTGAGACGCGCGTCGAAGAACATCTGCCACACCTCTGGCGATGAAGTCACATTAGCTTCGGGAGGTTCATCTGGCAGATCTTCGAATAGATCAGTCTTCACCCCCAGCGGGTGACTAGCCATGAGATCGCAGATGGCTTGTCCCTTGACTGATTTCTGCAGCATGAAATGGATGTCATATTGAGAGAGCAGAAGCGCCCATCTGGCCAGGCGCCAGTTCAACGCTGCAGGTTGTGTCATGAAGACCCGAATGGGGTTCATCCGGGAAATGACATGGATTGTCTGGCCGACCAAGTAGTGCCGCATATTTTGGATGGTGAACACCAAGGCTAGGCACTCCTTTTCGACCATTGGGTACCGTTGTTCGGCGCCTTGCAAGGTTCTGCTCAGGTAGTAGATGCCTTGTTCGTGGCCTGCATCGTCGTTTTGTGCCAAGAGGGCGCCTAGAGAATGTTCTATGGCCCGTATATATATGAGGAATTGCCTCCCTGAGATTGGTGCCGCAAGTACAGGCGGGTTTGAGAGATAAGCTTTGATCTCTTCAAAGGCCTTTTGGCATGGCTCATCCCAGACGAAGGAGGTACCTTTCTTCATCAGCTTAGAGAAGGGTTGGCACTTGCCCGAGAGATTCGAGATGAATCTTCGGATATAAGCCAGTCGTCCCTGAAGGTCTCTTAGCTCTTTAAGATTTCAGGGCGGCTGGAGCTATTGAATGGCTCGCACCTTGTATGGATCAATACGGATCCCTTTCGTCGTGATGACGAAACCGAGGAATTTACCGCTAGACATCCCCAAGAATGACTTGGTACGTCGTGATGACGAAACCGAGGAATTTACCGCTAGACATCCCCAAGAATGACTTGGTAGGATTCATCTTAAGCTGATGAGTCCTCATGAGTTCGAACATCGCCTTCAAGTCTTGGAGGTGATCCTCCTTATGGCGACTCTTCACGACCAAGTCGTCTACATAGCATTCGACCGTCTTTCGCAAATGATGTCGAAAGATCGTGCTCATGGCGCGCTGGTAGGTTGCGCCAGCGTTCTTGAGTCCGAAAGGCATGACAGTGTAACAGTACACCCCCATGGGAGTTCTGAATGCAGTGTGCTTCTCGTCCTCGGGGTGCATTTTGATTTGATTGTACCCCGAGAAGCCGTCCATGAAGGACATCCTCTCGAATCTGCAAGTGTTGTCAATGATGACATCCGTGATGGGCAGAGGAAATTCATCTTTAGGGCATGCGGCGTTGAGGTTCCTAAAGTCGATGCAGATGCAGATCTTGCCATTTTTCTTCAGGACTGGAACAATATTTGCCACCCAGTCGAGGTGTTGCTCCTCTCTGATGAAACCAGACTCGATCAGCTTCTTTACTTCGGTTTCGATCGCCTCCATGATTTGGGGGTGAAACCGTCTCTGCTGTTGTTTGATCGGTTTGGCGTCAGGGCTGATGTTGAGGCGATGCGTGGCGACCCGCGGATCCAGACCAGGCATGTCCTCGTAATTCCAGGCGAAGACGTCAATGTATTCCCGTATGAGGGCGATGAGATCCTCTTTTTCTTGAGGAGGCAGACTGCCGCTGATGAATATGGGTTTGGGATTCGCCTCAGTACCCATGTTCACCTGGAGGACTTCGTCTTCAGTTGGTGGTTCGCGCTGTTCGAAGCGACTGTTCCACTGGGCGCTAACATGGCGATCCCATGTCTCGTCGTAAAGTAGAAGTTGTTCGTCCTTCGCCATTCCGGCGGGGTCTACTGTAGCCATGTTGACTGTAAGGCCATCGAACAGATCCCTTACGCTGACGTCGGAGTCCCAGGCCGAGGTTGTTGACGACTGATCCCCTGAACATGCGTAATCGGAATCCTCAAAAGCACAGATCCGACGAGGAGGAGGAGTAGCCCAAGCCTCTTCTCGTCCTGTTGAAGTAATTTGATGGCTTTCCTTTGGGGACGTAGGCGGGTTTGATGACCGTCTTACATCCTCGGCCGTAATTTAGGCCCTCCAAGCTGGTGAGGTCGTACCCCATGTCGCTCATCATTCGTTTCGCAACTCGACTGTACTGCGAAAACTGGGGCGCTGGGTCTTCGTCCTCAGATTCGTCCCATAGGGTGCGTAGGGGATGATCGATCCGACCGAAAATAATATCTTTTCGATAATTATTTCGGGCCGGTACGATGAACACAGCTTGCGATGACCTGATCGGCTGCGTCTTGGCGGCGTATGACGAGCATACCGGCAAGTGTATGGAAGGCTCACTGTAGAGCTTCGACCATAGTTCATTTGGCGCCTCATCTTCGGACGTGGAACAAGACGACAAATAAGCAAAGTCGGATTTCTCAGTCACGATAAATTTTTCCGCCTGAACAGCGTTGGCTATATGGTGACTCTCGTAACCAATTACAATTGACTCAAAGTCATTCAGAATTAAGCTGTCACCGTATTCAGGCTCGCTATCCGCCTCATTGCCGCTCTCTGGCTCCTCCGCTGGCGGGGCGTCGGGGTCCTGGTACAGCATAGAGTCCGTGAAGTAGTTTTCAACGCCTTTGAAGGGCTGCTTGTCGGCCACTACTGTCCTGACTCGCTCATAGTTGTCCACATACTTCAAGCACTGGTGTAACGTGGACGGGACTATTCTGTTGCCATGGATCCACAGGCGCCCTAGGAGTATGTTGTACGAGGGTTCGGCGTCGATGACGTAGCACGTCACCTCCGTCTTCATGTCGCCTATCCGACATCTCAGGCGGATTTTGCCGAGCGGCCGAGTTCCCGTGGTGTTAAAGCCGAAGATGGTAGTCGCAGTTGAGGAGAGGCTCTTTGGCGGTATCCCCAAGTGCTTGATCAACTTCAAGGGCACGATGCTCAGCGCTGACCCTGGATCTACCTGAATCCGATCTACTTTCGACGAGCTGACGTATCCTGTGAAGTACAGCGGCCGGTCATGAGATGTGCTCTTGATGAGCATATCTTTAGGGGTGAAAGTGATGCATGGGACCCATCTCTCAGAGACTTGGCAGCAAGTTGCACATCCTTGTTCTACCTCCGTTTCCTTCGAGAAATGGGTATAGAACGCCTCTGAGTCGGCCAGCGCCTCTTGGAGGGCCTCTCGCGTGGACCTGGACAACCGGAGGAGGTCGTACATGGTGATTCGTGCGGGAATGCTTTTCAGTTGCGCGAGCACATTGAACCGGAAAGGCTGGCGGCTTGTGCTTGGTCCGTCTGGATTAGGAGGGGTTGCTGCGAATGGCCTCGCGGGAGGTCCTGCCAGGTTCTCTGCCCTCGCGGAATATTCTTTCGTAAATTCTTTCCATGCCCTCGTGGCGAAGACGTTGGTGTCTTCTTCAGAATCGGTCAGGGCAGTCATTGCTGCATCATCTCTACCTAGGATGGCAGAGACAACGTTGCAGTGCTTCCTCTTAGCCTCCTTGGAAGGCTGTGCAGTCCACTGCTCGTCATTGAGGAGGTCTGGATGGACCCACATCACCTGCCCATCCGGCATAGTCTGTGGGACCAAACCCTTTTCCCGCTAGTTGTGAGGATCGTCGTTAGTGATCTTCAAGACCGCCTTAGGGATAGGGATTACCCCCGCTGGGGCTTGAACCTCTGGGAGATCTGTTCCGAAGCTTAAAGTGATCATGTTCGTAGTCACTTGCTTCTGGACTTTCTCTTTCTTCAAAACCCCCACGTCGTAGAGGGCCTGGAGCTTGTCCTTGAGGATGTAGCATTTGGTTGTGTGATGGCCAAGGAATCTGTGATATGCACAGTAACTTGGGTCACAGGTTTTGTCAGCCTCCTCAGGCTTGGCGACTTCCGGCAACTTAATTCGCCCACTCTTGAACAGAGTGTCAAAAGTCGCCACCACCTGGTCTTCTTTGAAATCATATTGCCGCTGGGGGCGTGGTTCAAACTGCCTGGGTTTAGGCTTTTGAGCAGCCTTCGGCGCCGGGGTGGTGTCGACTGCCATGATTTCTTTTCCTCTCGACCGAGGAGGATTCTTCGGCACAGCTGGCTCTGCTGCTCCCTTTTTGGACTGCGGCTCTTCGGCCTCCAGCCTCTTGATCATATTTTCAACTTGCTCGCCCTGGCGAACAAGTTCTTTCCAAGTCCGGGTCTCTACTGCCCCGATCTTGGACAAGATATGGATCGATAGGTTGTCGCGACACATCTCAATCAGTGTCGACTCGGAAACCTGGTCCCGGCAATGGACTGATGGATTCTGAAATCTCTTCACGAAGTCGTTGACCGATTCCGACTTCCGCTGCTTCTCAGCGAGGAGAGTGGCCATTAACACTTCTGTGTCATCGTCGAAGAAGCGGGCGAGGAAGAGCTTCTCAACATCGGCTCATGCCTTGATAGAGCTCGGCTCCAGTTTGCGAAACCATTCAAAGGCCACCCCCTTGAGGGTACCTATGAATAGGTAAGTAAGAATGGCGTCATTCCCCGTAAGAAATCCGGTCTGTGCCATGAAGTAGTAGATGTGCTGCGAGGGTGATCCCTTGCCATCAAACTGTACCAAACTGATTGGCTTGAACTTTGCTGGGTATGGGACCGTGTCCTATTCGATAGGGTAGGGACGTACCACCCCCAGCTTGTTCATGTTTTGCTGAAGCTTCAGCGCGTTGAGCTGGTCCTGGAACTCGTCGAATCTTTTGTCATGGGTGCTATCCCCAGTGTGCGACGTTCCTATCGACGTTTTGGAGGAGTAATCGGAATGCTGATTATCCTCCGTCTCAGCCGCTGGACGGTGAGGAGGTACCCACTCCTTGTCCCTAGTTTGCCGGGGTAAGGGACGTTGGGTCCTCTTCTTCTTCTTCTTCTTGTTCAACAGTTGCTCCATCATTTCTCTTAGAGAATTGATGGTCGCCTGCTGTTCCTCCAGCTTTTGAGCCATTGCCTGCTCAGTGTTGAGTTCGGTCATGTGCACCCTCGCCTGCACGTCTTGACTTGAGCGCGAGGTCTGAGATGTGGCCGCCGCCGAATGAACCTCATCTTTACCGCAGGAGGGAGGTAATTAGATTAGCACAATAAGCTAACTTGGATCTTTAACTCAAGGCGATTAGACCTTAAATCAAAGAGCACCAAGCTCTGATACCAATTGTTAGACCCTAGAGGGGGGGTGATTAGGGTCTTATGCTAATCTAATCCGATTTTATGCCAATTAAAACTTAATTAATAAGTTATCCTAGCAAGTATGAAATACAACAATGTATATGAGCTAGGATAAGCAATATGAACAACAAGATATATCCTAACAAAGAGATATAGGCAATGTATGTGCAAGGATATATAAACTCAAGGGTAAACAATCTAAACTAGATAGTGGGCAATATAATCAACAAGCAATATACAAAGGCGATATAAGATATGAACATAAAAGTAAGTGCGCCAATGCAATCACAAACAAACAATATGATTACGGAGTTCGGTCCCCACGACCTACGTCTCCGCTCCTCACCTCGAGGAGATCTCCACTATCTCAACCGGGTTTTCTACGTTCATCCGAACAACATTTACACCTCACAACTTCTCACACGGAGTTCAGTCCCCACGACCTACGTCTCCGCTCCTCACCTCGATGAGATCTCCACTCACACTCTCACAATGTGGCTACACTCCACCCTCACAATACGGTTTTCTAGTTCACCGAAAACTTCACAACACACTCAATGTAACAAATATAAATTTGTTCTCTACAATAGATGAGAACTCAAATAAGCACAACTCAAAGTTACAATCTCTCACCACCCAACTATACTATGTATGAAAGATACAATAAGCTCAATGTGGGTGTGTGTAACAATGAGTAAAATAAAATCTAACTCAATTAGCAAACTAGCAATAACAAGAATATGAAAATCAATAATGAAATTGCTAGAGAAAAGAGTTAGAAAACTTCTCTATAAACACAAAGAAGAGGATGAAGAGGATTGAGAATGAATCCCTCAATCTGCAGTGGAAACTTCCTCCTTTGTAAACAGAAACCCAATCTTAAAAACAAACAGTAAACTCTAAACCCTTGTTTAAAAACTTTGTTTAAAACTCTTCTTCATTACTTGAAAAGAGATCAGCAATTGGGTATTTATACCCTCTCAAAACTCAGCAAAAACCCCAAGCAAAAAGACAAAACAGCCCCAGCAAACGCTCAGAAAATAGCCGTTGAAAAAAGCAACGGTCATATAGTCGGTCGACCGGAAATTTCGTCGGTCGACCGACAGAGAGCAAAAACACGAAGAATGACTCTGGACCATTGTCGGTCGACCGGTGCGGTCGACTGATGGAGCGTTCGGTCGACCGGACCGGTTGACCGACAGACTCTCTGTCGCATGGTAAGAGATGAACAAATGATCGGTCGACCGGTGCGGTCGACCGAAAACTGACACTCAAAAACCTGATTTTAAAATGTTGTTTAAAAATATCAAATAAATTCCAAAAAATGTAAAACTTTGGGGAATGATTGTAGACATGATAATAAACATGCTACAATGAGTTTGATGTTTTGACCTAAACCAACTTTTAAAACTTTACAAAATGATTTTATAGACTTAGTAAAACATGTATAAACTGATATTGAAGTCTATAAACTAATAAAACAATATTTTCACAAAATTGCATATTCTATGCAATGTTTTTAAAAACACAATAGAAAATATGAAATGTATAATTTCATATATATAATCATAAAAACTCAAAACACATGTATGTATATATATAACTATATATATATGCATAGAAACTAAAACTTATGTGTATATATATATATATATATATATATAACTATATATATATACGAAGAAACCAATAAAATGTGTGTGTATAGATATTGAGCTTAACGTATTAAACACACATAATATAAATCCTAAACTAAATTACCCCAGCTAGATCTTGATCTTCAATAAGCTCTTCTAGGTAATCTCGCGGATGAAGCTTTAACTTGGATCTTGAACTTTGAATAGCAAGGCTTCACCGACATCCCGCCAACCTCCATTGGATATCATCGTTGAAGCTCTATTCCATCCATCCTCCAACTACGTTGTTTGTCTACAAAACATAGGAATGCACAAACACTAGACAAACAACATTAGTAATAAATTGTTTGTTAAACATCATCAAAACAAGAAGGCCAACAATCTCCCCCTTTTTGATGATGACAAACAATTTACAAAAAAAAGATATATGCATGAAAGGAAATGAATATATAAGTTCGGGAGGAACCGCCTATTTCCTTTCCTTTACGTTTATCCGCCAGATGGTTATGGCGAGGCTCGCCAGCCTTCGAAGATTCGCCTACTCGGGTAGGCTCACTTGCTGAGAGTGGGTTATTCGCATCAGGGATATGACCTGAGAAGCGAAGTCCTCCTGAGCGGATGGCTCTGTTGTCCTCGGTTGGCGCTCCTGATTTGGAGGGCCTTCCGACGTCGGGCAGTTTGCCTTCCCGTCTAGTGTTTCTCGGGCCTGTATGATGGTTCAGGCCGTCGTGAGAAACGGAGGTTTGGACCTCCTGTCTGACGAGCGTTTGCCGCTGCTGCTGGCTAGCTCTCCCAGCGAGGAGAGCGTCACCGCGGGCTGTGGCAGTGCAATTTGTGCCGGAGTGAACCGGCATTTCCTCCGAGGCAGGTGTCTGCGTAGACCGTTTGGCGATCCATTTGGCAGACCCTTGCCTCTTGCGCTCGATCTCTGGCTTGGCCTTGATCGATTGCGAGGGAGTGGGCTCCTCCGACGAGACTCGGGTGGAACCTTCAGGTGCGGAAGCTTTGACCGTCTGAGGTCGGCTTTGGCGCACGACTCTGTGGCGTTTGCGAGACACATCGTCACCAGAGGATGAGGAAGACAAGTACTCTTCGTACTTGGCCTGGTCGAACTCAATCTCTAGGGACTCTACAGTCGTCCCGATAGCAACTTCATCAAATTGAGCCACCACCATTTCGTTCGACGAAACAGCTCCTACTGTGGTCGCCATCTTCTGTATGGTGTAAATTTGATTTCCTGAAAACAGGGAGTAATCGTTTGTATTAATAAGAAAGCTTATTATAAACTAATAATCAAATGGTTAAACAGAAGCAGAGGGAATGCTCTCTTTGTTTTGTGTGGGGACTTTAGGTGGCTATAGGACGCTTCGCTCGATGCTCGTGTCGAGTCTGCTTCCCTTGGACCGTTCGATCGAAGTTGCTGGAGAGCTTCAGTTCGCAGTAGAAGCTCGAATCGATGGAGTTCGGGTCTGCTTAGTTCGCCGGCGATCGGAGCTCGGAACTAGACAGTGGTGCTGCAATGCAAAGATTATGCAGAGAGCTTGGTCTCAACTCTTTTTCTCCAAGTTTTGCGACCTCCCCTCCAGTGTGCTGGAAGGGGCTTTTAAATGGAAGAAGGACAACTTGACTACTCCTTGAATTATGGGATGTGATCATACATTGTCCAGAGATGTCTTGCTGTTCATTCATACCGTCAGTGGTCATTCGAAGAGCTGCGTTCTGCATCACGCTACGTAGGAGTGGGAAAGCCCCTCCTCGTATGCGTGACAACGGCTGTCAGATGCTTGCGTGACTCTGACCAACCACCGAGCGCCGGCGGCTTTCGTCACCTCTCTTGGACAACTGAGGTGAGCCGCATTTATGAGGGTGCAGGCTGTTTTGACACCTGTCTGCTCACTTGTACTGTAGGCGACTGTTCGGCGGGCCTGGAGTACCGTGCCTTCTCTCTTCAGGTCAGGAGAGGCGGGAAAGCGTGTTCCTGGTACTCAAGTGGGTTTGGACAGTTCGCCGAACGCCGGCGGATTCGTCTCCCGACTTAGATAGCCGGACAGTTCGCCGAACGCCGGCGGATTCGTCTCCCGACTTAGATAGCCGATGTGAGTCGCATTTATAACCATTCAGGTCAACTCGACACTTGTCCAGTCCCTCGCACTGCAAGTACTGTGAGCGGCCGCTTGGCGGTCTTGGAGTACTGTGCCCTCTCTCTTCAGGTCGAGAGAGAGGTGGGAAAGCCTATCTCCGTACGTGGGGTAGCGGATACCCAGCTGTACTGACATTCTGGAGGTTTGCAGGCGGATTCGACTTTGGACTCGGGCAGGCGAGTCGCGTGAAAGGCGAACTTCCGCTATTCCAACTGATCTCAACTTGTGCAAGCGAGTCGGTTATTTAGGCGAATCTGGAACCGAGCACGTTTGACGACCATATGGCTTAGGCAGGTGACTTCTTGTGGGCGAATTTCCTGTAGGCTTATTAGAGGTATTTTTTACCGTCTACAACATATGTAACCTTTAACTGGAAAATTGAGATATCATATAAATTCTAAGCTGAACTGAACCAGTGCCAAATGATAGCTATGTGGATCTATTTTCTAACACAGAAAACTATTCTTAAAGAGGGTTTGTCTAGATAAAGATATGCTTAATTTACTAATGATATGTTCTACAAAAAACTATAGATATGCTGATTTAAAATAATTGATATATTACGTGAAGGTTTCTTTAAGTTTTTATATTAATTAATCATGCTTAAACCCTAAGTTTATGATACCTAAGTAAGATAAACATATTTAAATGATTTACCTCTATTCATGAGTAGTTTCTATCATGTATTGATAATCACATTGTTTACATATGAGATAATTAAAGAAATTGCTTAAGTAGGATGTTAAACCCTAATTTGAAAGATTTAATAATTTAATTTGATGATTCAGATAATTCCTGTTACATATACTAAGTATAAAATCTTGTTTTAACATCACCGTATGTACAATTGACATAAGCACTGTTTGTGCACGAAAGAAATGCGTGCCTTGACAGAGCAGTCGACTACTAAGCTTAGTAGTTGGCTACTTGTGCCAGTTGAGTATAACAGAAACTATGTGTTTGCAGAGTAGTTGATTAATATTCTTAATAGTCGACTACTGATACTGATATATATTATTACAGATTCTGGATGGACTCGGTGTAGTCAACTACTAAGCCTAGTAGTCGACTATTAAGGTTGTTGCCTGAATTTTTGTTTTGCATCTGTTTGAGATATGTTTGCGGGTTTCGAGCCAAACTTCTTTATACGTAAATTCACAAATAGTGTAGTAGCACACACATGGGTATAGTGAAAGGAATTATGATGGGTTTTGACCCGATTACTTTGAGAAAGAGTTTAGTACATATTATACACACATCTTCTGGATATCGTTGATGAGCTCAGTTCAGTAGTACGGGGGTAGTGCCTTGATATTCCATTATTACAAGCCATTAAGTTAGGTTTAGTATATTTTATCTAGCTGTCCATCCCACACTAGGGTGTGATGAGGCATGTGAGTCGTATTTCTAGGATGCCTACTTGGTAGTCCGTCTCGCACTCGTGTTACGTACAGAGATGCGATGAGACTAATGAGCCATGTACACTATTAGGATAACGACCGAGTAGTCTGTCCCGCATGATGATGCGATGAATCAAAATCTTACACAGAGTTGCATTAAGATAGTTAAATGATAGCCCAAGTTGTTGGCGGATGCCAGTTATATTTTTGACTCACTGCTGAAATATATGACCTAGAGTACTTTGCATTTAAAAGTACATGGGATTTGTGCCGGTATTCATTCTATCTTTTTAGTGATAGTGAAAGATATTATGAATACGATATGTTAATGTCTTTACTTTCTTTTACTGTTTTTCTTTATTTTCTTAGTTGGGATCAATAATTAGCGATTCACAATTTGAGACATATGGTATATACATAAGGGTTTCCTTGTTTGGATTATTTCGCTCGGCGTACCAGTCTCGTGCTGTAGATTTCTAATTTTTTATTTTATTTAGATTGTTTATTTTTAGTTCGTTATTAATGTTTAGATATTTACAATTCAGGACATATGGTATATATATGAGGGTTTCCTTGTTTGGGTTATTTTGCTCGGCGTACTACATCTTGTATTGTATGTGTCTAAATATTAATTGTATTAGATACGGGAAAAATGATCTAGGTAGACTATGCTTAATAGATAGAGTCTCCACTCCATCTAGCAGCCCTACCCCTTGGCGCGGATGGAGGTGATCTTGCTATAGCGCTCTGACGCTCATGTTGTTACTCTTTTTCATCTAATATTCTTTCAGGTTATTTAGAGTACTAGAGAGTCACAGGAAGACGGAGTTCTTACATTGTCGCCATCACATGATATTTATTAGAGGCTCCAATGTAGTTTTATATTTTTGTTCAGACCTTAGAGTTTATTGTATAGTGTAAATAAAGTGTGCCTTAGTACGATTTTCAGTTGTTTCTTATCGACTATGATTTTTAGTTGTTTCTTATCGAGACATATTTATTCATTTTGGATATCAGATGTATTCCAGGTTGTTTTTATTCATTTTGGATATCAGATGTATTCCAGGTTGTTCATTGAGACATGATTTATTTATGAGATACTTTTTTCTATATCATGTCTATTGTAGTTATTTGACATGATTTATTTATGAGATACTTTTTTCTATATCATGTCTATTGTAGTTATTTCCTTTCTTTTGCCTGTTTTGTACCTGTACTTTATTTTGATTCCACTAGATGATATTATTGTGATTGGTAAAACTTATTGTTGTATAGTGTGGGTGCATGATAGGTTTGACATCTCTGGGTTCATCCAGGACTATAGCCATGTGCGAAAATAGCAGCGTCACAGTTGGTATGAGAGCTCTAGTTACAGTATCCTTAGCATCGTCTTGTGTCATGTAGTAGAGCTAGAATAGAGTTTCTTAGGATTCATGTATAGAGTCCGTTAGGAATTACTAGAAATAGTGAGGACGTTTTACACGTATGTTTGAAAATTATGAATTTTTTATAACTATCTTACTTTGATTGAAAAGTATTTGCATGAATACTTATTGTGATATGTTATATATATGTCGGGACAATGACGTGGTCGTGGTAAAAATTATACCCGAAGAGCTAGGCAAGCAGAGCCCGAGCCACAGCAGGCTCCACAGTATCTGATCGACTTGGTAACACCGATGACAGAAGCAGAGACTAGCACACCCGAGGAGTGAGTAACGAGCCAGATTTCACTTTCTGAAATTTCACCACCAGTTATACCAGTCGTACCTATTAGAGAGGTAGTACTGACGATTTCACCATCGTCACAACCAACTATTGATAGAGCCACAAAGTAGGAGGATTAGCTCTGTAAAAATAAGAAAAATATCAGACACTGAGAGCACCATAGTTTTAGGGCACACCGGACTCATGTGCAGCTTATAAATGGAAGGAATACGTAAAAATTTCTTAACATCGACTCACTACCAAAGCAGATGTTTGATGTATTCAGCATAAAGTATATTATCGGAGTATAGCACCGACTTTAATGTACACTGAAGTAGTGAATGTTAATTTTATAGGAGGATTTTACCTACTACTTTGATCAGCAGCTAGAACTAGCCTGATTAGAGCAGGGAGACATACCGATAGTTAATTATGGAAGCAGGACTATCCAAAGACAAGGGTAAGGATAAGAAACCTTTTGAAAGACTTAGAATACCCTAACATCGGGGCAAGAATTTTCAACGCCAGCAGTAGAGACTAGGCCACGGTCAGCAGCAGAACTGTGGTCAGGGTCAGTAGTCGCAGGATCGCTGTTATGGCCAGCAGCAGATGATTGAGACACCGCCAACCATTTTGAGAATTGAAGGGCCAGTAGGCCAGATTCTTACCATTCAAGAGATTCTTGAGGGATATATAGTCTCATATTTCCACCACCAGCAGTTCAGTAGTCGCCAGCAACAGACAGAGTCTATGCAGTCGTACCACATGATCACGATACGAGCGAAGCTATAGTAGAAGGTACTTTCTTAGTGAACCCTTTTCTAGCTCAGATCCTTTTCAATTCCAGAGCTTCCCATTCTTTTATATCTCATACCTTTATGGATAGGCTTCAGTTAGTTGCACATCACTTAGATGTACTGCTATCCGTTTCTACTCCTTTAGGGGGGGTATCTCTATTAGGGAGCATCTGTAGGAGATGTGTCATCAGCTTAGATGAGTTCGAGTTTATTATATATCTAATCATTTTTTGGATGTTGGATTTTGACGTTAATCTTGGTATGAATTGGTTATCATCCTACCATGTTAGCATCGACTGTTTTACAAAAACAGTCAGTTTGTGAGCGTCCGAGTTGTGTGAGACTAGAGTCATCTCAGATTTTCAGGATGTCTTTCATGACATACTGAGGTTACCTTCTATGTGAAAGGTTGAGTTCTGCATCATGTTGCAGCTAGACACCACACTGATATCTCAAGCTCCGTATTGTTTGGAACCTGTTGAAATTAGGGAGCTACAGACTCAGCCATACAAGTTATTTTCTTAGGGTTTTATTCGCCAGAATCATTCTCCATGGGGAGGGCCGGTCCTTTTCGTGAAGAAGAAGGATTGCACTATGCGACTTTGTATAGATTATCGAGAGTCGAACAAGGTCACTATCTGGAACTGGTATCCACTACCGAGAATTGATGACTTATTCGACTAGCTACAGAGAGTGTATAATTTCTCGAAGACTAATCTTCATTCTGGCTATCATCAGTTGTGGGTTCGGAAGATAAATATTCCCAAGACCGCCTTTCTGACCCGTTATAGGTCCTTCGAGTTTCTTATCATACCGTTTGGGCTGACCAATACACCCGCAATATTCATAGACTTGATGAACCAGGTTTTTCATTCATATTTGGACCAGTTCATGATGGTATTTATCGATGACATCCTTATATACTCGAGATCAGAGGCAGAACACGAGCAACAACTTCGACTAGCATTACAGATTTTGCGGGTACATCGGCTATATGCCAAATTTAGCAAGTGTGAGTTTTGGCTATCTGAGGTTAGATTTCTAGACCACGTCATCGGTAAAGAGGGCATTGTAGTTGATCTAGATAAGGTTATAACCATACAGGAAGTTCATTCAAGACTTCTCAAAGATAGTCATACTACTTACACGCCTTACGAAGAAGGGTGTGTTAGACCCTAGAGGGGGGTGATTAGGGTCTTATGCTAATCTAATCCGATTAAATGCCAATTAAAATTATTTAACAAGTTATCCTAGTAAATATGAAATACCACAAGATATATAAGCTAGGATAAGCAATACAAACAAAGAGATATATCCTATATAATGAATATATATATGCAAGGATATATAAACTACACAAGGATAAACAATCTAAATAAGATAGTGGATGATATAGATTATGAGCTAATGACAATGGCGATATAAGATATGAACATAAATATGAATGAACGCCAAAGCACACTCAAACAAGCAATATGATCACGGAGTTCGGACCTTCCGTCCTACGTCTCCGCTCCCCACTCCCGGGGAGAAATCCACTAACACAACCCGGTTTGGAAGCCGGAACTTCTTCTACTACAACTCACACTCTTGTAATCACACTCTACACCCACTAAGTGTTGGACCTAGCCGTGTCTCCCTCAAGTGCTCGGTTACAACCTCTCCCTAGGCACGTCAACCGACGCCACTCCTCTTGGAACGATCCCCGACTCTCACCACACACTCCTCACTCGGTGTACAAGTGTATTACAAGGTGATTCTCACAATAAGCACAATATAACAAATGATTGTTCTCAACTATGGATGAGAACACAATGAAAGCACAACTCAAGGTTACAATCTCTCACCACCCAACTACACTATATATGTAAATACTAAAAGCTCAATGTGGGTGTGTGTAACAATGAGTAAAATAAAATCAAATCTAAACTCAAAACTAGAAATAATAAGAATATGAAAATCAATAATGAAAAAATCTAAACTCAATATAAAACTAGCTTTAATAGAATTGATAATTAACAAATAATAAATGAAAGCTAGAGTAGAGTTTAGAAAACTTCTCAATGGAAGACAAGATGGAGAGATGGAGATTGGAGCCCAAACAAGAAGATGATCTCCTCCACTTGTGAAAACTTCTTCACAAACAAAACAAACCCTTAAACACACTTAAACCCTTGTTTAAAACTTGTTTAAAAACTTCTTGGATTTACTGAAAAGAGATCAGCAATGGGGTATTTATACTCACTTGAAATCTCAGCCAAAACCTCAAAACAGAAAGACCAAAAAGCCCTAGAAAAATCAGCTCAGAAATAGCCGTTAGAACCAACGGCTCTATTGGCGGTCAACCGACAGAACGTTCGGTCGACCGAAAAAGGAATTCGGTCGACCGACGAAAAATCCGGTCGACCGCGAGCAGGTTTGAAAAATGAAGAAACAAACAGAGACTTCGTCGGTCGACTGGTGCGGTCGACCGATGGAGCTTTCGGTCGACCGGACCGGTTGACCGACAGACTCTCTGTCACACAGTGAGCACGAGAACTCAAGTTCGGTCGACCGGTTCGGTCGACCGAAAACTGACATATTCAAAAACTGATTTTAAAACGCTGTTTAAAAATATCAAATAAATTCCAAAAAATATAAAACTTTGGGGAATGATTGTAGACATGATAATAAACATGAAAAATAGTCCAAAACATATATGTATATATATAACTATATATATACAAAAATCAAAACGTGTATGTGTGTATATGATTGAGCTTAAAGTACTAACACACATAATATAAATTCCTAAACTAAATTACCCAAGCAATGATCTTGATCTTCAATAAGCTTGACTTGGTAATCTCGCGGATGAAGCTTGAACTTGGATCTTGAACTTTGAATAGCAAGGCTTCACCGACATTCCGCCAACCTCCTTTGGATATGATCGTTGAAGCTCTATTCCATCCATCCTCCAACTACGTTGTTTGTCTACAATACATAAGAATGTACAAACACTAGACAAACAACATTAGTAGTAAATTGTTTGTAAATCATCATCAAAACAAGAAGGCCAATAGGGTGTACCTTTTGTTTGGGGCAAGGAGTGCCATGAGGCCTTTGAGACTTTGAAGACTAAGTTAACTACAACACTAGTTTTGACCATCCCGAGCAGTGATAAGACCTTTGTATTCTACACGGATGCGTCATTAGTGGGTCTTGAAGGTGTTTTGATGTAGACACAGAGAGTGATAGCATATATTTCTCATTAGTTAAGGACGCATGAGAAAAATTATCCGACACATGACTTGGAACTAGTTGCAGTAGTTTTTGCACTCAAGACATGAAGACATTACCTATATAGAATGTAGTTTGAGCTATTCATGGGTCATAAGAGTTTGAAGTATCTCTTCTCTCAGAAAGAGCTAAATAAGAGACATCAGAGATAGTTAAATTTATTAAGGATTACATGTTCGCGATTCAGTATTATTAGGAGAAGGCGAACGTCGTAACATACGCTTTGAGCAGGAAACATTATCATCGGATTTCAGCTTTGAGGTATTCATTGTATCGAGATCTCTACACACTTAACCAGTTCAACTTTAGACAAGAAATAGGCGGGAACAACACATTTTTAGAGCTTTCTCCATGCAACCATCTTGAAGTGATAGAGTGGTTAGAGCTCAGCTAGAGAACACTTGGATTTAAACCCGAAAGAGGGAGATTTCTAAAGAGCCTAAGGCTGATTGGACCGTTGGAATAGATGGAGGACTTTGAATAAAAGGCCGACTAGTGATGCAGGGAAATCCACAATTGAAGAAGGAACTTATTCAATGAGACGCATCGTACTAGGTACATAATGCATCCAAGCACAACGAAAATGTACAAGGACCTGAAGTGATACTTTTGGTAGAGTGGCATACGTGGTGAGATTACAGAGTATGTGGTAAGTGTTTCACCTGCAAGTAAGTGAAGGCAGAACATCAGAGGCCAGTAGGAACCCTATAGGCTTTACCCATTCCGGAGAGGAAATAGGCATATATTTCTATGGACTTTATTGTAGGATTTTTGAGATCAAAGAAGGGGAACGATTTAGTTTGGGTAATAGTGGATCGATTGACGAAGTTAGCACATTTCTAGAGAAGCTTTCAGAACTCTTTCGGTAGCCAGTTATATTACTTTAGTGTATTTTACATGTAGACGGATGGACAGATGGAGAGAGCGAACCAGATATTGGAGGACATGTTGAGGGCATGTATTATTAATTTTGAGGGTAGTTGGAAGGACCACATCTCATTGATTGAGTTTGTCTATAATAATAGCTATCAATGGACTATTGGCATGCACCGTATGAAGCATTGTATGGGAGGCCTTAAAGATCACCTATTTGTTAGGCAGAACCAGAAGACAGTCTATTACTTAGACCGGAGTTTGTTAGACAGACTACGGAGAAGGTAGCAGTCATTCGAGAACGCATTCTTACAGTGCAAAGTCATCAGAAAAGTTATGCAGACCGAAGGTGACAACCATTAGAATTCTAGGTTAGGGATTATGTTTTGTTAAAACTATCACCAATAAAGTGTGTACAACATTTTGGTAGATGGGGCAAGCTTGCCCCAAGGTACATTAGTCCATTCTCGATGTCGAGCATACACGATGTTTTCCATGTTTCTATGCTTAAGAAGCATCTACGCGACGAGGAGGAGAAGCGAGTGTTGGACGTACCGAAGGTCGAGAATCACGATGATTTGACTATGATTGAGATTCTGGTATGCATTCTTGCCAAGGAGGACAAGAAGCTTAGAAATAAGTTGACTATGATTGAGATTCTGGTATGCATTCTTGCCAAGGAGGACAAGAAGCTTAGAAATAAGGTGATACCCTTAGTTAAAGTTCAGTGGGTATGCATTCTTGCCAAGGAGGACAAGAAGCTTAGAAATAAGGTGATACCCTTAGTTAAAGTTCAGTGGGACAGGAGAGGAACTGAGGAGGCTTCATGGGAGTGCGATGAGGATATGCGTCGTGACTACCCACACATGTTTGAATAGGTAAATTAAAAATTTAGTATGATTTGTTTATGATTTATGGTTATCCGTATGGTCATGTTTATACTTAACGGTAGAATGATGATACTAGCACTTAGCTTCGAAGTATTCTGAACATACGGTATATATATAGAGGGTTCCTTGTTTAGATTTTTTGCACGACGTACATGTTCCATTTAGTTAGGGTTTAACTAGGAGTATTTGCATTTAGACCGTTAAGTATAGATATCAATGATGTTTTTTAGGAGCGCGAATATGTTATGTATCGTGACTACCCGCACCTGTTCGAGCAGGTGGGTAAATTCACGAATAGTTTAGTAGCACACACATGGGTATGCTGAAAGAAATTATGATGGATTTTGATCCGATTACTTTGAGAAAAAGTTTAGTATATATTATACACACACCTTCTGGATATCGTTGATGAGCTCAGTTTAGTACTACGGGGGTAGTGCGTCGATATTCCATTAGTTATGAATATTGAGTCGGGTTTAAGATGCTTTATCTCGTAGTCCATCCCGCAATAGGGTGCGATGAGGCTTGTGAGCCGTATTTCTAAGATGCCTACTTGGTTGTCCGTCCCGTACTCGTGTTATTTACAGAGATGCGATGAGACTAATGAGCCGTATACACTGTTAGGATACCGACCGGGTAGTCCGTCCCGCATGATGATGCGATGAATTAAAATTTTGCACGAAGTTACATTGAGATAGTTAAATGATAGCCTAAGTCATTGGCGATGTCAGTTATGTTATTGACTCACTGCTGAAATATATGAACCAGAGTACTTTGCATTTGAAAGTACACGTGATTTGTGTCGTTATTCATTCTACCTTCCCTGTGACAGTGGAAGATATTATGAATATGATATGTTGATATGTTTATGTTTATTTACTGTTTTTCTTTATTTTCTTAGTTGGGATCAATATATAACGATTCACAATTTGAGACATATGGTATACACATGAGGGTTTCCTTATTTGGATTATTTTTCTCAATTTACCAGTCTCGTATTGTGGATTTCTAATTGTTGATTTTTTAGATTGTTTATCTTTAGTTCGGTATTAATGTTTAGATGTTTACAATTCGGGACATATAGTATATACATGAGGGTTTCCTTGTTTGGATTATTTTGCTTAACGTACTACGTCTCGTATTGTAAGTGTCTAAATATTAATTCCATTAGATACGAGGGAAAATGATCTAGGTAGACTATGCTAAATATTCATTGAGACATGACTTATTTATGAGATACTTCTTTCTATATCATGTCTATTATAGTTATTTCCTTTCTTTTGCATGTTTTGTACATGTACCTTATTTTGATTTCACTAGAGAATATTGTTGTGATTGGTAAAACTTGTTGTTGTACAGTGTGGGTGCATGACAAGTTTGACATCTCTGAGTTCACCTTGAACTGCAGCCATGTGTGAAAACAGAGGCGTCAGCATAAAGGTAATAATAAAATGAACATGATTAAATGAAGAGATACATGCATAAATTCTTAGTAATGGCATAACTCTCCTATTAATTGTCCACTAATATTATCTTTTAAGATTAAGAAAATTTGTATCCTTTGGATATTCCATGATTTGCCATTGTTCACAAAATAACCAAGAATTTTTTCACAAACAACCATAGATCTTCATAATTTTTACAAAGACCATTAAAATTTCATATATTTATAGAAAATACTGAAACTTCATAAATTTTTACACAAAAACCACTATATAGTTCAAAAATTAAACCTTAAGAAGATTGAAAGAAGTATAAAAGACCATTAAAATTTCATATATTTATAGAAAATACTGAAACTTCATAAATTTTTACACAAAAACCACTATATAGTTCAAAAATTAAACCTTAAGAAGATTGAAAGAAGTATATGAACTAAATTGTAAGAAAATTTACAAATAAGTCCTCAAATGTTGTTATAATTACATTCAAAATGAAATTTTTCTATTAAGTAAATTAATTAAATAATGAATCGTGTAAAGTATTAGAAAATAAAATAAATATGTCCATGTGTAACGCACGTGTATTATACTAGTATTATAAAAGTGTGGAGAATTCGGATCGTGGCTAAAGTTTGAGGTCTAATTTGGGGCCGTTCTAATGAACTTATTTCTATATCTATAATTATTACTATGTACTTAATTGTAATTTAAGAGAAATATTGTATTATCCATGAACTTAGTAGATATATTTTTTGTAGCATGTTACTAATTATATGATAATTGAAGAGAGAGAATGTGAAAGTAAGAATTTTATTTTGTTATAATGGGTTAGCAAATATAAAGATAACTAATATAAACTAGAATAGTATGACACACTTATCATAAAAGTAAAGCACAAACTTAGAATTTTTATCTTTTGGGTAAAATTTTTTATATAATAAGTATATTATAACCTCCCTAATGTTAAAACTATATTCTAAATTTGTACATAAAACTACTAGTAGCTATTAAATGCCATTCATTATCTTAAATTATAAAGTAAATAGAACTATGTCTTTTAAGATTAAAAAAAAATGTATCTTTTGGGTATTCCATGATTTGCCAATGTTAACAAAATAACCCTGAATTTTTTCACAAACAACCATGGATCTTCATAATTTTAACAAAGACCATTGTAATTTCATATATTTATAGAAAAATACTAAAACTTCATAATTTTTTATAGATAAACCCCCATATAGTTCAAAATCAAAATCTTAAGAAGATTGAAAAAAGTATATGATCCAAATTGTAAGAAAATTACAAATAAGTCCTCAAATGTTGTTATAATTACATTCAAAATGAAACTCTTCGATTAGTTAAATAATGAATTATGTAAAGTATTAGAACATAAAATAAATATGTCCACGTGCAACGCACCTGCACTATACTAGTAACGATAAAATAGACTTACCAACAATCAAAAGGAGCAGCAATATGCTGATAGCTCACAATCACCTCCTACAACCCGTGCCTTCGCTCACCTATACTTGAGCCCCTCGTGTACAAACGTGACATCTATTTTTTGCAATTAATTCATAATCCATACTAAAGTTTTGCGAAGCGATCACTACTAAAAAGGCTCTATTTTGGGTAGCGATCACTACTACAAAGGCTCTATTAGTAGTGGTTCAAACTGTTACTAATAGGCATGTTAGCAATGGTTTGGAGTGTTTCTAATAGATTAGCAATGCGTAAAATCGTTGTAATTAGTTTGTTACTAATAAGACCATTGCAATTAGCTTATAGAAAAAGTTTACAACCATTGCAATAGTAACAAATCGTTACTAATAGATTATTTTTAATAAAAAATAATAAATCCACATCAGCAAATCTCAACCATTGCTATAGTGTTTTAACAGCGGAAGGAAACCATTGCTATAAAGATTAACTATTAATTCTATAAAACAATAAAATATTCACGTCAAAAATCCTAACCATTGCTAAAGAATATTAATAGGTAAAATAACCACGTAAATATCATTGCTTATTTTCACAATCATTAAAATAAAAAAAATAATAACCTTTGTAAATAAAATTAAATGCAATTTGATTAAACCAAATAACAAGTGTTTGATACACATTTTATTAACAAATCCAACAATATGCTAATTACAAAGCCTGTACTACTTAGACCATAGGTTTATATGGTTCCTCACTCCTTCGAACTCTGGAACTCTAAATTTAAAATTCAAATCTAATAAATCAAAGCCTACCCAAAAGACCTATAGCAGAAAAGAAATAACCATGATTAAGTAGACTTGAACAATAAAGACCACAGTGAGCCCATGTCTTATCAACGTTGCAAGCTTTTCCTTTATCCTGTCTCTGGCTTCTTCTTCCCGCAGCATCGCACCAAACTAATCTCCCCTTCACCATCTATCACCTTGCAGCCTCCATTCATATCATGCCCATGCTTACCAAAAGTAATAGAAATTTAAAAATAGAAAAAAGAAAATTCAAGCCTCTACAGATTTTAATAGTTATTAACATTATATTCACAGATAGTTATAGTTTTAAACATATTTATGTATAACATCAAAATTACTATACAAAAGAATAACACAACTTCCAAGGCATGAATACCATTACCTACAAAAAAACACTATAGATAATGTAATGTGGAGTAAAACTTTAAATTGATCTAGGCTACACATATTTGTACACTCATTTTCTACAAGGATGTGCCAAGGCATTGTCGCTAACATTCTTAAATAATTAATTTTTCCTAATCATCATGTAATTTCCAAACCATTTTCAATTTAATAATATTCCACAAAAGAGAGATAAAGATGTATTTACTACCACAGATTTGTTTCAGAAAGGTTCTGATCTTACGACAATGTTGATATTAGATTTAGTCCCATATTGGTTATGAGAGGACACCTCACCCTCCTCCACTTATATATGCATATAGGTGTATACATTTAATACTTTAATTAAGGGAAATTTACTTCAAGACTCCCCCCCCCTCTCTCTTTTATCATGGTATTAGAGTGAGGTTAATTTTTTGCCAAATTTTGGCCTCGCCGCATTGTGGCCTCTTCGTTGTCACCTACGTGCATGCCACATCGTGGCCTTCATGATGGCCGTCTCTTGTCCTCACACGAATGGCATTGCCGTTTCACATTCAATAACGGCATCGTCGTTTTAAGCCGTCTCTCGGTTTCTTTTTTTAGCCATCTATCAGCTCCTGTTTTAGTCGTCTCTCGACTTCTTTTTTAGTTGTCTCTTGGCTTCAAACGAACAACATTTCTATTTCACAGTCAGTAACAACATCACCATTTCAATTTATCTCGATGTCTTAATATCTCAACATTAGTGTTGATGCGTCGTGGGTGGGCCTCCCTTGTATTGTCACTTAGTTGTAGGCCTTCTACAACATTACTATTAATATGGCTCATTCAGAAAAGATCCTTAAACCACCCTAGCCCCTCTATGATCAAAGTGGTTGGGTGGGGTGGTCCATCATTGTCACAAATACCTTGTATGGTATTGGTCTACTTGATAATCCACCAGTTCAATACCAGTTCCACTGTCCATTGGTACTGTTACATCTGGCAGTGGTGATACCGATCTTCAAACCGTACGTGCTCTCTATATCAAGGAGAGTTCAGACTGACAATTGCAAAAAAATTATGTCATGGATTATCTCACTCGCTGTGTTAGCTTTGGTCTCACTTTCAAGATTGGCTCGCTTCCCTCTGCTCAGGCCATGTGGAGTCATCTCACTGAGCACTTTACAGAGTGCTCCGATGCACGGAAGGCATATCTTTTGCAATGCGTTGCTATACAACACAAATATAGTTCCTCTCTGCAGTCTTATTTTGGTCAAATGCAAGCCTATTAGACAAAATTATGCTCCATGCTCCCTAGATGTGATTCCACATATGACGATTAGCTAGCCTAGTATGAACGACCCGAGGTGCATTAACTATTTCAGTCCATTCTTGAATATTCAACTATGGCTGACTAACTACTTCATCAGCCTTAATTTCCAACTTTAGCCTCGGTTATGGAAGCTCTCACTGCTTATGAGACACGACAGCAGACCACACAACTCAATTTGATAATAGATGCTCCTGCCTCTTCACTCGAGCTATTCTGTCCGTACCAATCACTGCTCGTAGTATGAATCACACTTCTCAATTGGCTCGATCTAAGATCTTTTGCACATATTACAAGAAGGAGTAACACCATATTGAGAAATGCTTCAAGCTTCATCCTGAGTTATGTTCCTTAGATATCGATTGTGATCAACGATCATCTCAGTCTTAACCCTATCGTGAACTAGGATTGCTGTCCAATGCTATACCATCTATCACTTCTGACACTACTATTCAAGCTATTACAAATCTTTGTTGTCAACTTGATGCTCTTCAGCATACTACTTCTACATCTACCACTACTATCCAATGCTATACCATCTATCACTTTTTGACTTTGGCTTTTACTTTCATATGACTCGTAATGCGTCACTCTTATCCTCTGTCTTCACTTCATCTTCTCGTCCCACTATCTACACGGCTGTTAGACAATCATTGTCTATTACTCAGTGTGGCTCTATAACCCCACAAAATGACCCATCTGGTCGTTTGACACTTAGCCCCATTTACATGGCTCCTTAGTTGTGCTTGAATTTAATTTATATTAGTTCTTTATGTATAGCTGGCCTACTAGTCTCATTTTCTTCTGAAACTTATCTTGTGTAGGATCCACAGATAGGCAAGACTATTGGGGCTGATCGTAGGAGGCATAAGCTGTATTTTCTAGAATATTTTACCTTCTAGAGTCCATACGTCCACATTCACTTGTTGATTCTATTTGTCCATCAAAACCTTCTACCTCGCTTCCCACTAATTTGTGGCATAGTCGACTTGGTCATATACCTAAAAAAAGACTGGAGAGTCTTATCTAGTCCAGAGTACTTAGTCCTGTGTCATCTAGTTCTTGTATTGAGTCATGTACTAGTTGTAAATTGGCTAAATTTACTGCTCTATCATTTCCAACCAGTACATCTACCTCCACTTCCTTATTCGATTTAGTCCATTCTGATATTTATGAGCCAGCTCCTCTACCTTCTTCATCTGGCTATTTATATTATATTAGTTTTATCGATGATTTCTCTCGTTATACATGTGTCTATTTACTTAAAAATCGCTCTGAGGTGCCTGCTACATATCAAACCTTCACTGCTATGATATTCACTCAATGGAAAGCTCATAATAAATTTTTTCGATATGACTGTACCAAAGAGTATTTATCCTCTACTATGCGCTCTATTATGACCTTTTATGGGACTATCTTTCAACAGTCATGTCCCTACACTCATGAGCAGAATGGTATTGCTTAACGTAAATATCGCTATATCCTTGATACCGCTGAATCCATGCTTATTTCTTACTTTGTTCCTTGTCATTTCTAGGCTGAGGCCATCATCATTATTATTCACGTCATTAATATCACTCCATCTAGCTCTCTTTCTGGTACTACTCCTTATAGTCATGTATATACTCATACTCCTCGCTATGATCTTACTCGTGTCTTTAGGTTAGCGTTTTTATGATCCTACATCTCGTCACGTTCATATATCCAGATACATTCAGTTTTAAGAGAATTCTCCATATTACTCTGGTTCTGATAATTTTAATTTCCTCCATACTACTGATCGCTCTTTACCACCAGATGCACCACTCACTTCCTTACCTCCATTCTGTTTTCGAGATCTTACTGACATCTCTCCATCTCCTTCTCCTTCTGTTAAATCTCTCTCACCTGAGCCTTCTCATACACCATCTGTTCCCCTAGCTCCCTCTCCCTCAGACATTATGCCTACTACGAAATATATTATTGACCTCCACGCACTTGCGCCAGCATCTCCCTCGCATGAGGTTCCTCTTACTCTTCATCGAGGCAAATGACCACATGTCATGCCTAAATGGTATGCTTCGATTACTTCTTATTCACCTATCTTTCATAATTTTCTTACTGCCATTCATACTACCATTGAGCCAAAGTCCTTTCAAGAGGTAGTTCAATTTCTAGAGTGGCGACAGGCTATGGCTGAGGAATTTTAGGCCTTTTAGCAAACACATATATGGGATGTTCTTCTTTGTCCTCCTAACATTTCTCTAGTTGGTAATAAATAGGTTTATAAGGTTAAGTATCATCCTGATGGTACCATTGACTATCAGAAGGTCGTTTAGTGGCTCGAGGTTTCACTCAGCAATAGGGTATTGATTATGAGGAGACATTTGCTCGTGTTTCTCAAATGTCCATCGTTCGTACTCTCCTTGTTGTTTTTGCTGCTCATCGTTGGCCCGTATATCATATGGATGTCAAGAATGCCTTTCTCTGGCTCTTTATCTGAGATAGTGTATATGCAACCGCCTCTAGGATACAATATTCTTCCAAGACATGCATGTCTCTTTCGCCATGCTGTTTATGCTCTCAAGTAGGTACTCCGTACTTGGTTTGAGTGTTTTCATGATATCGTGCTCAAGGCGGGCTTTAGGGAAAGTTATCAAGATGCTTCTCTATTTGTTTGTACTACATTATGTGACAGAGTTTTATTAGTCCTTTATGTAGATGATTTGATCATTATAGGTGATGATGTTGCTACTATATAGTACGTAAATTCTAAATTACAATAATAGTTCCACATGAAGGATCTTGGATCTCTTTACTACTTTCTTGGTCTAGAAATCTCTCAGGGCCCACGAGGAGTACTACTATCTCAACAAAAGTATCTCTCAAATATTCTAGCTCGTGATGAGCTAACTGACGATGCAACTGTTGATACTCCACTCTATTTTCCACTTCAACAGAGTGTCAAACATCACTCTATTGATGGTGAGCCTCTATTTAATCCTACCTGATACCGACACCTTGTTGGTCAGTTAGTCTATTTGTGCATCTCTTGACTAGATATCTCTCATGCTGTTGGTATTGTCAGTCAATTTGTTGATGCCGAACATTCTGTACACTATGCTACCTTATTATAGATTCTTCGGTATCTTCAGGGCACTAGTACTCGCTCTCTGATGCTGATTGGGTTGGTGATCCAACTACCAGGAAGTCTACCATAGGTTGTTGTATATTTCTTGGTGATTCTCTTATTTCCCGATGGAGTAAGAAACAAGATGTTGTTATTCTTTCCAGCACCGAGACAGAGTATCGTGCAATGTCCACAACAGCTAAAGAGATTATTCATCTCTGCCGTCTTCTCAGTGATTTTGGTATTTCTATTCTGACTCCTACTCCTCTCCACTGTGATTATAAGAGTGCCGTTCAGATTGCTAATAATACAGTATTTCTTGAGAGGACCAAACACATTGAGATCAACGTTGATTTTTTTCATCAATAAGTTATCAAGGACAAGACAATTCATCTTCCTTATGTCTCATCTACCGACGAACTTGTAGATTTCCTCACGAAGGCCTTACAAGTTCATCGATTCTAGTTTCTTGTACGCAAACTCACTTTGTTTGACCCAACTTGAGTTTGAGGGGACTGTTGATATTAGGTTTAGTCCAACATTTGTTTTGAGAGGACACCTCACCCTCCTCTACTTGTCTATATATTGGTGTACACATTCAATACTTTAACTAAGGAAATTTACCCCAAGACTCTCTCTCTCTCTCTCTCTCTCTCTCTCTCTCTCTCTCTCTCTCTCTCTCTCTCTCTCTCTCTCTCTCTCTCTCTCTCTCTCTCTCTCTCTCTCTCTCTCTCTCTCTCTCTTATCAGACAAAAAGGAATCACTTACCATTATCATCTTGGAATCTACTGCACACATGAAAAAGTTTTAAAAAATAAATTACATAACAAAAAATTAGAGAATTGTAACATGTTCATATTAAAAAATACGAGAAAAAAACACATTGCTAATAGATCTTATATTCAAAGCAAAGAGAGAAAACATTAATAGTGCAAAAATCATGCTTGAACTTGGGCATGGTCATGCCAAATATTATGCTTCAAAGTGAAATGAGAAGCTATGTAAAAACTAAGAACATTGAAAATAGTAAACTCTTTCTTTGACATTTTTTATTTTAACTATTAGCGCACAGATCATAATCTCGCTTGTCTTAACTATAATCTTAGATAATGTTTACCTAATTAATAAACAAAATGTCTTAAAAGATCTTATCATCAACCAATAATTCTAAAATAAATACCAGATTAAAGTCATCACTAACAATAACAAAAATTATAATAAATGATAGAAAAAGGATGGCAAAATTAGGACAAATCATCACCTCCGGCCAAAACTACCAAATACTAGCGAAATACTAAGAATTATTATATCCACTCAATGGCCAAAGTATACTAAAGATTTAAAACTAAAAATGCATGATATCTGAATGGAAAATAAATAGTTCAACTTCTTATAGTTTTAATCAAACCATTTCTAAGGTAGAAAGAAAAAAATCAAACCAATTCCATGCCCTCATTTTCTATAAGTTTGTAGGCCAAATGCATGCTAATTCACTTAACCAAAAAAATGGAAGAAAGAAAGAAAGAAAGAAAAATGCAAGCTTAGCTTGCCATAACAAATATACAACACTAGTTTAACATGTAAGAATACCAAAAAGTTCATACCTTTGGTTAGCAGAATTGATAACTTTGTTATTGAGAATCGCAAAATCTCCACAACCAATTTTAGTCTTTTCGCATGGTATCAAGTAAAGGATTTTGCTAGTAACAATTAAGGTGTTAATTATAGATTAAAAAAGTATTAACTCTCAATATTCAAACTTGAGGAGATACTCTAATATTATAGGTCAATAAGTCACATATTGGCATTTCATCAAACAAGAGAAGTGCACAAGATGTATATCCATTTGAAGGAATTCGTCCACCATCCTTAGCATCATGTGCAATACAAAGAAAGAATTTGAGATTGTCATGACCAATGAAATAGTTAAGAGTGAAAAACAAAGCTATAAATTTAAAATTAAGGATAAATTTTCATTTTAGACCACTTTAGAAAACTTATTTGTAGAAAATTATCTATTTTAAAAATATTTGCCAAATTCATCCCAGTTTCAGCCAACTGGCTGAAACTGGATCGAATTTGGAGAAAAAACATAAAAATATTTACAGGACATAAAGTCCCGTAAAGTTTAAACCCTAATAACCAAGTTAATTAGGAGCACCAAAGCTTCACAGGTATTCAAGTCCCGTAAAGCTTATAACTTCAAGGGACTTCAAGTCCCGTGAAGATTCAAGCTACATTCCAGAGAGCATTTTTATCTAGAATTTAGCTTGCAACTCCACGGGACTTGAAGTCCCGTGGAGTTGCAGGTTTAAAAAACATACACAGAATATTTGCATATTTTTTATATACATGAAAAGTTTTTACAACAATATACACACATATTTTTACCTCATTCACAAGAATATATATGAAATTTCCGCCTCATTTACAGCAATATACATGAAATTTCTAACTCATTCACAACAATATACATAAATCAAACAATACACACAAAAATCACATATATACTGAATTATAACAATATTCATAAAATTTAACCATGAATCAAACAATACACATGAAAATCACATATATAAACAAAAACGGATCCACAAAAGTAACAAATTTGAACAATCTAACCATATTGTTTTTGAAATTCACAAAAGTAACGAATTTGAACAAAAGAAATTCACATACATCTAAAAGTCGTCCTCTCCTTCCTCTCCCTCTCTTACCCCTTCCCCTCATTCTTTCATCCCATCCCCGCCCCCTCTGTCCATGCTGATGAGCCTCGATGATCTGAGTATCTAGTTGTGTATGAGGCTGAGAAGTATTAGCTCCATTAGCATGTGTCGTGCTATAAGAAGTGTCGGCTTTATCGTCATGCATTGACCTTTGACCTGTCCTACGTCGCCGCATGTAACCTTGACCAAATTGGCATGACCTGTCCGCACCGCCTTCAATTTCTCCTTGCTTTAAAAAAGATTGTCCTTTCTGAATGAGAAGTCATCGCCTTGTGTATCATCAACTATATTTGTGTCGATAAGAATCCTTTCCATCATGGAGTTATCAATCCATTCTTCTCAATGAAGTTCATCGAGCGGCGGATCCTCTAGCACGACATACTCATTGTTAGACTAACATCCGCTAATATACTGGTTGTCCCCTTCATCGTGATCTATCAAACAAATCATGCTATTGATTTGTAAGCAATCCTCTTCATCGTCATCCTCGGATTCGACACTTGCATTATTATCTTCTATCATCACTGTACACGTGAGAAATTACGAGAAACTCGAGAATTGAATCTGTATTATTCTCTCTAACTGACTTAGAAAAAGAATAATTATAATCCTCTCAATATAATTTCTCTCTAATTGACTTAGAAAAAGAAACTATAGTTTTCTTTATCGGTTCCCCGATTTACAAAAGAGGGGAGGATGAAACCCTCAATTTGTTTAAAACTGGGCTCTTTCTTTATGGCGATGAGAGTTTAAATCTTGTATCCCATTGACGATCTGAGCATTTCAACTTTGTGGGGTGTTGGTCTTCTCTCCTTGACTTGATGCCTTGAGAGAACTTACGAGGTAAGTTTATAACTCTAGCCGAGTTTTGAGAATTCTCTGTGAGTGTGTTAAGAACTTGCAAGACAAGTTCGGAATTCTACATGAGTTTTGGGGACTTGCTAGGCAAGTTGAGAAACTCTCTGTAAGAGAGTTAAGAACTCTAGGCGAGTTTGAAAGAAACTTGTTTGAACAAGTTAGAAACTCTTTATGAGAGAGTTGAGAAACTCTAGCCGAGTTTAAATCCCCAAGAAGGGTTGATTTTAGAGAGAAGATGAAACTCAAGAAAACTAACCCAAATGGGTTTAAAGAGCAAGCCAAAAAGCTTCAAGAAAAGCTCCAAGAAAACTCCAAGAAAGCTCCAACAAGCCTCTCTCCTTCCCTTTCTTCTCTCTTTTGATCCCCCTTTTCTCCTCTTTTTCCCCCCAGCCTCTGGCTTGCTGGAGATCCAACCCTATTTATAGGGTTATCATGGAGTAAGGTACCCCATAATAGGATAATTTTCAAAAGTGTTCCAGCATCAAAAATGCAAGGGTCACATTCTGGAGAGAAAAACACGGGTGAACTCTGCATCTGACGACCTCTGTGTTTGAGTTTGGGGGCGAACTCTACGTCTGAGCTTGGGATGAACTCCGTATCTGGTGACCTCTGCGTCTGACGACCTCTACGTTTGGCGAACTTTGCGTCTGAACTTGGGACGAACTCCGTATCTGGTGACCTCTGTGTCTGGTGACCTCCGTGTTTTGCCTTGGAAGTACAGGGTGACCCCTGCGTTGAGCTCCTGGGATGCGAAAAAGGGTCTCCGTGTTTAGATTCGTAGAGATTGTTAATTGTAATCTCTTTCCTTTGACTTTTATGCAGATTGTCATTTTGTAATCTTTACACTTGGCCTTTGTGGAATGTGAGAGTTGTCAATTTGTAACTCTAACACGTTGTTGTGAAAGTCTTTAGATTAAAACTTTCATTGACTGTTTGCGGAGGTCGTCATATTGTAACTTCCGCTTGTTGATGTGAAGGACGTTAGATTGTATCTTTCATCATCTGTATAATCTGTGGAGATCAGCTATCTACAGTGATTTTTAAACAGCCTATAGAACCCCCTCCAAAGTTTTTAAAAGTTCGCGGTTCACTGGAACGAATTTTTGGAATACTTTGGATCATAAAATAATTTTCATGATTTTGCATATAATAGGATTTTTGGCAAACCCTCAGCCATCAACGGATTTAATAAGCCTTTACCGACTACCGTTTAAGTCGGACTAGCATGTGGATTGTCTAAGGCCATTCCATATGTAACGTTGTTCTAAAAGAATAAACTCTCTTAGGTTTAGTGCTATGATATTGAATACATAGACTTTGCCGCTAATTCTTCCTATGTTATGCTTTCATTTGAAACACTGAAAGAAAGTTAGAAGTGCCAGAGGTGTGGTATTAACTTAACATGAATTTTCACTTAGAGTGAAATTCAGAAATTTTCTTCATTATCACAAGGATAACTCTAGAAAATCTTTAATCCGCTAGGGATTCTACAATGAAGACTTGTTATTTCTTTTCGAAATAGACCTAAAAAGTTTGTTGGGGGTTTGACTATTAGAGGTGTGATGTTAACCTAACAGTATTTTATGGGCCTATCGTTCTATTGAAGAGAGTCGATAAACTGTTTTGGTCGTCAGAGGTGTGATGTTAACTTGACGGGTTTGTACTTGTGATTTGAACAAGATTTTGAAGACTTAGCGTCTTATTGAGGAAGATTGCGATTTGAGCAATTTTGAGGACCTATCATCCTATTGAAGAGGATTGATAAGTTAAATATCAGAGTTGTAGTGTTAACATGACAAGAATTTCGTTGTGATTTGAATAACTTTGTGGACCTATCATCTTATTGGAGAAGATTGATAAGTTGACTGTCAGAGGTGTAGTGTTAACATGACAGGAATTTCGTTATGATTTGAACAACTTTGTGGACCTATCATCTTATTGGAGAGGATTGATAAGTTGACTGTCAGAGGTGTAGTGTTAACATGGCAGGAATTTTGTTATGATTTGAACAACTTTGTAGACCTATCATCCTATTGGAGAGGATTGTTATGTTGACTGTTAGAGGTGTAGTGTTAACATGATAGGAATTTTGTTATGATTTGAACAACTTTGTGGACCTATCATCTTATTGAAGAGGATTGATAAGTTGACTGTCAGAGGTGTAGTGTTAACATGACAGGAATTTTATCACCAGAGAAGATTGTCATATTAAATATGAAACAGACTGAAGTTATGCTACATGGGGATGATGATCATCAGAAGTGTAATATTAACTTGACGACGTGAAGGATTTTGTTACTCTTAATCCAGTGAATTCTAATCAACCAACCCCTAGTCTAAGTGAGTTCAGTTTCTCTTTTTAGACTCAGCTGGGGAGGGAGCTAGTCTAAGTGAGTTCAGTTTCTCTTTTTAGACTCAGCTGGGGAGGGAGAAAAAAAGGGGTCCCATGATTCTTTACGGGTAATATTTCTTGAGAAATTTCCCATTGATTAGCATCATGATCCTATCACCTTTTTAATTGATGAGACGGTAGGCTCCATTCGAGTAGACTGACTCCACCACGAAAGGTCCTTCCCATTTGAGATTGAACTTCCCTTTCATCTTGTGGGTCATGACCATTGGTCGTCTGACTGCTAAGTCAAGATTGCCTCTCTTAAAGATCATTTCTTTGACATTTTTGTTGTAGGCTTTGAAGATTCGGGCTTGGTATAACTCGATTTGTTGTTGAGCATGAAGTCGCTTATCATCCAACGCTTCTAGTTCTTGAAGTCGTAGTCAATGACGGTCCTCATTTGTCAACCCGGACGCAAGGGCAACTCTCTAGGATGGGATCTGAATTTTTAAAGGTAGCACAGCCTTGCAACCATACACCAAAGAGAATAGAGTAGCTTTTGTTGGGGTCCTCACCGTTGTACGATAAGCCTATAGACATTTTCCTAGTCGTTCGTTCCAGTCACGTCGGCTTTTGGAGACGAACTTCTTGAGAAGCTTTATGATCGTCTTGTTAAAAGCTTCTGCAAGGCCATTAGCTGGCGGATAATATGCTGTTGACGCAATACTTTGGATTCTAAACTTATTGCAGAATCTCTAAAAACTTTAGCCGACAAATTGGGCTCCATTATCATGAACTATTCGCCTGGGTACGCTAAAGCGATAGACGACATGGTGTTTGATGAATTTGACCACGTCTAAAGCCTTGACTTCTTTCAAAGGAACTGCTTCTGCCCAATTGGAAAAGTAATCGATTACTGCTAAGATAAACTGATGCCCTTTGGATGTTGGAGGGAAAATGGGTCCAACAATATCCATTCCCCACATCTCAAATGGCCAAGACGTAGATGTCGGATGCATATTTCCTGGTGCTTGATGAATGAAATCACCGTGGAATTGGCACGTGTGACATCTTTTAGCATAATTGACGGTGTCAACGATCATTTTAGGCTAGTAATAGCTGAGCCTATGGAGTCGATCCCCTAGTTTAGCTCCGGGTTGATGAACTCCACACATTCCGTCATGAGCTTCCTTGAGGGCTTCTTGTGCCTCTTTTCTGGAAAGGCAGCGAAGCAAAACTCCATCATGCGATTTTCAATACAAAGTTCAAGATGCCGCATCATAATAGAATCGAAGGGCCTTCCGTTTGACGGTTGGTCGCTTCTTTAGAATCATCGAGTAGTATGTCATGCAAGACATAATCGATGAATGAGAATCGCCAATCTCTTTGTTCAAGACAGATGGATGCTTCACAAACAATCTCTGTTGTTGCCTCTTCTGACCAATTTCCTAGAGGGAACCTGGGGTGATACAAATCATGGCCTTCCACGAGTATCTTTGTTTCTACCTTTGGTGGCAATGCCAGTGAAGTTGCTAGCAAAGCTAAGGCATCTGCATAGGCATTATGGGCCCGTGGAACGTGTCCGATAAAGAAGCCCTCAAAATTTTGAGCCAACTTTAGCGCCGCAAAGTGGTATGAGACCAAATCCTTATTACGCACTTCGTATTCTCCTCAAACTTGATTTAGGATGACTTGAGAATCATCGTAGGCTTTAAGGTATTGGATGTTGAGCTCCTCGGGCAGCTGCATTCCTAGTAGCAAAGCATTGTACTCCGCTACATTGTTGGTGCATTGCTCAATTAAGGAAAATCCTCTAGGGATCACCTGACCAGTTGGGGATACGAGTACAACCCCCACACCGGCTGTGATTCTTCCATCACGACTTGCTCTAGATGCACCGTCGAAGAACAATTTCCATACTTACATGACTCCTTGAGTTACATAAGGCTCTGCAACTTCGTCTGGTAAGTCTTCATATAATCTGGAATAATCAGGCACCGGATGGTTAGCTAAGAAATCTGCCAGGGCTTGGCCTTTAATAGCCTTCTGAGGCACGAACTGCATTGAACAGTGTGACAGAAGTATTGCCCATTTTGCAAGGTGGCAATTTATCAAAGAAGGTTTCTCCATGAGAACTATCAAAGGGTTCACTTTGGAGATAACATGAATAGTTTGTCCAACTAAGTAATGCCGCATTTTTTCAATGGCAAAAACCAAGGCAAGGCATTCTTTTTCCACCAGATTATACTGGTGTTCAGCTACAATCATGGTTCTACTGAGGTAGTAGATTGCCTGCTCATGGCCATCATCATTGTTCTGAGCTAATAAAGCTCCAAGAGAATGTTCCATGGCTCTCACATATAACAGGAATGGTTTTCTTGTCACCGGGGGCACTAGAATAGGCGGCTGAGTGAGATATTGCTTGATCTCGTCAAATGCATTTTGGCAGTCTCCATCCCAAACAAAGGATACCCCTTTCTTCATTAACTTGGTGAAGGGCTGGCAGCATCTTGAGAGGTTTGATATGAATCTCCCGATGTAAGTCAATCTGCCCTATAGGCCTCTGAGTTCCTTGATATTCTTCGGAGACTACATTTCTTGGATAGCCCGAACCTTTTCTAGATCAAGGGAAATACCTTTAGAGATGACTATGAACCCAAGGAATTTACCGCTGGATACCCCTAGGACAGATTTGGTGGGGTTCATCTTTAGTTTATGTACTCGCATGATGTCAAACATCATCCTCAAGTTTGAGAGATGGTCACCTTTCTTCTGGCTCGTCACTACGATGTCATCTACGTAGCACTCTACCTTTTTGCGAAGATGTTCATGGAAGATCGTGCTCATGGCACGCTGATAGGTTGCACCAGCATTCTTCAGTCAAAACGGCTTTAATGTATAACAGTACACCCCCAGTGGTGTTCTGAAAGCTGTGTGCTTTTCATCTTTAGGGTGTATTTTGATCTGATTATATCCTGAGAATCTGTCCATAAAATACATTCTCTCATACCCACAAGTATTATCAATCATGACGTCCGTGGTGGGGAGGGGAAACTTATCCTTTCGACATACGACATTTAAGTCACGGAAGTCGATGAAAATCCTGACTTTCCCATTTTTCTTGGTTACGGGGACAATATTAGCGACCCAATCAGGGTGTTGTTCCTCTCTGACGAAGCCTGAATCGATAAGCTTTTTAACTTCTGATTTAATTACTTTCATGACCTCTGGACGGAACCGACGTTGTTGTTGTTTAATGGGTTTCGCATCTGGATCAATGTTGAGACAATGCAGGATACTTTTGGGTCAAGACCAGGCATGTATTCATAGTTCCAGGTGAAGACATCTATATATTCTCAGATCAGAGATATAATGTCCTCTTTCTCGGATGGTGATAAGCTTTCACTTATAAAAATGGGCTTGGGATTAGTTTCATCTCCCATGTTTATCTGGATCACCTTATCTTCCGTGGGTGGCTCGTGTTACTCGAAACGCATATCCCATAATATGTTAAGGCGTTTGATCCAAGGATCGCTGGTCGATTTAATCAACTCCTCGTCATCCTCTTCATCTTCGTCTGAATGACTAGATGAGGTCATATTCACAGACAATCCCTTGAAGACTGCACCAATGCTTACGTCTGAGTCCCATGACAATGTTCCAGATAAGTGGTCTTGGTATAGACATTCATTTTCTGAAGAGAGGGGCATTGAAATGTAGCCTAATCCTCTTCCAGTTTTATGATAATAATCTGGGGGTTTTTCTTATGGAGTGAAAGACCGAATTGAAGCTCGTCTTCCTTTCTAGAAGTTTAATCCTTTCGGGTTATTAACGTCATAACCTATTTTCTTTATCATACTGAGGGACTTGGATCCATAATGATGGAATTGTGGGATCCCGAGGTCTTCCTCTGAACTTCTCTAATCAGGTGGCCCAGGGTTGACTTTCCCAAACTAGATTGGCCTTTGGCCACTCTTCTTAGTTAGGACTATGAAGAAGGCTCTCTTGGCGTCTTCCATCTCTTCGAATGTAGTGAAAGATGATTTGAGCGGTAGGATAAGCGATGCTTTAGCATACAATGCATGCCACGAATTTGTTCTTGCACCTGCATTAGAGGATACATCAGACAAGTAAGCCAAGTTAAAATCTTCATCAATGTACCAATCGCCCTAACTAGATACATCATTGTTGTTGAGCTCATTCTGGATCATTACATTCAAATCTAATTCCCACAGACATTCTTCCTCAAGTTCAGGCTTGGGCTTGTCGTCTACTTCGTTAATGCTATCAGGATCTTCTTTTGGCTGCTCCGGTTTTTGGGAGTCCAGGTAGAAAACTAAATTAGTGTGGTAGTTTTACACACCCTTGAATGGTTGTCCCTGGGCTATCAGGGTTCTGACTTCTTCCTTATCATCGACATACTTCATCACTTGATGGAGGGTAGATGGGATAATACGATTTGCATGAATCCAAGGTCATCCTAACAATAGATTGTAGGACGTGTCCGCATCTATGATGTAGCAGGTCACTTCTGATTTGAGATCCCCGGTTTGACATTTGAGTTTGATCTTGCCCATAGGTCATGTGCTATTAACGTTGAAGCCAAAGATAATGGTCTGTGTTGAGTTCAGCCGGTGTAGAGGAATCCCCAAGAACTGCATAACGCTGTATGGCATAATACTGAGGGTGGATCCTGGGTTGACTTGGACACGGTTGATCTCCGAAGACCTGATATACCCTGTGTAGTATAAGGGTCGGTCATGCTTGTGTTTGATTTGCATGTCTTCATGGGTGAATGATATGCAAGGCAAACTCCTTGTAGCTTGTAAGAACTGTGTGCAAGAAGATCCTTCGGTAGCTTCTCGGATGACAGGCACTTGAGTAATAAAGCTCTTTGTATCCGTTAAAGCTTCAATCAAAGCCCTTCTCGTAGACTTAGACAGTTTCAAAATCTCATAAAGAGTGATCCTGGTAGGGATATTAGCCAGTTGTGCCGTGACATTAAAGCGAAAGGGAGCGCTTGACCCTCCTGCCTCTGGTTAGAGGAGGTTCTTGTTATAACGAACTTCTTTTGGCTTTCCTTTATCAGTTGGCTTCATAGGAATGGAACCCCCAGCCTCCTCGGGTGGCTTTTCTGCTTCTTTGACAGTTTGATCATACCTCTTTAAGTATGTCTTCCCTGACCTGGTGCCTGCTCCCGGGTTTGTTCCTTGCTCAGCCGCCAGGGCACTCTTCTCTTCCTCTGAGTTAGTGAGTGGGGCCAGATGTGCATCATCCTCATTCAGAGATGGGCTAATCATATTGGAAGCTTTAGCCTTGTGTCTCTTCTTCTTCCCTGATACTCTGGTCCACTACTGGTCATCAAGAAGATCAAGATGGACCCACATTATCTCTCCTTTCGGAGTGTTAAGGGGTACCAATCCTTTATCCTTTTGACCATGCGGGTCAATGTTTCTCATGTGTAACTCCCCTTCAGGTAAGGGGTACCAATCCTTTATCCTTTTGACCATGCGGGTCAATGTTTCTCATGTGTAACTCCCCTTCAGGGATAGGAACAACACCATCCGGATGACCATGCGGGTCAATGTTTCTCATGTGTAACTCCCC
Source organism: Asparagus officinalis (assembly GCF_001876935.1). NCBI lineage: Eukaryota > Viridiplantae > Streptophyta > Magnoliopsida > Asparagales > Asparagaceae > Asparagus > Asparagus officinalis. Next base: position 107,705,814 of record NC_033797.1, read on the forward strand.
TTCAGGGATAGGAACAACACCATCCGGAGCTACAACAGGTGGGAAATCACCAAATTGGATCGATATCATGTTAGTAGACACGGCATTCTGTTCTGGCCTCAATTTTAGCACCTCGGCATCAATCAAAGCTTGTAGGATATCCTTAAAGATATAACATCTCTTCGTTGGATGACACAACATTCTATTGTATAGGTAGTAGTTAGGGTTTTCCACCTATCCTGCTTCTTTAGGTTTCTTAACTTCAGGAAGCTTCAACTTGTTTTTCTTCTAAAGTAGCTTGAAAAGAGTGATCACATGATCCTCTTTGAAGGAGTACTAACTTGGATGTTCTCGGCTGGCTCGATGCCTTGCCCTGCTTAGCAGGTGGCGCTCGAGTGTTAGTTTCAGTGGCCAGAATATCTTTTTCCTTGGATCGGGGAGCATTATTCTATTTACAATGGCATTAAGGTGGGCTTCTAATTCCTCCATCTTAGTAGATTGAGGATTTTGCTCATTTTCAGCTTACTCCTTCTCTTCAGAGGAAGAACCTGTGTTGTGGATTTCTTGGTCGGAAGTAGTATTATCAATCATCTTTTTCTTCCCCTTTGATGAAGATGGCCTTTCCTTTTGGAAAGTCTTATGTCTGGGTGGGGAGTTTGCTCTTTGGGATTTAGTTTTGTCTGCGACCAACTGGGCCATCATGTTTCAAAGTTCATTAATGGTTTCTTGTTGTGATCTGAGCATGGCTTGCTGCTCATCAAGTCTCTTTGTGAGATCTTCGGGGCCTCCTACCATATAAGCTGAACTCTCATGTTCTGTAGAGGAGCTAGAGGATTGAGACTCTACGATAGCTGAATGTTCATCGTCAGACTTCATCGCTCTATCTAGTCTTCGGTAGTTAACAGGGAGTATGACTCTTTTCCACATCCGAGTACGTTGAAAAATTCCATCAGATCCGTTACTCATTGAAGGGGAGACTTGGATTGACACCTCCTGTATGTGGCTAGATGAGACGGGTTCTTGATGAATATGGATCTTGAATCTGTGTCGATCTCCTTGAACGCGACGACTCATATTGCGTTTAATATTAGAAATGTGAGGGTCACATTTTAACATTGAAATACAAGGGTCGTGTTGAGGAGAGGAAACTCGGAGTTGATGTTCATGTTAGACCCTAGAGAGGGAGTGATTAGAGTCTTATGCTAATCTAATCCGATTTTATGCTAATTAAGACTAATCCAAATATTATTCTTGCAAGATAGATATACAATATGATATGAACAAGAATATGCAATATGAACAAAGAGATATATCCTAGCAAAGAGGTATATGATGAAATATATGCAAGGATATATAAACTAACACAAGGGTGACATAATTAAACTACAAATGTGATAGGGCAAAATATACAAGAGTAATAAGCAATTGGGGATATAAGATAAATGCATAAGAAAATGCGCCAAAGACAAACTCAAACACACTCAAATGATCACGGAGTTCGGACCTTCCGTCCTACATCTCTGCTCCTCACTCCCGAGGAGAAATCCACTATCACGATCGGGTTTTCTACGCTCACCTGAATAACGTTTACAACCACACTATGTCGGTTTTCAATGCTCACCGATCAACGTCCACTCCTCACACTCGGTTTTCTAGCTAACCGAAAACTTTACAATCTCACAATTATAACAAATAATAAATTTGTTCTCTACAATAGATGAGAACTCAATATAGCTCACTCTCAATTGTTATAACTTCTCACAACCCAAATTATACTATGAATGTAAATACAATAAGCTCAATGGTTGTGTGTGTAAGCAATAAGAAAATAAAATCAATTCTAAACTCAATATAAAAACTAGCTTTAAAGAATGATAATCAAATAACTAAGTAAATGTAAATCTAGAAAAGAGTTTAGAAAACTTCTCAATAGATCAAAAGATTGAAGGAGGATGGTTGGATGCTCAAGCACCAATAGGATCTCCTCAAGCTCTTGTGAAATTGATTTCACAAACCCAAAACTCTCAATTGCTTAAAAGCTTCTTAAACAGTTATTTAAACAAACACTAAACAATTTTAAACCCTTGTTAAACCCTTTTAAAACATTCTCTTGGTGTATCAAATGATAAATACAATAGTGTATATAAAGGGTAGAAGAAAACAACCCCCAAAACATCGGTAACATCGGCAAGTTTCTGTTACTGTACAACGGTAACATCGGCGGTCGACCATGAGAAGAAAAACTATAAAACTGTACGACGGTCAACCGTGACGGTCGACCGCACTATAGCACGATCGACTGTGACGGTCGACCGCACTTTTCCAGATTTTGAGAGATGCTGGAATTTTGCGTATCTAACTTTGTAAAATCAATTAAAAATAGTAAATCTACTCCAAAAATCATGAAATTATTAGGAAAGATTATATACGTGTAGATAACTATGTTAGAAAAGAATTTATGAAATATCACTTCCCAGTTGAGAGAAATAAATTTTTGAACACAGATATACAGTTTCTAAAAAACTGCTAAAAACTCAGTTTTTTAAATTCAATTGAAATAACAAAACAAATCCAAAATTAGTAAACTTTGGGGAAATGTTTGTATATATGAAGATAAACATGTAAACGAAGAAATTTTTCAAATCGTATTTCCTAATTGTGAAAACACATCAGTTTTGTAAAAACATGCACGGACACATGCACGTACATGAACAAAAAAAATTGATTTTTCCAAAAATGAGTTCAAACAACTTGGAAACACTTTAGAATGGATTTGTAGACATTATACGAGATATGAAAATAGTGTGAACAAGTATTTAATCCATAAACACAATATTTTTCTAAATACAATAGAATATGAAACAAACAAAAGTGTATATGAAGATATATATTGTTTCATATCTACATAACTAAACCAAAACAACTTAACCATAAGAAAACAAACATGTATATATATAAATATGTATTTGTTTCATATTTAAACTTGAAAATCAAAACTTATATATAGATATATGACTATATATAAAACCAAATACGTGTATGTGTGTATATGATTGAGCTTAGAATACCAACACACATAATATATAAACCTAAACTAAATTACCCAAGTTTGATCTTGATCTTCAATAAGCTTGACTTAGTACACTTACGAAAGAAGCTTAAACTTATATCTTTAACTTTAATGTATATTACTTCACTCCACTATTCTGCCAACCTCCATTGGATATGATCGTTGAAGCTCTATTCCATCCATCCTCCAACATATTGTTTACCTAGAATAAATATAAAACACAAACACTAGAAAAACAATATTAGATGTAAATTGTTTGTAAATCATCATCAAAATAAGAAGGCCAACAATCTCCCCTTTTTTTATGATGACAAACAATTTACAAAAAAGATATATGCAAGAAAGGAAATGAATATACAAAGTATAATATATCATGCATATAAACAAGAAAGAATATACTCACAATATTTATGAAGTTAGTGTCTCATTATACTAACATAAAAACCATGAATAAGAATAGATTTATGAAATCAAAAGAAGAGGAACATGAGAATCATGAAAAAAGTTTTTAAATAAAAGCAAATCACTCAAATGAAATCATAAATCAAGATTTGAATCCAAAAACAATGTTTGATCAAAAAGAAAATCTTCTTTGTATAACTTGATCAAACCACTCATAGAATACATTATAAAGCATATTTGAATTTTTTTGTGCTATATAATGACTTCAAAAGAACTAATCAAAATAAAATTTTCATAGTTCAAAAATAAGATTACAAAACATACTAGAATCATGAACTATGGAAAAAATCATCTTTAAAAGTATAAAACAAAATCATCATTGATTTTAAAAAATCAAGAGAGGCAACTATATCTAGCTCTTGAGCTCTTGAGCTAGTATCAACCCATATAAATATTTTAGCATCTGGTAAACAAGATTTGGTAATAAACACCCAATAATTCCGGGGGTTTATATAAACACAAACATCTCATTAAAATCGAAGCTAATAATCATGAAAATAAAAGAATTTGATCAATGAAAAAAAATTACTTTCATATTCAAAAGTTTAAAGTATAATTTTTCAAAACCAAGAAAAAAGAAAAATAAAAACACTAAAATTCTTGGTTTAAAATCAAATTTATTTTGGTACCCAAGTATTCTTGGTACCAAAAGATTTTTGGACATGACCCCTATCTTTTAAGCTCAAAGCCCTAGGGTTATGAACCCTCTTGGGCGCATGTGGTGCACTAACCCGGTCAAAACAATATTCATTCAAATGACCCTTTCGATTGTAATATGTGCAATAAAAGAGATCCATTTATTTTTGTGGACCATTAGCTCGTGCACGTGAATCAATTGCAAATAAAGATTTTTCTTTTAAATTATTTTGCAAATGAGAAAAATTATTAAACAAAGGTCTATTTGGAACATATTGCAACTTAGAAGCTTTTTGCATATCATAACAAAATTTTGCAAGATGTCCAAACCTACCACAAACATCATATTTAAAAATATGTGGTCTACTAGAAGCATTTGGCAAACGTGATTTTCTTTTCAAATCAAAATAATATTCGGCTAAATGACCAAAATGACCACAATGATCACATCTATACACATGAGCATGCTTATGATGAACAATGGGTGCATGTGTGTGTACATATGATGAAGAAAATTGATGAGATGCACTAGGAGCATTGACATTTTTATGTTTGTATGCATCATAGCAAAATTTAGCTATATGGCCTTTATGGCCGTAAATAGAGCACTTGTAAACTTTGCTATATATGTGTGCATAATGAATGGATGATGACTTGTTTGTACTATACTTGGCACACATATTCATAAGCTTCTTATGGTTATCAATGCATATTCCCAAAGTTGAATCTAAGATGAAATGCATTTATTCACAAGATTCAAATCTTCATTATTAGGCACATATGCACTTTTATTAGAAGTAGAACATACATAGTCATTTATAAAAGAAACAGTATCATTTTTTATGTTCATAACTTCTAACATGGTATTACTTTTGTCATGAGTCAAGTTAGCAATATCCAATTTCAAATTATTATTTTCTAAATTTAACATATCATTGTTTACTTTAAGAGCATTATTTTCTTGAGTAATGATATCAAATTTGGAAGCTAACTTCTCATGATTTGATTTTAATGCAACATGCTTGCTTTCTAAATCAACAAAATCTTTATGTAATTTGTTATAGGCTTGCAATAATCTTTCACTAGCACAAGCAAGTTCATCATTAGGTAAATCATTAATAGATTCGAACTCGTAAACCTCACTAGGGCTATCACCTAGTGCTCGTGTGCATGAAGCTCCTTTTGAACTTGAAGCGGGATCCTCCAAAGCTTGTCGGATCGCCTCCAAGTCCCCTTGATGTGCTTCAATAAGTTTCCATAAGATGTAAGCACTATCAAAATGAACAAACTTACTAGAAATAGAAGAATCAAGTGCATTAAGCAAATATTCTAACAAAATCTTGTTCATAGTAAATAATCTTTTATCATTTTTACACCACTTGGATTTCTCCAAAGTGAGCACAATATAAGCGTCATCTATAATTTTCCATAAATCAAAATGTTTAGATCTAACAAATAGCTTAAATCTAACACACCATTGGGCTTAAATCAAAAAGCACCAAGCTCTGATACCAATTGTTAGACCCTAGAGGGGGGTGATTAGGGTCTTATACTAATCTAATTCGATTTTATGCCAATTAAAACTAATCAAAATATTATTCTTACAAGATAGATATATAATATGATATGAGCAAGAATATGCAATATGAACAAAGAGATATATCCTAGCAAAGAGGTATATGATGAAATATATGCAAGGATATATAAACTAACACAAGGGTGACATAATCAAACTACAAATGTGATAGGGCAAAATATACAAGAGGAATAAGCAATTGGCGATATAAGATAAATGCATAAGAAAATGCGCCAAAGACAAACTCAAACACACTCAAATGATCACAGAGTTTGGACATTCCGTCCTACGTCTCCGCTCCCCACTCCCAGGGAGAAATCCACTATCACGACCGGGTTTTCTATGCTCACCCGAATAACATTTACATCCACACTATGTCGGTTTTCAACGCTCACCGATCAACGTCCACTCCTCACACTCGGTTTTCTAGCTAACCGAAAACTTTACAATCTCATAATTATAACAAATAATAAATTTGTTCTCTATAATAGATGATAACTCAATATAGCTCACTCTCAATTGTTATAACTCCCCACAACCCAAATAATACTATGAATGTAAATACAATAAGCTCAATGGTTGTGTGTGTAAGCAATGAGAAAATAAAATCAATTCTAAACTCAATATAAAAACTAGCTTTAAAGAATGATAATCAAATAACTAAGCAAATGTAAAGCTAGAAAAGAGTTTAGAAAACTTCTCAATAGATCAAGAGATTGAAGGAGGATGGTTAGATGCTCAAGCACCAATAGGATCTCCTCAAGCTCTTGCAAAATTGATTTCACAAACCCAAAACTCTCAATTACTTAAAAGCTTGTTAAACACTCTTTTAAATAAACACTAAACAAGTTTAAACCCTTGTTAAACTCTTTTAAAATATTCTCTTGGTGTATCAAATGATAAATATAATGGGGTATATATAGGGTAGAAGAAAACAACCCCCAAAAACCACTAAAAGACAAAATTCAGCAAGTTACCGTTACTGTGCAACGGTAACATCGGCGGTCGACCATGATGGTCGACCGTGAGAAGAAAAACTATAAAACTAGTCTCTGGACTGCTGACGGTCGACCGTGATGGTCGACCTCACTGTAGCACTATCGACCGTGGCGGTCGACCGCACTTTTCCAGATTTTGACAGATGCTGAAATTTTACGTATCTAACTTTGTAAAATCAATTAAAAATAGTAAATCAACTCCAAAAATAATGAAATTTTGAGAGATGGTTCTATACATATAGATAAACATGTTAGAGAAATAATTTCTGAAATATCACTTCTCAGTTGAGATAAATAAATGTTTGAACACAGATATAAATTTTCTAAAAAAACTGCTAAAAACTCGGTTTTGTAAATTCAGTTGAAAATAACAAAACAACTCCAAAATTAGTAAAACTTGGGGAAATGTTTGTATATATAAAGATAAACATGTAAACAAAAAAAATTCAAATAGAATTTCCTAATTGTGAAAATACATCAGTTTTGTAAAAACATGCACGGACACATGCACGTACATGAATAAAAAAACTTAATTTTTCCAAAAATGTCTTCAAACAATTTGGAAACACTTTATAATGGATTTGTATACATTATATGAGATATGAAAATAGTATGAACAAGTATTTAATCCATAAACACAATATTTTTCTAAATACAATAGAATATAAAACAAACAAAAGTGTATATGAAGATATATATTGTTTCATATCTACATAACTAAACCAAAACAACTTAACCATATGAAAACAAACATGTATATATATAAATATATATTTGTTTCATATTTAAACATGAAAATCAAAACTTATATATATATGACTATATATAAAACCAAATACGTGTATGTGTGTATATGATTAAGCTTAGAGTACCAACACACATAATATATAAACCTAAACTAAATTACCAAGCTTGATATTTATCTTCAATAAGCTTGACTTGGTACACTTGCGGAAGAAGCTTGAACTTGTATCTCTAACTTGAATGTATATTGCTTCACTCCACTATTTCACCAACCTCCATTGGATATGATCGTTGAAGCTCTATTCCATTCATCCTCCAACATATTGTTTGCCTAGAATAAATATTAAACACAAACACTAGACAAACAATTTTAGATGTAAATTATTTGTAAATCATCATCAAAATAAGAAGGCCAACAGTTCATGCTTAACGTGGAGCTGGCCTCTGTGCTCAGGCTGGGCAATGTGAGGGCCGCGCTCTTCGTGGTCGTGAGATTTGCACTCCAACTGGGAAATGCAGTCTTAAGATCTGCTCTCGACTGTGAAACGCGCCACTGAGGGCTGCGTTTGGCCTGGCTTCGGCGAAGCTTGTGCTTGGGCACAAAAATGTGTAGTTCGTGCTCATAAGTAGAAACGCGAAGCTCTGAACTACGTTTGGGCTCACAAGCACGAGGTTCGCATTGATCAGAGAGTCGGCTTGCTCGAAGTTGTGCTCGTCGATGGGATCTCCTTCTTCGATGAGCAGCGTTCTTTTTGGCCTAAGGCTTTTACAATAGCATCTTCCTCCATAGAGATCAATTGTACCGCTTTAATGACCTTTTGCGACCCAATACCCATTGTTTGGGCATGGATGTAGGATCTTCAACTTGATTGACGAGTTCCATTGGAGCTAAGTCTTCTCCTTCAGAGGAGGGACTGTCTGAACAGTCCAACCTAAGGGAGAGACTCTCCTTTGGTGGGTCGGCCATAGGTGGAGCTTTAGTCTCTTTAGAGACTTTACGGGCCTTGCGCATAGCCTTGGGGCTAAGGGACCCAGAGGAGAGAAACTCCTCATACTTGGCTTGGTCAAATGCCATGGTTAGAGTTTCAATAGTAGTTACAACTAGTTGGGTGTCAGATTGCGCCACCACTTCTTCATTGGTGAAAGATCTCCTCCCCAGTGGAGTCGCCATCTTTTGTACACGTAGGAAATTACGAGAAACTCAAGAATTGAATCTGTATTATTCTCTCTAACTAACTTAGAAAAAGAATGATTACAATCCTCTCAATATAATTTCTCTCTAACTGACTTAGAAAAAGAAACTATAGTTTTCTTTATCGGTTCCCCGATTTACAAAAGAGGAAAGGATGAAACCCTCTCTTTGTTTAAAACCGGGTTCTTTTTTGTGGTGATGGGAGTTTAAATCTTGTATCCCGTTAACGATCCGATCACTTCAACTTCGTAGGGTGTTGGTCTTTTCTCATTGACTTGACGCCTTGAAAGAACTTGTGAGGTAAGTTTATAACTCTAGCCGGGTTTTAAGAATTCTCTGTGAGAGTGTTAAGAACTTGCAAGACAAGTTCGGAACTCTACACGAGTTTGGGGGACTTGCTAGGTGAGTTGAGAAACTCTCTGTAAGAGAGTTAAGAACTCTAGGCGAGTTTGAAAGAAACTTGTTTGAACAAGTTAGAAACTCTCTGTGAGAGAGTTGAGAAACTCTAGCCGAGTTTAAATCCCCAAGAAGGGTTGATTTTAGAGAGAAGATGAAACTCAAGAAAACTAACCCAAATGGGTTTAAAGAGCAAGCCAAAAAGCCCCAAGAAAAGCTCCAAGAAAGCTCCAAGAATCCTCTCCAAGAAGCCTCTCTCCTTCTCTTTCTTCTCTCTTTTGATCCCACTTTTCTCCTCTTTTTTCCCCCAGCCTCTAGCTTGCTAGAGATCCAACCCTATTTTTAGGGTTATCATGGAGTAAGGTACCCCCATAACAGGCTCTTAATTGTGCCCATACCTTGATAGGATAGTTTTGAAAAGTGTTCCAACGTCAAAACCGCAAGGGTCGTGTTCTAAAGAGAAAAACACGGGTGAACTCTGCGTCTGGCGATCTCTACGTTTGAGTTTGGGGCGAACTCTGTGCCTGAGCTTGGGATGAACTCCGCGTCTGGTGACCTTCACGTCTGGTGACCTCTGCATCTGGCGAACTCTACGTCTGAGCTTGGGATGAACACCGCATCTAGTGACCTCTATGTCTGGCGACCTTCGTGTCTGGCGACCTCCACATTTTGCCTTGGAAGTGCAGGGTGACCCCTGCATTTTGAGCTCCTGGGACGTAGAAGAGGGTCTTCGTGTTTGGATTCATAGAGATCATCAATTGTAATCTCTCTCCTTTGACTTTTGTGCAGATTGTCATTTTGTAATCTTTACACTTGGCCTTTATGGAATGTAAGAGTCGTCAATTTGTAACTCTAACACGTTGCTGTGAAAGTCTTTACATTATAACTTTCATTGACTGTTTGCGAAGTTTGTCAGATTGTAACTTCCGCTTGTTGATGTGAAGGACGTCAGATTGTATCTTTCAGCATCTGTTGAATCTGTGGAGATCAGCTATCTATAGTGATTTTTAGACAGCCTACAATTACTCCTGTGGAACGCATTATATCTTGATGGGTAGCGCTATCATTGAAGGCATTTGAAATGCCCACAAGTGAAGGACCGCTCAAGTGTTGTGACTGTGTCCATCATATATCTTGTTGCAGAGATAAAAAGGTGGCAGAGTCAACTTCAAGGTCCTCTCACATGCGAGAGTATACTCCATCGTGATTTACTGATTTGCCTAATTTTTGTGTTGCTTTTCAATAAATAATTCCACCAAACGCTTCTCGTCATACAATATTCCAATAAGACCCATAACGTAGTCACTTGAGATTTGAATACCGCTTGTTATATTCCCCATAACAGGATAATTATAAATAACATTAAGGTGATATTCATGTGGATTGGTTAATGTAAGTTTATGTAAGTCATTAACCATTTCATCAAAAGTACAAGTTTTTGATATGAACAATGGCTTCGTTTCACCTCCTTCATATACGAGCATATTATTCTCAAGATAGTTAATCATTCTATCATATGAATAAAGAACTACGATTCGATCTTTCATCTTTACCTCTGAAGAGTAAAAAAAATACAGTATCAATATTACATGAAAAACACAAAAATATTATTTAGTGTTAAATCCTCTAATATTGATTTTAGACATCCATAATTTTAACCAAATGTTATACCTTTATAATACACTAACTTTTACAATGTTCGATAATTTCCCTCAAACTTCATACACAAATTTCTTTCAATTTTCTTCACAATTCATAAATATTCCAAATTTTATTTTAAAATCTAAATTTAAACAAGTTATTAGAATGAAATAGTGAGAATATATAAAAAATAGGAGAAATGTTTTTTAAAGATTTTACCTAAAATTTGTCGATGTCTTAATTTCCTGTGAACTCCAGTGGTGATGACGAGATCGATCAGCGGTGGTGACGGTTGGCTAATGCGGCAACAATATGGGGCGGTGGTAGCGGTGGTGGTAGTAACGGGGAGCGGCGGTAGAAACGGTCTAGGGTTTGGTTTGGTAGTGAAGGAGAAGAGAGAAAGGGGGATGATTATTGGCTTTTATGTTTTAATAATGTTTTAACAAACAATTTACGACTAATATTATTTGTCTAGTGTTTGTGTTTTCTTATTTCTTCTAGACAAACAATGAGTCGGAGGTTCGATGGAATTGAGACTAAACGATCATATCAAATGGAGGTTGGTAGAATATCGGTATATGAAGCCATTGCACATTAGGTCATATTCAAGATCAAGCTTCATCTGGAACCAAGTCAATCATATTGAAGACCAATCAAGCATGGATAATTAGTTTAGGGTTTATACTATGTGTGTAGATACTTAGAGCTCAATCTTACACACACATACACATTTTGATTTTATAGCTTTCAAGTTTAAATGTGAAATAAATATACTTATCTATATAAATACATACACGTTTCATATTTTGGTTTTTACAAAATGCATATATTATGCAAAAAAAAAATTTGTGAAAATACTATGCTTTTGTTTTATAGAAATGATGACAATATTATGTATCTTTTATAAAGTCTATAAATCTATATTATTTATCAGTCGACCGAAGGTCTCTAACGGCTAGTTTTTTCAAATTTTTAGGTTTTAGTTTTTTTGTCTTTTTTCTTGGTTTTCTCTTAGTTTTAGGTCTTGTTTTATGATCCTATGTATACCCCATACCCTCTAACTTCTGATGGTAATCAAGAAGAGTTTTAAACAAGTTTAAAAGGATGTTTAAATTTTGTTTAAGTGTGTTTTTACAAGTTTGTTTTGTAAAGAAAGTTTCACAAGAGGAGCAGATCATCTCATTGGTTTTGGGCTTCAATTTCATCCATCTCTCTCTCTTCTTTTCATTGGAGAAATTTTTTTAACTCGTCTTCTAGCTATTTATTATTTTGTCTATTATATATTTGAGCTAGATTGAATTGAGTTAAACTTCATTTTACTCTTTGTTTACACACACAACCTATTGAGATTCTAGTTTTCATACATTATATAATTTGGGTTATGGTAGGTGTTGTTTAGAGTGTAAGCTTACATTAAGTTCTCATCCATTATAGAGAATAAATTATTTGCATTTTGAGCTTTCATTTGTGAGGTCACATTGTATTGCACAAATACACAAGGAGGAGTGTAGAGGTGAGAAACGTGGTCGGTTTCCAAGAGGAGTGTGGTCGGTGGTAAAACCTAGAGAGAGGTGGTAATTCCAAATACTTAATAAGTAAGGTGACACCTGAGAGGCCAACACTTGAGGTGGTATTTATGTAGTTACACGTGTGAGTTGTAAACATTTGTCGGTGAGCGTGGTAAACCGAATTGTGAGGTGTAAACATTTTTGGGTGAACGTTAAAAACATATTGTGATAGTGGATTCTCCCCAGGAGTGGGGAGCGGAGATGTAGATCAGAAGGACCGAACTCCGTGATTATTTTGTTGCGTTTGCATTGTTCATTTGTCCACTATCGTGTTTATATTGTCTAATATCATTTCATGTTTATTTGCCCTTAGATTATATATCCTTGCAAATAATTCATTATATATCAATCTTGCTAGGATATATTTATAAATAAGTTTTAATTGGCATTACTATCGAATTAGATTAGCATATACCCTATTCACCCACCTCTTGGATACTTTCAATTGGTATCAACGCTTGGTGCTCTTTCATTTGAGGTTTAACCACCTTGAGTAAAAGATCCTCGCTTTTGATTTTTGCTAATCTACTTTTGAGATTATTTTCATCTTGCTTGCATATAAATATATATTATGGATAGGCACGGTACACCTAGCTTAGGTTATGTCATTAATGTTGCTCCTAAATTAGATGGTTTTCCCTATACCCAATGGTGTATTAAATTTAAATTATTTATTAGATCTAGACACTTCGATTTATGAGAAATTATTGACTGTGCTTATATTGTGCCCATGTTGGAGAAATCCAAGTGGAGCCATCATGATAAGAAAATATTTACAATGAATAAGCTCTTGTTAGAATTTTTGTTATATGCTTTTGATTCATCATTTTCTAACAAGCTTGATTCATTTGATATTGCTTACACATTGTGAAAATTCATAGAAGTACATCAAGGGAACTTAGAGGCGATCAGATAAGCTTTGGCGGCTTCCTCTTCAAGTTCAATTGGCTACTAGGCGATAGCCCTAGCGAGATATGCGATTCGGATCCCGAAAGTGAATTATACATTAGCGAACTCGCATGTGCATATGATAAATTAATGCATGCCTATACTAAATTACATAAAAAATTTATTAATTTAAAAAGCATGCATGTAGAGTAAAAATCCGATCATAAGAAGCTAGCTTCTAAATTTGATATCATTGCTAAAGGGAATGTTACACTTAAAGAAAACAATGATATGCTAAATTTAGAAAATAAAAAATTTAACCTCATCAATTGCTAGCCTATCTCATGCTAAGATTGATGCCATGCTAGAGTTAGAAACTACTAGAAATTATTTTTATTCTTTCAAGAATAATCTTATTTGTTCTACTTCTAGTGTTAATGCATATATGCCTAATGATGAGTTGAATATTGTTAAAAATCATATTTTATCTTTAGATTAATTCTTAATACGTACATTGATAATCATAAGAAACTTATGAACAAGTGTGCTAAATTTAGTGCTACAACTTCTAAATTACCTACCCACTATGCACACTTGTATAGGAATGTTTACAAATGCTCAATTTACGGTCGTAAAGGCCACATTGCTAAATTTGCTATGATGCACAAAAATCCACTAAGACAAATGCTCCATATGCATACACATGCACATTCATCAATTTCTCATCATAAACATGCACTTGTGTACAAATGTGATTTTTGTGATAGATTGGTCATTTGGCCAAATTTTGTTTTGATTTAAAAAGAGTTTTTTATTTGCAAAATAATTTTAAAAAACAACCTATTTTTGCAAATGAGTCCCGTGCATAACCAATTGGTCAACGTAAATCATTTCAACCTTTTCATTGCACACATTACAATCGCAAAGGTCATTTATATACTTATTGTTTTGACTGTATCCGTGCAAAAGATGTGCCCAAAAGGGATCATAACCCTAGGACTTTGAGCTTTAACGATAGGGGTCATGTTCCTAGACTCTCAGGTACCAAGAGTAATTGGGTAACAAAACTTGTTTGATCTTTAAGAACAAATTTTAAGATTTTTTAGTTTTTTTCATGTTTTTAAAGATGATTTTTATTTGAGATTCTATAAACAAATTGCAAATAGTTTTTAAAATATTTTTGTTTTACATTGTTAATAAATTAAAAATGATTTTATTTGGTTTTTCAAATCTGTAGTTCATGATTCTTGTATGTTTTGTAATCTTAATTTGAACTATGAAGAATTTATTTCGATTTGTATTTTGAATTCATTATAAAATACTTCTATGATGATATTTATGTGTTTGTGCTTATGGATCATATTTTTATGCTTTATAATATATTCTTTAGGTACATTGATCAAATTTTACAAAGAAGATTTGATTCATTGATCAATCATCATCTTTAGATATATTCTTTGTTTTGATTTTGGTAAGAGGTTTATGTTTGAGCAACCCCCCTGATTTATGGGTTATTTATTTCAAAATCATGTTTATCGAGTGTTAAATATTTATATGGGTTGAAACAAGCTAACGAGCTTGATTGCCTCTCTTGTTTTCTTGTCAAATATGACAAAAAATGATATTGGGTTGTTTTTATGTCATTATGGTTTAATTGATTGATTTATGATTTCATATGAGTGATTTATTTTTCATTTGGATTCTCATGAGTGACATGATTGTCATGGTTCTCATGATTCATTTTCATTTAAAAATATTTTTTTATGATTCTCATGTTTTTCATTCTCTTGATTTCATAAATTGCATTTTGATTAGGTTTTGTTTTTAAACCGTTGCTTTAAGACACCTCTTTCATAATGGTATATCTTTATGTATTCTCATGGACTTTTTGAATGTTAGTCTTTCATGTTTTTCATACTCACATTTTGATGCCATTTATTTTATTTTATATATATGCATTAAGGCATTTTGATAAGGGGAGCTTTTCCTTATATTTATTTTATACTCACCGTGCTTATAGGTAGGGGGAGCCTTCGCTCTCTTTTATTCTTGTTGTTTTCCCTATTTTTGATGTTGCCAAGGTGAGAGAAATATTGTAAGTATATCTTGTTTGTTTTTATGCATGATTATCATAATTTATATATTCATTTCGTATTAAGCATATCTCTTTTTGTAAATTGATTGTCATCATCAAAAAGGGGCAGATTGTTGGCCTTTTTGTTTTGATAATATTTTAACAAATAATTTACGACTAATATTTTTTGTCTAGTGTTTGTGTTTTCTTATTTATTCTAGACAAATAATGAGTCGGAGGTTGGATGGAATTGAGCCTAAACGGTCATATCAAATGGAGGTTGGCAGAATATCAGTATGAAGTCATTGCACATCAAGTCATATTCAAGATCAAGCTTTATCCACAACCAAGTCAAGCATATTGAAGATCAATCAAGCTTGGGTAATTAGTTTAGGGTTTATACTATGTGTCTAGATACTTAGAGCTCAATTTTATACACACATACACATTTTGATTTTATAGCTTTCAAGTTTAAATATGAAACAAATATACTTATCTATATAAATACATACATGTTTCATACTTATAATTTTGGTTTTTGCAAAATGCATATATTATGCAAAAAATCATATTTTATGAAAATATTGTGTTTTCGTTTTGTAGACATGATGATAATATTATATATATTTTATAAAGTCTATAAAGCCATACAAAAGTTTTCAAACTTTTGTTCAAGTAAAAAATCTTTACAAGCAACGGGTTCATTATCATGTTTACTTTTGGGAAGTGAAATTCCAAAAATTCTTTTTGTAACAGGTTCATTATCATGTTTACAAGCATTCTTCAAAGTTTTATATTTTTTAGAATTTATTTACTATTTTTAAAAGTGGTTTGAAATTTAATTTTACTGTTCATTTCAGGTTGATATTGTATTATCAGTCAAATGATGCAAGGAATCAGTCGACTGATGAAATCATCTGGAAAGTACAAAAGTTTCTATTTTTTTAACTGATAAACTATTAATCGATTAAGGAGTTTATCAATTGACTGATGAGATCTTTAGTCGACCGATAAGCTATGAGCTGCCTATAATGATCAGCTCATCAGTCGACTGATACTATTCATCAGTCAATCGACGGTCTCTATTTTGTCTTTTTCCTTGGTTTTCTCTTGGTTTTTGGGCTTGTTTTATGATCCTATATATACCCTATACCCTCTAACTTCTGAGGATAATCAAAAAGAGTTTTAAACAAGTTTAAAAGGGTGTTTAAGTTTTGTTTAACTATGTTTTTACAAGTTTTTTTTGTGAAGAAATTTTCACAAGAGGAGAAGATCATCTCATTGGTTTAGGGTTTCAACTTCATTCGTCTCTCCCTCTTGTTTTCATTGGAGAAGTTTTCTTAACTCATCTTCTAGCTATTTATTATTTTGTCTATTATATACTTAAGCTTGATTGAATTAATTTAAACTTCATTTTACTCTTTGTTCACACCCACAACCTATTGAGATTCTAGTATTTCATACATTATATAATTTGGGTTGTGGTGGGTGTTACTTAGAGTGTTTGCTTACATTGAGTTCTCATCCATTGTAGAAAACAAATTATTTATATTTTGAGCTTTCATTTGTGAGATCACATTGTATTGCGCAAATACACCAAGAGGAGTGTAGAGGTGAGAGACGTGGTCAGTTCAAAGAGGAGTGGGGTCGGTGGTAAAGCCTAGAAAGAGGTGATAATTCCAAACACTTGAGGAAGGTGACACGTGAAAGGCCAACACTTGACATGGTATTTGTGTAGTTATAAGTGTGAGTTGTAAACGTTTGTTAGTGAGTGTAGAAAATCGAATTATAAGGTGTAAATGTTTTTAGGAGATTGTTAAAAACCCATTGTGATAGTGGGCTCTCCCCGGGAGTGGGGAGCAAAGACGTAGGTTGGAAGGACCGAATTTCTTGATCATTTTCTTGTGTTTGCATTGTTCATTTGTCCACTATCGTGTTTATATTGTCTAATATCATTTCATGTTTATTTGCCCTTAGTTTACATATCCTTGTAAATAATTCATTATATATCAATCTTGCTAGGATATATTTATAAATAAGTTTTATAGGTATTAATATCAGATTGGATTAGTATATACCCTATATATCGCCCTCTAGGGTACTTTCAATGTAGTTGGGTAACGCGATAAGAAATCGCGTGGGCCTTATATAGGCTCTGCCCCAACTCCATGGTACTTGAAGTCCCGTGAAGCTTATAACTTTACGGGACTTCAAGTCTCGTGAAGCTTTGGAAAATATTAATTAACTTGCTTAAAGGGGCTTAAACTTGACAAGACTTCAAGTCTCGTGAAGTTCGTTAAGTTTTTTCACCAAATTCGACCTAGTTTTAGCCAACTGGGTCGAATTTAGCAAATATTTTTAAAATAGGTCATTTTTTACAAATAAGTTTCTAAACAATTCTATTTTAAAAATCTATCCTAAAATTAATTATAAATGTAAATCAGATAATTGAGTGACCTTGATTTGAGTTCCAGAAATAAATTCCACGCTTAAACTGTAAGCAAAAAGGGTGGAAAATAAGAAAAAGCTCTAAAAATGAAGTGATGATAACAAAATTAGTTTTTTTTACATTTTATCTTACATATTGTTAGGTGTTGGTGACAAGATAGCCCAAGATGAGGAGGGCCTTCTATTAGAAGGAGATCTAAGAGTAGAAGAGGACGATGAAGGTTTTCCTAATGTTGAAGCAATCGAGGGTATTTATGATGTTGGTGGAGGCTAGGGTGCATTCTGGAACTCCAATCAAGCATTTAGAAGTCGATGATGACTGGTTGATTATCGTTTCATTGGACGAGGAAGGGAGCTCTTTAAAAAACTGTGGACATGTAATTCATAACAAAGATTAGTATTTTCTCCTTCATGAAACTGAGATCCATATGTTAGGATCAATTTTAGGTTAATTAAAAGAAAATTTACATAAAGTTATCGAGATAAAGGAATGGATCTTTAGAAAAGTTTTATGATCCTTTTCACAAGGATTACTCTTATTTATTTTCCCTACCCCTTTTTAACAAAGCGCCACAATGAAATTTAATTTCCCCCCAAAATTTTCATTTACCAATGGGCCTAAATTTACTTTATTTTTTAGCTAACCGTTTCTAATAGAAGGATCGTGTTCGTAAATGTGTGTTTCTAATAGATTTTGTTAATAACAACAATTGTATTAACCGTTATTAATAGACACTTTCGTAGTAGTGATCTTGATGACATATGCTTTACTTGAAGCTTCTACTTTGGGGGTTTTTAGCGATAGAAGCAGATTAATTGATAAAAATGGAATGATATCAAATTTCATAGAATTAAATTGAGTGGAGAAGAGGTAGAAGGAGAAAATAGATGATGATGAAATTGAAGAATCTCGGGGAAAGCAAGGTGAGCTTGAGAAGTGAGAATCTGAGATTTTCTCTTTGATTGCAGCTAGGTTAAGTGTCAGATGTTCTGATTTGGGGTTTCGTAGCAACGAGCTGTGTATTGATTTTTCTTGCTGAGTCACGACCAACAAACGTGGTGACAATTGCAAAGAGAAAGTAGAGTTCCGCATAGGATATGATTTTACCGTGGGAACAATGGTCATGCGGTTGTGACTCATTTAGCAAAATAAGTTATCAATAGGCAGATTAGTGAAATCCATGCCATTTGATGTGATTAGCAAGATGTGACTCATCACATGGTCATCTTTTAATAGCTCATTTAGCAAAATGAGCAATAACTCATATCCAACTTAATTCCTCCCATGCTAGTACATATCCTATGATCATAATTATTTAATAAATAATTAATTGCTAATTCTGTGGTATTTGTATTTCTTATGGTCAATAGCGTGAGAGCCTACTTTATTGGGCATATCTGTGCTGTTTGAATGCTGAATGTGCCCTAATTCGAGATTTGATAACTTAGGGGGGGTTAGTCACCTAGAACTTAAAATTAGAACTGTGATAATCAGTGGGATAAAATTTTAAGGTGTTAGTCACATAGAACTAAATCTAGAACAAAATTTTAAGGTGTTAGTCACATAGAACTAAAACTAGAATACAATTTTACAGTGTTAGTCAAGCAGAACTTTAACAAAACTAGAATTGGGATAATTGTACAAAATTATCCCACTTTTTTTATTTTTCTATACAAAAATGAGAGTTCTAGTCTCTCAAATTATTCCAAGTTTTAGCTTGGAACTATGTGGTAAAAAACTAGAACTCGTATTTATTTTATTATTTTTTATTTTTTTCTTTACTTATTTCCTATTATGGTTATCACCATCATTAGATCATCATCATAATAATAATTGTTAATATCTTATAGTCTAACCAAAAGTTATTTAATAGTAACGAACATTCTTGTAAGCAATTATCAATTAATAGTAATAAGTTTAAAATACATAAATAGTATTTATATCTTCAAAATGCATAAATATATACTTCATGATTATAAAAATTTATCCCACGTTATTTTATCAAAATATCCCGCTTCACAAAATTGTTCCTTGTTATCCCACTAAAATATCCCACTAGCGAAATATTATTCCACTTTAACAATTATCCCATTTTGCATGAAAATGTCCCAATTGACTAACACCCCCTTAGCTCTTTTGAAATTTGATGTTTATGTACTAGTTTTTTTAAGTACTATTTTTGCTATTTTCTAATCTAGCCCATTATTTTGTTTGGGTGTGATGCATGTTGCACCTATCTCCATTTTTAATTAAGAGAACTATGCCCCGCTCTTATTTTTGCAAACAATAAATGAATAAATTGTGCAATATATCTTTCACCTTGATAATTTGTTAATTCTTGTTGGGGAAACATCAGGTCCAATAAAGAGTTAAAGAACACAAATAAAGGTGAGGAACCAATTCAATTCAAAAGCCTAAGCTACTAGATATTAGAAATACTATACTCTATTTTAATTTTTCTAATATGGGAGTTTTTATACTAAATATCTCAACAATCTTCCCTCTATTTGTGAGATAGGACAAACATTCACAAGATTCATGTCTTTCTTGACTTGGGTCTAAACCTTAAATCATGGAGTAGTGATGTTAGCTACTCAATATGCATTAAATCTTCAACAATCAGTGGGCTAACCAAATGATTCCTACAAGTGATCTTGGACACCATCCATAAGATCTTCCACCATGTTTCATCCTTAGATTTATCAACATTAGCCATTCTCCTAACATCTTGAGGAGTTAAATTAGCATAACTATTTTTAGGCTATAGCCTTGACTCTGATACTACTTGTTGGGAGGAAATCGGATCAAATCATGTGTTAATAAGCCCTAAATAGAGGTTGATAAGTAATTTAACTCAAATTTGATTGAAGGTAATGAGAGGTAAGAGAAATTAAGTGAACTATTATTCCTGTTTTTTAATGGAGAGAAAATTAAGCTATTGTGATGAAAAAGTATGGAATTTGTTCTCCTTCATCAGGGTGTAACTGATGGCAGTTAATTGATAAAAAACAATTTTCTGTA
>NC_033797.1:107726517-107762235 GCF_001876935.1 Asparagus officinalis
TTTTTATTGATTAAAATTTGCTTCCTTTTTTTCTATTTATGTTGCAAATTGGATGATATAAGTTCTCCATTTTCTTTACTATATTCCTAAATAAAACTAGCCATCACCAGCACACACACACACTACACACGTAAACATCATAAAAAATTAACGGTACAAAATTAATTTAAGGCTAATTATTGTGAAACCCTGTAAAAATACGTAGTCAATTTAAGGATAATTATTATAAAACTCCTTCAAGTTTAGTCACATTTTAAGAAAATTATAACATTTTCTTT
The DNA here is from genome assembly GCF_001876935.1 of Asparagus officinalis. Lineage (NCBI taxonomy): Eukaryota > Viridiplantae > Streptophyta > Magnoliopsida > Asparagales > Asparagaceae > Asparagus > Asparagus officinalis. The sequence continues at coordinate 107,726,796 of NC_033797.1, forward strand.
TTATTATAAAATTACTAAAAACAATTAAGGTATTTATATATATATTCCAAAAATATCTATTTCTTCTTCCTGTTAACATGCTTCCCTTTCTCCCATTTTTTTTTGTCTACGAGATAGACCCGAAAGCTAAAAACTACACAAATTAAAAAAACTAAAATCAAATGCTTCGAGAGATTACCTTGATCTTCGATTATTTTTCTTCTTCTGTAATAACTGTTTTTTTCTTGAGTTTGTGTGAGGAGTGCCGAGATAAGGTTTTGTAAGTGAAGAGATAGAATCTACCACAATGCTTTCATGCAACAAAATTTGATTGGAAAAAGTAGGAGATAAAGTAAATTAACCCATTCATTGATTAAATAAATCTCTAACAATTTGAAAGAAATCATCCTTCCCCAGTGCGAAAAGTCTTAGGAGCAATCATATATATTTTGGACCTTGATTTAAGGATCCACTAAAGATCCAATCAAGGGGCAGAGATTTGTTTTTTATTTTAGGTAGCTTCATTTGCATACGAGTGAAAGATGAAAGTGCGAAAGTGATTTATTTTTAACATTTTAGATGTTTGGTTGCATATATAAGTGATTATAAAAATTAAATGCAAGAAAGTTATCATATAGGAGTTAATGCAATCTTGACTTCCTCTAAAAAAGTAATGAAATCACATGAAATTAAAAAAATAGTAACCAATTTTAATTAAGTGGTTTTAACTAAATTTATTAATTAATCCTATTTTGCTACATCATCTTTATATTACACTGTCAATAATAATTTCCTTTTTCAAGCAAAGGCTGTATTTTACTTGCATGTTGACATGGATGTGAAAGGCTTATGTAAAAAAAAATGTAACATTCGCATTTTTTTACTTACTTTTGGTTATAGCAAGCAAATTAGTTTAAGTGTTGATCCTATTAGGATACCAACACGTGTCCCACCCTATGCCGAAACAACCATATTTATAACGGGACGACTCAAGTGACTCCAACGGTCGACCCAATGCGCTAACAACTTGCGAAGTCGACTAAAATGCGGTATTTATCGACTTAGTGTTTGGTTATGACCAGACATTCAACACTGTGTCGACAAGACTGTCGGAGGGATCACTCCGTTCGCTAACTAAATAATGAATGCCCCTTGCACCAAATTCAAGATGCCTCACATCAAGAAATATAAAGGCGAGGGCGATCTAGCAGAGCATGTACAAAACTTTTATGATTTGATGACCATGCAGCAAGTTTCAGCGTCAATCGTTTGCAGAGCTTTCCACATCACTTTGACAGGGAGTGCCAAGATGTGGTGGAATTCATTGGATAGGAAGTCCATTAATAGCTTTGAGCAGCTTAGCTAAAAGTATATACATTACTTTTTGGCTGACTCCAAGTAGAAGAAACCCTCCTATGTCTTGCTTCAAATAAGACAAGAGGATGGAGAAAATCTCAGGGATTACTTCAAAAGGTTCAAAGCTAAGAGGATAGAAGTTAATGATCCTGACAACATAGTCACCATGGCCGCAATCTCGGTAGGCCTGTAGAATAATAAGTTTGTCGACTCGCTTATTGTTAACTGAGTCGCCAATTATGAGCAGTTGATGGCTAGAGCCCAAGGATTTATGGATGCAAAAGAAACCTAAGCCATAAGAAGGTGGCTAGAGAAGAAGCAACATGAGTACCAACCTTAGGGGCTGAGGCCTCTCATAAGGAGAAGATGGGGAAGGATCCCCCTAGGACTGACTCCAAACTAAGTAGGGCCGATAAGAGAGAACAGCGGAGAGAAGCCACTAATAAGTCGGCTCTCACTGACCTCAACACTTCCCTCATACAAGCTCTTTACATAGTCCAGAGTGAAGGATACCTCAATTTCACTCATGATCCTCAATCTCAAGACATTAGGCAATTTTGTTAGTATCATTAAGATAACAGCCATCATACTAATGATTACCGAGATTTCTAGAGAGATATTAAGAACTTGATACAGAAAGGATTTTTCAAGAGGCTTGTCTCTTAATGGTATAGGAGAGAACCTACTCCAGGGAGATCTGATAGGAGATCTTGCACCAGATCACCTTGTCCACAGAAGTAGCCTACCACGCGACTCGTTAAAACCAATAATAAATGTTTCATCAATACTATAAGCAGCAACCCAATTGCAGGAAGAATGTCTAACAATGCTCGAAAGATGTATGCCAGTAAAGTATTGCATGTCAACTTGTGTGACAATAAACTGATGACAGATCAACCCATCTCTTTCAGTGACTTTGATTTAAAAGGCATCAAGACACCTCACAATGACCCTCTCATAATCTCAGCCTAGATCAATAGCTTTCAGGTCAAAAATATTTTGGTCGACATGGGGAGTTTTATAGATATCATGTTCATCGATGGCTTTAATCAAATAGGCATTGATAAATCCAAGCTGCAGCCTTATTGAGTTCCTCCCATCGAATTCACAAGGCATTCGCTCATACCAGAGAGGATGATCACTCTCCCCTTGATAGTTGGCTTATACCCTCACAAATCCACTGTCAAAACCTAGTTTTTTCTAATGAACATCAAGTCGGCCTACAAAGTTATTCTAGGAAGAACTGCTCTTGATAGCTTGTAGGCAGTCTCATCCACCTACCACTAGATGGTAAAGTTTTTGATGCCTCAGGGAGTCAAAATTGTCAGGAGTGAGAGGCCAAAGCTTTCTATTTGCTCCCGATAAAAGGTAAATGAGTAGTAGAGACCCTGCCGACTAAGAACACACATCTCGAAATAGAAAAAGTATTAGAACGGGAGTAGAGAACCCCTATCGAAGAACTCCAAGAAGCACCGATCGACTTAAATAGCTTGAAAAAGGTCAAGATTAGGATGAGCCTTGTTGAACTTCAATGAGGGACTATGATCGTGTTTTTATGTGAGAATGCGGATGTATTTGCCAAGGGGCACGAAGACATGTTGAGAATTTTCCCAAAAGTAGCGATCCATGAGCTCTTAGTCGACGGACCCATCAAACCGGATTGACAAAACAAGAGGCATCTCGGCCCTGAGAGGCAGAAGGTAGCCACCAAAGAAGTCACCAGACTACTCAGAGCCAGCTTCATCAGAGAAGTACAATACCTAGAGTGGCTATGCAATATGATGGTGGTAAAGAAATTCCTTGGCAGATGGAGGATGTGCGTAGACTTCATAGATTTAAATAAAGTTTGCCAAATAGATAGTGACCTCCTCCTTAGGATCAATAAACTAGTAGATGAGAGTGTGAGCCATTAACTACTCAGCTTCATTGATGACTTCTTTGGTTACAATCAGATCCTTATTGCGGAGCATGATTAAGAGAAGACCTCATTCATTACAGACCAAGGGACCTATTGCTATAATTTTATGCCTTTCGATCTTAAGAATGCAGGCACAATCTACTAGAGGTTGGTCAACAATATTTTTAAGGACCAGGTCGGCTGCAATGTGGAAGCCTAGTAGATGACATCCTTGTAAAATCAAAGCAGGCATCGTCTTACTTGTTAGATTTTAAGAAACTTTCTTTGTCCCTCGGCTGCCGCATGAAGTTCAATCTGGTCAACTATTCTTTTGGAATACAATCAGGTAAATTCTTCCGGCTCATGATTACTTAGCGAGGTATGGGAATCGACTCGGAGAAGATAACTGCCATCGAGCAACTACCTGTACCCAACACAATGAAGGATGCCCAGAGTCAGAATGGCAAGATTGCGGCATTGGGCCGCTTCCTTTCAAAATCTGCTGAAAAAAGCCTCCCATTATTTAAAACTTTAAGAGAGAGCAAGGAACTGAAGGAAGGCCTAGGGTGGACAGCCGAGTGCAGCGAGGCCTTTAGGGACCTTAAGATATATTTAAGCATCAAGCCACTGTTTAGCCGACCCAGAGATGGGGAGAACCTATATCTCTATCTAGCTATCTCCCTATAAGCCATTAGCTCTATTTTAATCCAAGAGGATGATAATGCACAGAAGTCGGTATATTATGTTAGCCGAATCCTGAAGGTGGCCATCCTCAACTACACCCTCATTGAGAAAGCCTCCATCATTCTCATTACTATAACTTGGAGCCTTCGCCCTTATTTTCAGGCACATACCATAGTGGTTCGGATGAACATGCCTTTGAACAAAGCCCTTAGCAGTCCAACCACTTTAGGAAATATGATCAAGTGGTCAGTCAAGCTTAGTGAATAAAATGTGCAATTTGAGCCCATAACCACCATAAAAGTGCAAGCCATGGCCAAATTTTTGATAGAGTCAACCACAGAAAATTTTGAGCCATCTCCACTCATATTAGTCCCCCTACCAGAGACTTTAATGCCCAAGACAACTAATACGCCAACTTTGCATCATGGTGGTTTCTAAAGGTAGATGGATCCTCCGGAGAAGGAGGTAGTGGAGCAGGAGTACTCCTATGTAGCCCTGACAGTCAATGCACAAACACTCTATTGCTTTTGATTTCTCCACCTCATACAATGAGGCCGAGTATGAAACCCTTTTGGTAGGACTTTGAGCAGCCTTAGCAATCAAGGCTGAGCCCGTCTACATTCTGGTTGACTCCTAACTTGTTATCTACCAAGTGGGGGGATATTATATATCCAAATATTCAAGAATGATGTTGTGCTTGAAGGTGGTCAAAGAGCACTTGAGCAACATCAAAGACTTCAAGATCGCCCAAGTCCCCCACACACTCAACACTTGAGCAAACCTAAGCTCGGGACATCAAACTTAGGGATTAAATCAGGACTTGTGCACACAGACAACTTCAAGCATCCTAGTATCTTGGAGACTTCAAACCCGATTTTCCAAGCCGAGAATTCTTTAGAACCCTATTGGATGGATCCACCTCTCCAATACTTAACATGGGGGACTTCACAAGAAAAATACTATTGAAGATAGGAGTTTATAGAGGAATGCTAGAAGATATCTTATGCTTAATAACTAGGTTAATTGAATGTCTTACTCCAGCATAAGTTTGGGGCCCTATCTCCGATGTCTTCGGAGGGCAGAGGCCAGTTATGCTCTGAAAGAGATCCATGAAGGGACTTTATAAGAATCACACAGGAGCCAGAACTCTTACTCAGAAAGTAATCCGCCAAGGATAATATTGGCCCACCAACTTAGCCGAGTCCAAAAAGACTCATCTCCAAATGCAAGAAGTACCAATTCTTCTCAAACATGCAATGAGTTTCAGCCATTGAACTTACCCCTATTACGAGCCTCATTCCATTCGCTTAATGAGGGTTAGACTTGTTAGGGCCTCTCCCAATAAATTTTGGCAATGAAAATTCTTGACTGTTGCCATTGATTACTTCACCGAATGGATTGAAGGCAAACCATTAGACAAAATTGGCAGTTAGCAATTTAAAAAAATTTGTGTGGAGATCCATTGTCTGCAGTTAGACTTGTTAGGGCCTCTCCCAATAAATTTTGGCAATGAAAATTCTTGACTGTTGCCATTGATTACTTCACCGAATGGATTGAAGGCAAACCATTAGACAAAATTGGCAGTTAGCAATTTAAAAAAATTTGTGTGGAGATCCATTGCATTATCCAAACATTGAGGAAGAAGTTAGACAAGATGGTTGGAATTGGGTCGAAGAGCTGCTTAGAAGCATGTGGTCTTACCGTGCCACTCATAAGAATTCTACGGAAGAAACCCCTTTAAGCTGTATTATAGAGTCGAGGCGGTTTCCCCAGTAGAAGGCGATATGCCCACGATCAGAGTGCAACATTTTGATAAAGACTTGAATTTAGTAGGACTTCGAATCAGATTTGACCTCATTGATAAAGTTTGAGAAGAATCTCTCTAATCTCAAGTCATCTGTCAATAGCATATTGCCTGATACTACAACAACAGGGCCCATCCTTGGAGATTCAATGTTGGCGATCTCGCTCTTCGGTGAGTCATTTTTGATAAGGACACTAAGTGCGACAAGTTGGCCGCCGGCACTTATCGACTGAGAAGCTCCGATGGGAGGATCTTGCTATATCATTGGAACATAGAGCATCTCAATAAATACTTCAATAATTTTAGTTTTAAAACTCATATGTAATACGAAATCTTTTGGGTTCGAACAATTTCACTATATTATGCTTTTACAGTGCCAAAGTCCTCATAGAAACACGAAGCCTAGTCGTCTCCAAAGTGGTCGACTCCAAGTCTAAGACCTTGGTACCCATTCGGGATAAATTCAAGGCACATACCTAAAGACCTTAGTTCATTACGAGTAAAACCAAGGCACAATTCAGAGTCATCCCTGAAGCGGTTGACACCAACTCTAAGACCTTGATACTAATTCGGGATATAGCCAAGGCACGTACCTAAATACCTTGGTGTCATTACAAGTAAAACCAAGGCACAAAGCCATGTCATCCTTGAAGTGGCTGACTCCAACTCTAAGACCTTGGTACCCATTCAGAATAAAGCCAAGGCTGCCCGACTCTAACTCTAAGACCTTAGTACCCATTCAGAATAAAGCCAAGGCACGTATCTAAAGACCTTGGTGTCATTACAAGTAAAACCAAGGCACGAAGTCAAGTCGTCCTTGAAGTTGTCAATTCTAACTCTAAGATCTTGGTACCCATTTGGGATAAAGCCAAGGTATGTACCTAAAGACCTTGATGTCATTACTAGTAAAATCAAGGCACATAGCCAAGTCATCACTAAAGCAGCCGACTCTAACTCTAAGACCTTGGTACTCATTCGGGATAAATCCAAGGCACGCACCTAAAGACCTTGGTGTCATTATGAGTAAAATCTAGGACAGCAGCCGAGTCATCCCTAAAGCGACAGACTCCAACTCTAAGACCTTGGTGCCCGGAATAAAATAGCAAATGTTTCTAAACTTTTTGTGAGGAATGAATGATATGGCTCAAGTTCGCCTCAGTAGCACACTTGAAATGCAATGGACCTGCAGAAGCCGCCAACAAATGCATTATCCAAACATTGAGGAAGAAGTTAGACAAGATGGTTGGAATTGGGTCGAAGAGCTGCTTAGAAGCATGTGGTCTTTGATAGCAAATGTTTCTAAACTTTTTGTGAGGAATGAATGATATGGCTCAAGTTCGCCTCAGTAGCACACTTGAAATGCAATGGACCTGCAGAAGCCGCCAACAAATGCATTATCCAAACATTGAGGAAGAAGTTAGACAAGATGGTTGGAATTGGGTCGAAGAGCTGCTTAGAAGCATGTGGTCTTACCGTGCCACTCATAAGAATTCTACGGAAGAAACCCCTTTAAGCTGTATTATAGAGTCGAGGCGGTTTCCCCAGTAGAAGGCGATATGCCCACGATCAGAGTGCAACATTTTGATAAAGACTTGAATTTAGTAGGACTTCGAATCAGATTTGACCTCATTGATAAAGTTTGAGAAGAATCTCTCTAATCTCAAGTCATCTGTCAATAGCATATTGCCTGATACTACAACAACAGGGCCCATCCTTGGAGATTCAATGTTGGCGATCTCGCTCTTCGGTGAGTCATTTTTGATAAGGACACTAAGTGCGACAAGTTGGCCGCCGGCACTTATCGACTGAGAAGCTCCGATGGGAGGATCTTGCTATATCATTGGAACATAGAGCATCTCAATAAATACTTCAATAATTTTAGTTTTAAAACTCATATGTAATACGAAATCTTTTGGGTTCGAACAATTTCACTATATTATGCTTTTACAGTGCCAAAGTCCTCATAGAAACACGAAGCCTAGTCGTCTCCAAAGTGGTCGACTCCAAGTCTAAGACCTTGGTACCCATTCGGGATAAATTCAAGGCACATACCTAAAGACCTTAGTTCATTACGAGTAAAACCAAGGCACAATTCAGAGTCATCCCTGAAGCGGTTGACACCAACTCTAAGACCTTGATACTAATTCGGGATATAGCCAAGGCACGTACCTAAATACCTTGGTGTCATTACAAGTAAAACCAAGGCACAAAGCCATGTCATCCTTGAAGTGGCTGACTCCAACTCTAAGACCTTGGTACCCATTCAGAATAAAGCCAAGGCTGCCCGACTCTAACTCTAAGACCTTAGTACCCATTCAGAATAAAGCCAAGGCACGTATCTAAAGACCTTGGTGTCATTACAAGTAAAACCAAGGCACGAAGTCAAGTCGTCCTTGAAGTTGTCAATTCTAACTCTAAGATCTTGGTACCCATTTGGGATAAAGCCAAGGTATGTACCTAAAGACCTTGATGTCATTACTAGTAAAATCAAGGCACATAGCCAAGTCATCACTAAAGCAGCCGACTCTAACTCTAAGACCTTGGTACTCATTCGGGATAAATCCAAGGCACGCACCTAAAGACCTTGGTGTCATTATGAGTAAAATCTAGGACAGCAGCCGAGTCATCCCTAAAGCGACAGACTCCAACTCTAAGACCTTGGTGCCCGGAATAAAGCCAAGGCATGTACCTAAAGACCTTGGTGTCATTACAAGTAAAATCAAGGCACGTTGCTAAGTCGTCCTTAAAGCGACCGACCCCAACTCTAAGACCTTGGTACTCATTCGGGATAAAGCTAACGCACATACCTAAAGACCTTAGTGTCATTACAAGTAAAAGCGTGGCAGAAACCGAGTCATCCCTGAAGCAATCAACTTCAAATCTAAGACCTAGATACTCATTCAGAATAAACCCAAGACACGTACCAAAGACCTTGGTGTCCATATGAGTAAAACCAAGGTATGAACCCAAGTTGTCTCAAAGCGGCCAACTCCGACTCTAAGGCCTTGGTACTTATTTGGGATAAAACTAAGGCACGTCATCATTTCGATCACATCCAACTTAGAAGATCTTGGTATCGTATCGAGTAAAACCCAAGGCATGAAGCTGACTCATCACAATTACAAATCTCAATACGAAGAAAATTGTAGACGAATATAAATAATAAAAGTGGAAAATTTGACTGGCAAAAGTAATCTTTATTTATATATCAAAAAATATATTTTCATCAGGAGAATGTAAAAAAATAGAGAGAGAAATAGAAGATACATAGAACTCCCAGGGGGCTTAGCTCGGATCAGGAGTAGGACTAGGGAGCACGACATTAGACTCAAGCGCTGGCTATCTCTAGAGGAACCTTCACCTAACTCCTTGCCTCCCTCATCACCATCATCTACATCCAATATTAGCCCACATCCCTTCCTCTCTATCTCCTTGAGGGCATAGATGTAGTTGGCAGGTTGAGAGGGGTAATAGAAGTCATCAGGGTCAGGTTTAGACTCACGAGGGATCTACAATAGAAGATAATTGAAGCCACTTTTGCAAGCCAAAGCTACCTCTAGCTTCCCTTAAGGACTATCACAGTATTTCTCTATAACTTCAACCTAATAGGACTCAGAGTCAAGGTAGTTAAGGCAACCCTATAGTGCCTGTATTTTAGTGAGAGACAACTCTTGTTATCTCTTTGCCTCCAATGACACTCGGGTCGGCTCCCTCTTCAACTTCTCTTTGGCATCCGCCTCCTCCTTTAGTTGACGCTAGAGGCTTTTGGCGTTTTGGTGAGCCAGCTAAGCACGTTCAAAGGTGACACCGGTCTCTCACCTTTTGACCATGAGCTCATCCTACAAGTATTTCACACGGTCATCTGGCTCATGGATCTTATTCTAGAGATGTCAGATGTCTTCTTTGACCCTGTCGATTGTAGCTAATTTCTTTCTACTATGCATCTTGAGCCTCTCAGGCATCTTCTCCCGTATCTCCAAATCCTAATGCTATGTGCCATCGCTGTGCTTCCAAGCTGCTAGCTCGACCTCCATTGTAGTGACCTTCTTCTTGGCCTCTTCTCGAGCCACTATCTCAGCCTTCAACACTTCTTGGAGGCCTTTCCAATGCTCAAGCCGAGAGAGCACCTCCTTCTTGACTATTGCAGGCAATAAAATTACTTTAATTCCTAGCAAAGAAGCTCAAAACTACCAAAAACACTAATATCTCTCAAATCATAAGTTATTTGACAAAACAAACAAGAGCAAACAAAACCCTTTGGGGTCAATTTGGTAAGCTCCGTCTCGTTGAGATAGTCGATTTTTATATATAATTCATCCAATTCCGACTTACAGTTTGAAAGTTATGACCTGTTCTTCACAACATATTCTGAAGTCTACCTGCAAGACTGGACTTCGCCTAAACATTGTAGTTCGCCTGACAACTTAGCTCGCCTAAACTAGTTTAAGCTCGCCTGACAGCTTTGCTTACGAGGTTCACTATGTAGGGAGTGTTCGACCCTAGAGGGGCGTGATTAGGGTCTTATGCTAATCTAATCCAATTTTATGCCAATTAAAACTTATTAATAAATTATTCTTATAAGATAGATATACAATATGTTATGAGCAAGAATATACAATATGAACAAAGGGAAATATCCTATCAATAAGATATACTATAAGATGTATGCGAGGATATATAAATAACATAAGGGTAAACAACCTAAACTAGATAGTGGGCAATATAAGCAACAAGCAATATACAAAGGCGATATAAGATATGAACATAAAAATAAGTACGCCAATGCAATCACAAATAAACGATATGTTCACGGAGTTTGGTCCCCATGACCTACGTCTCTACTCCTCACCTCGATGAGATCTCCACTATCATAACCAGGTTTTCTACGCTCACCTGAATAATGTTTACACCACACAATATCGGTTTTCAACACTCACTGATCAACGTTCATAATCTCATAATGTAACTACACTCCACACCCTCTAAGTGTTGGTCTCTAGCCCGTGTCCTTCCTCAAGTGCTTGGAATTACCAACTCTCTAGGCTTTACTACCGACCACACTCCTCTTGGAAGCGACCCCATCACTCACCACACACTCCTCTCGGTGTACTAGTGTAATACAAAGTGAGTCTCGCAATAAGCACAATACAATAAATGATTATTCTCTAATATGGATGAGAACATAATGTAAGCTCACACTCAAAGATACACTCCCACAACCTAAATTATAATATGAATATAAATACAATAAGCTCAATAGGTTGTGTGTGTAAAAAACGAGTAAATCAAAACTAAACTCAATTATGAAAAACTAGCTTGTAGAAATGATAATCAATAATAAATGAAAGCTAGAATTGAGTTTAGGAAAACTTATCAAGATAACAAGAGAGAGAGATGAATTAATGCTCAACTACCAATGAATTTATCTCCACTTCCTCTGGTGAAAGTATCTTCACAAACCAAATTTGAAAAAAACTAAACAAAACTTGAACCCTTTGTTAAACTTTCTTAAAACATTCTCTTGAGTGCCTCAGAAGTTATGAGGCATGGGGTATATATAAGATCTCAAGGGGAACCCCAAAAACCAAGAAACCAAGGCTAAAAGACCGAAAAACCCGAATATAGTACAGTCTTGAGATATAGTCGTTATAGTGTTATGAGTCGACTCAGTACTGTTCATAAGTTGCCTCAAAAGTAGTCGTTACAGGCTAAAAACCAACTTATGGGTCGACTTGTAAAAATTATGAGTTGAATCGTCATGCATGGGTCGACTCATGAAGTCATGGGTCGACTCATCAGAAACAAAACACACTTTCCAGCATAGTTTCATGCATGGGTCGACTCATGAAGTCATGGGTCGACTCATCAGAAACAAAACACACTTTCCAGCATAGTTTATGAGTCGACTTATGACAGGCATGAGTCGACTCAACCTGTAAAACACACTTTCCAGCATAGTTTATGAGTCGACTTATGACAGGCATGAGTCGACTCAACCTGTCTGGGTTAACTCATGATGTTATGAGTCGACACATCAAAAACAAAATATAAACTACACAACAGTTTATGAGTCGACTCAACACTGTTCATGAGTCGACCCAAGACATGCAGACAGCCTGTTTTAAATAGTACATATCAACTTAAAATAGGGTTTTAAAAATAACAAATAAATTCCAAAAAATGTAAAACTTTGGAGAATACTTGTAAACATGAAAATGAACATGTTACAAAAATTTCTTTTCAAAAAGCATTCTCCATTTGTGAAAACTCATTGTTTTTCAAAATAGTTCAAAATATGAAAATACAAAACACATGTTTTTGATATTACAGCTAAACCATGTTTCAAAACTTCTTGTATTCCTTTATAGACTAGGTAAAAGGTATAAACTATAGTTATTAAGTCTATAAACTATAGGTATACACCCAATGATGTCTCGGCCACACCAAGACACCCATGGGTGTCCGCAGACCCAAAATACTATTTTTGGCTGTTTTGAGCTGTTTTTCGATCGTTAACCATCTGGATTTGTTTTAATTGATCTAATATCATCCAAAAACATGGTTAAGTAATTAAAACTAAAGATAAAAGAGAATCAGTCATTCTTATCTGAAAACAGGTGTCCCCAAGCCTATAAATACAACCCCAGGCCCTTCATTTTTTTAGATCTGGAATTCTCGAGCATTGGCGAAGTCATGCCAAACTGAAGACTAAAGAGCCACGAATTTTAGAAGAGAGCAGGAGATCGAAGTGAGTTCATCAACACGAAGAAGAAGCTCTCATCAGATCTGTAGTTCCCGCGTTCTTCCCTTGAGATTACCCCATTACGGTAATCTTAAAAAGAGTAATTATCTCACAGTTGTCAAGATAACTGCTTCAGCTTCTCCATTCCTTCGTGAGTCAACGAAGCTTTAGATTTGATTTGGTCGCTTGGTAGTCCACGGATATCAACGTCCCCGTTACCGGCCAAAACTTACGCAAGCAAGAGCCGATAAACGAATCTTGTGTTTAATTTTAAGAAAGTTGTAATCTTTTACTTTTATTATTTGAATTCATTGTAAATGACTAAAGTTATAATGAAATCGATATTAAAAATAACTTTTGACGGAAACAAGCTAGCGAACAAAGTGGGAGCCTACAGCCTCTTTGCAGAGGCTGCCATGACGCAACCGGCGATCAAGATCCCGGTAAACGAAAATGTTGAATACGAATTCGACCAGCAAAAGTTTGAAGAGTATCACTCTTACTCCTCCTCCAGATCTGCCTCTCCTAGCAGGCACAAGAAGGCCTCCTCTTCCAGGAACGCTCACCGGACTTCAGGCTCGAAGATCCAAGATCCCATCGTCGCCACTGCACTCAAGCCTCGCGACGCCCCTGCAACGTCCAACGAGGTCGAAGATGTATATCTGGGCCACCCCTACGTTGAGAAGATAACTACTGAAGGCACACCAACATTGTCAAAGAGGGCACGCCAAAGATGACGTCAACGCCTTGCACGTCAACTGGCCAAGGCTTTGGAGCCAATGAACGGGATCCGCTATGATGTAGATCTAAAATCTAGGCAACACCAAGAACAACAATGGCGAACAAACAATCCCTCCTCCAAAGCACAGAAGAATGAATGGGTCCACATCAAAAGGACCCGCGCTACCCTTGAGGAGCGAATCCAGAAGCGTCGCAAATTGCTTGCGCACGCCCAAGTCCTTTTGCAAGAAGCAAAAGAAATGCAAAATGAAGAGGCGGTTAAAAAATCACCCAAAAATAAACAAGTGTGGGTGCCGAAGGCGAAGTAAATGCCTATGGAAAAAGTGGACAAAGTCACCATTCGGCCTTTGTCAACTTCTGATCCCGTTTCTCCCTTCCCCGTACCTCCGACGGAGCCATATGGTAGCGTGGATCTCACCAAATTTAGAGTTACTCTGAATGACCGTCTTGGTCCTCTCCCCGAAGATCGAGGTAAAATACCTGTGAAGGAGCGATTGGGGCCATTGAAAGGTTCCCAAATTGTAATTCAAGCTAGGGGTCGTGCTAATCCCCCAATAACAATAATAAGGGGAAGACTCCTATTACCGACCGCATCGGATTATGAGTCAAAGTTTAAGAGCCCGTTAGAGTTTCATGCTCATGAAGGTGTAAATCTGAATGAGTGACTCATGGAGATGCCAACGAAGTATTGTATCTCCAGAGGGAAACATGTTCATCCGATGACGACGTTATACCTGGAAAGTCGTACTAACACACGATGGGTTGCTCCGATCATCAGAATGACGAGTTGTACTATTAGGCTGGGGGTACGAATAAGTCCTAAAAAAGAAATACCCAAGACACAGACTCGAACTATCCGTATGCCAAGATAATCAAGGCAGTGTTGTCTGAATGTTGCTGCCCTAAGACCCCACAAAGGATTTCGATGTTTGAAAGAATCTCCACCGGAACATCTGAGGCTAAGCCAAGGTGTTTCCGCAGAAGAAGGCCAACTGGCTTGGGTGATAAGTTCCCTCGAGTAGCTATCAACATGGCCGACAAAGGTATGTCCTTGCGACGCTTTAGTCCTAAACCTTTTGTAGAAGTATCTCAGCGCATGACTTGGCTGCGATCCGAAACTATCAGACCTAGACCTAGAAGGTCATGATCCTCGGATGATAAAATGTCAGATGCTTGCTCGGTGTTAGCTTCTGATGATACGACATCCAGTGTAGGACAATCTTACGAATCATTCATGATTAGCGCCGAGCAAATGGCTAAGATTCTTGAAGACGCTTTAACCAAGCAAAAAGATAATTTTAAATTTGAAATGGAAATGGCTATGCAGGAAATAAGAGATATGCACAGCCAACAAATTACAGCGTTGACAGTATCTTAGCGCATGACTTGGCTACGATCCGGAACTGTCAGACCTAGACCCAGAAGGTCATGATCCTCGGATGATGAAACGTCAGATTCTTGCTCAGTGTTGGCTTCTGATGATACGGCATCTAGTGCAGGACAATCTTACGAATCGTTCATGATTAGCACCGAGCAAATGGCTAAGATTCTTGAGGATGCTTTGACCAAACAGAAAGATAAATTTAAATTTGAAATAGAAATGGCTATGCAAAAAATAAGAGATATACACAGCTAACAAATTGAGGCGCTAACGAATTAGCAGGGAGAGTCCAGCCATCGTAATAATCCTAATCAGGTTGACAGTGATCGGGAAACAAATGAGAACACTAATATGGAAACCCCTCCCATTGATAACAATGCTGGGGTGGACCCTCAGATGACAACAATACAAAGGAGGACCATGTCACTTCTCCCCGCAATCGCTCGAAGAAAGATATGAGTGAGGATAAGAAAATGAAGGACTTGGAGAGCAAAATCAACGCGTTGATGAGTGCTCAAGAAGTAAAGAAGTCCAGGATACCATATCCTTATCTAAGAGAGTGGGAATCAATCCCCTATCTGGCAAAGTTCAATTTGATTAACTTCACACCGTTCGACAGAAAGGGTTCCCCCACCTAGAATTTGATATATTTCAAATCTCATTTGGGGACAATCTTCGGCAATGAACCTTTAATAGTGCGATCGTTTGTGGGAACTCTTCATGGAGCGGCCTTTGATTGGTATCGCCACCTCATGCTAGGGAGTATCAACAGTTGTGATGACATGGAGGACATGTTTTTCACGAATTTCTTCAATGATGATACCGAAGTTTCAATTGGAACGTTGTTTAATGAGAAACAAAAGGATGGAGAGTTGGTGGGGAACTTTGTTAAAAGATTCCGGAACAAAGCGATGAATTGTCGAGATCCGGTCAGTGAAGATTTTATCCTCAAGATTTGTCACAACAACCTTTCGCTAGATATCCTAGAAGCTATGAGAATGGCGCCCTCTAAAACTTAGAAGGACTTGAAAGTACGAGTGTAGATGGTTAAAATTACCTTGGAAGGTGAAGCACGAGATTCATCTGCATATTCAAGCCGCCCGCACAGCATAGAAATTAAGCTCACCCAAGGGCTTGGCTTGCTAGCACGAGCCAAGGCCACGAGATCACTAAATTCACCTACATCGGGTGACCATAGACCCGCCTGCATGAAGGTCGCCTCACCTACACGGGTCAAGAGCTGAATTCACCTACAAACGGCAAGCTCGCCAAACTCACTAGAGTGCTTGGCAGCCGCTATACCACGTATAGGGATGGGCCTTCCCACTCCCCACGACGTGAAGGGAAGGAGCATAGTACTCCGAGCCCATCAAGTATCCGCTCACAGTACGAGTGATTGTTCAAATCTATGCAGTCATCAAGTCCGCCTGCATGAGGCTCGCCTCACCTGTATAAGTCAAGAGCTAAATTCACCTACAAATGACAAGCTCGCCAAACTCGCCAGAGTACTTAGCAGCTGTTGTACCACGTACAGGGATGGTGTTAGATATAGATGCCCTGCAGGTAATAGTTGTATATTGTAACAGGACCTATATGAATATAACATCATTATTCTAAATAATAGTATGCTATTTTGGTTAGATTTATCTGGTATTTTTTTAATTACAGATAAAGTCCTTAAAATGATACTAGACTATCAGACATTTCGGATATGATCATAATGAAGAGATCTGATTTGTCGCTAACGTATATTCTTAAATGTTCCTAGTCGATGAAGTGTTGAAATGGGACATCATCACTTTGGTAAGACTAGTGTATACTTTATTTCTTCTTTGAAAGGATGATGATCCATCTCTTAGATCATTGATGTGAGACATCAAGATATAGTATACAGGTGACTCATTAGTGAATGAGTTGACTGAACGACTCACTAAGAACATCTAGTTGGTAATTATACTTAACTGTCAAATAGTAGTTCTCAAGTGATATAGTACAAAGTAGTCTCTTGACCTGAGGCATGAGTACAATATCTTACATATCAGTATAGGTGTACTTAGACTTTTACCTAACCACAGTTCTTTTCGAGTTGTGCATAACGGTTCTTGTTGGGTACATCCCGAGGCATAAGTAGATATTGAGATGCTAATATGGGATTCTTCTCTCCTAGTATAGGGGGTTAATGTCATAAGATTATATGATATAACTATAACCTGGAAATCCTTGGCCGAGGTAAATAAGATAAACTAAGTGTCAGTTTGATCTTATAGGTTATGAGTTTAATATCTAAAAACACTAATTGAGCAATTAGGGTTTGACAGTTTTCCATACCCTAGGCTTAATAGTTTGACATGATTTGACGAAGAGACCGGACTGTACGGCATTATCACTGAGTGGTCCTGATAAAATTGTGTAAGTATCTTGCAGATATTTATCACAACTTATACCCGAGTAGTCTTTATGTGTAGCTAGCACCTCTATTGTACTTGTGGATATGATCCACTACCGAGTTTTTAAGTTGGGCCCTAGAGTCACACCAAGTACGTACTTGAATCCTATGAAACACAATTTATAGAGTGATGCATATGATTGATACGCATATATGATTTTACCGGATCCATATAAACGGTTATGTATATCGATAAAATCGGAATGCTATGTGCTTAGGAAATGAATTCTAGTATTTTTTCTATAAAGTTAACTTTTAGTCAACTAGTTGACTTTTTGGTCAATAGTTGACTTTTGGTCAACTCATTAACTTTTTGGTCATATGATGACTTATTAATCAATGATTGGAAAATTACAAAATATCATATGATGACTTATTAATCAATGATTGGAAAATTACAAAATATCGTATTTATGAAATACAATATTGATTAGGTATTCTCATTTATGAAATACACATACCATGTATAATGAGTCATGAGATGAGTCATTTAGTGGTATGGTTTGAGCACATGGTTTATTAGCACATGGTTTTGAAATGTAATGATTCATAAGATGATTCATTGCATGACTCGTGAAAGAATCATTATTTTGATGACTCATGGTGTGACTCATAGGATGAGTCATTCATGTCACGACATATTCTTCCTCTATAAATATGAGCTCTCTTTCTTCTTTCATGATTAATGGAAAAATGAAATAAAGGGTTTATTCATAGTTGCTTTCCATAAAAGAAAAAGAAGAGAGATCTACCTCTTACTAAACTCTAGCAATCTTTGAGTAAGAGGAAGTAGTAGGATTTTAAAGTACCCCGAGGTGGATATCTTGCCTTGTGTCTCAAGAAGACTCCGATTTTATCAAGCTCACTTGAAGACTTGGAGATCCACTACGAGGAGATTTACTACTACAAGGAGCAAGAGTTAGGGGTTGTTCGATCTTCCATCGAATCACGCTTCAAAAGTATGACTTTATAACCCTTGTATGCTCTCTTTAATATAGGGATTATGTTAGATTTAATTAGGATGGTCCTATTATGTATTTCAAGCTCTCTATATGCTTAGCATAATTATACATATAGTCTTTCGTTGCGTATTTCGTATGTATTTAGCAAGAATTTTCTTCATGGTATCAGAGCCATGGTTCCATCTAATTAAATCTTAACATGCATATCTAACTCATAGAGGACTTTGTTCTTGCTTCTAATTACTAGCTTAATTAAAAGATGTTTTTAATGAAACTAGTTAATTTATTCAAGTTGTTTTGTAATTAATTATACTAGTTGTTGATTCAAAAATGTGATTTTTGGTTCATATGTTTTTTTGGAGTAAAAACACGTATATAAATTGCAAAACACTTATTTACAACTAATGTAGTTGTATGTTAGAAGCATGATAGTCCTATTTGAGTTAGGATAATCCCTATGTTATCTAGTTTTCCAATTTGTTGCATAACTAGATAGATGCATATTTCTTAATGTTGATTAAGTTATATGTTTTATATCATCTTGCGTGGATGTTATGTTTATTAATGGTAGTGGACAACGATTCTCTTGCATTTATTGTATTGATGTAATATAGTTAGAAATATAATATTATTTTTGACCTCTTCCATCCCCGAGCATGGGCTACGCCTATGGGTTTTGGCACTTGCTCACCGATCATGGGCTACGCCTACGGGTATAGGCCCTTGTTCGGGTGTGGGGGGGTATGGTTATTTAGTTTAGTTATTTTATTTATGACTTTTATTTTACATTCAATGCAATATTATTACCCATCCTACGAGATGGTTTTTCCATTATAAATGGGGCTTGCACGTCCTATGTATATGTGAATGTAATAATACAGGATTTGCAAGGGAGCTAGAAATGTAAGGAGTTGCAAATTGCTTGCCAAAATGTAATTAGTGTAGTTGTATTTTATTCCTTTAGTTGTCCACCATCATTACATATTGCTTTTATATATGTTGGTTGTGTCCCAATTATAGATGTAAATACAATTGGGTGCTATATTCTGCAAAGTTTATATCTCTATCTCACTAGAGAAATAGTTTTTATTATAAAAAAAAACTCATTTTAAACTTTGTGAGACATGGCAATAAGATTTTATTGACCATTGAGAGGTAAGACCGACATTAATATAGTGTTAGTGTGTAAGATAAATAAATCTATAGTAGTTAAAAGAGATATATTTAGAACGAACTTTTAACTAGTGTCTAGGAAAGTGATTATGAGATATAGCTCATGGGGTGATGCCCAACTTGAGATATGGGGTGATGCTCAATCTTTCGCGCTATAGTCTTAAAGAACGGTGGTTACTTAATTAAGGTCCGATGAATATTCTCGGTGAATAGCTCGGAACCCTCCCACCAATCTTGCGCTTTCCTGGCTAGTTTAATTATTGTAAGTATAAATATAGAGCATCTTTTAACTATATCAAGTTTGATTACGGTAAAAGATTTATAAAATTGTCCGTAGCCCTCCATCATTTCAGTTGAATACTACTAAGCTTATAAATACTTTGTTTGTTGGCTATCGTCAAGGCAATACTATTCTATGGCTAAGTAGTATTCATTTGTATATATGATATAAGGATAGATTAAATTGGTTATGCGACTTTGTTGGCTTTCGTCAAGAGTTTGCATAAGTTAAATTTGAGCCAGTCAAGAAATGATGGGTCTAAACTTGACTAGTTTTTATGATTTGTTGGCTATCGTCAATGTCATAAAAGACTAGGGGTAAAATCATATCAAGAATTACAAGAGTGTAAAAGATAAAAGTTGTCTATCAATTATTAAGTGTATCAATTTGTTGGCTTTCGTTAAGGTTGATACATTCAATGATAATTGGATCTTAATCCCACTTAAAAATAATAGGTTGTTTTCCGATCACCTCTTATAAGGTTTTGAGGGACATGAAAAATAGTGGGAGACATAACTTAGATAAAAATAAACCAAATCTATTTTATGTATTGAACATCTGCTAAAATAATTTTTCTCTCTCTTTCAGGTCATTATGTCTGGCTTAAAAATCATATCAGAACAGAACAAGTTAATTAATTCTTGTTACATAGACTGGTTGAGAAATGTTAAAGGAAACTACCTAGAATTCTTAGCCTCACACATCAAGAAGAAGCAAGTTGTTGCTTCATCTTCAGGTGTGTTTGTTACTCAGAATTGTTTTTCTATAAATCCTACATCTTGGGTATTAGATACCGGATCAGGATCTCACATCTGTAATTTGTTACAAGGATTGAGAAGCTATAGAAAACTTAGACCTGGAGAGATGACCCTACAAGTTGGTAATGGTGCAATAGTTGCAGCACTTGCAGTAGGGGATTTTCATCTATCTTTACCAAATAGAAACATTTTGATTTTTAATAGCTACTATTTTGTACCAACTATGATGTGTAATATAATATCCATATCTTTATTAGATAAAGATGGGTATATATTCAAGTTGGAGAATAATGTTATGAATATCATATTTAATCAAAAGTTGATTGCTTATGGAACATTGTGTAATGGTATATATATTCTTAATCAAAACACAATTCTGATTTACTCATCACACTAATAAAAGAAAGCACTCAGTTGTGAATGACGCTTTCTTATGGCATTGTAGACTTGGTCATATTAATAAATAAAGACTTGGCGAGCTACATAAACATAGATATTTAGATCCATTTGACTTTGAGTCTTATGATACTTGCAAGTCTTGTCTTAAAGGTAAAATGACTAAGACTCCATTTAAGGGAACTAGAGCAAGAGTTACAGAACTCTTAGGACTGATACATAGTGATGTATGTGGTCCTATGTCTACAATGGCCAGAGGTGGCTACTCCTACTTTATTACTTTTACTGATGATTTTTCAAGGTTTGGACATGTGTTTTTGATGAAACACAAATCTGAAGCACTTGAGAAATTTATCGAGTACAAAAATGAAGTAGAGAACCAAACGAGCAAGAAAGTTAAAATTCTTCGATCGGATCGAGGAGGCGAATACTTGAGCTCAGAATTCTTAGGATTTTTAAAAGAGAATTGGATTCTCTCTCAGGTTACTCCACCCTTTACACCACAGCTTAATGGCGTGTTAGAAAGGAGGAATTGTACCCTATTAGATATGGTACGTTCCATGATGAGTAACGCTGAGTTACCTTTTTCATTCTGGGGGTATGCGCTGGAAATAGCAGCACACTTACTGAATAAGGTTCCAACTAAAGCAGTGCCTAAACCTTCATATGAGATATGGTATGGGATGAAACCACATCTTAATTATATTAAGATTTAGGGATGTCATGCTTATGTAAAAAGGCAAGATCCCAAAAAGTTAGAGGCATGGTCAGTATTGTGTAAATTTGTAGGATATCTAAGGAATTCCCATGGATATCAATTCTACCACATCGATGAACAAAAGATAATTGTTTCTCGGTATGCTACCTTCTTGGAGAAGGAATTTCTTGAAAAAGAAATTAGTGAGAGCATGGTGGAACTGAAAGAAATTTCAGAGATACAAATCAATACTGATAATTTATTAGAACCAGAAAATTCAGTTGTACCAGAAGAACCTCAACCACTCCGCAGATATCGAAGGCGATCTCATGCACCTAAAAGACAATATGATTTTCTCGTTGAAGGTAGCATGTTAGATCACATCATAGATGATGACGAACCTTTGAGTTATCAGCAAGCATCTCAGAGTAGGGACTCTGTTGCTTGGCATGATGCAATAAAATCCGAAATAGACTCTATTTACACCAACAAAGTATGGATATTAGACAATGCTCCTAAAGGGGTGATACGCATAGGTTGCAAATGGTTGTTTAAGAAAAAGTTGGGTGTAGATGGAAAAGTAGAAACTTTTAAAGCTATACTGGTAGCTAAAGGTTTTCGTCAAAGACCTGGTTTGGACTACGATGAAACTTTTTCTCCAGTGGCTATGCTCAAGTCTATTCGGATCCTACTTGCTATAGCTGCTCGCTATGACTATGAGATCTAGCAAATGGACGTTAAAACTGCATTTCTAAATGGTGATTTAGAAGAGTGCATATATATGACGCAACCAGAGGGTTTTGTAGTTAGTGGGAGCAGTGGAAAAGCATGTAGATTGCTTAAATCTATTTATGGACTGAAGCAAGCATCACGGAGATGGAACATCTGTTTTGATGATGCTATCAAAGAGTTTGGTTTCATCAAAAATCCAGATGAACCATGTGTGTATAAAAGGATAATTGGGAGTATTATATCGTTTCTTATTTTATATGTAGACGATATACTCTTAATCGGTAATGACATACCGTCATTACAAGCGGTTAAAATTTGGCTATCAAAAAGATTCTCCATGAAAGATTTAGGTGAAGCATCCTATGTACTGGGTATTCAGGTCTATAGAGATAGATCTAAAAGGATGTTAGGATTATCACAATCTAGATACATTGGCAAAGTGCTAAAACGGTTTAGCATGGAAAATTCTAAGAAAGGTTTTGTACCTGCATCTCATAGAATCTCCCTCTCTAAAAAGATGTCTCCCCAGACTGATGAAGAGAGGAAATGCATGAGTCTAATTCCTTATGCCTCGACAGTAGCATCGATTATGTATGCCATGTTATGTACTAGACCAGATATCACTTATTCACTCAGTTTGGTAAGTAGATACCAATCTAATCATGGAGAAGAGCACTGGAAAGAGGTCAAGAATATACTTAAGTTATTTAAAAGGACTAAGGAGTTATTTTTGATATACGGTAAAAGTGACCTCCGCATGGAGGCTTTTTCTGACTCAAGCTTTCAGAGCGATATTGATGATAGTAGGTCTATATCAGGATATGTTTTCACCCTCAATAGAGGGGCTGTCAGTTGGAAAAGTTCCAAGTAGCAGACTCTACTATGGAAGCCGAATACATTGCGGAAAATGATGCAGCCAAAGAAGCTGTCTGGATGAGGAAGTTCCTTTCAGAGCTGGAAGTTGTTCCCACCATTAAAGATCTAGTATCTTTATACTGTGATAGTAATGCTGCAATAGCTCTGACAAAGGAACCTCGGTCTCACCATAAGTCTAGACATATTCTGAGGAAGTATCACTTGCTCAGGGAGATAGTTGATCGCCAAGAGATCAAGATTGAAAGAGTTGACACAAAAGATAATATAGCAAATCCATTCACAAAGGTAATTGCTCGCATACATTTTGAAATACTTGTTGAGCTATTGGGTATTAGATACTACAATGATTGGCCTTAGTGCAAGTAGGAGTTTGTTAGATATAGTTTCCCTGCAGGCAATAATTGTATATTATAACAGGACCTATATGAATATAACATCCTTATTCTAAATAATAGTATGCTATTTTAGTTAGATTTATCTAGTATTTTTTTAATTACAGATAAAGTCCTTAGAATGATACTAGACTATCAGACATTTCGGATATGATCGTAATGAAGAGATCTGATTTGTCGCTAACATATATTCTTAAATGTTCCTAGTCGATGAAGTGTTGAAATGGGACATCATCACTTTGGAAAGACTATTGTATACTTTATTTATTCTTTGAAAGGACGATGATCCATCTCTTAGATCATTGATGTGAGACATCAAGATATAATATACAGGTGACTCATTAGTGAATGAGTTGACTGAACGACTCACTAAGAACATCTAGTTGGTAATTATACTTAACTGTCAAATAGTAGTTCTCAAATGATATAGTACAAAGTAGTCTCTTGACCTGAGGCATGAGTACAATATCTTACATGTTAGTATAGGTGTACTTAGACTTTTACCTAACCACAGTTCTTTTCGAGTTGTGCATAACGGTTCTTGTTGGGTACATCCAGAGGCATAAGTAGATATTGAGATGCTAATATGGGATTCTTCTCTCCCAGTATAGGGGGTTAATGTCATAAGATTGTATGATATAACTATAACCTGGAAATCCTTGGTTGAGGTAAATAAGATAAACTGAGTGTCAGTTTGATCTTATAGGTTATGAGTTTAATATTTATAAACACTAATTGAGCAATTAGGGTTTGACAGTTTTCCATACCCTAGGCTTAATAGTTTGACATGATTTGACGAAGAGACCAGACTGTACGGCATTATCACTGAGTGGTCCTGATAAAATTGTGTAATCATCTTGCAGACATTTATCACAACTTATACCCGGGTAGTCTTTATGTGTAGCTAGCACCTCTGTTGTACTTATACCCGGGTAGTCTTTATGTGTAGCTAGCACCTCTGTTGTACTTGTGGATATGATCCACTACCGAGTTCTTAAGTTGGGCCCTTTAAGTTGGGCCCTAGAGTCACACCAAGTGCGTACTTGAATCCTATGAAACACAATTTATAGAGTGATGCATATGATTTATACGCATATATGATTTTACAGGATCCACATAAACGGTTATGTATATCGATAAAATCGAAATGCTATGTGCTTAGGAAATGAATTCTAGTATTTTTCCTATAAAGTTAACTTTTAGTCAACTAGTTGACTTTTTGGTCAACAGTTGACTTTTGGTCAATAGTTGACTTTTGGTCAACTCATATGACTTATTAATCAATGATTGGAAAATTACAAAATATCGTATTTATGAAATACAATATTGATTTGGTATTCTCATTTATGAAATACACATACCATGTATAATGAGTCATGAGATGAGTCATTTAGTGGTATGGTTTGAGCACATGGTTTATTAGCACATGGTTTTGAAATGTAATGATTCATAAGATGATTCATTGCATGACTCACTAGATTAATCATTGATATTTGATGATTCATTGCATGACTCATAGGATGAGTCATTCATGTCATGAACACATTTCACTCTATAAATATGAGCTCTCTTTCTTATGGAAAGGTTAATGAAAAATTGGCTAAGTGGTTTTTCCATAAGAGAATAAAAGAGAGCTCTCCTCTTACTAATTTCTAGCAATCTTGAGTAAGAGAAAGTAGTAGGATTTTAAAGTACCCCGGGGTGGATATCTTGCCTTGTGTCTCAAGAAGACTCTGATTTTATCAAGCTCACTTGAAGACTTGGAGATCCACTACGAGGAGATTTACTACTACAAGGAGCAAGAATTAGGGGTTGTTCGATCTTCCATCGAATCACGCTTCAAAAGTATGACTTTATAACCCTTGTATGCTCTCTTTAATATAGGGATTATGTTAGATTTAATTAGGATGGTCCTATTATGTATTTCAAGCTCTCTACATGCTTAGCATAATTATACATATAGTCTTCTATTGTGTATTTCGTATGTATTTAGCAAGAATTTCCTTCAGATGGGCCTTCCCACTTCCAGCGACATGAAAAGAAGGAGCATAGTACTCAAGTCCTTCAAGTGGTCGTCCACAGTACTAGTGGCTAATCAAGTCCTTGCAGTTGTTGGATATTGCCGCTGTACTTAACTTGCCTGCACAAGTCAAGTTCGGTCAAGCAGCCAAGCCTCGCCTGAACGACCAAACAAACTGCCAAGCAATCGATGAGTTTGCCAGACTCACTCGAGTACTAGGCAGCCATAGTATCACGTACAGGAGTAGACCTTCCCATTTCCCACAATGTGAATGGGGAAAGTACAGTGCTCCGAACCCCTCAAGCAGCCGCTTACGGTACAAGTGAGGAGTATGGTATCTCCCGACAGCACATAGTCATATCCCATGATTCAAGGAGTGTCCATGCCGTCTCTCCTCTATTTAAGAACTTTTTTCGGCCACAGAGAAGGGGAGCAGAGGAGCAGTTCAGCAAGTACAGAAGTTCGATTAACTCACAGTTAATTGATTAGTTAGCGTAACCATAGCTCTCAACTCTCGAAGGAGTTGACGACAAGCTCTTTGCATGACCTTTGCACTATAGCATCCTCTCCTAACTTCGAGCCCTAATCGCCATCGAACTTAGAAACTCGAACTCGACTAGTGCGAACTTCTACTGCGTACTGAAGCTCACCAGCAACCTCAGTCAAATCATCCAAGGGAAGCAGACTTAGTGCCAGAACCGAGCGAGGCATCCTGTAGCTAACAAAAGTCCTCACGTTAAACAAGGAGGGCTTTCCCTCCGTTTCTGTTGTAATTTTGATTCATTAGTTTGTAAGAAGTTATTCTTATAAATACAAACAAAATCCCTGTTTTGAGAGATCAAAATTTACACCTACAGAAGATGGCAACCACAGTAGGAGAAACTATTTCTTCAACCGAAATGATGGTAGCTCAATTCGACGAGGTTCCTGTCGGGACAACAGTGGAGTCCCTAGAAATCGAGTTCGACCAGGCCAAGTACGAAGAGTACTTGTCCTCCTCCTCCTCTGGTGGTGATGCGTCCCGTAAACGCCACAGAGCTGCGCGCCGAGGCCGACCTCAGACGGTCAAAGCCTCTGCACCTGAGGGTTCCACCCGAATCTCAACGGAGGAGCCCACTCCCTCGCAGGGAATCAGACTTCCCCAAAATCGATCACGGCCAAGCCAAAGGCCGGCAACACTAGGCGAAATACCACCAAATGGGTTGCTAAACGACCCTCATGAATCTTCACCCAAGAGGAAGCGAAGGTTCGCTTTGGCGCGAACCAAGTCGACATGATCCGCCCGAACGCTCCTCTTTCAAGAAGAGCCCGACAGCGGCGACGATTGGCTCCTCGCCCGACAGAAGGCTCAAACCTTCACCTCGTATGACGACCTGAGGTATTATTCAGGTCTGAACGAGGGGGCGAAGACTCGATCCTCCCAAGGCTGAGGAGATCACTAAATCAGGTGCACTCGCGTGCTCAGGCGGGATCCGCCCTGACCATAACATCTCCCATTCTGTCGAATCCAACACTCCAGGCAGGCTTGTCAAAAAGGCAATTTTCGCTTCTAAGGTCACATCCCTAAAGCGAATAGATCGCCCAACTCAGGCGAGTCTACTCAAGCAGATGGATCGCCAACATCAAGCGAGCCACGTCAAGTCCGCTCGACAGACAGACATTATGGTCATATAAGCCTTCACGATAAAGGCAAAGCAGTAGGTGAGACATCCCAAATTCGCTCACATGAGTGAGATGACGAAGTCCGCCAATAGGCCCAAACTCACCCGAGCGCGGCAACTAGCCTGTCAAGGCGAACCCGCCTAACTCCAATATTTAAATACCCCTCCTAGGGTGCCCAAAGGGATTCATCTAAACCCCGAGCATGGAGTCACCTAGCTGAACCCTCTAGCCCTAGGGTTTATCACCAACCACTCACGGAGGATCTCCGAGGGTACCTAACTCGCCAACACACTATACGAGAACTGAGCCCGTAATGTCACTATGAGAGACTCATTCAGGTGGTACTCACTGCTGCCAGTGTGTAGAAACGGCGAGGCCCTCGGTATTCAAAAGACTCGCTTAACGGTCCTCCAAGCTGAGATCTTCAAGTCGGAGGTAATGCCGCAGGAATAGACTCGCCGCCGATGATCTAGAGCTCCCGTCGGCTACAATCAACATGACGGACAAGGGTAAGGCCGTGCTTTGTGGTTCTCCAGATTCGGACTCCTTCCTAGGGCCTAATCATCCACTTGTTCGATGTGAACAAGGTGGTATATACCAGCATACTCGTAGTCGCGTGGGGGTGAGCATTGGATTTGATTACTCAAACTTAGCACCTCCTTCCAGTGACGAAGACGAGGTTTGCTCCGCGGCAGCCACGCCCTAAACATCGCACTCGAGTTAGGATGCACTGGCAAGAGTACACGTGGTCGACACCACAAATGATCAGACAGTTGCCAAGAGGTTCGAAGAGCAACAAGCAACCATCGACTCCTTAAAGGAAATGTTGGAGCAACTTCTGAACAAGAAGAAGAAGAAGAAGAGAGCCCTGCATACCCTACCACGGTCGACGAGGAGTAAGGAGTGGATACCTCCTACTCATATAGCGGTTGAAACAGAAGATAATGTAAGTCCATACTCTGAGTACTCTTCCAAAACGTCGCTAGGGACGTCACACACTGGGGGTAGTACCCGCGACAAGAGGTTCGATGAGTTCCAAAGCCAACTCAACGCTTTGAAACTCCAGCAAAACATGAACAAGCTGGGGGTAGTCCGACCCTATCCTGTCGAGTGGGATACAGTCTTATACCCGGTAAAGTTCAAGCCGATTAGCTTGGTGCAATTTGATGGCAAGGTCTCACTCTCACAACACATCTACTACTTTATGGCATAGACCGGGTTCCTTATGGGGAACGATGCTATTCTCACCCGATTGTTCATAGGCATCCTCAAGGGGGTAGCGTTTGAATGGTTTTGCAAGTTGGAACCTGGCTTTATCAAATCATAGGCCGATGTGGAAAGTCTCTTCTTGGCCTGCTTCTTTGACGACGACACGGAGGTGTCGATGGCCACCCTCCTCGCCGAAAAGCAGCGAAAGTCGGAGTCGGTCAACGACTTCGTAAAGAGATTCAGGAACCGATCGGTCTACTGTCGGGACCAAGTTTTCGAATCCACATTGATCGAAATATTCCGTAATAATCTCTTGATCCACATTCTATCCAACGTCGGCGCGGTGGAAACCCGGACCTGGAATGAATTTGTTTGCCAAGGCGAGTAGGTGGAAAATATGATCAAGAGGCTAGAGGCCGAAGAACCTCACCCCAAGAAGGGAGCCGTGGAGCCAACCATGCCAAAGAATCCCCCTTGAACAAGAGGAAAAGAGATCATGGCTGTTGATTCTGCTTAAGCGCCCAAAACGGCCTAAAGGCCGAAGCCCAGGCAGTTTGAGCAATACCCTCCAAGGTAATACGACTTCAGAGAGGACCAAGTGGTGGCAACATTTTACACTCTCTTGAAGAGCAATCGAATCAAACTACTAGAGTTCATGAAGTCTGAGGAGGCAAGCAAGACTAGTGACCTGGGTTACTGTGCGTATCACCAGTTCCTTGGTCACCACACCTCTAAGTGTTACATCCTCAAGGACAAGCTCCAGGCCCTCTACGATGTAGGAGTCCTAAAGAAGGAGAAGGTACAAAAGCAGGTGACCACCAATATGATCACCCTAAGTTTTGGGACAGATCTCCCGGAGGTTCGGGCTCCGACGGGGGTAACTCCTATCCCTAAGGCGGTCCTGAAAATCACTAACGATGACCCTCACAACCAACAAGGGAAAGGTTTAGTACACCAGACCTTGCCATCGGGTCAGGTGATGTGGGTCCATCCGAACCTCCTCATCGACGAACAATGGACTACAAAACCCTTAAGGAAGCCAAAGGCAAACATTACAATGTTGTCTCCGCTATGCCAGATGGGGACCAGACTGCAGTATCTACCCTCATTGACTCCGATGAGGAAACTGCCACCCTCGCTACTCATGTAGGAAAAGAATTCACCAGAGAATACCATACGAGGGTGGAGAATGTGGCGGGACCTCCCACAAGGACAGCGGTAGCAACCCCTCCAAATCCAGACAGGCCGAGCTCGAGCAATAAGCCTTTCTGATTCAACGTGCTCACATAGCTGAAGAGCATCCCCGCACGAATTACCATGTATGACCTCCTACGGTTATCCATGCCTACCCAGGAAGCCCTACAAGAGGCATTGGTCAACTCAAAAGTCTTCTCCACCCACTTCTTGAGGAAAGAAGACATGGAACGAGAATGCGCGATGTGTTGCCAGACCACCGAGAGGTGGGTCCCTTACATTACATTCACTCCTGAGGACATGCTCATCAAAAGCACCTCTCATGATTGACCACTGTACTTCATGGGGTATGTCTGTTCCTCAAAAGTGGATCGAATTCAAGTCAACCCGGGGTCTACGCTAAGCATCGTACCCCTGAAGTTGATCAAACACCTGGGGATACCCCCAAAACGTCTATCCATGACTACCATGACTATCTTTAGCTTCAATGCCACTAGAACTCGGCCGCTCGGCAAGATCCGTCTGAAGTGCCGAATAGGTGACATGAAGACAGAGGTGACCTGCTACGTCATCGACGCTGAGCCATCCTACAACGTGCTCTTAGGACGTCCGTAGATCCACAGTAACCGGATAGTCCCGTCCACAC
This sequence comes from Asparagus officinalis, assembly GCF_001876935.1. NCBI lineage: Eukaryota > Viridiplantae > Streptophyta > Magnoliopsida > Asparagales > Asparagaceae > Asparagus > Asparagus officinalis. The sequence continues at coordinate 107,756,823 of NC_033797.1, forward strand.
TACACCAATGCTTAAAGTATGTGGACAATTACGAGCAGGTGAAAACAGTAGTAGCCGACAAGCAACCCTTCAAGGGTGTTGAAAACTACTTCACAGACTCTCTGCTGTACCAGGACCCAGATGAACCCTCGATCAAGGAGCTCGAGAGCGGTAATGAGGCGGATAGAGAGCCTGAGTATGGCGACGGCCTGGTCCTGAACGATTTTGAATCAATTATAATTGGCTACGAAAGTCATAATGTAACAGACGTTGTTCAAGCGGAGGAGATTATCTTGAATGAGAAGTTCAACTTTGCTTATTTGTCATCTTGCTCAACGTCCGAAGATGATGCGCCTAACGACCTAATGTCAAAGCTCTATAACGACCATTCCCTAATATGTCACGAAGAGACAACCGATCAAGTCTTCACAAGCCGTACTCGTTGTGCCGGCCCAGGATAACTATCAAAAAGATATTTTCTTCAGATGAATCGATCACCCTTTGCACACGTTGTGGGACGAGTCTGAAGAGGAAGACCCACACCTCAGTTCTCACAGTACAGTCAAGTCGCGAAGTGCATAATGAGCAACATGGGGTACGACCTCACTCGTCCATAGGGCCTGAATTACGGCCGGGGTGGAATACAGTCATCGGACCTGTTTATGTGCCTAAAGGCAAACCCTAAAATTACTTCAACGAGACTCGGAGGGGTTTAGGCTACTCCTCTTCCTCATTGGATTTGTTCTGTTATTTCAACAAGGACTCAAACTATGCACGTTCGGGGGATCGATTGTTGACAACCTCAGCATGGGACTCAGACGTCAGCATAGGGGACTTATTCAACAACCTTATAGTCAACATGGCTACGATTGATCCTGCCGAAATGGTAGAGGACAGACAGGTCCTACTTTATGATGAGACATGGGATCACCACGTCAACGCTCAGTGGAGTAGTCACTTTGAGCAACGCGAACCACCGACCGAGGAAAAAATCCTCCAAGTGAACATGGGCAATGAGACCAATCCCAAGCTCATATTCATCAGTGGTAGTCTACCTCCCTAAGAGAAAGAAGATCTCGTTGCCCTCATACGAGAATACATCGATGTCTTCGTGTGGAATTACGAGGACATGCCCCGCCTTGATCCACGGGTCACCATGCATCACCTCAACATCGGCTCAGACGCTAAACCAGTAAAACAACAACAGAGATGGTTTCGTCCACAAATCATGGAGGCAATCGAGGTCGAAGTGAAGATACTGAGCGAAGCCGTCTTCATTAGAGAGGAACAACACCCCGACTGGGTAGCTAATATTGTTTCAGTCCTGAAGAAAAATGGTAAGATTCGCATCTACATTGACTTCAGGGATCTCAATGCTGCTTGCCCTAAAGATGAGTTTCCTTTGCCCATCACGGATGTCATCATTGATAACACGTGCGGGTTTGAGAGCTTGCCCTAAAGATGAGTTTCCTTTGCCCATCACGGATGTCATCATTGATAACACGTGCGGGTTTGAGAGGATGTCCTTCATGGGCCCATCACGGATGTCATCATTGATAACACGTGCGGGTTTGAGAGGATGTCCTTCATGGATGGATTCTTAGGGTATAATCAAATCAAAATGCACCCCAAAGACGAAAAACACACTTCATTCTGGACTCCAATAGGGGTGTACTGCTACACAGTCATGCCTTTCGGACTCAAAAATGCCAGTGCAACCTACCAACATGCTATGAGCATGATTTTTTGAGATCACCTACGAAAGACAGTCGAGTGCTATGTGGACGACTTGGTCGTGAAAAGTCATAGTAAAGATGACCATCTCCAAAACTTGAGGGTGATGTTTGAACTTATGAGAACCCACCAACTCAAAATGAATCCTACGAAGTCATTCTTAGGGATGTTCAGTGGTAAATTCCTCGGGTTCGTGGTAACAACAAAAGGAATCCGAATTAACCCAAACAAGGTATAGCTATTCAGGAGCTTCAGCCACCCCCGAAATCTTAAGGAACTAAGGGGTCTTCAGGGATGATTGGCTTACATCAGGAGGTTCATTTCAAATCTTTCGGGTAAGTGTTAACCCTTCTCCAAATTGATGAAGAAAGGTACTTCCTTCGTGTGGGACGAGCCTTGCTAACGGGCCTTTGAGGAGATCAAAGCTTATCTCTCGAACCCGCCTATCCTTGCGGCTCCAATCTCAAAAAAGCCATTCCTCATCTACATACGGGCTATGGAGCATTCTCTGGAGGTTCATTTCAAATCTTTCGGGTAAGTGTTAACCCTTCTCCAAATTGATGAAGAAAGGTACTTCCTTCGTGTGGGACGAGCCTTGCTAACGGGCCTTTGAGGAGATCAAAGCTTATCTCTCGAACCCGCCTATCCTTGCGGCTCCAATCTCAAAAAAGCCATTCCTCATCTACATACGGGCTATGGAGCATTCTCTGGGCTCTCTCTTGCACAAAATGATGATGCCAGCCACGAGCAGGGCATCTACTACCTGAGTAGAACTCTACAGGGCACTGAACGGTGATACCCTATGGTCGAAAAGGAGTGTTTGGCCTTGGTATTTTCCATCCAAAATATGTGACACTACCTAGTTGGCCAAACCATCCACGTCATTTCTCGGATGAACCCTATCTGAGTCTTCATGACGTAGCCTACGGCCTTAAACTAGTGTTTGGCCAGATGGGCACTCCTGCTGTCTTAATATAACATTCACTTCATGCCATAGAAGTCAGTCAAAGAATAGGCTATCTGTGATCGCATGGCTAGTCATCCTCTAGGGGCGAAAACTAACCTATTCGAGGATTTGCCAGATGAACCCCCCAAAGTTAACACGACCTCCCCAGCAAAAGCCTGGCAGATGTTCTTTGACGGCACGTCTCGTGTCGGCACAAGCGGATCTATCGTTGTAGGAGTGGGGGTAGTCCTCACTTCCCCACATAACCACATATTATCCCGAGCTTTTTCTCTAACGGAGCCTTGTACCAACAACGTGGCTGAGTACAATGCGCTACTTATTGGACTCGAGTTGGCGAAGGAGTTGGAGATAAAGCATCTCGAGGCATATGGCGACTCTTAGCTAATTGTCAAGCAAATGATAGGAGAATACGAAGTTAGAATTGACGACCTGATCCCACTTCACAAAGCAACCACCAAGCTAGTGGAGTCATTCGAAAGCTTCCACATCGAGCATGTGCTTCGTTCCAAGAACACGCATGCGGACGACCTCGTATCCTTGGTGGCTAACTTGGCCCAGCCACTGGAAACGACTCAATGGGTCACTGTGGCGAGCCGAAGACTCTTTTGACCAAAAGACGTCCTAGAAGTGAATGTCGCTCACTAAGTTTCAGATCAGCCCGATCCGAAAGATTGGCGTGTTCCAATCATCGATTACGTCCTGTACGGCATGCTTCCCGAAGACGTTACGGAGCGGGAGTCTGTTCGCCGAAGCGCCTTAAGGTTCTACTACGATTCGACAACAAAGACATTATATCGAAGGTCGTATGATGGTTTGTTACTTTGATGTCTTTCAAAGATAGAAGCACAAGAGGATCTGTGTGAAGACTATGACAGCACTTGCGGAGCTCACCATCCTGGACCCAATCTTTGGGATCAATTACGGAGGATAGGCTATTTTTGGCCTGGGATGGTCAGTGACGCAGTTGCTTATGCAAAGCGCTGCTACGCGTGCCAAATCCATGCCAACTACCTGCATCAACCTCCTGAAGACCTACACCCGACAACGGCATCATGGCCTTTCGAAGCATGGAGGATGGACATCGTCATACCAATATCCCCGCCATCAGCAAGGAGTCATCGCTTCATCCTCGTGATTACCGACTTCTTCTCTAAATGGGCCGAAGCCGTCCCTTTAAGAGAAGTCAAAACCAATAACATGATTAAGTTCATCAAGCATCATGTTATATACTAATACGGGGTATCTCGGCATATTATTCATGACAACGGCACATAATTTGTTAGTCATGCGTTCACCCGGTTTTACGACAAGTTCCGGATGCAAAACCTTTCTTCTACAGCCTACAACCTATCGGCGAATGGCTTGGCTGAGGCCTTCAACAAAATAATCATTAAGATCTTAACCAAGCTAACTTCCAACAGCAAGCGTGATTGGAACGAGAAGCTGGGTGAGAGCTTATGGGTGTATCGCATAACGGTTCATACACCGACTGGCAACACGCCATATTCGTTGGTATATGGCTGTACGGTCGTGTTACCATTAGAGATTCAAATTCCATCCCTCCGTGTCGCCCTAGATATAGGGATGACGACTGAGGATAATCATCAACAACGCCTCGCGGAACTTGAAGCATTCGATGACAGGTAGCTTGAAGCTCAACAACACATTGAGTTCTACCAAGCCCGAATGGCTAACGCTTTCGACAAGAAAATCAAGCATTGATCCTTTAAGGAGGGAGAATTAGTGCACACCGTTCGACGACCGATGATTCTCACTTCCAAGAAGAAGGGCAAATTTTATCCTAAATGGGAAGGTCCGTTTGTGGTAGAAACAGTCTATTCTAATGGAGCTTATCGTCTCGTCATAACAAACGACGACAAGATCATGATGCCTATTAATGGAAAGTTCTTGAAGAAGTACTACCCTTAGTTCTCCTTCAAACTCCTACTGGTGCAAGAGTATAAGCAACCCCTCCAAACTCCCACGAGTGCATGAGTCTAAATTGGTCCTCACTCCCTCCAACTGGTATACGAGGCTAAACTATTCCTACTTCATATACTTCGATGAGAAACCCTATACAAGACACTACATACCACGTTCTTAAGTGTAACCTAGATTGTCACTTAGTCTAACCTTCTTACAGTTAGGACCAAAATCAACTATCAAGTTAATCTTCACCTCTGATGGTTCCCCCCTAAATTTCAACTTACTAATCATCTCCAATAGGATGGTGAGCTACCAAAATTGCTCACATCGCGACAAATAATCCTGTCATGTTAACCCTCACCTCTGACAAAGTCTACTTATCAATCCACTCTAATGGGATGATAAGTCCCCATAGTTGCTCAGATCGCAACGAAATTCTATCATGTTAATGATCACCTATGATGGTTGGCCCCGTTATTCCATGAGTAACATGACCTAAGTAGTAACCTACCATGCGATGTGTTGCTACTTCAGTCAGTAGTCATACTCCTACATCCCTGAACTACCTGACCTATTCCGGGTATCCTAATATTCTCTTAGAATAACCGATGGGTAGCAGCCTACCATGTGACGGCTCCTACAGCAATCAATCGTCACATTCCTACATCCCTAAACAATTCGATTATCATTTACGTCGTCACCTTCAGGGACAATGATAATTACCAAAGGCGGCTTATCAGGTGACATGCCCCAACCACTCCCTCAAACAGCAACTTGCCAAAGGCAAGTCATTATTAGGGTCTTAAG
>NC_033797.1:107762245-107783507 GCF_001876935.1 Asparagus officinalis
TGAACTACAATGCGAAAGTCGGGTTTCACCCGACCCCACACTACGAGCAGCCAAAAACAAAAGAGGGTCCTAACGACTAAGTCCAAGACAAACTCGTCGAAGGCTCACCACACTACAGAAAGCAGTGTAGCTAGCTTGACTCAGGTGAGCAACAAATGGCAAAAGCAAGTCTAACACAGTGACCGCCAGCGATCAATCAAAAGGTTCTAAGTATAGATCAACCCCAGAAAATAAAGAGAGGATATACATAGAAAACCAAAATTAAGCAAAAGCGTAAAGAGCTATTCCAAGCTGAGTTTTAAAATACACATTATGTTTTTAGACAAAGATGCAACAAGCATCAGCTAAGTTACAGCACCAGAACAACAAAAAAAGGGGAGGAAGGCAAAAGCCTAGACTAGCTTCAAGAGGCTGAAGAAGGCTATCTTGGCCCTAACCGCCTCAAGCTTCTTGGCTTGTCGAGCCGCGACCTTCTCCTCTTCAGTCTAGTTGAGCTAATCAAGAGCAGCTTCGGCGTCCTCTTCTTACTGTCGGAGGATCTGAAGAGCCTTCGCTTCCTCCTCGAGAGCACCATAGACCTGCATTTTTTCACGCTCAAGCCTCCTCAGGTCCACCTCTCCTTGAAGGGACCGAGCATCCAAGAAGAAGACAACATCAAGATATGCATCTATTTGGTCCAGTAGGTCGCGGTGTCTCTTGCGAAGACACATGACGTAAGCCTCCTTGGTCGATATGCTTTCCTCCCAATCCTTACGCTCAAACTCCCATTAGATATGAGCGCTGATCAGAAGTGATGTTGATTCATCACTAGGTTTTGCCTGGATCAGTTCCTCCAAATGATACAGGAGTTCCCCCAAGCGACCAGTCTCTCTCCCGCACCGCCTAGCTAATTGGGTGCCCCTTAGGCACCGGATCTCCTTAAGATAATCGGCGACATAAGGAAGCAGGTCATAGCATCTACCACGGCCTTGGCTGATGAGGGCGGCCGCCCTTCGAAAGTCATCCTCTAACCGTTTGAGGAGGTCTAGAGTCGGGTTAGGTTTAGGAGCGACCATCGTCAAGGCAGCATCAGTGGCACCGGAGGAGGAAGCAGCATCCTTGCCCTTGGAAGCTCTCGACTTAGTCTCATAAGACATGGTTCAGGACAACAAAGCCTCTGCAAGAATTCTTTATGGGTGAAGTTTTGTAAAACACGAGAACTCTGCTAAAGGGATGGTGAGCACATTATATAGTCGAAAACTCAATGGCTAAGATTCATTTCCCTAAAATAAATTAAATGGCTCAGATCTTTAGTGGCGCTTCGAGTTCGATGCCCATAGAAGCCTCGACTCTCGGGACTCCAAACCAACCATTCGGATTGAGCGCAGAAGGTGAAGCATTCCATCACTTCACAATTAATGAGGAATGATGCGCCCATATTGCCCTAGCTGGTAAGCACTTGGATCCGTAGGCAGACACGTGGCACGAACTCGCCTGTGCTTGAGTTTTGCCTGCGGTGAAAATTCTCCTCACTGAGTTTTGCTTATACTACAAACTCGCCAGCGCTTGAGTTTTGCCTACGATGCAAATTCGCCTCGCTTGAGTTTCACCTTTGGTGCAAATGCGCCAGCATTTGAGTTTTGCTTGCAGCACAAAATCGCCAGCGTATGAGTTTCGCCTACAGCACAAACTCGCCAGCATTTGAGTTTTTCTTGTGACACAAACTCACCAGCGCAGGAGTCTCGCTTGCAACACAAACTCGCCAGCACTGGATTTTCGCCTGCAGCATAAACTCACCAGCACTTTAGTTGCGCCTACGACTTTAATCCTCTAATGCTTGAGTTTCGTCTACAACATAAAATCGCCGATAATTGAGTCATATGAAAAGAGCGTGTATCCAACAAGAAAGTATGAAGTTCATTAGATGTTTCTAGACAGTACATTTGAACAAAGTTATGACTTTATAAATCAAGAGAGTTATAACATTACATTCAAGAAACAAAACATTGAACTGGGCATTCTGGATCTACTCCTATCCTACGAGCTTATTCCAGGAGCTTGAAGGACACGAGCTCAGACCTAGTCGTGGCTATCCTTTCCACGTGCAAAGTATGAACCTCGTCTTTAGACTCCCACCGAACCCTCGCCTCGAAAGAAGCATTAACGCCGGCATCTTCTCGGTGCAGCGACAAAAGGTCACATCTTTCCCTCGCAAGGACACCATGCACTATCTCAATCTGAACGCGTAGACCCATCAAGATCGATTCCCCTTCAGTATGCATAGTCCTGCCCAAAGAGATCGAGCCAGCAGTACTCTCCATCTTGGCCTGCAATAGACGTCAGCGGAGATCCAAGCGGGCAATAAAGGATTCTTTGTCTTCTATGTCCCGCCTTCGGCACTCTCGCTGCCACGCCTCGCAACGACGAGCTGAAACCAAGCACTCTCGCTGCCACGCCTCGCAACGACGAGCTGAAACCAAGAATGACTCCACTACAGACTCCAAGTTCGCCTGCCGTAGATTCTCCAACTTATTTATGAGCAACTCAAGATCAATGAGCCTCATCGAACAGCGTATAGAGAGCCTGTAGTCGCCCAAACGATGAATTCGAGTAACCCGATCTAAGAGGGCCTGCTTTAGGTTCGTGAAGACACCACGGCTCTGATCGACGACTGAAATCGCCCGCTTCACAGCACCCTCCAACTCCTCCATATGGATCTATAGATTGGCTGAATCTGAAGGCTTAGGCTCCGAATCTTTGCCAGGTACAGCAGTTGAAGGAGAGGCATCGTTCGCCTTCCTCTTCGAAGCGGATGCTTTAGGGCGCGGTGCAATTGAAAACGAGGAAAAGAAGATGAGCACGGTGACCTCCTTAACTAGGACAGCAACGTATATAATGAGCACGCTCATCGTTCAAAGGTCCAATCAGGCGCAAGGAACAGAGAGTTAGCATTATGACGCGCCAATGCGAAGTGACATACCAATGTCAGTCTAGCTGGCAGGCACATGATGCCACGACTAGACACATGGCTCACCTTATTTGCCTACGGCTCTAGGTTGGCTTTTACCCATAGTTCACCTTCGGTCAGAACTCGCCTAAAATTCAGATTCGCCTCCGTCTATGGTCAGAATTCGCCCACGACCCGAATTCGCCTAAAGTTCGCATATAGCTAGAATTCACCCAGGGCTCGGATTCATGTGTAGCTAAGAGACCAAAAGGCAACAGGAGAACCTGCACGAACACATTTAGAAGATCAAAAGGGTATATCATTCATTTAGTTTTAAGATAGTACATTTGAACGAAGTTATGATTTTACAAACTATTAACACCAAATGTCTTAAACACGGAGAACCTGCATTGAGTCAACGCAAACGTCAGAGGACACTAATTCGACCAAGCACCCGAGGATACGGTACCAAGGGTTACCTCTTGACATGATGATGGGAGTCTTTGAAACCATGACCTACGGTTCCGCAGAAGACAACGAGGGGACCGCCCCCGAAGTTGCCAAAACCATTTCCCGAGGCAGCAAGCAAAGCGGGCACAACGCCACTGGCCATAGGAGTGGTCACCCCGGGAATTAGCGTAGGGGTTGCATCTTGGCCTCTCCTCACTCTGATAGCCTCAGCCACCTCCTCATGACGGACCCTCTTGGCCACCTCCACCCTGGAACTGTCGACCGTGGCCTCCCGTTGTTCCTTAGAAAGAAGAGAGCTGCTAGGAGCTAGGAGTGGCATGCCCAGTCACCCAGCGATTTCTCCCCAGGCCTATTCCAGGCATTCACCTACCTGAGCCAACTTATATGACCCTCCCGACACATCGATGGGATCCAATGGAGGATGAGGGGACGGAGCACGAGCCACGGATTCCCTGAAGTCTCCCGGGCCAGCATGAAGATCCTCGGCCTCCTCCTCAGGGATGTACTCGAACCATTCCTCCAGAGTCTAGCGACCCTTTCACCTTAAGGAGCGGGTAGCTTCCCTCATGTGACACCCACGCTCTACCAAACAAGAACTTTGAAACCAGAATCCCTCAGGGTTCGCGCTGGCACCCCGATACTACTAACAATAGAGGAGTGAATGGCGAAGATCGTGATCCTTAGCCGGTAACTCGAAGTGCGCATTGGTGCCACTAGCATAGGTCCAGAACCACCCTCGCGCACCGTCAAGAAACCCTCCTTCGTAATCAAAATGGGGGTTGACATTCCCGACATAAAGCTGGTCATACCCAAACTGGTGGGCAAACCTACAAGGGAAATAAGGCTCAAGGTAACACGCAGAGCCAGTTCGCAAGACGTGATACCCCGGCAGGATGTTAACTAACCACCGAAAGGCGCCGCAAGAGAGGACGGTGTTGTGGGCCGCCGTCAACACGTCCTAGAGCGACTTGCCGTAGCTGCCCCCGGTGAAGTAAGGAAAGAATCGCTGGAAGTTGTAATGACCAAAATAAGACAACATTTTCCTCATGTCAGGGACGTCTTTACACTTCCAAGAGCATCTTTCCAGACGCTGGACAAACAGAACCGATCCCCCTCCCTGTAGAGCTACTGGAGCACTCATTAAACACTCACAGTGGTATATGAACTACGCCATCAAATAAGTGTGGGCTGCCGTCGACACGTCCTGGAGCGACTCGCCATAGCCGCCCCCGATGAAGTAAGGAAAGAATCACCGGAAGTTGTAATGACCAAAGTAAGACAACGTTTTCCTCATGTCAAGGACGTCTTTACACTTCCAAGAGCATCTCTCCAGATGCTGGACAAATGGGATGGATCCCCCTCCCTGTAGAGCTGCTGGGGCACTCATTAAGAACTCGCAATGGTATACGAACCATGCCATCAGATAAGTATACGGCAGCCCCACTCTCGGATTAGGGGTCTTGGCGACATCGCCTTCGCAGTCGTCAACATACGACACGCGATAAACTGGTTTGTCAGTGTACGGAGCCCCCTATGGATACAAGCTACCGTTACCAACATCAACACGTACGGCCTCCCGTAGGCTAGGCATACTGCAAGGTAAACTACTTTCACCAGGAGCGCCTCAAAGGATTGGGTAGGAACCACACACCTCTTCAACCACAGCATGAGGTATCCCGTGAGCAGAGCCTTAGCGAATATTGGAGATTTAGCCTGATAGTGGAACGACTGGAAGGTCGTCCCGAATGGGAACCCACCCTCATCATAATCAAGGGTTATGGCAGATTCCCCTTTGACCATCCGACTCTCCACCTTGACCTGGTCATACTCACCCAATGGTAGAGTAGGCCTCCCCTTGACATCGTTCCCAGGAAATAGGTAGTCAGCCCAATTCTTGTGGCTGATCCCGGGAGCCCTCTTCTTCTTGCCCTTATGGTCCACCGCACCCAAGGTGTCGAGACATATATGGTAATGGCCGAGCAACTCCCATAAAGTCTCAACCATTAGGGGAAACTGACCCGAAAGGTAGTCGATCTCGTCCTGGCCCGGCACGTACTCCTCATAGGGGAAGCTTCCCAAAGGCAAACCCAACACATCATACATCTCGTGGAGGGTTATACCGAGCTCGTCGTTGGGGGTAAAGAAGGTACCTCTATCTGGGCAGTAAAGTTCCAAGATACTATGGAACTATGGGGCATTGATCTTTAGGCCATGCTAGGTGGCTCGGATAGCTACGAACAGCTCGAAGCCCGTAAGGTCAAAGTTCTCCGTCAATACATACTCGGTGATCTTAGACCACCAAGTGCCACTACCAGGCACAGAATGAATCCATCTCAGAGCCCTGAAGTCCTTCGAAGGGAATTGCCCCCCTGCCTGGAAGAAATGATGGCGGAAAGTCTCCCCCACTGCAGTCGTCTCCCCCATAGGCCATTCATTATTCAACAAACCGGGACGCAAGGCGACCACGCGCTTACAAGAGCTGTCGACCCCATACCCAGTGGACGACCCTATAAAGACACCGCAAACTACCCCATCTTGGGTAGGAGTGAGATCCTAGTTCATCGATCTCAGGACCGTAAGCGACCGCAACTCGACTATCCAAAACCCCCTCGGCATACTGGGAAGATAGTAATAGACCACATCCATGACACGGAGCCATTTACTCTCTCCAAGCAACAAAGCCAAAGGATCAACCGCAGCATCGCCAAACATGAACTGGGGCTTTTTCAACTTTGTTCTGGACACGTCTATCAATGCTGCATCAGTAATCAACTCACGCAATGTAAGATGATGCCCGTCAGTCACCCTCTTAACCAAATCCTCCGGCTTGTCAGCAGCAAAGACGGGTAATGGGTGAAGAAGAGAGAATCGGGAGGGTATCACATAGCCCGAGCTGCAGGCGAGACCAATGGAGACACCCTTCAGAAGTGCTTCATTATAAAATGTGGCTGCAAAACAAGGTCGAGAGATTAGAGCAGAATTCGCAATTAGACTCAGAAAGCTTCTAGTCCTCCAAACAGGCGAATCTCAGCAAACAGATCTCGCCTGGCAAGACTAAGTCCACCTGACGAGGGCAGGATCCACCTGATGAAAGACAAGGCTGTCTGACAGGAGCTGGATTCGCCTAGCGAAGGCCGAATCCGCCTGAAAAGGGGGAATTCACCCAAATCAAGGAAATTGCCGAGAATAGCAAAATCCGCAAATGAAGACAAACATGCAGTACTCGTCTTCTCAATGTAGCACCATTCATCACTGCAAAGTCGTTAAACTTACCCGAATGCACTCCAGAGATGCCGACAACTACACCAACGGCAGGATCGATAGAAGAACCGCCTGGGCCTTTTCTCCTCGAAACGCACTTCTTAGACTTTGGTGCCATATCGGAGGATTAGAAGGGAACCTAAGCTTTTCTCTTTGAAAGGTTTGAGCGAGCAGAAATTCTTAAGCATAGTAATCCCCAAAAGAAGGGGACGAAACCTATTTAAAGACAAAATGCTTGCAGTTGAGAGGTGAGGCCACGATTGAAATCAACGGCCCAGATCGCCCTCAACAGTTTGTTTTTCGGTGGTTACAGAGGAATAGTCGAGACAAGGAATAGGTCGAGCGAATTGAAATCCGGAACCCACACCGAAATTCATGGCCGGATCTAACGGCTTGGATCAAAAAGTACAACCACGATCTGTCATCGAGCGAGGCACACAGAAGCGATGCCAACTTGTCAAATTGCATTTAATGTGACCTGACTAATCCATGTGGCCTTAGCTGGAAAGCACAAAGCACAAGGCTTTGCTGACGAACACGTAACTCACCTTCCACCAATTAGAATTTTGCCTGAAGAAAGAACTTTGCCTGCGAACAGATGGCGAGCTCGCACTTCGGATTGTCAAATCTCGCCTGTAAAGCAAAATTCGCTTGTAAAATGCTTAGTTTGCCCTGCCAGCACAAATGGGCTTCACCTAAACAGCTCATTTGTTGGGCCTAGTTCGCCTTTGAAGGCGATTCTCGAGTGGTCCGACTCATCTAAGTTTCGAACCATCGATGGAATGGTCTCACTTACGCAATCACGACCAACTGAATAATGCCGCTCATGGATGCACCCTCCGGGCACACTCACGGGTAACGATTGTTTGGTCAAAATCGTTACGATATAACCAAACCGTAGCCTGACATTTATGATTAACTCAAACCCACGCCTCAAAATGGCTAAAGGTTAGAGTAGAAATCTTAACATTAAACCTAAGAGGAACTGCTCGAAAACTCATCATACTGAGGGGAATAGTATGACTAGCCCGATTCAAACGGTAATCGGTAAAGGTAAATCAAACCCGTTGATAACTGAGGGTTTGCTAAAAATCCTAACTCATCAGGAACTTCTTTATTCAAAGTGTTCCAGACCACACGCGAGTTGGTTTAGGTCTGAAAATTTTGAAGGGGGTCTTGTAGATGGTAAAAATTATCTTGGAAGGTGAAGCACGAGATTCGCCTGCATATTTAAGCCGCCAACACAGCTTAGAAATTAAGTTCACCCAAGGGCTTGGCTCGCTAGCCCGAGCCAAGGCCACGCAATCACCAAATTCACCTACATCGGGTGACCATAGACCCGCCTGCATGAAGCTCACCTCGCCTACACGAGTCAAGAGCTGAATTCCCCTGCAAACAGCAAGCTCGCCAAACTCACCAGAGTTCTTCGCAGACGCTATACCACATACATGGATGGGCCTTCCCACTACCCATGACGTGAAGGGAAGGAGCGAAGTACTCCGAGCCCATCAAGTAGCCGCTCACAGTACGAGTGATTGTTCAAATCCATGCAGTCGTCAAGTCCGCCTACATGAGGCTCGCCTCGCCTGCACGAGTCAAGAGCTAAATTCACCTACAAACGACAAGCTCGCCAAACTTACCAAGTACTTAGTAACCGCTATACTACATACAGGGATGGGCCTTCCCACTTCCCGTGATGTGAAAGTGATACGGGTGTATCTTCTCTTCGGAAAAAAACAATCCTCATGGGAGCTTGAGGATAGGTGATTCTCATGATATCTTGAGAATAGAGGCGTGGTTGGAGCCATAGAGGACGGCGAAAGAAGTTAGAAGGAGTGGAACGCAGAAGATAAGGAAAAACAGGGTCGGGTTCTGGCCGGTCGACCGCGGCACCCATGCCGGTCGACCGGAGAAACCTGCACAAGGCAGGGTTTGCAGAAGCGCTCTGGCCGGTCGACCGGACCAGGATTAGCGATCGACCGGATCGCGATATTTGGCTTTTCCTGGTTCATTTTGGATTCTGTTTTGACAGGGATTCCTGATCCTTTTGGACTTGTTTATTTACAAGATTACCACCACGTTGTAAACCCTATAAATAGGGATTGTTTAGGGTTCTAAACAAGGAGGTTAGAGTCCAAGATGTAGTCCTAAAGGGTTTTAGGTCTAAGTAAAATCCTGATCAAAAGGATTAGGGTTTAGATTGTAATCAGACCTTAGAGGAAGAAAAATTCTAATAATTGTATTAGGGTTTAGAGAGGATTGAGAGGTTGTTCTCGATTCTAGTGAGATTGTGAGGGAGAGATTGTAATCTTTTGTTCTTCATAATCTAGAGAAGGTATTTTCCTTCGCCTTATACTGAATTGTTCTTATGTTTTGGTCATCCTCTTCTCAACCCACCTTTTGGTAATTCCGCGACCAAAGGGTGCTCGAAAGGCGACTCGTATCAAGTTGGTATCAGAGCGATTAGATCCTGTGGAAGGGGGAACCTGTGGATGGTCCTTACTCGATCGCAATACAAGAAGCTTGGCGAGATCCTTATTTCATTGGAAGGAGTCCAGGATTTAAGGAAGAAGAACATGACTGAAGAAAACAAAGATGGAGGGGCTCGAGAGTTTCCTCAGCTGAAGTTCTAACTTGAAAGGGACTTCAAGTTTCTAAAGGGGGGACCCATGATACGGGTGTATCTTCTCTTCGGAAAAAAACAATCCTCATGGGAGCTTTGAGGATAGTTGGAGCCATAGAGGACGACGAAAGAAGTCAGAAGGAGTGGAACGCAGAAGATCAGGAAAAACAGGGTCGGGTTCTGGCCGGTCGACCGCGGCACCCATGCCGGTCGACCGGAGAAACTTGCATAAGGCAGGGTTTGCAGAAGCGCTCTGGCCGGTTGACCGGACCAGGATTAGCGGTCGACCGGATAGCGATATTTGGCTTTTCCTGGTTCATTTTGGATTCTGTTTTGACAGGGATTCCTGATCCTTTTGGACTTGTTTATTTACAAGATTACCACCACGTTGTAAACCCTATAAATAGGGATTGTTTAGAGTTCTAAACAAGTTGGTTGGAGGCCAAGATGTAGTCCTAAAGGGTTTTAGGTCTAAGTGAAATCCTGATCAAAAGGATTAGGGTTTAGATTGTAATCAGATCTCAGAGATTGTAATCAGACCTTAGAGGAAGAGAAATTCTAATAATTGTATTAGGGTTTAGAGAGGATTGAGAGGTTATTCTCGATTCTAGTGAGATTGTGAGGGAGAGATTGTAATCTTTTATTCTTCATAATCTAGAGAAGGTATTTTCCTTCGCCTTATACTGAATTGTTCTTGTGTTTTGGTCATCCTCTTCTCAACCCACCTTTTGGTAATTCCGCGACCAAAGGGTGCTCGCACGGCGACTCGTATCAGAAAGGAAGGAGCATAGTACTCAAGTCCTTCAAGTGGTCGTCCACAGTACTAGTGGCTAATCAAGTCCTTACAGTTGTTGGACATCACCGCTGTACTTAACTCGCTTACACGAGTCAAGTTTGATCAAGCAGCCAAGCCACGTCTGAATGACCAAACAAACTGCCAAGCAATCGACGAGTTTGCCAGACTCACTTGAGTACTAGGCATTCGTAGTATCATGTACAGGAGTGGACCTTCTCATTTCCCGCAATGTGAAGGGGGAAAGTACAGTGCTCCGAGCCCCTCAAGCAGCCGCTCATGGTACAAGTGAGGAGTATAGTATCTCCCGACAGCACATGGTCATATCCCATGATTCAAGGAGTGGCCACGCCATCTCTCCTCTATTTAAGAACTTCTTCTGGCCACGGTTCAGTAAGTACAGAAGTTCGATTAACTTATAGTTAATTGATCAGTTAGCGGAACCACAGCTCTCAACTCTCAAAGGAGTTGACGACAAGCTCTTTGCATAACCTTTACACTGTAGCATCCTCTCCTAGCTTCGGTCCCTGATCGCCATTGAACTCAGAAACTCTAACTCGACTAGCGTGAGCTTCTACTGCGTACTGAAGCTCACCAACAACCTCAGTCGAATCGTCCAAGAGAAGCAGACTCGGTGCAAGAACCGAGCAAGGCATCCTGTAGCTACCAAAAGTCTCTACGTTAAACAAGAAGAGCTTTCCCTCCGCTTTTGTTGTAATTTCAATTTATTAGTTTGTAATAAGCTATTCATATAAATACAAATGAAATCCATGTTTCGGGAGATCAAAATTTACACTTATAACAAGGAGAACGAGCCGAACATTTCCTCAAAAGGAAGAAGGCTGAAAGAGGTCAAACGACGGCTAATACTCCAAAGCAGAATTTTGTTCCTCAAGGTAAAAGGAAAGCTCGAGCGAATGCGGTGGATGCGAACCAGACGTTCGAATTGCAACCGCAACAGCAACAGCAACCACAAAAGGGCCCTCAACAACCGCAATGACAACAGAGGTCATAAAAGACAAAGACTACCAAACCAAAATTCCCAAAAGTTTATTCTTTCAGGGAGGATGAGGTTCCCGGTCTCTTTAAACGCCTCGTGGAGAATAACAAGATCAAGTTACCCCCAATCCAAGATCAGGAAGACGCCAAGAAGGTTAACGACCCGAAATACTATGCATTCCATAGAGCGGTGAATCATCCTACCAAAGCGTGTTACGCCCTCAAGGATAAAATCCAAGCATTGATCGATGTTAGAGTCCTTACGGTGAAATCGACCAAGGAGAAGAAGGTGGGTGTGAATGCCGTATCAATTAGCTTCGAATCTGTTCCTTTGAACTGGTTCCAACCTGAGTCCATGATAAATGTAGCAATGAAGACTGTCAACGACGATCCTCATAGACAACGCCAGAAAGGAGTTGTGCTACACACAGCCCCAAATAGTGAGATTCTTTGGGTCCATCCTGATCTGATCGAAGATGAACAATAGGCTGGGTCATCATCTAAGAAGAAATCATGGGGGAAAGAAAAGTCCTGTTATGGAGTTGCAACTCTTCCAGAAGAAAATATCGAAGAAATTCCTACTTTCTCACTCTCTGAAGACAAACAAGAGGTCTTTGCTACCAGGAGTGGAAATGAGTACAATTTCAAATATCCGAGTGCTTTCGATTAATTGGGCTAAACAGGGGGTAACCAAAACCATTTCCTCCAAGACATTAGCGGAAATAGGGGTGGTCACGACTCCCTCATCACTAATTGAAAAAACTCAGCAAAAGCTGAAGGAGAAAGAGCCGTTACACCAAGAGGGCCAGAACCCGAAGCAGTCTTGATTCAATCAACCGATTAGGAGAGACAAACCAGGGAGCTCGAACAATCCGCAGCGCTTCGATATTATGGTGTAGTTAGCTAATATACTAGCTAGAATAACTCTATATGAGCTGCTATATCTTTCGAAGGACACGAGGGAAGTACTACAAGAAGCCTTGGCCAACTCTGACGTTTTCCTGACTCAGATAAAACCATCCCCTGAAGAACCAGAGCCTTCAATGCAGCATTGCAACCTCGCGGCACACTACCTTCCCTGCATTTCTTTCACCAAGGAGGACATGCAAACAAGGAATTCGAAGCATGACCGACCCCTATATTTCACCGGGCACATTGGTTCCAGCGTTGTCAACCGGATCCAAATTGATCCGGGTTCCACTGTTAGCATCATGCCGCTCCGATTAATGTACAATCTTGGAATACCGGCCAGTAAGATGGCCTCCACAGGCACTACGATATACAGATTCAACACCAGTGGGTCCAGACCATTAGGTAAAATCTGGGTAAAGTGTCAGATTGGAGATTTGAAGTCGGAAGTCATATGCTATGTGATTGACGCAGAGACTTCCTATAACTTACTGTTGGGTCGATCTTGGATCCATAGTAGCATTATAGTCCCTTCTACCCTCCGTCAATATCTCAAATATGTAGAAACTAACAATAAGGTCAGGATGGTGGTTGCGGATAAGCAACCATTTAAGGGGTTAGAGAATTATTTTACTGACTCTCTTCTCTACGGTGTTAATTCCGATACTGAACCATCGACCCAAGGTACAGACAGTGGATAAGAAGCTGATACTAAAGCTGGGTCTGATTACAATGGTGGTTTTGTACTTAATGACATTGTATCCATTGTAATTAATCTTGACGATGGAGAATTAATGAACAATAGTTGTAATTGGCAACTTGCCAAAGAAGTGGTAATAAATGATGATTTAGAGTACTCTTTGTGTCTTGATAACATCATGAAAGGGTTGTATGATGCCCTTGTCTTGTATGTACTACTTCAATCGTCTTGCATGATGAAGAAACATGTTTAGGATTCGTTCGGAACAATGCTCGTCATTCCTGCGAAAACAGGGGGTGAAAAAGAAGTCATCTATGATAAGGGAAAGGAATTTCCAATATGAAATCACTTCTTGGAAGAAGATGACGATGATGATAAACCGGCCTCTCATCTATTTAGATATGACACAAAAGCACGTAATCTCATGGAGAGATATGGATATGACTTCTCACTTGGGGAAGGTCTTTGTTTTGGTTGAGTTCTGCGAGTTCCGCCTCGCATGGCCTATGTACCAAAAGGAAAACCCTATAATTATTATAGCCACCGAAGAGGTTTACGCTATGTCTCCTCGTCCAATGACGAGTGTTGCTAGCAAATTATTGATCAAATTGCTAATAAGGGTAAAGATGGATATTCTTCCGACTCTTCAGCCTGGGACTCCGACGTCAGTCTTGGGGAAATGTGCAAAAGGCTAATATCAAACATGGCTACAGTTGACCCTGCC
This sequence comes from Asparagus officinalis, assembly GCF_001876935.1. NCBI lineage: Eukaryota > Viridiplantae > Streptophyta > Magnoliopsida > Asparagales > Asparagaceae > Asparagus > Asparagus officinalis. The sequence continues at coordinate 107,775,652 of NC_033797.1, forward strand.
ACAATAGAGGAAGACGATCAAATACCAACTTGAGAAGACCCTTGGGTTCATCACCTGAATATGTAGTACGGTGATAGGTTTGAACAAAGGGAACCTCCTACTGAAGATCAAGTAACCCAGGTAAATATGGGTGATGAGGATAATCCGAAACTGATATTCATTAGCAACAGTCTCCCGCCAAATGAGAAAGAGGAGTTAATTGCCCTCATTAGAGAGTACATCGATGTCTTCTCCTGGAACTATGAAGATATGCCAGGACTCGATCCAAATGTGGCAATGCACCGCCTCAACATTAAGCTGGATGTTAAACCTGTCAAACAACAGCAAAGACAGTTTCATCCACAAATAATGGAAGCAATCGAGTCCAAAGTTAAAAATCTTATCGTCTCAGGTTTCGTCAGGGAGGAGCAACATCCTGAATGGCTTGCCAATATTGTCCTGATCCTTAAAAAGAATGGGAAAATCAGGTTTTGTATCGACTTTAGAGATCTTAACATCACCTGCCCAAAAGATGATTTTCCTCTTCCCATCATGGATGTTATCATCGACAATACATGCGGATTCGAGAGAATGTCTTTCATGGATAAAATTTTAGGTTATAATCAGATAAAGATGCATCTAGATGATGAAAAACATATCGCGTTTAGAATACCCCTCGATGTTTTCTGTTACACAGTTAGGCCTTCAGCCTAAAGAAAGCAGGTGCCATATATTAGAGAGCCATGTCAAAGATTTTTCAGGAGCATCTCCGGAAGACTGTCGAATGCTACGTGGATGACCTAGTTGTGAAAAGTCGTGACAAAAATGATCACATCAAAGATTTGAAAATGATGTTTGACCTGATGCGGATGCACCAATTGAAGATGAATCCTAGCAAATCTTTCCTCGAAATATCCAGCAGTAAATTCCTTGGATTTATCATCACCACAAAGTGTATTCACATTGACCCAGACAAAGTGAAGGTAATTAATGAGGTGCAACCCCCGAGAAACCTTAAAGAACTCAGAGAATTACAAGGACGGTTGGCTTATATCCATTGGTTCATCTCGAACCTTTTAGAAAAGTGCCAACCATTCTCCAGGCTTACAAAGAATGGCGCATCATTCGTTTGGGACCACGCTTGTCAAAAAACATTCAATGATATCAAAGAATATCTCTTGAAACCTCCTGTACTCGTTGCACCAAAATCAGGCAAACTGTTCTTGTATATGTTAGGGCGATGAGCCACTCGTTAAGTGCATTACTTACACAAGATGATGACAACGGTCACGAACAGGCAGTATATTACTTGAGCTAGACCCTTGTAGGTGCCAAATCTCGGCATCCAATGATTGAAAGGGAGTATCTCGCCTTAGTGTTCGCAATTCAAAAAATAAGGTATTACTTGGTTGGATAGACTATTTATGTCATCTCTAATGTTAATCCAGTCCGAGTATTCATGACGCAGCCTGCTTCTATGAATGGGCGATTAGCAAAACGGGCCTTGCTCCTATCTCAATATGATCTGCACTTTAAATAACAAAAGTCGATCAAAGGACAGGCTATTTGTGATCTTTTGACGGCTAACCCAACCAGAGACTGCCGAAGTCTACGACAATCTACCAGATGAAACCCATGAAGTCAATGTAACTTCCTATCAGTAGGTGTGGCGTTTGTACTTCGACGGTGCTTTTCAAGAAACTAATGTAGCAAGTGCTCCTGGATGCTCTAAGATATCCTCCAGAGTTGGAGTTGTCTTAGTTTCCCTAGGAAAATATGTAATGCCTCAGGCCTACTCGCTGACCGAGCCATGCTCAAACAACATAGTCGAGTATAACATGCTGCTTATTGGACTCAGCTTTGCTAAAGAACTGGGGATCAAGTACCTTGAAGCTTTTGGTGACTCTCAACTGGTAGTTAAACAAGTTTAGGGGGAGTATGAGGTCAGAAAATAGGATCTGATACCATACCATAGGATGACCGTGGAGATGGCGGAATCGTTTGAAGGATTCTTCATCGAATACATTCCACGCTTACAGAATGCGTATGCAGATGTGCTAGCAGCATTAGTAGTGTCCTTAGCACAGCCTCCTGAAACAGAACTGTTCGTTATGGTAAGGATTCACCAGCTCTTCGTACCAATCTATAATATAGATGATGGAGAGGAGGATACTAAAGAAGTACATTCAACACAAGTTGAGTTCGAGCCACGAGATTGGCATTTCCCTATCATCGATTATGTCTTACATGAGATTTTACCAGAAGACGTGAAATAAAGGGACTCAATCCGATGGAGAGCGCCAAGGTTCTACTATAATACAGAGAGTCGAACGCTATATCATCGGGGGTATAATAGTTTGCTACTATGTTGCTTATCAACTAAAGAAGCTGAAGAAGTCCTCAAAGAAACACACGAAGGAGTTTATGGCACACACCAATCTGGACCTAAACTTTATGACCACATCAGAAGAATGGGATATTTCTGGCCCACCATGATAAAAGACGCAATCGTATACACACGGAAGTGTCATGCGTGTCAAGTACACATGAATTATATACACCAACCCCAGGAGCATCTACACCCTTCAACCATATCATGGCCTTTCAAAACTTGGGGAATGGATATTGTTGGTCCTATTTTTCCCCAAATACAAATTACTTCTCCAAATGGGCTGAAGCAATTCTGCTCAAATAAGTAAAGACGAGCAACGTGATTGCGTTCATCAAACACCATATTATCTACTAATATGGAGTCCCAAGGTGAATCATACATGACAATAGGCTCCAGTTTGTCAGTATCACCTTCATCAAATTTCTCGAGAAGATCAAAATTCAAGACGTCTCATCGACAGCTTACAATCCTACAGCAAACGGTTTAGCAGAGGCCTTTAACAAGACCATCATAAAGCTTTTATCAAAGCTCATGAAAACTAATAAACAAGATTAGGATGATAAGCTCGACGCACCTCTATGGGCTTATCGTACCACGGTTCGCACGCCGACGGGATCGACCCCATATTCTTTGGTATACGGGTGTGAAGCCGTTCTTCCATTAGAAATTTAAATTCCATCTCTTCGGATCGCTCTTGCCATAGAGTTAACAACCGAAGAACAGCATCAGAAACATCTCAAAGAACTCGAGATGCTCGATAAAAAGCACTTAGAAGCTCAATAGCACATTGAGTTCTACTAAGCCAAAATTTCCCGAGCTTTTGATAAAAAAAGTTTGACAATGGAGTTTTAAAGAATGAGACTTGGTCTTAGCCATCCGACGGCCGATGATCCTTAATTCCAAGAAGAAAGGTAAATTTGAACCCAAATGGGAGGGACCGCTCGTAGTAGAGACAGTCTACTCGAATAGCGCATATCGTCTTATTACCAAGAAAGGTGCTCATCTCATGATGCCGATAAACGGGAAATTCCTAAAAAAGTACTACCCATAGTACGTTTGGGATAACCCATGTCGCGGGAAATTCCCGAAAGAATACTATGTATGGTATTCTTAGGGATAACCCAGTAGTTACAAAGAGGATAAGCAAGAAATCCCCATTTGGACTCTGAAGGTCCTCAATGATAGAATCTACCTCATTTTTTAGATTAAATTCACCAACTTTCATGAACAGTTTTGTCGAGACGAGATTTGATCACTTTGATGAATCAATCTTCCCTTATGAAACCCTCATTGGTTTTTGACAATTTATAATCTTTCACCACAAAGTCTCTCACTGATCAAATCAATTGACGGTGAGTTCACCAAAATTCTCATCGGTTAAATCCATTCAAACCATCACCGTGTTTGTGCATTTAACACTCGTGTGTTAAAACACTAACACGACACCCTTCCCCCATTCAAACCATCACCGTGTTTGTGCATTTAACACTCGTGTGTTAAAACACTAACACGACACCCTTCCCGCCAATCTTTGGCAATTTCAAACTTTACGTGTTAAGTACTGATCACTTGACATCGAAAACCTCCATCGAGTGGCTAGTACAAATTTGCATTTTAATGCTATCCGTATTCCACTCCCTCTGCTTTCTTGGTCAAACTTATAAAAGTTAGGGCCAAAACCAGAATCCCCTCTCGATTCTTTCCATGAACGAGAGGTCCACTTTCAATTGAGCAATCAAACCTATAAATGTTAGGATTGCCTCAAACCCACTTGGCCAAACCTATAAAAGTTAGGGTCGAACTCCGAATTTCACTTCGATAAATGAAGAGCTCTTGTCAGTTTAAGCAACCAATCCTATAAAAGTTAGGGTTGCTTAAATCTTCCCGATTCTCGGAGTGGAGATCACACTCTTAGTTTCATCTTTTCGGAATCTTAAGGTAGAAATCCTACCTTGAGTTTCCCCTACAACTAGAGACGGGGTATAAAATCCTTCCTCCTTAGTTTTTGAAGATAGAATATAAAATTCTTCCTCTCCCCCTCTGGGTTCGTCTTTATCCTTAGAAAAGAAACATTTCTCAACTTTAAATCCGCGCACTTCATGCACAGGGGAATTTATCTCAAACCCTAAAAGAGAGATAAGTCTGTATCTAACACATGCTGTCGGTTTAGTCTTTCACCGAATGAAAAGACACCAGAATACAAGTCTAGAGACTTTTATCCTGAATCCTAAGTAAGGATGAGTCAACGCCTAACACGTGTTATCGGGTAGTCTATTCCTGTGACAAAGACAAAGTCTGTGTATTCAATATCATAGCATCAAGCCTAAGAGAATTCATTCTTTTAGCATAATGTTACATGTGGAACGGACCTATACAATCCGCATCCTAGCTCGATTCAAATGGTAATCTGTAAAGGCACATCAAATCCGTTAAAGGCTGAGGATTTGCCAAAAATCTTAAGTCTGCATCTAACACATGCTGCCGGTTTAGTCTTTCACCAAATGAAAAAACACTAAAATACAAGTCTGGGGATTTTTATCCTAATCCTAAGTAAGGATCAGTCAGCATCTAACACGCGTTGCCGAGTAGTCTATTCCAGTGACAAAGACAAAGTCTATGTATTTAATATCATAGCGTCAAGCCTAAGAGAATTCATTCTTTTGGCACAACGGTACATGCGGAACGGACCTATGTAATCCGCATGCTAGCCTGATTCAAACGGTAATCAGTAAGGGCACATCAAATCGGTTGAGGGCTAAGAATTTGCCAAAAATCCTATAGGCATTATGCCCACTTGGTTCACAATTAACAAAGAAACATCATGATAAAATATGAGTATACTAAATCAAATACTGGGTCTTTACTAATAGATCAAGTCAAAGCATACAATGATAAAGCTTATCGGCCCGAACGTAATCAGCAACCGAGAATGTGAAGTTCCAACCTAGAGAGCCTATCTTCATAACCCTGCTCAAGCTCAGCCTGCAGATCAGCTCAGACAGAATCTTTAGAACTACTCAAGATCTTTGTGGCTTCACCTTTTAGCTTCATCAATCTCTCTTACGTAGATCCTAGTTTCTCAAGTATCTGTCTGCGAGAGCTCTCTAAATCAGCCAGCTCATCTGCAATGATAGCACCAGACGCCTCAGCATACTTCAGGGCCTTCTTCAACCTGGCTATCTCCTCGCGGTTGGAGTCAAAAGGACTGAGTAACTCGGCTCTATCCGTATCCTTCCTCGCAAGACTAGCCATCATCTGCGCGATAGAACTCTTATTCGACTGAAGCTCGCTGCCAATAGAAGATCTGCGGTCACGTCATTGTGTTAGTCTATGCTCCAACTAAGAAGATACAAAGGAAAAAAGCCCCACTAGCCTCCAGCTCCTCTAACTCTCAGAATTCACACTCCATAACGACAAAGTCGGTGGTGAGAGAATTAGCTAACTCAGGATATCCCTCCTCTTTAATCGTCATCATGTGTCGAGCAAGGGAACGCCTGAACTGATCGAAGCAATATCCTTGATGAAGAAGCTTCTCGATCATTCTGTCAAAGAAGTTAACGAAATGACCAAGGTCTCACTCAGAAAATATCCCTGCTGGGATCAAGATCAGCTAAAAGGGCTAGAACACGCTCATATGGAGATAGTATAGACCCTACAAATAATTATGCAAAAGGGTAAGAAACTCTAGAATATGGTAGGAAAATTCAGAGCGAATTATGAGCATACCAGTACCAACAGGAGTCCCTTCAGTTTGAGGTCCTATGCTAGGCTCTGTCAATCCAATCTCAGCAAACTCAGGAAAGGAGGTAGGCATGATCGTCGATGGTATATCAACTCCTCTAGGTAATTCTATAATGCCCGTTGGATTTGGAGAAGATACACTACCGTTAGGCAAACTGGGTATGCTGGGAGTCGTAGTCGTATCAGTCATGACGGCTGGTCCTATGATTACAATTCTTTATTAGTCAAATAGAGATTGGGACAAAAGAAAAGAATGATGATGGAGGGGATTACATGCATACCTACAGATCCACCACCCTCAGGTAAACTAGGAGAACCAAAAATCATAGCCGTATCATTCATAGTAGTTGGTCCTATGATTAGGATTCCCTATTAGTCAAATAGAGGTTGCGGCAAATGAAGATAATTACCATGTCAGAAATTGGATGTCATGTAGCCTCTCTGAATCCCCTAAGACCCATACCATCAAAAGTCTCATCCTCAACTGATCTCTCTAGCGTGATACCTACATAAGAGTCTAAGTGATGGATATATAAAAAAAGGGAAAGAAAGAAATTTAGATTTACCTAGGATAGTGGTAGAAGGCTCTTCTGCCCCAGTATTTACGCCTGCGTTCTTCAATTTGTCTAAAAGAGAATGAAGAGCGGAAGTGATTAAAGGGGGAACAAATTCCAAATTTCCTAACTCCCCTAACTGCTGCTCGAATAGTGTATTACCGAAGTTAGATATACCTGGGCATAGAATCCCTGGCTCAAAGTTATCAGCCTGTGTAGCATCTCCGTTTGCTTCAACATCCTTAGGCTCATCAACAATAGCATCGTACATTTGCTGCACGAAGCTGGAGCTATCCAAATGGCTAGGATCTGAGAATACAGAATCGTGCGGAAGTTCGCCTCCGTCATGGCTTCCTGAAACATGGAACATGATTAGATTCAGGGAATCCAAAAGAGAATTATTTTAAAGTAGTGAAGATAGTAGAGCATTACCCTCTTTTATGTCAGTTGTACCTCGTGATACTGCTCTACGGATGCGCTGACCAATATGCACCTTATGAGTGGTTTTCTTCTACTTTGGAAGACAAGCCATTACAAGACCAGCAGGTCTCTCATGCGCAGACTTAGTATGCATCTCAACCTGCGCAGAAGCCTCGGCACTGGGCCATGATCTCGCATAACAAAAAAATAAGGGGCTCATGCTTGTCAACCATCATACCTGGAGTGACAAGAGTCATCTTGTTAGGATGAGTAAATAAGACCTTTCGTTCCTGCTTTTGAAAAGCCAGTTGAGATCCAGAAAAAGCATAGCGTTGATGCCAATGAGAAAATGCCAAATCTATTAACTCCGAAAAGAAAGAGCCTAACAGACCTGTATCGAGTTCTTCCCCATCGGTATCCATGTTGATAAATTCTTCCTCAGAAGTTTCATCCTCATCATCGATAAGAAGAAGTTCTTCATCATCCTCTATCATGTCTCTACTCAAACGGGAGGGTTTGGCAGGTTTCTTCCCTTGCTTCTTCGAAAGCTCAGCCTTATGAGCAGCCTTGATAGTAGTTTGAACCATATGCTCAGCCTCTAATTACGAGAGACTCTTCATATCTAAAAGCTCATTGGCAGAAAGGAGCCACTTATAGTTGAGGAAAGTAAGCAACGGTTTACGCTTGGATGAAGGAAGAGCATAATAGGCTCTAGTACAGCCTATCATAGTCCAAAGCCATGCTCGGATACCGTCGATAAGACCCCCCCC
>NC_033797.1:107783517-107807682 GCF_001876935.1 Asparagus officinalis
CCCCCCCCCCCTTGAACCTCAAACCCTGGCTCGGGTTCCCAACATGTAGTTGGTCATAACCAAACTGGCAAGTGAAACGGCACGGAAGATAAGGCTTTATATGGCAACGACCCTTCACACGAAGGACGAGATATCTAACGCGGATGTTCACCAACCAACGGAAGCAACTAGTGTCAAGAGAAGTCTGACCGGCCCTTGGTTTTTCCTCATCAACCAACATGTCATCATAGAGGCCCGAGAAGTGAGGAAAACACTTTAAGAACTTCCAGCTCTTACGAACTTGAAGCTCACGTTGTACATCAATGAATGGCTTCCCAAACCACTTGCTCTTTTCTAACTGCTGCACAAAAGGAATGGAGGCATCAATAGTACTAGGCGCTGACATCAAATCAGGGCGGTGAAGAACGAGCCACGCCATCAGGTATGTATACAGAAGCTCAACCTTTAATAAAAGAAGCTCGATTGATGGTTCAGAACCTACATGTGTAAGACCATCGACCAAATACCTAAGCCCACAATGAATGTCGGCGACCACAGCCGGAAGCAGAGAAAGCTCCTTCCCGTAAGCTAGCTAGATGGCAGAGAAGAGGACCTCAATAGGCAAGGCGTCAGAAAACTGATATGGAACGACGTACATCTTCAACCAGAGGGCGAGATAGCCAGCCAAAAGAGTCCTGGGCCGAATCGACTTTTGGGCGTGACAAAGGAATGTTCGAAACTTGGTCCCCGCAAGGAAAGCTCCCTCAGCGCCAGCGGTGGTTAAGGAACAAGCTTCAGGCTTCTCAAGTAACTCATTAATGGCAGAAGGTGTCAAAGGGGCCAACTCACAAACAGCCTCGTCCGAGCGGCTCTCCAAATGCTAGAATAAATAATCAGTGAACTACTTCAGACTGATCTGCCTCTTCCTCTTCACCAGAGGACTCACTTTGATTAGAGATGTGTGATAATGACACGTAAGGTCCCAGAGCATGTCGTACATACCGGGAGAATCTTTCTTCAGCCACTCTAACTGCAGGTTCGAGGGAAAGTACTCCAGATATAGATGGTCCCCCATTGGAAGACCAGAAACTTTGTGCATCTCATGCAAGGCTAAACCCAACTCTCCACTGCAAGTCAAGAAGGTGTTACTGTCGGGGATATAGTCTCCAATAACGCTAAGAAATGATGGCTACTGACTGGGAATCCATACATGGTGGCTCGTATGGGCGCATACAACCCACTACCTCTCATATCACTCTCCCAACGTCCCAAGACATAACTGGTCATACAAGTCCACCATTTTTTGGGTGGCGAATAGCCCCAACCGAAACATCTGAACTCTGTCGGAGGTAACTTCCTCCCAAGCTTGGCCAAACGATTCCTCACAGTAGGGGCGGCGACTGACACCTCGTCTGGTGGCGTGACATCGAGGCCCAGAATCCCTGGTTGAAGGCCGCGAATATAATTATATCCATCAGAACCTGGGGTCTTATGATGGGAAATAAATCCATAATGAACTTGGTCACGGTCATCTGTAAGATTCTAGGACATCTGTCACCGTACAGCTTGCGTTTCCAAATGAACGAGAGAATGCTGACAGGGAATAGAAGGGATGTATAGGAGGAGTCCTTCATCATTATTCAACCAGTGCTCGTCATCAAGAATCAGCTTAGCCAGATCCTCCACATGGTCTCCAAATAAATAACCAGGCTTCTCTAAAGCCTGAGTGGAAATAGAGTCTTCAGTGAAGATGGCATCGGTAATCAACTGACGCAGTGAACGGCGGCCCCCATCTCGTATTAAGCGACAAAACATATCGGAGCGACTCTTATCAAACTGAGGGGTCGGACCGATGGCCTACCTATCGACAACAGAAGAAAAACTCTCTCCACTACAACCGCTAGTAGCATGAGGAGGAAGGTTGTCCGTGGGGAATTCAACTGCAACAAAACAAACATGGAATCAGAAAACTATTCATGAATTATACAATGATTGAATTCATCTCACGAGCTAGCGAGATAGAGTCATTCATTGAGTGATTGGCGAGACGATTTCGAGTGTCCTACACCGGAAGGACGGTATGCATCATCACGTAAGCAACATGGTAATGTACCCCGACCCAGGCAATATAATACAATACGAAATCACCCCAATGTGCCGGAAGATATGAATTGGCTAAGCAAAGCACGCCTTTTGAAACCTCGATCCCCGCGAAGGAGGACATCGGTTCTTCCCGAATGACCCGCAAATGGGCCAAACAAGGGCATGGTAAAACCACAAATCATCTTAAAACCTCGATCCCCGTGAAGGAGGACGTCGGTTCTTCCCAAATAACCCACGAAAAGGCCAAGTGAGGGCATGATAGAATCACGAGTCATCCCGAAACCTCAATCCCCGCGAAGGAGGACGTCGGTTCTTCCCGAATGACCCGCAAAGTGGTCAAACGAGGATACGGAAAGCATAAAAACTCACCCCCGTAAGATGATGCTACAGGAACCTCCCTCTCGCTATGTTGGGAAGAGGAGCAACTCTGATAAAATCATGGTTGGCGCGGAGACATGGTTAACCTGCAACGAAAATCAACGGATCAGGTACAATCATAAATCCAAATACCCGAAAATTAAAAGGGAAATTATGAACTTTAACTAAAGTCCTATAAACAGAATAGGATTTTATAGTTGAAGTCTAATTAAACCTATGAGTTTTATGCATGCAAATAATGGGTTCAAATTGCATTTAAAACCTTCATGATCAACTTTTTAGTGAAATACCCAAAATACCCCTCATGTTCAAGGTTGAATTTTAGCCATGGACATATTTGAATTTGGCTATAATCGTCGTGTTTGTTCACCTAACATCCTCGCTATCACAAAACTCGGCCAATTTTACGAATAAACCCCCATACAAATTTTAGCCAATTTTGCAAATAGACCCCTCTACAAATTTCGACCCAATTTTAACATACACTCCTCAAACTTGTGGTCATGGGTATGTGGTCCAAACTCTTAAAATTTCAGCCCTAAAATTTTAGTCCTTTTGCAAATAAGCCCCTCTATAATATTCAGTTGCTTTTGCAATTAAGCCCCTCAACAATGTTTAGTCTTTTGCATAAAAGCACCCCTCAAAGTTTGGCCAAATGGGCATGAAATTTCAGTCGCAAAATTTTAGTCTACTTTTGCACAAAAGCCCCTCAAAATTTTAGTCAACTTTTGCACAAAAACCCCTCAAAATTTCAGCCCTAGTTTTTTGCATAAAACTTCTCAAAATTCGGTCATCTTCAAAACCCACCTTCAAGATTCAATCTTTTACACAAAACCTAACTCATGAAAGCAAAAAGATACCATCTTTGCATACAAATTCATGGCATACCCTCATTACAAGCATAAAGTTTCAATCTTTCTTAAAAAAAAGAGAATGTTCTTGAAGAGAAGCTTACCCAAATCAAGAGATTGAAAACCCAACTTCAAAGATCAAGTATTGAGCTTGAGATTGCAATGAACCCTAGCCTTGAAAGTGGATGATTTTCGGCCAAGGAAAGGTAAAAGAAAATCTGAATTTCTTTGGAGGGTTGAGGGGTTTTAAAGGCAAGTGTTTTGATGGGTTTAGAGTCATTGAAGAAAAAGAAATAGAGGTTTTGGATGAGAGGAGGAAGAAGGAGTTTGAGAGGGAATAGAATTCTATTTGAAATTTTAGGAAAGAGGGGGAAATGTACTACAACAAGAAGAAGCAAAACAAAAGAGGGGGAGTGTCTCGGTCTTTGGGCCAAGACACCCAAGGGTGTCTCGGCCAAAACCAAGACACCCACAGGTGTCTTAGCCCAGGTTGAGCTCCCGGATGTTTTTTTTATGATCCTGTTTCACATAATTTTGTCGGTTATTGGTCATTCTGATGAAAATCAACACCAATCAATGTAGGGCAATCCAAAATCCTAAGGTCAATGGCGGTCAACGCGTAGACCTAGGTTAACGCTGATCAACGCGTTGCGATAAAAATTCAACATTTGGTGATCCGAAACCCTAGGTCAACGTCGGTCAACACGTGACCCTAGGTTAATACCAGTCAACGTGTTGCAATAAAAAAGTTAACGTCGGACCCTAGGTCAATACCAATCAACACGTTGTGATGAAAAGTCATCGTTTGGCGATCCGAAACCCTAGGTCAACGTTGGTTAACGCGTGACCCTAGGTCAACGCCAGTCAACGCATTGTGATGAAAAGATCAACGTCGGGCGATCCAAAATCCTAGGTCAATGTCGGTCAATGTGTGACCCTAGGTCAACGCCAGTCAACACGTTGAGATAAAAAAATCAACGTCGGGCGATCCAAAATCCTAGGTTAGCACCGGTCAATGCGTGACCCTAGGTCAACGCCAGTCAATGCATTATGACGAAAGTTAACGCAAGTTAATATATCGTGATGGAGATGATCAGTTCAAAGTCAACTCGATGATATGAGCTAAAATCAACTCACCAGTTTTGATTTAATATTTCAATGACGGCCAAACAATAAACACAACGCCGAGAAAACTTTAGCTATTCGTCAAAATATCGAATAGATTGAAAATCGAAGTAATCAAGAATCAAAGCTAACTACAGGTCCTTTTACACCGACTGAAGGTTGGATCGGTCATATCCAAAGTATTTTAGGCTCCTCTATAAAAGAAACGAGACTAAAACACTTTGGAGGGGGTATCTGTAGGCGTCAAAAATTACCTATAGGTCCTTATACGCGGCTCGAGACAAAGAGAAAATGATGAATATCGCTATTCAAGTCACAAAAGCTTAATCAACATCAACAAACGCATGAAGTGAGTCAACCGACCATGTGAAGCAACAAAATTTCGGAATAACGGAAACACGAATGAATTGGGAGCTACACATCACTTACGAAAGACGAAGTGCCCCCGTGTCCTACTTACTCCACATATGATTAAATCATGAAATCTTGTAGATATCCTTGTTATCTTTCCAATGTACTTTGAATCACGCAATTCCGAGTCCGGATGACGAAAATATAGCGGAAACAGACAGAGCACGCGAAATTATGTTCCAGGCCTCGCCGAGACACCCGTTGGTGTCTCAGCCAGGTCGAGACACCCCAAGGTGTCTCAGCCAGACCAAGAAACCCCATAGTGTCTCAGCCCTGCCAAGACACCCATGGGTGTCCGCAGACCCGAAATATTGTTTTTGGGTATTTTGAGCTGTTTTCGATCGTTAACCATCTGCATTTGTTTCAATTGATCTGATATTATCCAAGAACATGGTTAAATAGTTATAACTAAAGATAAGAGGGAATCGGCTGTTCTTATATAAAAACAGGGGTCCCCAAACCTATAAATACAGCCCCAGGGCCTTTATTTTTTCATATCTGGAATTCTCGAGCATTGGTCAAGCCCTGCCAAACTGAAGACTGAAGAGCCATGAATTTCAGAAGAGAGGAGGAGATCAGAGCGAGTTCATCAACATGAAGAAGAAGCTCTCATCAGATCTGCAGTTCCCATGTTCTTCCCTTGAGATTACCCCGTTGCGGTAATCTTAAGAAGAGTAGTTATCTCACCGTTACCGAGATAACTACTTTGGCTTATCGATTCCTTCGCGAATCAATGAAGCTTTAGATTTGATATGGTCGCTTGGTAGTCCACAGATATCAACGTTCCATCATCGGCCAAAAACCCACGCAAGCAAGAGCCGATAAACGAATATTGTGTTTATTTTCAAGAAAGTTGTAATCTTTTACTTTTATTATTTGAACTCGTTGTAAACGACTAAAGTTATAATGAAATCGATAATGAAAATTACTTTTGACGGAAACAAACATCAAAAGATGAGGTTCACCCCATAGCGAGGCTCAACATCAAAAAGACGAGGTTCGCTACGCAGCAAGGCTCAACATCAAAAGATGAGGGTCGCCATCCAGCGAAGCTTGACATCAAAAGACAAGGTTTACTGTGTCACGAAGCTTAACATCAAAAGACGAGGTTCGCTTCATCACGAAGCTCATCATTGGAAATGAGACTTTACATCAAAAAAGAAGCTCGTTATTGAAAATGAGGTTTGATGCTCATCATTGGATAAGAGGTTTAGAGTTCAACATTGGAGATGAAGCTCATCAAAGAGACGAAGTTCATTTGTAGATGAACCTCATCAAACAGTGCCTCACCCCTTAGAAGACGAAGTTCGTCATTGAAGACGAAGTTTGACATTGAAGAAGAAGTTCGTCATTGAAGACGAAGTTCGTACATAAACAAAGTTCATCATTGAAGATGAAGTTCGTTGTTACCATTATTGACGAACCTCGTGCATAGTTGAACCTCGTCTGTCATAATTTTCAGAGGCTATATTTAAGGAGGTTTAATGACCAATAACTCACTCATTTAAGGAGAGTTAATGACCACTAACTCACTCACTTAAATGTGAGTTAATGACCACTAACTCCTTTGTTATAAGGGGAGTTAAAGCCTATTAACTCACTCCATATTGGTCCTAAGCCTATAAATAGACATGATCAACATGAAAGGAGAGGGGGAGGAGACTGAGAGGCTAGTCAAAAAGCCTATCTCTCCTCCACTCTCATGGATCTTCGTAGATCATCAGTTAATCATTTGGTCTTGAAGCGTTGAACCTCATAACAAGCATGACGGGGGTCATTACAATGACGGGCCTCGTCTCAAACAGAAAAGCTTGTTGTTAGAAAAAAGATTTGAAGCGTGTTAATGAAGACGAAGCTCATCAGTGAAGACAAAGCTCGTCAGACTTGTCTCATAAGATGAACCTCGTTATCTATTGAGGCTCGTCCAATCTGACGAACCCTATCATGCAGCGAGGCTCGTTGTCCATAGAAGAACCAGCTATAACGGCTTTGAAGACCTAGTTAGCCACGTGGGCTAAACTTTAGCAGCACGTTACACTCCATTAACTAACCTGGACTAAATTGGAGGAGGTAGTTACGCCCTCTACTCATAATTTTAGTACGTCGGTTACATGATAAAACTCTATAAATAGCCGTAAGTAGCTATAAAGAGGGGAGGCAAAGAGCTTTGGCATTCAAGATTGAGATCCGAACCTCGATTCTAACAATAAAAGCCATCAACAAAGTCTGATTCTCTTCTCGAGTTGAAGTGATCTTGATCTGATCGTTAACGGGATGCAATCTTAACTCAACCATCAAGTGAGGCATCCTTTCGCCACAAAGAACCCACTTTTAAACAAAAGAGAAGTCAAATTAATCTTCTCTTCCTCTGTAATTAAGAGAGTGAGTGATTGTAAGGGATTCGTACTAAGCAATCGAACCCATTCTTAAAATATGAAATCAATCAACTTCAATTTTTTGACCCTATAGATAATGGCGACCACAGTGGGAGGAGCCGTTCTTTTCGATAAACTGGTATTTTTTGACCCTATAGATAATGGCGACCACAGTGGGAGGAGCCGTTCTTTTCGATAAACTGGTGGTGGTGCAATCAGATTAGATCATCGTGGGAACCGAGGTCGAAACTCTCGTCAATAATTTTGACCAATCCAAGTATGAGGAGTTCCTCTCCTCTAGAACTTCGAGTCCCACGAAAGCACATAAGTGTCGTAGAGTCTCTTATGAGACTTCAGCTCACGTGGCTTCTGATAGTTCAACTCGAGTCAGTTTTGAGGAGAAGCATTTTCCTCTGAATAACGAGGCTTTGAAAACTAGCCATCAGGCTAAGAGGTGGGTTGTCAAGAAACCTCGTCAAACTTTGGTTGCTTCTACGGAACAAGCTAGCCAGAAATTAGCTATTGTAGAACTTGTTGCTAATTTGATCTCGAAATGAGCAAAACAGCATTGACGTCAGAACTAGGCTCACCGCAAGGCTCAAGCCCTGGTCTTGTCGGACGGTTTTTACTATCGGTCACGAGACAATATGTCTAAGGCCCACAAGCCTACTAAGGGTCAATTAGCTGAGGAACATCAAAATGACTAACTTCACCCTTGTACCCAATTAAGTTTGAATGATGAGCTTCAATACGATTTCGTCCAACTCAACGAGTTTGCTCTTTTGGAAAAGATAGCCAAATCCAGGCTCGTCAAGAGGACAAACCTCGCTCGAATGACAAACCTCGTCTTCAACATGAGGTTCATGTGAAACAACCGTTGCAAGCTCACACTACTATTCGAGCTGGTCAGATTCAGGCCTGTCCAAACAACAAGCTTCACCAGCGTATTCAGATGTGTTCGACTGACGAACCTTGTCTTCAACACGAGGCTTATCCAAAAAAACCAGTGCAAATTTGCCCTGCTGCTCAGAATAGCAAGACTCAGGCTCGACGATGTGACGAACCTCATCGAAAAGACGAATCTAGCCTTCAACCTCAGACTAGCACTATTATAGAGAAATATTCAAGGGTCCAAGATGAGGTTCAACTCAGACGACAAATTCGTCCTTGGAACCAAGTTCGTCTAATTGTCAAACCTCGCATGAAATACGAGGTTCGTTCCTTGAACCAGGTTCGTCTAAATATCAAAGCTCGCATGAATAATGAGGCTCGCCCAACCAACGAACCTCGTATCACACATGAGCCTCGCTCAAGCATCTGAGTGTGCCCAAACGAAAAACCCCCTCTTCAGCATGAGGTTCATCCAGCCCACCAGGCTCGCCAATCTCTAACACTTAGATATTCTTGCGCATGCATAAGCAAGCTGCCTGAGATAACACAGGGTGATCCTATTACTAAACTCCATGATTACATGGTTCGTAAATGCAGTATGAGCCAGATGAAGAAATCCAATTGCAGTTGTGAGAAACTTATCTCCACAGTGCTCTTCCATTGCTCATGTAGGCTATCAGCACACAAGTCTATAGTCTTTGAACGACTGTCAGAGCCTTCAATGATTCCTTCATCTAGAAGAAGACGCTTTCCTCCTAAAAAACAAGCTTCCAAAAATCGCCACGTTGAAGTGACGATCAATATGGTTGGTAAAGGCAAGGGTAAAACCCAAGCCGATTCTTCTGAGTCCTCCGATCTTGAGTTTTCCCTAGGACTACGAGAAGCACTCATTGAAAGACAGGGTGTTTATCTACCCGTACTGGAGCAAGGATCCCATTGGATTATCAAAAATTAGCGGGTATATCCTATAATGTCGATGAAGAGCCTGAAAACTCTGTCATTGCAACATCGCAACCTTCCAGCACCGATCAAAGTGAGCAACTGAGTGCTCACATGACCGGGAATGAAGAAGAAATGGCAAGAAGGCTGAAAGAACAATAAGATGTTCTCCTCCAACAACAATAAACCATCAGATGCTTGGAGGATATGGTGGAGAAACTCCTCATGGAGAAGAAGAAAAAGAAAGCTACCGCCAAATCCTCAGGATCAAGGCACCGACGACCTTCACCCAGTGCTCAGGAATCTAGCCATTAAAATCAAGATAGAGATAATGAAGAAGACGAGGAGGAAATGATTTTTGATATTCACTCTGAATCGTCCGAAGCTAAGTCCAACCCTCGTAAGAAAGAGTGAGAACATAAGTTGCACAACTTTCAGGAGCAGCTTGATACTTTGAAGCTGTTAGACCCTAGAGGGGGGCGGGGTGTGATTAGGGTCTTATGCTAATATAATCCGATTTTATGCCAATTAAAACTAATTAATAAATTATTCTTACAAGATAGATATATAATATGTTACAAGCAAGAATAAGCAATATGAACAAAGAGTAATATCCTAGCAATGAGATATATAGTAAAATATATGCAAGGATATATAAACTAACACAAGGGTAAAATAATCAATCTACAAATATGATAGGGCAATTGACAATGGCGACAAGAATGTAATGAACACTAAGCACAAATGAAACACCAAAGCAAACTCAAACACAAGCAAATGATCACGGAGTTCAGACCTTTCGTCCTACGTCTCCACTCCCTACTCCCGGGGAGAAATCCACTATCACAACCGGGTTTTCTACGCTCACCCGAATAACGTTTACATCTTATAATGTTGATTTTCAATGCTCCCTGATCAACGTTCACACCTCACACTCTCACTCGGTTTTCTAGCTCACCGAAAACTTTATAACAACACACTCGGTTTTTTAGCTCACCGAAAACCTTACAATCTCATAATATAACAAAAGTTGTTCTCTATAATGGATGAGAACTCAATTAAGCACAACTCAATGTTACAATCCCACAACCCAAATTATACTATAAATGTAAATACAATAATCTCAAGTGGGTGTGTGTAAACAATGAGTGAAATCAAATCTAAACTCAATATAAAACTAGCTTTAATAAAATAAAAATCAAACAAATAGATATAAAGCTAGAAATAGAGTTTAGAAAACTTCTCAATAGATCAAGAGATAGAGGGAGAATAGTTGGATGCTCAAACTCCAATAGATGATCTCCTCAAGCTCTTGTAGAATTGATTTTACAAACTCAAACTCTTAAATGCTTAAATCTTTTTAAACAAACACTAAACAAAACTTAAACCCTTGTTAAAACTTTGTTAAAATATTTTCTTGGCCTTTAATGAAAGATGAGATCAATGGGGTATTTATACCCAGTCAAAACTTCAACAAAAACCCAATCAAAATGACCAAAAAGCCCAAGAGAAAACAGCTCAGAAACTAGCTGTTGGAACCCAACGGTCAGATCGGCGGTCGACCACAGCGGTCAACCGCGAGCAACAAAACAGCAAAACTACAGCTCAGAACAACATACGGTCGACCGTAACGGTCGACCGCGAAATTCTCTGGACTACATACGGTCGACCATCACGGTCGACCGCGAGCCAAAAAAGATCATACTGAGTCTTTGGACTCAGGGGCGGTCGACCGTGGCGGTCGATCGAAAACTGATACATTGATTTTCAAGTTTGAAAACTATTTTTTTGATTTTAAAACCCTATTTAAAAATATCAAATAAATTCAAAAAATATAAAACTTTGAAAAATGAATGTAGACATGATAATACACATGCTACAAAAATTGGTTTTCAAAAAGGACCTTCCAAATAAAAAATATCATCTTTTTTCAAAATAGTCCAAAACATGAAAATGTGAATATATGAGTTTTGATATTTTAGCTTAACCATGTTTTAAAATAATACAAAATGATTATATAGACTAAATAAAAGATTTATATGATTGTTATTAAGTCCATAAACCAAGAAAACAATATTTTCACAAAATTACATATTTTACAAACATTTCAAAAGTAAATATGATTTCATTGAACTAAATAAAATTGATATTGATAAAATCATATATATGCATGTAAGTATGAAACAAAAATATGTTTTCTAATTATATTCAATTGTTTCATATTAAAACTTGAAAACTATCAAACCAAAACATATATGTATATATATAACTATATACAAAACCAAAACGTGTATGTGTGTATATGATTGAGCTTAAAGTACTAACACACATAATATAAAACTCAAACACTAGATGTTACCCAAGCAATCTTGATCTTTAATAAGTTTGACTTGGTACACTTGTGGATGAAGCTTGAACTTGAATCTTTAACTGTGAATTGCGTAGGCTTCACTCCACAATTCCGCCAACCTCAATTTGATATGATTGTGAATGCTCGATTCCATCCATCCTCCAACATATTGTTTGTCTATAATAAACAGAATTATACAAACACTAGACAAACAATATTAAAAGTAAATTATTTGTTAAACATCATCAAAACAATAAGGCCAACAATCTCTCACTTTTTGATGATGACAAACAATTTACAAAATGGATATATGCATGAAAGAAAATAAATATACAATATTGTAATTATCATGCATATAAATAAAAAAAATATACTTACAATATTTCTCCCCTTTTGACAATATCAAAAAGGGGAAAACAAATGAAGGAAGAGAGAGAAAGCTCCCCCTAGCTATAAGCATGGGCGAGTATAATACATAGAAAGATATAGGGATTGCTACCCCTATCAAGATGCCTCATGAATGTATAAATTGAATGTTAAGGCATACATATGTGAGAAAGCATAGATTAACAACATGCTAAACATAACTCACATACAAAAAAGATAATGAGAATACATATAAATATGTTAATATGAAAGAAGTGTCTCATTACACAATTTTAAAAACATAGTGTATAAAAATAGATTTATGAAATCAAAAGATAGAACATGAGAATTACGCAAAAGTTTTTAAATCAACCAAATGAAATCATAAATCAAAGTGTAAATCCAAAAATAATGTTTGATCAATAAAGAAAACTTTATTATAGGACTTGATCAAACCACTCATAGAATACATTATAAAGCATATTTGAATTTTTTTTTTTTTTGTGCTATATAATGAATTCAAAAGAACAAAAAATAAAATTTTCATAGTTCAAAAATAAGATTACAAAACATACAAGAATCATGTTCTATGGAAAAAATCATCTTTAAAAGTATAAAACCAAATCATCATTGATTTTTAAAAATCAAGAGAGGCAACTATATCTAGCTCTTGAGCTAGTATCAACCCATATAAATATTTTTAGCACTCGGTAAACAAAATTTGGGAATAAACACTCAATAAACCCGGAGGGTTATATAAACACAAACCTCTCATCAAAACAAAACCAATAATCATGAAAACAAAAGAATTTAATCAATGAAAAATAATTGTTTTCATATTCAAAAGTTTAAAGTATAATTTTTCAAAACCAAAAAAAAAGAAAAATAAAAACACTAAAATTCTTGGTTTAAAATCAAATTTGTTTTGGTACCCAAGTATTCTTAGTACCAAAAGGTTTAGGGACATGACCTCTATCATTTAAGCTCAAAGCCCTAGGGTTATGAACCCGTTTGGGCACATGTGGTGCACTAACACGGTCAAAGCAATAATCACTCAAATGACCTTTTTGATTACAATTTGTGCAATGAAAGAGATCCATTTGTTTTTATGGACCATTAGCTCATGCACGGGAATCATTTGCAAATAAATATTGTCTTTTAGAAATATTTTGCAAATGAGAAACATTCTTAAATAATGGTCTATTTGGAACATATTGCAACTTAGAAGCTTTTTGCATATCAAAACAAAATTTAGTAACATGTCCAAACCTACCATAAACATCAAATTTAAAAGCATGTGGTCCACTAGAAGCATTTGGCAAATGATATTTCTTTTTAAATCAAAACAATATTCAGCCAAATGACCAAAATGACCACAACGATCACATCTATACACATGAGCATGCTTATGGTGAACAATGGGTGCATGTGCATGTGCATGTGCATGTGATAAAGAAACTTGATAAGATGCACAATGAGCTTTAGCATTCTTATATTTGTATGCATCATAGCAAAATTTAGATAAATGGCCTTTACGACCATAAATGGAGCAATTGTAAACTTTGCTATATATGTGTGCATAATGAGTAGATGATTTTAACTTAGACTTGGCACACATATCCATAAGCTTCTTGTGATTCTTAATGCATGTAGTTAGAGTTGAATCTAAAAAAGAAATATGGTTTTTGACATTGTTCAACTTATCATTAGGCATATTAGCATTAACTTTAGAAGTAGAACATAAATAATCATTTATAAAAGAAGTAGTATGATTTTTTATGTTCTCTACTTCTAACATGGTATTATCTTTTTCATTAGTTAAACTAGCAATATTTGAAGTTAAAGAAACATAATCCAATTTTAATTTTTTATTGTTTTCTTTAAGGATCACATTTTCATTAGAAATGGTTTCAAACATAGATGTTAACAATTCATGATCGTATTTCAAATCTTCATGCTTGCTTTGTAAATCTATAAAATTATTATGCAACTTAGTATCGGCATGCATTAATCTATCATATGCACAAGCCAGTTCATCACTAGATAAATCGTTTTTAGGTTTGAAATCGTATACCACACTAGGGCTATCGCCTAGTGGACGTGTGTATGATGAGGCTCCATATGAACTTGAAGAGGAAGCCGCCAAAGCTTGTTGGATCACCTCCAAGTTTCCTTGATGTGCTTCTATGAATTTCCACAATTTGTAAGCACTATCAAATGAATTAAGCTTGTTAGAAAGAGATGAATCAAAAGCGTTACGCAAAAATTCTAAACAATAGTTTATTCATTGTAAACATCTTATGATCATTTTTATTCTACTTGGATTTCTCTAAAGTGGGCACAATATAAGTATTTTCAATAATTTCTCATAAGTGTGGTGCTCTTTGATTTGTAGCTTAATCACCTTGAGTTAAAGATCTCATATTCTTATATTTTTACTAATCTTGTTTTGATTTCATCTGTATCTTGCTTATACATATAAATTTATTATGGATATAAATGGTGCATCTTGTTTATGCTATGATCCTAGTGTTGCTCCTAAATTCAATGCTTTCTCCTATTCTCAATGGTGTTTTAGATTTAATCTATTTGTTAGATCTAAAAATATCGATTTGTGGAAAGTTATTGATCAAGCTTATATTTTGCCCATGTTAGAGAAATCTATGTGGAGTAAACATGATAAAAAATGTTTACAATGAACAAGTTAGTGTTAGAATTCTTGCTTAATGCTTTTGAACCATGTATTTCTAACGAACAATGAACAAGTTAGTGTTAGAATTCTTGCTTAATGCTTTTGAACCATGTATTTCTAACGAACTTGCTCATTTTGATAGTGCTTGCTTAATGCTTTTGAACCATGTATTTCTAACGAACTTGCTCATTTTGATAGTGCTTACACGATATGAAAACTTTTTGAAGCATATCTAGGAGACTTGGAGGAGATTCGACGCGTTATGGCGGAATCGACTTCAAGTGATAGTGGGGCATCTTGCACACGGTCACTAGGTAATATCTCTAGTGTGGTATGCGAATCGGACACCAAAAATAAAATATCTTTTAATGATCTCGCATGTGCATATGATAGGTTAATGCATGCCTACACTAAGTTGCATAATTTTTTTAATGATTTAAAAAGTAAGCATGTGAATTTAAAATCCGATCATGAGAAGTTAGCTTCCAAATTTGATATCATTGAAAAAGAGAACATAAAGCTTAAAGAAAACAATGATATGTTAAATTGGAAAATAAAAAAATTAACCTCATCTATTGCTAGCATATCTCATGCTAAGATTGATGACATGCTAGAGGTAGAAATAATTAGAAATGATTTTGATTCTTTTAAGAATGATCATGTTCTTTCTACTTCTAGTGTTAATGCATATGTACCTAATGATGAGTTGAATGATGTTAAAATCGTATTTCATCTTTAGATTCAACTCTTAATACATGCATTGATAATCATAAGAAACTTATGATCAAGTGTGCTAAATGTAATGCTACAACTTCTAAATCACTTACCCACTTTGCACACTTGTATAGCAAAGTTTACAAATGCTCAATTTGCGATCGTAAAGACCGTATTGCTAAATTTTGCTATACTACACAAAAATCCACTAAGACAAATGCTCCATGTGCATTTCATAAGGCTTCTTCTTCATCACATACACATGCACATGCATCAATTGCTCATCATAAACATGTCCATGTGTACAAATATGATTTTTGTGGTAGATTTTGTCATTTGGCTAAATTTTGTTTTGATTTAAAAAGAGTTTCTCACTTGCAAAATAAATTTAAAAGACAATCCTTATTTGTAAATGATTTCCGTGCACTCACTTGGTCAACACAAATCATTTAACTTTTTTTATTACACCTATTGCAACTGAAAAGGTTATTGTATAATTTTTGCTTTGACCATATTAGTGCACCACATATGCCCAAAAGGATTCATAACCCTAGTGGCCCACATTGAAGAAATCCAAGTGGAGCGATCATGATAATAAAATGTTTACAATGAACAAGCTTTTGTTAGAATTTTTGCTTAATGTTTTTGACTCATCCTTTTCTAACAAATTTGTTCATTTTGATAGTGCTTACAAACTTTGGAAATTTATTGAAGCACATCAAGGGGACTTGGAGGCAATCCGACAAGCTTTGGAGGATTTTTCTTCAAGTTCATGTGGAGCATCATGCACATGGCCACAAGAGGATAACTCTTGTGTAGTAAGCAATTCTGATTCCGATAATGATTTATCTATTGATGAACTCGCTTGTGCATATGATAGATTATCTCATGCCTATA
This sequence comes from Asparagus officinalis, assembly GCF_001876935.1. Classification (NCBI taxonomy): domain Eukaryota; kingdom Viridiplantae; phylum Streptophyta; class Magnoliopsida; order Asparagales; family Asparagaceae; genus Asparagus; species Asparagus officinalis. The sequence continues at coordinate 107,799,589 of NC_033797.1, forward strand.
CAAAATTACAAAATAATTTTATTGAATTAAAAAGCAAGCATGTAGAATTGAAGTCCGATCATGAGTTGTTAGCCTCTAAACTTGATGTCATTACAAAGGAGAATGCTACACTTAAAGAAAACAATGACATGCTAAGTTTAGAAAATGAAAAATTGACTTCATCTATTGCTAGCTTAACTCATGCTAATAATAATACCATGATAGAAGTAGAAATAATTAGAAATGAGTTTAATTCATTTAAATATGATCAAGTTTTATCTACTTCTATTTCCAATGCTTGTATGCCTAACAATGAGTTGGATCATGTTAAAGAACACATATCATCTTTAGATTCAACTCTTAAAATATGCATTGTAGATAATAAGAAACTTATGGACTTGGGTGCAAAGTATCATACTACAACTTCTAAACCCGTATACTTTGCACACTTGTATAGTAAAACTTATAAGTATTCTATTTGCGGTCGTAAAGGCCATTTAGCTAAGTTTTGCTATGATGCACATAAATCCTCCAAGACTAATGTTTCTTATGCATCTCATAAAGTTTCTTCAGCACATACACATGCACATGCTCATATAGATTATCATAAACATGCCCATGTGTATAAATATGATTTTTGTGGTCAATTTGGTCATTTGGCCAAATTTTATTTTGATTTAAAGAGAGTTTCACATTTGCAAAATAATTTTAAAAGACCATCCATATTTACAAATGTTTCTAATGTTTCTCGTGTACAACCATTTGGTCAACGCAAATTATTTCAACTTTTTCATTGCACAAATTATAATCGTAAAGGTCATTTATATAATTTTTGTTTTGACCACATCTGTGCACCACATGCGCCCAAGAGGGTTCATAACCCTAAGGCTTTGAGCTTTATTGATAGAGGTAATGTCTCTAAATAATCCGGCACCATGAATGCTTGGGTGCCAAAATGATTTTTTTTTAACCAAGAATTTTAATGTTTTTATTTTCCTTTTCTTGGTTTTGAAAATTATGCTTTTAAAATCTTTTTGGATATGAAAACAATTTTTAAATTGATCTAATTCTTTTGTTTTCATGAGTATTAATTTTGATTTTGATGAGAGGTTTATATTTACGTAACCCTCCGGGTTTATTGGGTGTCTATTCCCAAATCATGTTTATCGGGTACTAAAAGTCCTTATATGGGTTGTTACAAGCTTAAGAGCTTGATAAATTGTTGTCTCTCTTGCATTTTGTCAAAAATCTTGTTTTGATTTGTTTCTTTCAATTCATTATACTTCACTTATATGATGATATTTATGTATTTGTGCTTATGGATCATCTATGTGCCTTATAATGCTTCTATATGTGGTTTGATCAAGTTCTACAAAGAAAGTTCTATTTATTGATCAAACATTGTTTTTGAATATAAACTTTGATTTATGTTCATTTTCATTTGAAAACCTTTTGCATGATTCTCATGTTTCTCTTCTTTTGTTTTCATAAATCTATTCTTTTATATCACTTTTATATTTTTTTGTTAATGAGACACTATCTTCATTTTGACATATTTATATGTGTTCTCATTATCTTTTTTGTATGTGAGTTATGTTTAGCATGTTTTTAATCTATGCTTTCTCACAGATGTATGTCTTAGCATTCATTTCATACATTCATGAGGCATTTTGATAGGGGGGCAATCACTATATTTTTATACTCACTCATGCATATTGATAGGGGGAGCTTTCGCTCTCTTCATCCTTTTGTCCCCTTTTTTGATGTTGTCAAAGGGGGAGAAATATTATGAGTATATTCTTTTTTGTTTATATGCATGATAATTATAATATTGTATATTCATTTCCTTTCATGCATATATCTTTTTTGTAAATTGTTTGTCATTATCAAAAAAGGGGAGATTGTTGACCTTCTTGTTTTGATGATATTTAACAAACAATTTACTACTAATGTTGTTTGTCTAGTATTTGTGTTTTATATTTATTCTAGGCAAATAATATGTTGGAGGATGGATGGAATAGAGCTTCAACGATCATATTCAATGGAGGTTGGCGGAATAGTGGAATGAAGCAATGAACATTCAAGTTAAAGATACAAGTTCAAGCTTCTTCTGTAAGTGTACCAAGTCAAGTTTATTGAAGATCAAGATCAAGCTTGGGTAACATTTAGTTTAGGAGTTTATATTATGTGTGTTAGTACTTTAAGCTCAATCATATACACACATACACGTTTTGGTTTTGTATATATATAGTTATATATATACATATATGTTTTGGTTTGATAGTTTTCAAGTTTTAATATGAAACAATTTAATATAATTAGAAAACGTATTTTTGTTTCTTCATCAATATTAATTTTATTTAGTTCAATGAAATCATGTTTTAGTGCATTATATGTGTATTTTGATAAAATATTATATTCATTATTTATAGACTTCATAACAATAGTTTATATCTTTCTTTAAGTCTATAAAATCATTTTGTAAAAATTTAAAATATAGTTTAGGCAAAATGTCAAAATTCATATGTTTACATTTCTATGTTTTGGACCTCCTTACAAAATGATGATATTTTACATTTGGAAAGTTCTTTTTGTAAACCAGTTTTTGTAGCATGTGTATTATCATGTTTACAATCATTTCCCAAAGTTTTATATTTTTCTGAATTTATTTGATATTTTTAAACAGGGTTTTAAAATCAGTATTTCACTTTCAAACCTGAAATATTTTGTATCAGTTTGCGGTCGACCGCCACGGTCGACCGCGCCTATGTTTTTCTCTGAGTGGGCAGCAAAAACTTTCACGGTCGATCATGGCGGTCGACCGTAAGGCTGAAAATTCCCACGATCAACCGCCACGGTCGACCGTCGAACTCTCTGGAATTTTCTCTTCTTTGATGACTTTCGCGGTAGACCGTCGCGGTCGATCACCGCACTGTCAAATCTGCTCCAACGGCTAGTTTTCAGAGCTGTTGTTGAGCTGGTTTTTTGGTCTTTTCTTGGCTTTCTCTTGGCTTTGGGGTTTCATATAAATACCCCCTTATACCTCAGTTTTTAGAAGGAATCCAAGAGGTTTAACAAAGTTTTAAATCAAGGGTTTAAGTTTGTTTAAAGTGTGTTTATAATATTTTAAGCATTTGAGTGTTTCGGTTTTGTGAATCAATTCCACAAGAGCTTGAGGAAATCATCTATTTGGTGTTTGAGCATCCAACTCTTCTCCTTCCACTCTTGATCTATTGAGAAGTTTTCTAAACTCAATCTAGCTTTATATTTTATATTGTTTGATTATCATTTTATTAAGCTAGTGTTCATATTGAGTTTAGTTGAATTTAGTTTCTCTTTGTTTACACACACACAACCATTAAGCTTATTGTATTTACATTCATAGTATAATTGGGTTATGGGATTGTGTAACTTAGAGAGTGAGCTTATAATTCGTTCTCATCCATTATAGAGAACAAACACTTTGTATTGTGCTTTATTGTGAGATTACTTTGTAATATACTTGTACACCGAGAGAAGTGTGTGGCGAGAGTCGGGGATCGTCCCAAGAGGAGTGGCGTCGGTTGACGAACCTAGGGAGAGGTTGTATCTGAGCACTTGAGGGAGACACGTCTAGTTCAACACTTGAGAGGGTATAGAGTTGGATTACAAGAGTGTGTTAATTGTAGAATTTTTAGTAAACTAGAAAACCGTATTGTGAGGTGTAAACGTTGTTCGGGTAAACGTAAAAAACCTGGTTGTGATAGTGGAGATCTCCTCGAGGTGAGGAGCGGAGACGTAGGTCAAGTGGTTAGACCGAACTCCGTAATCATATCGTTTTGTTTGTGATTGCATTGGCGTTCTTATTCTTGTATTCATATCTTATATTGCCTTTGTGTATTGCACTTCATATTGCCTTATCACTTTGGTAGATTATTTATTTTACCATTGTGTTAGTTTGTATATCCTTGCATATATATCATAGTATATCTCATTACTAGGATATACCCATTAGTTCATATTGCTCATCCTAGCTTATATATATTGTTAAATTTCATACTTGCTAGGATAACTTGTTAATTAATTTTAATTGGTATAAAATCGGATTAGATTAGCTTAAGACCCTCCCCCCCCCCCTCTCCTCTAGGATCTAACAATTAGCATACTCTATATCTATGCTTGCTCACTTATGTTTTCCATACTCATATTGAATATATATTTTTATGGCTTTTTGATAAGGGGAGCTTTTCCCTATTTTATTTATTTATTTTATACTCACCTATGCAAATTTGTAGGGGGAGCTTACGCTATCTTATCCTTTTTTGTTTTTCCCTTTTTGATGTTGTCAAAGGGGGAGAAATATTGTGAGTATATCTTGCCTTGATTTTATGCATGATGTTTATAATTTATATATTCATTTCGTATCATGTATATCTCTTTTTGTAAATTATTTGTCATCATCAAAAGGGGGAGATTGTTGGCATCATGTTTATGAGTCTACTTCCTAATCTTGTTTTGATGATTACAAATAGTTTCTAATGTTGTTTGTCTAGTGTTTGTATTTTTTTATTAGGTATTCTAGACAAACAATGAGTCGGAGGTCGGATGGAATTGCGTCATAATGATCATATAAAATGGAGGTTACCAAAAATAGTAAAGTAAAGCAATACATTTTAAATCAAGATCTAAGATCAAGCTTCATCCGCAAAGTTTACCCAGACGAGCTCAAATTGAAGATCAAGATAGCTTGGGTAATTTAGTTTTAGGTTTATGCTTTCTGTGTTGATACTTGAAGCTCAATCATATTACACACACACACATCATTTTTTGTTTTGTAGTTTTCACGTTTTTATAAATATGAAATACATATACTTGTTTACATACATCCACGTTTCATATTTATTGATTTTGTTTAGCAATATGTTTAGCCATATATATATGAAACAAATGGATATATTTATATATGTACACGTATTTGTTTCATATCTATACATGCCAATAAATATGATTTCATTTATGTATTAAAGATGTTTATTTACAAAATTATGTGTTTATAGATTTAAGACTTGTTTATACCATTTTATATCTTTTCCTAAGTCTATAAATCCATTCAAAATATTTCAAGAGTTTGCTTAAGTCATTTTGTCAAAAACATGTGTTGTTGTGTTTTCATGTTTTAAGACTATTTTTTCAAAATGATGAGTTTTCACAAATAGGAAGTGCAATTCCATAATTTTTTGTAATATGTTTATTTTCATGTTTACAAGCATATCCCAAAATTTTATATTTTTTAGAATTTATTTGCTATTTTTTAAAGGCTCTTGAAATTTATTTTCACTATTCAAAACAGGTTGATATTGTATTATCAGTCGAATGATGCAAGGGATCAATCGACTGAAGAAATCGTCTGGAAAGTGTAAAAGTTTTTATTTTTGCGACTGATGAACTATTAGTCGACTGATGAGTTTATCAGTCGACTAATGAGGTCTTTAGTCGACCGATGAGTTGTGAGTTGCCTATAACGGTCAGTTCATTAGTCGACTGATATTGTTCATCAATCGACCGACGGCTTTCCAACAGCTAGTTTTATAGATTTTTAGGTTTCTATTTTTTTGTCTTTTTCCTTGGTTTTCTCTTGGTTTTGGGGCTTGTTCTTTCATCCTATATATACCCATTTGCCATAACTTTTTTAACAAACTAAGAGAATGTTTTAAAAACAAGTTTAAGAAAGTTTCTAAAAGAGTTTAAGGGTTTCATTTGTTTACAAGTTTGTTTGTGAAGAAATTTTCACAAGAGCATGAGGAGATCATCATTTGTTCTTGGGCATTCAACTCATCTCCCTCTCTCTCTTGTCATCTTTAGAGAAGCATTTGTAAACTTAATCTAGCTTTACATTTATATATAATTGTTTGTTTATTAAGCTAGAGTTTATTTTTGAGTTTAGTTTTGATTTTATTTTCTTTGTTACACACACTCATTTGAGCTTTTAGTATATTCATATATAGTATATTTGGGGTTGTGAGTTTGTAACATTGAGTTGAGCTTAATTTAGTTCTCACCTTGTTTAGAGAACAATCATTTATTATTGAGCATTAATTTGTGCGGTGCACTTTGTATTGCACAAGTACACCAAGAGGAGTGCAGATGTGAGAAACGTGGTCGGGTCCCAAAAAGAGTGGCGTAAGTAGTAAAGCCTAGTGAGAGAGAGTAATTCCAAGCACTTGAGGGAGATACGTGAGAGGGCAACACTTGAGATGGTATTTGTGTAGTTGCATTGTTAGTAATTATGAACGTTGATCGGTGAGCGTTGAAAACCGCTATTGTGTGGTGTAAACATTTTTGGGTGAATGTTGAAAACCTATTATGATAGTGGATTCTCCCTGGGAGTGGGGAGCAGAGACGTAGGTCGAGGGAACCGAACTCCGTGATCATATCGCTTGTTTGAGTTTGCATTGGCATATTTATTTGTGCTCATTGTTCATTCATTATATATTGCAATTGCTCATGTTTATGCGCTCTTAGTTTACATATCATTGCACATATAAGCTATTGTATATGTTATTTGCTAGGATAATTTATTAATTAGTTTTAATTGGCATTAAATTAGATTAGATTAGCATTCACCCTATTCACCCCTCCCCCACCCCCCTAGGGGTGTTTTTACGAGCCCCCGCCGACAGTTAATCACTATCACCATAAATGCATGATAATAATCATCATTACTCCAGCCTCGAAAGTCTTTATGACTCATCAAACCTCATCCCCTTTAGCGGCTGTTATGGTAATTCACCATCTAAAAACAAAGAATTCAAGAAACTGTCTTCATAGGCCCAAAAGAGCTATGGCCCAAACCAGCTTAGCGGCCTAAAGCCCAGCTAAGAACGAATTTACTGACTCGCCGAGCAACGAGTCATCTTTACCGATACGAAGTGCGGGATCAATCGACACCTCATAATCAAGACGACTCCTCAAATATTCAGCTCAATCATCTACTCGGTTGTCTCCTCAACCAGAAGCTCACTCGACTGTCTGGTCGGCAAATCATAGGGACGACCCAAAAACCAACCCAATCTCTACCGAGGGGATAAGATCCAACTAAGCTCCCTTCAGATATACATCAAACTACAGCATTGATCGATCCCATCAAAATCTCAACTCTGACAAATCTCAGGCATAAACAGTTTACTATGCTCACAAGTCACTTCCCGGATATCATATAGATATCCCCTCCTGTACTCGAATGACTTCCCCTCCAGTCGTCAGCCGGCATCTATAAGGTGGAGGATGACTCAGCAGCCTGTCTATTCACCCCGTCACCACCCCCTGTGCATAGTCAAAGCCAAGGGTTAGAATCTCAAGGCGAAGGACTATAAAAGGGAGGAAGGAATGTAAGGTTAGGGGGATCTGGATCTTCTTCTTATTCTTCTAATCTTAACTCTACTAAGAGGCTGGACCTTGGTTGAATTCGGGAGGATCATTTTTCTCCCTCTGGATCAACTTTCTTTTTATTAATAACTCACAAAGAGTACCCCCTGATAAGGACCTCAATGGTCCCGGGGCTCTCCCTCAAACCCCACTCAAGCTCACCAGCTAACTTGACCGTCGGAAGTACCACGAGGGAAACTGGCCCCACCCTCTTACGGGTTCGTTCTTCTTCTTGTTTGTGCAGAAGAATTAGGAATTCCAGTCCAAGGATCTGGCATAAAGTCGGAGGAAGAGTCGGCTCCACCTTTCATCCTCTCACTCTTCGCCATCAGCGGACAGCTCTCATCGACTGTGTGATCTCGGACATCAACAACGACCGACACCTGAAAAATAGATAACAACTAAGTCACGAGCTGGACTCGCTCAAAGTTACCTATTTGCACTTCTGATCTACTATAAAAGAAAATCGAGGCCTGCTACATAGGGTAAACGATTTTTAAGAAATTCTAAAATTTTTGAAGCTTTTAAAGCAACTTTAAGTAATTCTATTTTGTTACCTAACTCTTACTTCTCTACCCAAGCTCAATTTTGACTTGATGATTGGAGAAACCACCAGAGATCCCAAGTCCGACCTCTCATGAATTCTTCATGTGCACGATAGGTTTCTGGCTCAGGAACCAACCATCTGAGGAAGCTTGAGGACCCTAACCC
>NC_033797.1:107807692-107813350 GCF_001876935.1 Asparagus officinalis
AACCATATGAGGAAGCAATTCTATTTAGTGTTAGCAGACATTGTTTTTTTCGAATCTAAGGGAGAAAAGTAGTATTGCGGAATTTATTAGGGGCACTTAGGTAAAAATACAAAATTAAACTGGTTTTAACATTTTTTTTTAATGGCAATATATTTTGTAATTAAAAATAATAATGCTTTCTTAATAAGCTATCATTGACGGGGTTCTTTCTTAACTACCTTCAATTTAACTGAAATTAATTAATTTGGTGATTTATTGCATAAAATGCATATCGTTCATTTAACATAGGCCACTAATTTCATTAGAGCTAAGAAATTTTGAAAATTCACAGAGTATACACACCCTAACGTGTAACCAAGGGCGTTTAGCGAAATTTAAAAAATTCATGGTGGTTTAGTGGCAAACCCATTGGTGTTTTGTGAAATTCACCCTTATCTAGTATCATACATCATAAAACAAATTAACGAATTTTGAATAAATTAATTAAGTATTAGAATATGATCCCTTGCAGCCCGTAATGGGAAAGCGTAACCATCATAAGATCTGTTGTGTTAAGCACACTAGTAAAATATATACTTACTGGGCCCACGAAGGAATATCAGAATATTTACACATTTCATAAGAACTATCAACATGCAGGTGAGCAGTTCTCGTTCATACGACTGGTAAGTAAAATTACCACACTAGCCTCCTGCTTTTCCCTTGTATTGAGAAAAACAGCCCACTCGCATGGGGGCATCTGTTAGGATATGCACTCTATCAGAACACAACCGGCAGAGCTATGGAAAATTCTTATAGGACTAGACAGAGTTTAGAGGAACAATTTGCATATTTTGATGGCCCCTTGTCAGTTCAGATATACTTGCACCATGCAGGGTTCTGGTAGAAATCATTTCACCGCGTCTCTATTCTGTTAAGATATCTCTAGTAATCACTTGTATCAACAAAAATCAAGCACCAGAAGAAAGAATACCAATATGAACAACATAACAATGCATAATTTCCTTATTGAAAGCTGTAAAGCAAAAACCTGTTCTGTCACTTAAAACCACAAACAAGAGAAAACGCAGAGAAAATATCAAACTGATAATTAATTTTTGCCTGGCATAATGAGATGCAAGATCCTAAGATAAGAATGCTCTCAATGGTCTCATTTTCCCCTGCCTACGAGCTCGAGAGCATCTGCAGTGGTGGGGAGTGCTGGAATTGCTCCTTTCTGGGTTGTGCAAATCGCACCACACGCATTTGCAAATGCAAGTGCCTCCCTCAGCTTCTCTTCATTCTGTAGAATAATAACAAAATGAATATAAATATTGGTCACAGATTAAAAAGAAAACTGAGAGGAATAGATATTATGATACTGAAGTTTTGAAGAAGAGAAATTGACCTGAAAGATAGAATCATCCTTTGCAATAGAGACAAGGAGAGCACCAACAAAAGCATCTCCTGCTCCAGTTGTGTCTACTGTTTTCACTGAATACCCTGCTACACTTCCTTTGAATCCCTAAAGCTCATCGTATTCGATATGTGAGAGTTCAGAAGAAAAAAATAACCATCGGGTAGTATAATAAATGCAGTAACAAGGGACATTATCCTCAGTTTGATTCTAATAGAAGCCAGTGATACAATTCATTTTTATACAAACAGGTAGAAGGAAAAATGACTCTGGAAACTCAAATATTGAAGTTCAAGAAGGTATGCGATACATCAAAACAAAGCCTTTACCCCCAACTTATCACAGTGCTGGATTAAAACTTTGGTGTAAATTTAAGGGTATTCTCTGGTATGCCACCAACGATTATCTCCTTTACAGCTTAGTTCCATTTCGAAGATAATTGACATACTTCTTTACTATCTGTCTACTGCAATGCAGCTATGCAAGTGGTTTTATATTAGATTGAGTTCAATTTAAAAATTATGGATCTTACGAAGCCAAAAATATTGCAGTAAGCAAGAAATTGCAGGTGTTTATGTATATATATATATGAGAAAAATGAGTATGGTTGGTACCAAGCACAAATTTTGTGCTTGGTAGTGAGGTATCTCATTCTTATCCACTCATTCAAATGGGGGGACCACATTCAACCCATGTGAATATAGTCCCCCATTTGAATGAGTGGAAGAAAATATGTCACCTTACTACGATGCACAAATTAAGTGCTTGGTACCAAACATACCCATATATATATATATATATATATATATATATACATTCAAATGGGGGACCACATTCATATAGGTTGATTTCATATTTATTATTCTGTTTTGGTTTAGCTATATAGATATGAAACAAATTTACAATTATTACATATATAAACCCTATATCTTTAGACTAATGTATTATATAATATACTAAGCGCTAGCCTTGTATCACTCACCTCCACACATAAATAATACCAGTTAACATATATATAGACACAACACACAACTCTTCCATAATAACCCCCGTATGAAAATAGCTGTAACGCAAGGTAAAGCCTATATAATAAATAGTACAGATATAACTAATTAAATATAGGTTTGCAACATTCAGGGTCGTTCCAAGCATCAAAAATCATGCTAGCGCCGAGATATGCGGTACACATCTACTCTTTTCTAGAGCGACTTTCTTACTTTTTTGTATAACTTTATTAGCAACAATATACTAATGTACCAATTACTTAAATTATGTGTCTTTTTGTTAACTTCAATAGTCCCTTGTACATTCTCCCTATACCTTTCCTTATTGTGGTTATGTTCTCTCATTATTAAATAACAATCTCCCCTTCTCTCTTTTCAACCACTTTATCATAAATTCTTTTCTAATAACAATAACCTTACCATCTGTACTCCATGTACCCTCATTGCCAGCATGCTTATTAATTGGCCGATCTAGAGCAGAGCACATTATACTATGTATAATAAGGCCACGAGTGATGTATCACTTACCACTACAACTAATTTAAGATCATAATCGACATGGTTATTGGAGGATGCAGCCTCCTTAAGCAGGCACGCATAGCCGAGCCCATGTGTTGCAGAGCGGGCGAGGCTCGGAGATGAGCCCCACCCCATGATTGGGCCATATAATGCGCCAATCAGATTCTTCTGCACAGCGCCGATGTAATGATTCTTAAGTTGATCTACACTGCTTCCGGTTAGCAGCATGTCAGCCACTAGGGATTTCGTGCCCCCTTAAGAACAATGAATCCTCACTACTCCCCGTTAGCTACATTCAGACGTTACAAAAGGCGAGGGCAGTATCGAGCATGTTTGTCAATAGCACGCCTTCGTCTCTACACCACTTCTTTCCTCATGATGTCAGCCCAACAGACCCAGCCAACGTGTTGGACCAAACTCCGATGCACAACCAAGATCTGCAAAGTCTTAAACTATATGTTAGGATTTTGGTTATTGCAAATAAAAGCCAACTATTGTGGTAGGTGAGTCAAAGGAAAGAGTTGCTCATGTATAGGCTCTGCTCGGGGCAAAAAGAAGGGGGGCACCAACTCACTCGAGGAAAAATAATCCCGATTTATTTATTTCGGGGAAGGGCTCAAAGTCAAAAACCATTAATGAATGAGAAATGGGAGATTGTTTGGACATTTCAACTCAATAGCAGACTCAACCTAAAATATTTGTCCCTTTTCTGTGATGCATTCCTCTACCCAACTCAACAACATTAACAATGCGAAGGATCAAATACCTTAGAAAGGTGCAAAAAAGTGTGCGGAGAAGTAAAAGGAGACTATTATGTCCGGTATAATCTTGAGTCTTCTCAAAGCGGGCTACTAGTTATATTTATTTTTGAGATGGATAAGAAAGAATGGCTTGCATGTATTGTGAAGCTTCTACCAAAGATAATCATCGGGCATGGTTTTAGCTGTCGAAACTGTTCCATGGTTTGAATGAAAACTTCAGGATTTCGCTCAATTTATTTATTTTTACTACTTAATATCAATTTATAGGACTCATGGCTTACAGAGAGTTACATACTGAATCTTGTTCTTTATTACTAACAGAAGTTGATAATTAAGGTATGCACGTAATAATGACTCTAAACCTATAAATGATTAATCTTGGAAAACTCGTCTTCCACCATGCCATCCGATTAAGTTATATAATCCATTTAATACTTCTAAATTTTATCCATCTTGTTAGAATATTTATCATTAGCAGCATTGTTCTATTACTAATTTGAAAAGTTCTATCTGAAATCCATTTAAAGGAACCCCAAATCGGTATTTAAAATCAACACTCCCCTTACCAGGTGATTTAATTTCCAGAACAACAATCAAATAATATAATAAATAGAGAAACGTCGTGTTAATTTTGTTCCAATGTATCCCCAAATACAGTAAAGGAGATTTAACCTATGTGTAAAGGAAGGAGGCTAAATAAAGGAGACATCCTGGGGTCTATTTTGTTTTTAGTTTAAGAATACAGAGACTGGAATCAACTTATGTCTCCTGATTAAATACTTTTGTGTAGAAACAAGAAAAGATATCATAACATAGTGGGCATTAACTCCTCTTAAGAAAATATACAACACCTTGGACACTGTACATGAATATATATTTCGGTCAAATTAATTAAGCTCATTCTGCTATTAATGTCTGCAATAGAAAGGAACATAAACTGAAGCCTTTAGCCACATGAATTATTGCACCGATCCATCTCCACTCCATGTGCTCAGACTCTAAACAGATACCTATAACTCTAATTTGTTGCTTCGCCTAAGTTATTTATTTCGCGTTATAAACACGGTAGATCTTTTAGTATATCACCACAAAGGACCGTTATACATCTGATACTATAGATCTAACATATATATGAAAAGAAATAATATTATCATTAATTCGAACACTTATATTATAGAGTATTAGTTACATGCAGGCCAGCATTGTACACTCAGCTTAATGATTTATTTAAAAAAAAAAACCTTCAGTTGTGAGATTAACGAAATAATTATGCACTGGGCTGGCAGGGGGCCTCATTTTTTAAGGTTTTTATTTTTTTCAATTACACGTGCCAACAATTCTGTATTTAATTACTAGGAGGCCTAACAACAAAGGGATGCCTATGAGTAAATGTATAATTTTCTTACCATACTCTAACCTCCCAAACAAACGGCCACACCAAAACATCAGGTCATATAGGTATAATATAACACAAACAGTCCTGCATAGCTCAGAAAGAACAAGTTCATGTAGAAGTTAAAAGGTATACATAATATGCTGACATCCTCTCCGATCTAATCTGCGCAGAAACATGTATAAATGAGAATTGTAGATGCTGAACATCGCGATCTGAGCGTCATATCTTTTGCTCACCGCTTTGCGAAATTCGGCTGGAACTCTAGCGGACCATCTAGAACCGCACAGGCAAATCTCCCGCTCTATACAATTGTGGGGATATATGAAAATGCGCGTGTACACTCCAAAGTCGTTCATCTCCTAGTACATCTTAGTTTGATGGAAAGTAAAGTACTAATCAGTTACATCAAGTTTAACGGATCCATCTAAGGACATTATTAGGTGGAAGAGGTGGATAAGAAATGTCAAGAAAGGACATCCACCAGGAGGAAGGGTGTTTGGGACTGCGATTCTGACGGCGTTCTCAAGGTCGTACTAAAAGCATGTTCAGTCCATGCGACATAGTGACTTCTTTCATGCGATA
>NC_033797.1:107813375-107817231 GCF_001876935.1 Asparagus officinalis
ATTCAATACACACACACACAGAGACATACATAATTTAATTGTAGGATTAATATAATTACTTGCCAAATTTATTTTATAAGGATGGATTCCTTGAGAGTTTACTTAACACAATTTAGTATAAGATGGACATATTTGTGTTCTAGTGCTGCCTAAAGAGGAGCATAGACAAATTGCAAAGATAGAAAGAGATGAACATCTTTGCATTCGGGTAAGAAGCACTCAGATGAGGCTGCACCTTATTCGCCAAAAGAAATTGCATGTGGTTAAAAAAGGCAGTACAATTATTGAGATAAGAAGGAACCTTAGTGAAGTATCTGCATCCCTTTTCTCCATCAGTAACAATAAGCAGCTTTAAGCCTTCAAACCACAAAGACAAGACAACATCCTCCTTTGTTGGATCTCCCTTCGTCAAGAAAGCCACTTCATCATCACTAACCTACCATGCCTCAAGGTTAATTATATTAATATTCTTGGATTTTCCTTTATTTGTGTCAAACGATTACCCACAGGTTAAAGAAGGAAACATCAATAAAGGGTTTTAACTGTTTCATTCATTCTTCCCAAGTTTTTTCACAACCAGAATATTCAGACACCAATAAACTGTTAATATAAGTGATGAATATTAATAAAAAGCTCAAGAAATATAGATGGGGTTCAACCAATTCCTTTCATTGCCTTCTGTTTCGATGATCCAACCTAAAAAAGATTTGGTCAATTGCTCATAAAAATCCAGTCCTTTATTTATTTTCCACTTTTTTTAATCAAGTATTAATTAAGGATTGGTATCCTAGGTTTGCACACTTGGTCTTACGATATCCGGAAAATATTAATCAACTTAGCACCATAATATGTAACAATTTCACAATGTTCTTTACTTCTGTCTCCCGTTACATTTTTAGCCAGCATAACCTAATGGGTATGTTCTCTAAGGAATCAGAAACAGAACTTACACTACTAAATTCAATCTAAACATTACCTTAATGAAATCGGCCTCATTCCAAATGCTTTTAATGCCATCTCGAGCAGCATCTTCTGATGGCCACAATGGAAGCCTAACATTAGGGTCATACGACAAGAGGATGCCAGCCTCCTTAGCAGCGATGAGACTGATGGAGCCATAATGGAAGATCTTTGCACGGCGAATAAGATTTAAGTTGATCTCTGATTCAGTTAGCAGCATGTCAGCACTGGGATTTCTGTAGAACATGAACTCCCTCTCCCCGTTGCTCTTCAGAGTTACAAAGGCGAGGGCAGTTCGAGCATGTTTGTCAAATAGCACGCCTTCGTCCTCTACACCATTCTTCCTCAAGATGTCAGCCAACATGTGACCAAACTCATCATCACCAAACTGCAGTCATTAAACTAATTGTTTAGGATTTGGTTATTGCAAATAAAGCATATTAGTAGTGAGTCAAAGAGAAAAGAAGGTTGCTCAAGTAATAGGCTCTGCACGGGGCAAAGAGGGGGGAACATCACTCCGAGGAAAAATAAATTCCATTTTATTTAATTTGGAAGGGCTAAAGTTCAAAACAACCATTTAATGAATGAGAAATGGAGATGTTTGACATTTCAATATAATAGAGACTCACCCTAAAATATTTTCCATTTTTGGATGCTTCCTCTACCAACTCAACAACATGTACAAGCGAGGGATCAAAATACTTAGAAGTGCAAAAAAGTGTGCGAAGAAGTAAAAGAGAGACTTTAGTGGTATAAATTTGAGTTTTCCATAAGTAACTAGTTATATTTATTTTGAGATGTTGATAAGAAAAGATGCATATTGCATGTATTGTTGAACTTCTAAAGATAATCATCATGGTTTTAAGCTGTGAAAACTTTCATGGTTTGAATGAAAACTTGCATGGATTTTTATTTTATTTATTTTTTCTCTACTTAATAATGCAATTCTTATAGCCTCATGCTCTACAGAGAGTTCATACTTGAATTTGTTTCTTTTTTTACTAATCAGAAGATTGATACATTAAGGTATCACATCAAAATGAATAAACTATAAATTTTGATTATCTTAAACTGTCCCACATGCCTCCATAAAGTTATTATCCATTATACTTCTAAATTATCATTCTTTTATAATATTATCCCATTGCAGCAATTGTTCTATTCTAATTTGAAAAGTTCTAACTGAAATCCATTTAAAGAAAATGTATTTTAAAAATCATACATCCCCTTACCAGGTGATTTTAAATTCCAGAACAACAATCAAATATAAATATATAAAATAGAAGGAAACTCGGTTAATTTTGTTGCCTTTTCCCCCAAAAAATAATCATAAAGGAAGATTACAGCCTATGAGTAAAGGAAGAGAGGCTAAATAAAGGAGCATCCATTCTCATTTTGCTCTTTTAGTTTAGAAACGAGATAAAACTTATGTCCTCCTGAATTAAATACTTTTGTGTAGAAACAAAGAAAAGAATTCACTAACATCTAGTGGGCATTTTATATTAGAAATATTGAAAACATTGGACATTAGAAATTATATTTTCGGTCAACTTCAATAGCTCATCTGCTTATGTCTGCATAGAAAGGAACAAAACTGAAGCCTTTGCCACAATGAATAATTTGAACTAATGTCTGGGATCTAAAAGTATAACTCTATTTTGCTTGAATAAGTTTTTATTTGCGCATCAACACAGGTAGACTTGCTGTAATCACCAACAAAGGGACCCGTTACATTTTATCAATATTATGAAAAAGAAAATATTATCATTTATATAGGTATTTTTACATGCAGCACACATGTACATCAGCCTAATGATTTATTTAAAAAAAAAAAACCCTTAAGTTGGTGAGAAAATAATTTGCACTGGGCGGCTGGGCCCATAGGTTTATTTCATCACTCAATCTAGTATTTTAATTAACTGGGGCCACAACAAGGATGCCCATCTGGAGATAAATGTAATTCTTAGCCAACCTCAACCTTTCCCAAAAAGGCAAAAACAGGTCATTCGGTATTATAATAACCACAATGATCCTTTTGCCAGATCTAGAAAGCAAACAGTTCCCTTTGTTTTTAATTAAAAAACACATTTTAGCCAATAAATCTCCAGAAATATGTAAATTGATCAGATGTTCCCCTGATTTGATACATACCGCATTGCACAAATCACGTGATCTCAGATCACCCACAAATCCCTTAAATTTGCATTAGAAAAAATCAAATCGAATCAAATCGCTTTCCATCTCCTTTGACTTCAAAAAAAATTACGTTTCTACCCACACAACAACTCAAGGAAAATGTCAAATTTCAAGAAACAAACAACGGAGAGATCTCGGCGTCTTGTCGCCACTCGACGATCAGACAACTACGGTAACAGATCTCGACGATTCACCGGCGGTGACCAGATCCGATCCAGACAAAACATCGAAACAGTAGGGAGGGAAAATAAAAAATAAAAAGCTAGTACCTTGCCAACGAATGCGGATTTCCCGCCAAGTTTGGTAATGGCGACGCCGACGTTTCGCGAGCTCCGCGAGGACCTTCACGAACCACGGACTCGCCATGAGACACTCCGGCGACGTCGGAACAATATCGATAAGCTGCTCACCAAACGTACCACCATGGGCCCCATTTTTTTTCCAAATTTCGAAACTTTTTAAGAATTCCTTTTTTTTTCAATCTGAAGGTTTTAAAGCGAGAAGGATATAATGACGGAGGCCTGTTATAAAGAAAGAAGGAGGATATTATAGTCATTAATTGTATTATTTGGATTTATTATCGGATATTTTTGGAATTATTCGTTTATTTGAGGAAGTATACACGTGGGAATTTATTAAGATTTGACCTTGATGTTTTGATAGAGTGCTAACAAATTTTGAAGGGCTATTATGCGTTTAG
>NC_033797.1:107817256-107817666 GCF_001876935.1 Asparagus officinalis
CAATTTTTTTTCCAAATTTCGAAAACTTTTTAGAAATTTCTTTTTTTTTCAATCTGAAGGTTTTAAACAGAGGATAATAAAAAGAGCCGAGAGGCATTTATAAAGAAAAGAAGGAAGGATATTAATTAAGTCATTAATTGGATTATTTGGATTTATTATCGGATATTTTTGGATATTATTCGTTTATTTGAGGAAGTAGTGACACGTGGGAATTTTAGTTAAGATTTGACCTTGATTTTTGGGATAGGCAGTGCTAAACAAATTTGAAAGGAGCTATTATGCGTATTAGGATAAGAAAAAATTTGTATTTGTACTTTTCACATAAAATTTAGGATTTTTAATTTGGCAACTGAATCCTATAATTTAATCCATTCTGTAACATTTTAAGGAAAAATTGTTTCTAGGCTCCA
>NC_033797.1:107817858-107820287 GCF_001876935.1 Asparagus officinalis
CCAAGCGCCTCCGCCTCCGTCGCCAGCGCCTTCCCAAAGCGCTGCCGCCTCCCTCCCCTCCCCCACCTTCCTTCCCCGCTGCACATCCCCCTACACCTCCCTCCTCCTCCTCCGGTCCCCCTCTACCCCCTCCATCGCTCCGTCGTCGGCGTCGTACCGAGGAACTTCGCATGGCCGGCGGCAATCATGGTTATTATATTAACATGTTAACTCTTAGGGATAACATGTTAACTCTTAGGGCTAACATGTTAACGCTTAACAGTTAACATGTTATCTGTAAGAGTTAACATGTTAGCCGTAAGAGTTAACATGTTAGCCCTAAGAGTTAACATCCGCTGACATGAGAAAGAGGATGATAAAATTAAGATTTAAGCCAGCTGGCATGTCTAATCATGAGCTGGTATGTCTAATCATCTGTTGGCATGAGCTGGAATCATGATGGAGGAGCCTGGACACAAATTTTTCAAAAACAAGGGGCTACAACACATTTTTAAAAATATGGGGGATGGAGCACATTAAAAGTTGGATTTTGGGATCTAGAAGCAATTTTCTCTATTTTTAATGATTAAAAAGGAGAACATCTATGGTCGATGTGCACACACTTATTTTATTTCATTGTTTATTGGGAAAAGAAATGTACGTAAACAAGTACTTGACCTGCAAATATTGATTGCAATAGCGATGCGTCATAATTCCTAAAAAAAATTGATTAATCACAGTACTGTCTGTCTTTAAATAAGTCTAATCTTTTCGAATTGTACTAATCCAAAGGTAAACATCATTTTGATTTCCCGTTTAAATGTAGTAATGGTGTGGATCATTGTATATATTTCCCTAAGGTTTGTTTGAATTGGAAGTTACGAGAGGTTTCAGCTTGAGTGGGGTTCAATAGCTACAATATTGCTCACCATTCCTTATGAACCTGACAAAGGGCTTCGTTTCTTCGCTACTCTACCTAATAGAATAATTTTAAAATCCCTTTAGTTAGATTATTATTTATAAAACTAACTTATTCAGTTCTTGGAGGGCAAAAACTTCGATTACACGCATATTGGATGTACGGCAGCACTAAATGATGCATGTGAGAGATATAAGTATGATATTCACGAGAATAAACTTATAGTACCACAATTTTTAAACTATTTTAGTATTATAACATACAAAATAGCTCCTCATGAATTGCGATCATAAATATGGTCGCATCTCTTTTCTCTTAAGACGCCTAGCTCTTGTAACCCTAAAATAAATATGAATTTAGTAGTTAGTAATACAAGTAATGATTTTGTAGCAAATACAACTAAAATTACTTAGTTATTATATTGTGGATTTACAGAACAACCATAGCTAATGGTGTGTTTCGTAATATATCAAAAATCGGGTTAGGTTCCATTATGGCCCAATTTAATCCTAAACTAGTTTTAATTTGATAAAAAAAAAATGGAAATGAAAATGAAATGCACATACTTAATACATTATTAATTAGAAAATGAAAGGTAAGTAAGGATCGATGTGTTTTTGGGTTGGAGCTTTTCGTTGTTTGATAAAAAAAAAATGGGAATATAATTGGCTCATTTTTGCTCAACCACAAAGAGCCTCGATTTTTTGTTGGACCATCTTTCCTTGGTTTACTTCTAAAACTAGAGCATGATCAATCATTACCCAATTTTTTTAGGAGTTGTTGAACAGAACGTAAAGTTATTAACTTGTATTATGTATCTGGATGGACAAATTATGGAACTTATTGTTATATCTATTGCATGTATTGATGGTCGACCATCGAAGATATTCTGTCCATTAATCAATCCCTAGCTAGCAGCTCCTTGTCACAGTGTCAGAAGTCAAAGATGCTCGTCCAACCCTAATTCCTCACAATTCCGAGTTATCAAGAATTGATATACCAACTGGACCGACTATCTCTGCCACTGAACAATTAACGTTATCCCAGCTAGCAAGGGTAGCATTGGTGCTCACACAATGAAAAACAAATTTTGCTGCGTCAAACCTCTTAATTACCACCGGCAATCCAATACGTACGTCAACACTAAATCCCTCGTGCTCACGATAGAAAAAACTGAACTTGGGTGACAAATTTACCCAAGAGGTTGCAGCGACATGGTAACGAGTCTGCCACTCCTTTCGAGGGCCAGAAATCCACCCCTGCATGCACCTAGAGATACACCTACTCAGTGGACGCTCTAGATCGAGCTTAGGAGAGAGAGACTTTATTCACTACTTGAGAGGAGGTTCGATTAGTTCCAGTTTGTACAGGTTGAGCAGAATAATAGTATATTATATATGACTGTCATGCATAACTTGAGACCGGGCCCCGACCCCCGCCTATACTTACACAGCAGACAGCAGCACCACCTGTGTGTCCACCTCCTCCACCGCGGCCTGCTAGATTAGGTGAAGAGTAGGAGCTTAAAACT
>NC_033797.1:107820322-107842407 GCF_001876935.1 Asparagus officinalis
CGCATGATGATGATGATGATGATGATGATGATAATGGCCAAGGACGTACAGGGCAGGATTCAGAGCGTTGATGACTGAGGGATGTTATTAGTTGACTCTTTCCAGCTTTTATTTGCATGTACTCTTATGGCACTCATTTTATTTTGTATGAACATGATTATCTTTATGTATCTTTTTTTTTTGGAAAATCTTCTTTTAACCCAAAGTTTTACTCCATTTTATTTTTAAACCCACATTCTTTCATTATGATCCATACACCCAAAATACAACACCCACTTATTTATAAACCCAAAGTATCAAATACATCATATTTGTATACTGTATACAAAAAATAAAAGATAAATTCGAAATTACACTGTTCTTCTTCTTCCTCCTCCCTAATAACTACTCATGGCTCAACTCACTCTTTCTAATTATCTCCATCCCTAATAACTGTTCTTCTTCTTCCTCCTCCCTAAATTCGAAAATACACTGTTCTTCTTCTTCCTCCTCCCTAATACACCATATTTTTCTGGTTCTCCTCCCACTCAAAAAAAAATCCTAAAAATTCAAGGGTTTTGATCTCTTGCAATGGCGTCCAATGTCAACTTACATGTTCTTCTTCGCTAGATCCTTCGTTGAAGGGGGCGGTGGCAGCGGCCCTAGGACCACCACGTCCACTCAAAGCCGACCAATAGAAAATGGTATGTTAACATTTTGAAATTTCTGGGTTTTTTGGCAATATCTTGTTAAAAATGTCTTGTTCTTATAAATTGATGGATTCTTATCAAGCTTATGCTTCAGGAAAGAGTATGTGCATAATAATTTTGCTCATATATATCTATGTTTTGGTGACTAGGTTGATGCATAGAAGGTGTTTGATGGAATGACAAAAGGGATATAGTTATTTGGACCACAACGATTAGCGGTTATGTCATATTGTTGTTGGTTGATGAGACAATAAAGGTGGTTGATGAAAGGTCCAAGAGAAGTTTGGTTTTATGGACCGCCATGATCTTAGCCCATCGGTATGCCATCCTACGCCCTCCGGTTGCTCCTCACCATTTTCTATTGTCGCCAACACCTAACGCAATGCACAGCTACCCCTCAATCAGAAACGATTCGTCAATGCATGTACACTAACTTTCCAATCAAATACATTAGAGAATCCTCCAGTCTTGGCATTCGATCAGATCTTAGCATTATTGTCACATTACAACCCAAACGGCAAATCAACTACATCCTGTAATATGATGTACCAAGTAGTATCGAATGTATCGTGTTGTATGGAATTTTCTATATTTTGTATATATAGATGATTTGTGTGTATATTGTATCAAATGCACTATCCAATGTATCATGCTACATCAAATTTCTATTAGAAATTTATCAGTATATCTAGTAGAAATGTATACAACGTTCCGATAGTGGTGATTTTGGATTATTTCCATTCAATCTTCATGGATTATTTTCATTCAATGTTATGTGCTTGAGTTTAGTGGTTGATAGATATGAATATCTGTAATGAATTGATATACTTTGCCAATAAGGTGCTATATTACAAAGTATAGCACCTTATGGGAAAGTATAACACATTTTGGCCAAAGTATAGCACTTTATTGGAAAAGTATAGCACATTATTGGCAAAGTATAGCACCTTATTGGCAAAGTATAGCACCTTATACTTTCTGGAAATTCTGCAGCTTAAGTGCCTAAAATCAAATCAGTTTTTTTCGCTGCGACGAAATCACTCGACGACCTACGTCACGTGTTATTGACTAATCATCCAACGCGACGGGGGGTCCTCGCGCAATTTTGAAGCTTCTGGGAAAAGTATAGCACCTTATGGGAAAGTATAGCACCTTTTGGCCAAAGTATAGCACTATATTACAAAGTATAGCACTTTATTGATAAAGTATAGCATCTTATTGGAAAAGTATAGCACCTTATACTTTCTGGAAATTATGCAGCTTAAGTGCCTAAAATCAAATCAGTTTTTTTCGCCGCGACGAAACCACTCGACGACCTACGTCACGTGTTATTGACCAATCATCCACTGCGACGGGTGGTCCTCGCGCAATTTTGAAGCTTCTGGGCAAAGTATAGCACCTTATGGGAAAGTATAGCACCTTTTGGCCAAAGTATAGCACTATATTACAAAGTATAGCACTTTATTGACAAAGTATAGCACCTTATTGGAAAAGTATAGCACCTTATACTTTCTGGAAATTCTGCAGCTTAAGAGCCTAAAATCAAATCAGTTTTTTTCGCCGCGATGAAACCACTCGACGACCTACGTCACGTGTTATTGACCAATCATCCACCGCGACAGGGGGTCCTCGCGCAATTTTGAAGCTTTTGGGCAAAGTATAGCACATTATGGAAAAGTATAGCACCTTTTGGCCAAAGTATAGCACTATATTGTAAAGTATAGAACTTTATTAGAAAAGTATAGCACCTTATTGGCAAAGTATAACACTTTATACTTTCTGGAAATTCTGCAGCTTAAGTGCCTAAAATTAAATCAGTTTTTTCCGCCGCGACGAAACCACTCGACGACCTACGTCACGTGTTATTGACCAATCATCCACCGCGACGGGGGGTCCTCGCGTAATTTTGAAGCTTCTGGGAAAAGTATAGCACCTTATGGGAAAGTATAGCACCTTTTGGCCAAATTATAGCACTATATTACAAAGTATAGCACTTTATTGACAAAGTATAGCACCTTATTAGAAAAGTATAGCACCTTATATTTTCTGGAAATTCTGCAGCTTAAGAGCCTAAAATCAAATCAGTTTTTTTCGCCGCGACGAAACCACTCGACGACCTACGTCACGTGTTTATTGACCAATCATCCACCGCGACGGGGGGGTCCTCGCGCAATTTTGAAGCTTCTGGGCAAAGTATAGCACCTTATGGGAAAGTATAGTACCTTTTGGCCAAATTATAGCACTATATTACAAAGTATAGCACTTTATTGAAAAAGTATAGCACCTTATTGGCAAAGTATAGCACCTTATTAGCAAAGTATATCACCTTAAGATACAAAATTTCCAGAGAGCATAAGGTGCTATATTTTACCAATAAGGTGCTATACTTTGCCAATAAAGTGCTATACTTTGCCATATAGTGCTATACTTTGGCCATAATGTGCTATACTTTCTCATAAAGTGCTATACTTTGCCAAAAGCTTCAAAATTGCGTGAGGACCCCTCATCGCGGTTGATGATTGGTCAATAAACACGTAACGTAGGTCATCGAGTGTTTGTGTTGCCGTGAAAAAAACTGATTTGGTTTTAGACAACTTAAGGTGCAGAATTTTTAGAGAGCATAAGGTGCTATACTTTGTCAATAAGGTGCTATACTTTGTTAATAAAGTGCTATACTTTGTCATATAGTGTTATACTTTGGCTATAAGGTGCTATACTTTCCCATAAAGTGTTATACTTTGTCAAAAGCTTTAAAATTGAGCGAGGACCCCTCGTCGAGGTGGATAATTGGTCACGCGACACATAGCATAGGTCATTGAGTGTTTGCATGGCCCTAACAAAACTGATTTGGTTTATCGCAACGCAATAAGTTGCTGAATTTCCAAAGACTATAAGGTACTATACTTTATCGATAAGGTGCTATACTATTGCCATAAGGTGCTATACTTTGCCATAAGGTGCTATACTTCATCAATAAGCTGCTATACTTTCTTATAAAATGCTATACTTTATCAAAAGCTGGAAAATTGAACGAGGACCCCTCGTCGAGGTGGATAATTGGACACACGAAACATAATATGGCCCAATAGGCTGTTGTTACCACAACCTACCATCAAAACTTCTTCAGTTCAATCAGTGCATCAATTTATTACAGATATTCATATCTATCAACCACTAAACTCAAGCACATAACATTGAATGAAAATAAATCGAATGCAAAGAGTAGAGGATTCTCTCATGTATTTGATTGGGAAGTTAGTGTACATGCATTGACGAATCGTTTCTGATTGAGGGGTAGCTGTGCATTGCGTTAGGTGTTGGCGACAACAGAAAATGGTGAGGAGCAACCGGAGGGCGTAGGATGGCATACCGATGGGCTAAGATCATGGCGGTCCGCAAAACCAAACTTTTCAGGGACATTTTATCAACAACCTTTATTGCCTCATAAACCAACAACAATATGACATAACCGCTAATCGTTGTGGTCCAAATAACTATATCCCTTTTGTCATTCCATCAAACACCTTCTATGCATCAACCTAGTCACCAAAACATAGATATATATGAGCAAAATTGTTATGCACATACTCTTTCCTGAAACATAAGCTTGATAAGAATCCATCAATTTATAAGAACAAGACATTTTTAACAAGATATTGCCAAAAAACCAAAAAATTTTAAAATGTTAACATGCCGTTTTCTATTGGTCGGCTTTGAGTGGACGTGGTGGTCCTAGGGCCGCTGCCACTGCCCCCTTCAACGAAGGATCTAGCGAAGAAGAACCTGCAAGTTGACATTGGATGCCATTGCAAGAGATCAAAACCCTTGAATTTTTAGGGTTTTTTTTAGTGGGAGGAGAACCAAAAAAATATGGTGTATTAGGGAGGAGGAAGAAGAAGAACAGTGTAATTTTGAATTTAGGAAGGAGGAAGAAGAAGAACAGTTATTAGGGATGGAGATAATTAGAAAGAGTGAGTTAAGCCATGAGTAGTTATTAGGGAGAAGGAAGAAGAAGAACAGTGTAATTTCGAATTTATCTTTTATTTTTTGTATACAGTATACAAATATGGTGTATTTGATACTTTGAGTTTATAAATAAGTGGGTGTTGTATTTTGGGTGTATGGATCATAATGAAAGTAGGTTGGTTTAAAAATAAGTTGGAGTAAAACTTTGGGTTAAAAGAAGATTTTCCCTTTTTTTTCAGTAGCTGCCTTGAGCACAATGTAATATTTAGGCATAGTGGAAGAAGGGGAATAGTTACCCCCCCTCCTCCTTTATTGGAGGACTTGTTAGCTTTTACTTTATTTAAAAAATGTCATTTGCTAACTTTATAAAGTTGATTAATAATTGATTTACTTAGTTAAATTTTAAAGCTTTCCGGTTCTTAGTTAGTTTTATACTTAAGTTTACCTCTTTATGATAACTCTAAATAAGTTTTTACGAAATGATTTTCAAAATATTATACCCTACTATAACTTTAACTTAGAATTTTATTTGAAATAATGAACTTTTTTCATGCTTAACTTGGATTGGATATTAATTTCTCAAGTCCTTTAATCTAAATATTTCCCTATATGCACACACATATAACACACACGGTAGTATGTATGTACATATGTGTGTGTATTAATTAGAAAAAAAGAGTGCGAAAAATGGGCACCAATAAAAATCTTGAGCTCCAAGGTGATTTTATCTTACCAAGCATAAGTTGACTGAGTAATTAAGTCCAATGAGTATTTTTATACTTACACTAGTAGAAAAATAAACAAACTAGACGGAACAAACTAGACGGAATTTTTTTCCGTCTAGTTTTAGGCAAACTAGACGGAAAAAATTCAAACTAGACGGAAAAAATTCCGTATTCCATCTAGTTTGTTCCGTCTATTTTGAATCAATCTAGACGGGAATTTCCATCTAGATTGACAAACTAGACGATTTTTTAAATAATAATCAACCTAGATTGAAATTCCGTCTGCACTGCATAAAAAAATTTGCGGACCTCCCCCTCTTTTTTTTAATTTCTCTGCCTATTTTTTCATACCCCCGTCTATTTTTATTCCCCTCTGCATCTAAAAAGCCCCAAACTAGCAAAATACCGAAATCTCTCTATCTCATCCCCATTCCTTATTCGCCATTCTAATCGCCAAAAACTCGCGAACGATGAGATCTCCGATTGCGGAGAAGCCCCTGTTCCTCGTCGTCGCCTCCGACACCCTCATCGCCGACTCCCTCCTCATCTCCGCCTTCCTCCGAGGCGGCGACCGCTCCCTCCACACCGTCTCTCTCTCTCGACGCACATGTTGCACTCATCGAGGCGGTTGCGATTCCGGCTATCTTCGACCAGTTCGATTCCGTCACGAAACTCGCCCTCAAGTGCGATCGCCGATCAGATAGCATCAGCGACGACGCACTCGAGTTCATCTCTCAACGGTTCCCTACTCTCACCAGGTTAAAGCTACGAGCATGCAAAGAGATCACTTTCGTAGGTATGGCTGCTCTTGCTTCAAACTGTAGGAGTCTGAGGAAGTTTTCTTGTGGGTCTTGCACTTTTGGAGTGAAGGGGGTTGATGCTGTGCTTAGAGGTTGTCCTCTATTGGAGGAGATCTCGATCAAGAGGCTTCAAGGTTCGACCAATGCTATTGGGGATTTGATTGGCCCTAGCGCCATTGCGAAGAATCTTAGATCTGTTTGTTTGAAGGAATTGTATGATGGGGAGTATTTCAGTCGAATGATTGCCGAATCTTAAAACGCTTAGGCGAATGGGATCATATTCTTGAAGATGTCGCCAAGAAAGCGGCGGGGATTGTTGAGGTCCACCTGGAGAAGCTCAAGGTGAGTGATCGAGGACTGATCGCTTTGTCTTTGTGTCCTGATCTCCAGGTTCTTCATCTCGTAAAGACTCCAGAGTGTACCGACCTAGGGTTGATTTCGATCGCGGGAAAATGTAGGCTTTTGAGAAATCTGCATATTGATGGATGGAAAACTAATCGATTTGGTGATCAGGGTCTATCCGATCAAAGGAAAGAAAATAAGTCTTTAGTTTTTGCTTTGATATGCCCTTTAATTCTTGTTTACTTCAGCAGCAGTGATATTGTTATTTTAGTTAATTAGCCGCTTATGCTTTCCTTTGGAATGGGTTTGCTGGTAGTTTTCCTTTGGAATGGTTTATTGCCTGATTCATTCTTATAACGTTCTAATTGAAGTAATATCTAGTGTTTATATCTTTGTAACATGAATTCATTTTATTTACCTGTATCAGATAGCAAACATTAGTGTGGCACTGCTACTTTGTTCATAATGACATTCACATGAAGATATATTTTGTAGTCTACTTTTAAATAAGAACCTGATATGCATCTTATAAATGAAAGTAGTATAGCCTTGGGTTATATGTTCAGCTCTTTGCATTTGGACAGTCTTCTGGCATTTGTTGTATATCTATGTCATGCTATACAACTAAATATGATTATAAAAAAATTACTTTGAAGTGGCTTCAGATATCACCGAATAAAAAAATTTCTTTGAAGCAGCTTCAGATATCACTGAAGGAAATAGGAGATGTGCATGGAGGGAAGAAGGACCACTGATGTGTGTGAAAAGAAGAAGAGATGCTGGCTTTGTGGAATAACTGCTTTCGTCACTGGAGGAAACAAAGGAATTCGGTACTAATCTTTCTTATTCTAATTTTTCTTGGTCTTGCTTTTTCTCATTTGAAAATTTCCATTTTACACCAATTTGTATGTTTATCTAGTCATATTGGGCCTATATTTGACGTAAGATTTGCAGTTCTGTAATTTGATTAAGCACGGATAGGTAATGACATCTCATTGTGCATCGAATCAAACACTTGGTTTGAAACTTGAAATTAAAACTTTATGATTCTTGTAAACCATTTCCCTAAAAAAAATCTGACATACTGACATCAATAGTGCTTCTACATTTATATTTTGTATTGATATAAATGCCTAGGGTATAAATTACAATTTGAGAATGTACTTGATATGAATTGAAATCCTATCGAAGCCCAACCAACAGTGTACAACAAGTCTTCTCAATATATTGTCATGCAAAGTTTAAGCATCATGTTAGAGACAAAATATTTCAATGCCACTTCTTAGTCATGCAAATGAAATCCATCGAGGGAATATATGCTTGTTATTATCAGATGATCGGTATAGTTTTGAAGATATTTGATAATCACATTTTTATTACAATTTTATATCCTTATTATCTATTTTATATGAATAAATATACAACTAATAACTATTTTTATCTTTAAATGCATGTTAATGAAGAATAAATCTCAAAAATCACATCTCTCAACAAAGGCCCTTGAGTAAATGAAGAAATAAAGCAAAAGAGAAATCAAGAAGCCCATTGGAAAATCCAATTGTCAATTTATCCAAAAGCCCAAAGCTAAAAAGAAGAAGAAATGGTAAAGCCCAAAAGCCCATGTCCAAGAACAACAGAAAAGCTCGGACAGCAACAGGAGAAAACTGGGCATCGATGCCAACATCGATACTCGTATCGATGTCAGCATCGATACCTCTATCGATGCTGGTATGGTATCGATACCATCATACAGTTAGTTACGAATTAAGGGTTAAAATTTGCTTGTTTTGGATAAGATTTCAATCCAAGGGCTCACATTCATTGATGTTTACTATAAATAGGGGAAGAGAGTGAAGGGTTAGAGGTGTGAAAAATTTTGTAACTTCATTTGGAGAGGAGAGTTACTCTTAATTGAGAAGACCTTCTAAATTTGTAACTTTTGTTATAATTAATAAAAAAAATTCTTCACTTTAAATCTTCTTTTCTTTGTTGGATGATGATGATGGAGATGAAAAAAAGTTTGAAGGTTTGCTTTTCTTTTATTTTTCTCTTTTATTTTTTTAGTAATTTCTTTATTATTGCTTATTAGTTAGATTTACATTCATGTTTGTAGTGAAGATTTATTTTCTATATTTTTTATTTCTTTTTGTACCTTAATTTGTAGAGTAAATTTATTTTCTTGTATTTAATTTTTACAATTTATTTTATAGTTTAGATTGTAATTTTTTGTAGTTAGATTTATTTCTTGTTCATAGTTTAGATTTTTTTTTGTAATTAGTTCTTTTTCTTCTTGCTTTTATTTCTTAAGATGTGAAATTAATTCTTGTAGTAATCTTAGAATTGTATGAAACTAGTCTAATTTCCTTTATATTATATGAATTATTCTCTTACACTTAAAATGATCATGTTTAGGATAATCAACTAGAGAACTAATTGATAAATTTTTTTTTGATAATCTATGCTTATCTTAAATAGTTTGATAGGTTATACTTATGAATTCTAGGATTACTATCTTGTTGTTGTTCTCATCATGATTTTTATTTTGACTTAGATGATAATTTGATAGGTTATATTTTCTTAAATGGTTTGATAGTCTATACTTAATAAATCTAAATTGAAATATGACAAAAAGAGAATAATTTGTATTTAATAATTGAGATTAGCTAGTGGATTCAATTCTAGATTTCTCATATCTTTAATTGAACTCTCCACCTTTTATTTTCTTGAATTTTCTCTTTTTTTTTATTCTATTATTTGATTCTTACATCTCTTCGCTCAAATTCAATTTATTGTTACTTGCATATATTCAAAACAATCACTCACACTCATCATAACTCTCATACTTATTCTTTAATTCTATTTTGTCACGCACACAATATAAGAACCAATTCTAATAATCTCTTAAAATCACCTTTCTCGTGGGATCGATAACTTTTTATACTATAACTTGATCAATTGTGAACTTGTAATTTTGGTACATAATTATGCCGCATCAAGTTTTTGGCGTCGTTTCTGGGGAAGATGCTAAAATAGGATTTTATTATTTTGGTTCTTTAACTTGTGTGTTTTCTTGTGAAGGAACCGCTTGGAGCTTGAAAATCTTGGATTGAAGATCAAGAACTTGGGAGAATTGCTTTTAGGTAACTCTTCTTTCTAACGTTTTCAATTCCGCCCTTTTTAGTTAGCTTCATAATTAGAGACAATTAGGATTAAAAAAAAGATTTTATTTTTGTTGACCAGAATAAAATTCACCTTTCACTTGGATATTAACTAACAAGATAATAAATTCAAACAAGAGCTCTCTTCTTACATTTGATTGTTGTTGACCATAATTAAAAAAAAGATTTTTTTTTTATCCTTTTTAGTCGCTTTTAATTTCTAGGGTTGCATTTCATATAGTTAGTAGAAATTCACCAAAGTGATTGTAGCACTTGATTTGACACATACTTAAAATATTCTTAAGAGCAAAACCCCCTAATCAAGATAATGTAAGGGATTTCATCACCCTTTCCTTAGCCCACAAATCACTAATTTTTCACTTCACAAACCCAAGCCTCCTAAAACTCATTAGATGTTGGCCCCTAAGGGCTCGAGCTCAATAAAGAACAAGAAATCCCTAAGTGAACCGGTTCAAGTTTTCTTGGATTAGTTGGTGTCTAAGTTAAGGTTTAGGGGTTACGTAAAGCGCTCCGCAAGGAACGATGTACTTAATTAATCTTTGATCATCCTCTAGTACTATCCTTACCTAGCTAACTACCCGTAAAACTTTAATCTTTTTACTTTAGGAGTTTTTGGTTAGGAGCTGGTCTAGTTGAGTTAGACTAAACCTTAGAATTAGAGTGATTGAAAAGTGATTGCTTTGATTTGTTTTAGTTAGGATTTTTCTTTATCATTTTCTTCTCATAAAAAAAACTAATTTTCTTTCTTTCCTTTAAAAAAAATTTATTATAAAAAAAGTTGTTTTGGTGTATGCAAACGTGAGTTAGGGATAATTCTCATCGTTTAATCTGTGTTGAACAAATCCAAGAAATAGAAAATCAACCCGTTCTCCAGGATATGTGTTACCCCACCAGAAATGCAATTCCATATTGCATAAGAATCCCCAAAGCAAATGGAGCAAATTTCGAGCTTAGACCGTATTACATAAACATGCTTCCCAAATTCCTTGGAAATAAAATAGAAGATGCATATAGTTTTATCTCGGAATTTGAGGAAGTGTGTGTTATGATTAAAATAAGAGAATTAACCAAAGATGCAATCAAGCTCAGATTAATTCCATTTGCTCTCAAAGACAAAGCTAAAAAATGGTTATACAGCTTACCGATAAATTCCATCTCAACTTGGGAGGAATTTGTCATCGTTTTTCTCAAAAAAAATTCCCAGTTCATAAAACGGTAAAGCTTAGGAACAATATTCAAAACTTTAAAATTATCCTAGGGGACCATTCTGGAAATATTTTGACCGATTTAAAGATCTTCTGATCTAATGTCCTCATCATGGTCTCGAGAAATGGCGATCATGCCAAGTCATATATGAAGGATTGGACTATTCTTCAAAAATATCTTTAGAATCAATGTGTCAGGGAGATTTTATGAGGAAAAATACCGATGAAGCTTGGGAATTCCTAGAGAGTCTATCCGAGAAAATAATACAGTGGGAACACTGTAATGACAGGGTTTCATTAGTTCCCCAATCTAAGTCTAGTGGTCTTTCCTGGTCTTTCCTTAGAGTCAAACATTGCTTCGGAAGCGAAGATGGCGACGATTCTACGGAGGTTAGAAGTCTTAGAAATTAACGAACGAGCTCCAGCTGAAATCAATCATGTTTCTGCCCCGGGATGTCATAATTGTTAGTCTCCTACCCACGTTTCAGAGGAATGCCCTCTCCTAGGAAACAACAATGCATTAGAACAGATGAACGCTGCATTCCAGCGCCCTAGAAATGATCAATTTTCTCCAACCTACAATCCAGGTTGGTAAAATCATCCCAACTTTGCATAGAATCAATGAAATTCTCCTGAAAAATCAAAACTTTAATCCCGCGCCGTACCCACAATTCCCTAGGGGAAATACACTTCCATTCAACGCACCAAACAATTTCTAACAAGCGAACCCAGTTTTTCCAACCCAACATCCTCATCCTCACCAGCCTACAAATCCTTCAAATTCTAATCATGATAAACATTTTAGTGTCTTAGAAAAGGGTTTAGAAGCCATGATCAAAGCTTCTACACAAACTACCAACATGTTGACCCAGTCATCCACCACTCTAAATTCCTTTATGCAAACAACCGGCCAAGTGCTCAACTCGAACACTCAAGCCATAGCCCGGTTAGAAACTCAACTTGGGCAACTAGTCACTACCGTGAGCGAGAGAGAGAAAGGAAAATTCCCAAGTCAACCTGTTGCAAACCTTAAAGACAATAGATCCAATTCATCCTAACCAGCCCATGTGAATGCAGTTCACACTTTGAGATCAGGAAAACAGATAGACAACCAAGTTAGAATGCCACCAGATCAAACCTCTTCTCTCATCCAACACATTCCTTCCGATGACCAAAATGCTAAACATGAGATTGAGCCTGATCTAGATAGGTATAGGCCCGTTGCCCCCTTTCTAGATAGACTCAAACCTAGGAAAAACTCCCCGCAGGTTGAGAAAATCCTAGAAACTTTTAAACATGTCAAGATCAACATCCCTCTCCTAGATGCAATCGAACAAATCCCCTCTTATGCAAAGTTCTTGAAAGACTTATGCACTAAGAAAAGAACCACCAATGTCCCTAAAAAAGTCTTCTTAGCTGTCAACCTCAGTGAATTTTTTTTGAAACCCATGCCGTTAAAATATAAGGACCCTGGTTGTCCCACAATTTCAGGCGTCATAGGTAACACTCACATTGATAAGACACTTCTAGACTTGGGAGCCAGTGTCAACCTCCTTCCTTATTTAGTCTATCAACAGCTAGGTGTAGGAGAACTTAAACCGACAATATGCACTCTATAATTAGCTGATCGATCCGTAAAAATTCCCAAAGGAGAGGTAGGGGATGTTTTGATCAAGGTTGGAGAGTTTATTTTTTCTGTTGATTTTATTGTCTTGGAAACACAGCCCATTTTCAATCTCAAAAGTTAAATCCCCGTCATTCTAGGAAGACTGTTCTTAGCCACCTCAAATACTTTGATCAATTGTAGAACCGATCAAATAAAACTATCTTTTGGGAACATGACTGTTGACCTTAATATTTTTAACTTAGGGAGGCAGCCTAGTGATCCATCTGATCAACCCATAGAAGTGAATTTCATTTAGGGAATATCCAGTGAGCAACAAGAGGGAGAGTGTGAGTCAGATTCAAGTGCATCTGACTTAATGATTGAGGAGTTTTATGATGACGAACTAGAGTTAGATCCGATGGTCAATCATGTTTTTGCTGTTGGCTGGCAACGAGAACCTTTGGAGATAGAACCCCGGGTCCAACTTCGCCTATCTGTGGAGGAACCCCCTAAGTTAGAGCTCAAACCTCTACTTGAAAATCTAGAGTATGCCTACTTAGGGGAGAACGAGTCTTTACCAGTTTTTATATCTTCTGACTTAACTACCAATCAAAAGGAAGCTCTCTTAGATGTTTTAAGAGAGAATATGGAAGCTATTGGATGGATCACGACTGATATCAAAGGGATTAGTTCAACCATTGTTCAACACCGAATCCATTTGATAACGCCAAACCTACTAGAGATCCTCAACTTAGGTTAAACCCAGTAATGAAAGAAGCTGTTAGGAAAGACATTCTGAAATGTCTCGATCATGGGATTATTTATCCAATTTCTGATAGTTCATGGATGAATCCGGTCCAAGTTGTTCCAAAGAAATCTGGGATCACCGTGATCCAAAATGAGGCTAATGAGCTGATTCCCACTCGAATCCAATCTGGATGGCGAGTTTGCATAGACTACAGAAAACTCAACTTAGCCACTCGGAAAGATCACTTCCCTCTTCCATTCATTGATCAAATGTTAGAGCGTTTAGCAGGACATGAGTTCTATTATTTCCTGGATGGATATTCAGGTTACAATAAAATCCCTATCGCTCCCTCCCGAAGATCAGGAGAAAACCACCTTCACTTGCCCATATAGAACATTCGCATACCGACGCATGCCTTTTAGCCTGTGTAACGCACCAGCCACATTCCAACACTGCATGATCAGTATTTTTTCTGACATGGCAAAGACATTCCTCAAAATTTTCATGGATGACTTTTCCATTTTTGGTGACACATTTTTTCAATGTTTACATCATCTTACAATGGTCCCAGAACGGTGTAGGGAGAAATTCTAACTCTCAATTGGGAGAAATATCATTTCATGGTCAAACAAGGCATTGTCTTAGGACATGTAGTTTCTAATAGGGGAATCGAAGTTGTGACGCCCCAGGGTTCACATAAGGCTGCAGTCCAAGGTGAAACCCGGATTGTCAAACCTGCCAAGCACCAAACACCATGTTACAATATGTTTTACCATCACAATCACTATCTCTCTAGTGAAAACAATAAATAGACGAAGGTACAGACAGGAAAGATAGAAATAGAACGACATCGGATGTACACAGAAGAAGCATATAAAATATCAATAATGAGCCCAACTAGGATGAAATAGATATATCTCTGAATCTGAACTGAATTTCAAATACAATGAGTCAAATAACAAAGTCTTACAATAGCTCTCAACTCTATGAAACAAAATACCAATCTAGAGTCTGAAAATAATTAACTACATGTGAAGTTCTGTAATAACTACAAAATATGATAAGTAGCTAAATGGACAACTAAGATGTCCCATCAACCTGCGACTCTCTGTACGCCGGACTCGCTGCCTGAAAGAGGGGAAACAACGAGCGTCAAAGTGCTAGCGAGATCATCACTACCTCTCCCTAGGGAAGGGATAAGTGTATATAAGAAAATAGAGTCAATACATACATATATCAAATCATTCATATAACTCTCTATGAAAAAATAAATAATCAATGATAAATACTCCAATCTCTAACATAAAGAATAATCATCTCATCTCGAAGTACATCCGAGTAATCTGCTCCAATATAAGAGGATACCAACTAAGCTAAAACAAATATATCTGCCATCCATAACGGGTATGCCAAAAATCTCAAAGTTAATACCCTACTCGCGGGTAAATTCTCATGAAAGTAAAGCTTACAACTGACCAATTATCTATGTGTACATCATCTCGTATTATAGCGATACTTTTGTAAGGCTCTTTACTCAATCGTTCTGCGGCAATAGGGTTTATTATTTTCCTATTCCGGATACATGTAATAACGATACTATTATAATACTCTTACTCAATCGTTCTACGGCAAATAGGTTTTATTATTTTCCTATTCCGGATACATGTAATAACGATACTATTGTAATACTCTTACTCAATCGTTCTGCGACAAAAAAGTTTCATCTCCCTATTTCCGGATACGAATAGAACATCATTATTCATATGTGTTTATTAATTTAACTCGTGTCGAAAGTGTGTCAATCTAACACAATCTAGCATACATGCACCAATCTCGGTGTGCGTGTCCACATCTGAAGTTCACCATTTTTCCAGGTGTTTATCAAGCCTTAACATTATAGTTAATCATCACAAAGTCGAGAGGAACACTCAAAAATCCAAAATCCAACTCAACTGAACATGCACAGCCAAAACAAACTAGCGGTCGACCGTGGTGGTCAACCGTGACGGGCTCCAGAGACTACCCATGTCTCTGTCCTGCACGCGGTCGACCATGGCGGTCGACCGTGGATCCTGATTCTAGTTTTTCAGATTTGTTTGTGTGTGTCGTGATCACATCGTGTTTTCTTGATATAAACATGTTTAAAACTTCATGAAAATTGCATGCAAATATGCCACAGCAGATAGGAACATCTGGAAACAAACTCAACATGTATAACCATGATTTTATGCATTAGATTTATATTCAAAATCCTAAAACATGCATAAAAGCTCAAAACAACGAATCAAACTTTTTTCTTTAGATTAACCACATTTTAAAATCATCATCATATCTAAATCACATCTGTAAAAACGTTCTCAGCCCTTTTAGCATGAAAAGACCTAATCTTTATACATATAATACAAAAGAGTTGTCTTTTATACATAATCTATTCGTTTAGGCTCTACAAAACATATTTAAATCTCTTTAAAAATATTTTAAAAACTAGGAGGGGGATTATTAGAGATGATACTCACCTGGGGTTATAGGAAAACCTTTTAGAAGCAACGTCGAAAGAGATCTCCACTCCAAAAGCTAAAAATCAACAAAAATCCACTTGAAAAGCCTACAATCTTCTCCAAGAAATCAAACTAGGGTTTGGTGGCTGTTAGGGTTTTAAAATACTGAAATAATGCTGAAAATTTCGTGAATACATGTTATATATAGTAGAAAAACGGGTGTGGGCCTGAAAATACCCGAAACCAACCCAAACCAGGAAACCTGATCTGACTAGGAAAATACCTCTTTGGTATTTTGACTATAACTTCCTCATACTATCTCAGAATGAGGTGATCTAAGACTTGTTGGAAAGATAAAGAAGAGACCTACAACTTTTATCTTTTACACTTTTCCAAATTCTAACTGCATAAATATGTAAAGCTAAAAAACGCATAACTGGTTATTATTCCCAGATTTTTACTATTTTGGCCTTTGTGCATGTTTTGTGTATTTGCACTCATATTTTTATAAATATACATTGAATTGATCTCAAATCAATTCTTATCATATCCAAACATCAAAATATATTATTTTTTACTTGATAACATATTTATCATTATTTATCATAAAATATTCAAATTTACGGGGTTTTACATTCTTCCCCCCTTAAAAGAATTCCGTCTCCGAAATTCCACAATTGTATCTTTGGAATTAATAACATGAGAAAAGCACTAAGAGGGGATAATCCAGATAAGGAAACCCTCCCGTACACATCTCGTACCATTAATCTCTGGATATGAATCACTAGCAATATTTATGCTTAACGATCTAAAATACGAATGCTCCCACTTAACCCCTAACTAAACGGAACTAGTACGTCGGGCGAAAAATCCAAACATGGAACCCCCCATATATACCATGTGTTTTGAATGATTAGGAGCTAAGTATTATTACCCCCATTTTAGCCTTAAATATAAATATGACTATATAGAACAATAAAAAATCATAAACATCAATAAGCTATAACAAAATCAATTTACCCACTCGAACAGTTGTGGGTAGTCGCGACACATATCCTCCTCGCGCTCCCAAGAATCCTCCTCATCTTTTTCTATCTCTATTTTGAACTTTAACTTAAGGTATTACTTTCTTTCTAAGCCTCTCGTCCTCTCTAGTAAGAATACAACCCGTGATCTCCATGGTAGTTAAATCTATCTGAAACTTAAATTCTGGTGCATCAATCACCCTCTGATGCTCCTCATCGCGCAATTACTTCTAAATTATCAAAACATGGAAAACATTGTGTCTACTCGACATTGATGCTAGAAGATCTAGCCCATACGAAACGGCTCCAAAATGTATAACTCTCATGAACGAGCCAATATACCTTGGGGTAAACTTTCCCCGTCTACCGAGTCACGAAATACATCGTCGGTATTTTCAATAAGACATAGTCCCCAATCTAGAACTCTAACGGTTATCGTCTCTGGTCTGCATAACTCTTCCGACGACTATCCGCTGCAAAAATGCGTTCCCGAATTTCTGTTACCTTTTCTTTAGTTTGCCTTACAAGCTCCTGTCTAAGCAATAAACTTTCTTGTAATTCTGCCCAATGAATAAACAATCTATAATGTCTCCTGTACCATGCTTCATATGGTGTCATGTCAATAAGCAAACTCAATCAATAAGATATGATCCTCCCAGCTATCCTGTAAATCTATAATACATGTATGCTACATGTTTTCCGACACTTGGTTTACTCTCTCCGTTTATCCATCCGTATGTGGGTGGACAACACTAGAATATCACAACTGGCTACTGAATAAATCCTAAAAACTCCTCTAGAAGTGTCTTTTTACATCTTTGTACATTTTCCTTGTGCTTGAATGCACTGTATTGGAGGATCTGAAATAAATACACTAGAACACTAGAGGGGGGGGTGAATAGTGTTCTTTTAAAGTTTATGCAAAGTAGATTATAAATTGCAAAGAAAAATAGTAATCTCAGAAATTCACAAACACAAACACAAAGTTTTATACTGGTTCCACCAATCCGGTGTACATCCAGTCCCCAAGCAAATCCCGCTTGAGAGTTTCCACTATGATTTTGAATAAACTTACAAAATCAAAAGCAAACCTGACCAATTCAAATCTGACCAATTTGCAAGTCTCTGTAAATTACAACACCAATTGACAAACACCTTACCAATTTGCACACCAATCTTTAAACCAAGAGATTAACACCTCTCACAAACTGAGAGAACTTTTAAAGCAACAATTTTGATTCCTATAAGCCTTGAATTGTAATGCAGTGTAGTAGTGGTTTAGGAATGATTCTAACTTCTGTAAATTGCCTAAACAATAAGTATTTGAATAATGTTCAAAGGCAATTTCAGAAACTTTTCTTTTCTCAAAATCTGAATGTTTTTCACTTGAAAAAATGCACAAAGATCAAAGCTTATGGGTATGTTACCTTTGGCACAATCCTCACAAATTGTATCTTTTATGAAGTGTAAGTTAGGTAGCCCTTTCACAAGATTCTTCTTAGACAATTTTGATATTAACTCCATATTTGCATGTCCAAGTCTCTTGTGCCAAATCCAAGGGTTTTCATCAATAGCCGCAAGACACTTCACATCTTGATTAACTAACTCATTCATCTCAAAAATATAAACATTAGACTTGCGATTTGCAATAAAAACAATATTTCCATCCATACTAATGATGCATTTATCCGGTTTAAAGGAAATATCAAAACCTTTATCACTTAATTGGCTAATGCTAAGAAGATTATGATTCAAACCACTTACTAAATAAACATCTTCAATTGTGGGTGAGGGTTTCTTACCAATAGACCCGATACCAATGATTTTACCTTTCTCACCACCACCGAAGGAGACATTGCCTCCTTCAATCCTTGATAGGGTTGCAAATAACTCTTTGTTGCCCGTCATATGATGTGAGCAACCACTATCAAGGTACCACATCTCCTTACGTCGTTGCCGTGACGTTCCCTACAAAAGAAGAAGATGAAGGTGTAGTAGCTTTAGGTACCCATGTCTTGGGTCCTTGGTGGTTAGTAGTGTTGGTACCTTTGGGTACCCATATCAAACCATAAAAATCTTCATTGTCTTTAATTCTACAATGAGTAGAAATGTGTCCATGTCTCATACAATAGGTGCATACAAAATTTCTTTTGTATGTACGAATGTTGGAACTATGAAACCTATTTCTACCATGGTGATTGTAGTTGTCATAAGCATGAGTGGGTCTAGTTCTACAACCCTCAATTTCTAATTTTTCAATCTTTGATCTTAATTGCTTGTTCTCGAAATCGAGATCTCCTAGCAATTCATCTTTTAGAGCAAGAGAGGTTGTTAGTTGCTCTAGCTTAATATCACAAGAGGTATGCAATTTTTTGAAAGAAGAGTATTCTTTAGACATTCTTTTAAATTCAAAGTTCAACTCTTCTAATGCCATAGCTATGTCACATTGCATATAGAAAGATTCACTTTCGGCCTCGGATATTACCTCTTGTTCATTTGCCATGAAACAAACATTTGGGTCATGAAGAGCAAATTTGGCTCCTTCTTCATCACTATCCGAGTCACTTGGTTCGGATTCTTCCCATCCGGCATACATAGCCTTCTTCTTCTTGTACTTCATGTACTTTTCTTTGAGCTTGGGGCAATCCTTAGCGATGTGACCCGGTTCGTTGCATTCAAAGCATTTTCCTACACGAGATGAAAACTTGTTGTTAGATCGGGGATTAAATTTTTTGTTCATTTTGATAAGTCTAGAGATTCTTCTAGAGAGATGAGCCACTTCTCTAGAAAAATCAACTTCACTCTCCGACGACGAAGATGAGTTGTCACTAGCTCCCTTGAGAGCTATGGTCTTCAATTTTGGTGACGGCTCCTCAACTTCGCGTGATGACACTTCCTCCTTTTCCTTCCCCTTGAGCTTCTTCTCATGCACTTTGAGCTTTCCGATGAGGCTATCAAGAGCTAAGGTAGTGAGGTCATGAGCTTCCTCAATGGCCGTAGCCTTGGGCTCCCATGTCGGAGTCAAGGAGCGAAGTATCTTGTAGTTCATCTCTTGAATGGATAGTTGCTTATCTAGACCATGTAATTCATTGATGATATTAGTAAAACGAGAAAACATAGCATCAATGGATTCATTTGGAAGCATTTTAAATAGCTCATAATCATGCATAAGCCCACTAATTTTAGATTCCTTAACTTGGGGGGTTCCTTCATGTGTGACACATAATTTTACCCAAATTTCGTATGCGGTTGCACACGTGGAAACTCTATTATATTCATTAGGGGAAAGACCACAAATTAAGGCGTTCATAGCCTTAGCGTTGAGATTAGCTAGGTGCCTTTCTCCATCGGTCATGTTCCCGACTTTGGACTTTTCTTCATATTTCTCTTCTATGAGCTCTAGAATGTCAAGGTCTATGCAACGAAGGTAAATTCTCATCCTAGCTTTCCAATAAGCAAAATTAGTGCCGGTGAAGAGAGGTGGCCTAGTTGTGGATTGTCCTTCTAGCATATGCATATTCAAAGATGCCTCCATTAGATCTTTTCTCTAAGGTTGTTAAACCAAAAACTGATATAGAGACCAAGCTCTGATACCAATTGAAGGACCCTAGAGGGGGGGTGATTAGGGTCAAGAGGCTCTAATATGCAATTAAAATTCAGTACAAACAAACCACAGTAACAGAAGTGCAATAATAAAGAAAGAGATAAAGTTAGGAATCGTTATCCTTGACGCGCGATGTGTTAACGAGGTTCGGCCCGCTGACCTACGTCCCCGCTCCCCACTCTCGAGGAGAAATCCACTAACACATCCGGTTTGGAAGCCGGAACTTCGTCTACACAATGATCCCACAAGATCTCTCTCTCACTACACAGTTGATCTCACAGATCACACTCCCTCACAGTCGATCTACACAAGATCTCACTCACAGCAGCAGAAGATAAATGCAAGACACTCTCTTTACACAAGCCCCTATAGCAAAGAGAAGAGTACTGAAGCTGGGAAGTGAAACACACACAAGAACTCAGAAGAACAAGTTTGATTTGAAAATTTTCTCAGGAAGAAACAGAGCTCTCTGGTTCTCTTTCAAACGTTAGGGCTTAGGGAAGAAGAAGCAGGCTTGGGGGTTTTTATAAAAGAGTTTAAATCAATAAAAACAAAAACCCAATCTTCCTATTTAGGAAGATAATCTACTTTGCAGGTTGTGACCTCAGACTGTGCCAATCACTAATAAGTGAAAGCACAGGAGTCGAGGCGAGAAACGACCGTTTAAAAAAATCGCGGCTGACCAAATCGGTTGACCGAAGAAATAATCGGTCGACCGAAAATACCGTCGGTCGACCGACCGAAAAATTCGGTCGACCGCGGGCAGCTAAAGAAATTTGGAAAAACAAGCAGAGCCTCGTCGGTGCGATTAGAAGATTGAAAATTCGGTCGACCGTATCGGTCGACCGACGACAATCTGGAAAGATACTAAGGGATGGCCATAGGATCGGTCGACCGATTTCTGATATTTTCCAGAAAACAGATTTTTGACCAACTTGAAATATTTGCAAAATATTCATTTGACCTCTGAAAATTCTGAAACTTTGTAAAATGTTTTTAATACTAAAAACAAACTGTTTGGAAAAAGAATTTTGCAGATAGGTACTCATACTTGTGAAAAATAGTGTTTTGTGAAAAACGCTTAAAAGACACAAGTCTAAAAACGTGTGTGTGATTCCCAATAGCTTCAAGTAAACTCAGTAACTCTTTGCCTACATTCTAGCACTAGAGAGAAAGACAAAAGAAAGCTAATATCCTCATATTGAAAGCAATACTTGAGCTTTGATATAGCTTGAATCGGATGAAGCTTTTATATGACTTTGTTGTTCTTGAAATAACGTTGCTTCATCTTTTTGGCCTCCTCCTCCTTTAGATGTCTTCGTTTTAGCGTATATTCCATCCATCCTCCGTTAATGGCACTAACGAGCTTGACAAATGATTTTACTATATTTACACTCAATAAGCCATTAGTACCGATAATGGTGGTTGTAAGAACATCATCAAAACATAAGGACTAACAAATGATTATATACGAAATCTGAGATTTTATTGTACTTTTATTTTTACATACATCGTAGCACTGACACATTTATATCATCATATGTATAGGTATGGAGGCGGGTCTATTGACGTATGAGGTCCTGTGTGACCAAGATCGACATCGATCCGCGAAGATAGACTCTGGGGAGATAAATTACATTGGTAGTTATAAATTATATTTTTAATCATATCAATTATTCTAAGTTATTGATTGTTACT
>NC_033797.1:107843407-107848540 GCF_001876935.1 Asparagus officinalis
GGGTTTTACATTCCCCACCCTTAAAAGAATTTCGTCCTTGAAATTCCGCAGTCGTATCGCAGGGATTAATAATACGAGAAGAGCATAAAAAAGGAGTAATCCAAACAAAGAAACCCTCACGTACACATCTCGTATCATTAATTTTCTGATTTGAAATATAAGCAACATTTAAACTTAACAATCTAAAATGTGTGCATTCTCACTTAACCCCTAATTAGACGGAACTAGTATGTCGGGCGAAAAATCCAAACAAGGAACCCCCCATATATATACCATATGTTCTGAATAATTAAGAGCTAAGTGTTGAATGACCCATTCTAACGTTAAATATAAATGTGACTAAGCAACACATATAATCAAATCTATCAACGTATATAAGTACATTTAAATATCAACATCTTACTTGTTCAAACAGGTGCGAGTAGTCGCGACGAACATCCTCCTCATGCTCCCAAGAAATCTCTTCGGCTCCTTGCCGGTTCCACTAAACTTTTACTAATGGAATGACTTTGTTTCTAAGCTTTTTATTCTTCCTAGCAAAAATGCATACCGGAATCTCTACGTTAGTCAAATCATACTGAATCTCAACCTCTGGTGAATCAATCACCCTCTGTTGCTCTTCGTCACGCAAATGCTTCTTGAGCATCGAAATATGAAATACATCGTGTATACTCGACATCGATGTCGGAAGATCTAATCTATAAGAAACAGCTCCAATGCGCTCAATAATCCTGAAGGGACCCACATATCTCGGGGCAAGCATCTAATCTATAAGAAACAGCTCCAATGCGCTCAATAATCCTGAAGGGACCCACATATCTCGGGGCAAGCTTCCCTCGTCTACCGAATCGCTGGAATGCGCTCAATAATCCTGAAGGGACCCACATATCTCGGGGCAAGCTTCCCTCGTCTACCGAATCGCTGGACGCCCTTCATCGGTGATACTTTCAACATAACTAAGTCTCCAACCTAAAACTCTAAGGGTCGTCTTCGCTGGTCTGCATAACTCTTTTTCCTACTCTTTGTAGCAAAAATGCGCTCTTGAATCAATGCTACCTTTTCCATGATTTGCCTAACTAGCTCCGGACCAAGTAATAGACTATCCTCTGGCTCTGTCTAACATATAGGCGATCTGCAAGGCCTCCCGTATAAAGCTTCGTACGGTACCATCCCGATGGTAGCTTGATAACTATTGTTATATGTAAATTCAATCAATAGGATGTGGTCCTCCCAGCTACCCTAAAAATCTATGACACATGCTCTCAGCATATTCTCCAACACCTGATTCACCCTCTCGGTCTGACTATCTGTCTGGGGTGGAAAACATTACTGAATGATAACTGGCTGCCAAAAGCGTCCTGAAAGCTCCTCCAGAAATGGGATGTGAAGAC
Source organism: Asparagus officinalis (assembly GCF_001876935.1). NCBI lineage: Eukaryota > Viridiplantae > Streptophyta > Magnoliopsida > Asparagales > Asparagaceae > Asparagus > Asparagus officinalis. The sequence goes on from NC_033797.1 coordinate 107,844,799, forward strand.
TGAGTCCTGATCTGATACAATCGTCTCCGGAGTTCCATGCAATCTGACAATCTCTCGAATAAAAATCCTCGCATATGTGTCCGCCATATAAGTCGTTCTCACGGGTAAGAAATGTGCCGACTTTGTCAATCTGTCCATTATAACCCAGATAGAATCATTTCCTTTCTTTGAGTTAGGTAACCCTACTATGAAATTCATAGAAATATCTGCCCACTTCCACTTGGGAATTGGTAAAGGTTGTAGGATTCCTATAGGTCTCTGGTGTTCTGCCTTGACTTGCTACCAGGTAAGACACTTAGCCACGTACTCTGAAATCTCTCTGCGCATACCACTCCACCAAAAATATCTCTTCAGGTCCTTATACATTTTTGTCATGCTCGGGTGCACTGTATATCTGCTACGATGTGCCTCGTCAAAAAGTTCCCTCTTCAGTTGTAGATTATTCGGCGTGACAATCCTACCCTTCATCCGAAGGCCTCCGTCTACTCTAATAGTCCAATCATCATTGGGCTCCTTGGAAATCTCCCCCTTATTGGTTTGAATCCAAGAATCCTCTAACTGAGCTCCGACTACTCTATCTATCCAAGGCGGCAGCACTGATAAAGCTCCTAAGAAAACATAGCTCACGTCAATCTCTGGCCTAAAATCATAATGGATGAGGGTATAAAGATCCCGATATAGTGAACACCTCAAAGCCGCTAGCCCGTGATGACGCTTCCTGCTCAACGTGTCTGCTACTATGTTCGCCTTTCCCGGATGGTACTGCAAAGCGAACTCGTAATCCTTTATAAACTCTATCCACTGTCGTTGTCTCTGATTGAGTTCCTTCTATGAAAAGAGGTACTTTAAACTCTGGTGGTCTGTGAATAACTCAAACCGTACTCCGTAAAAATAATGCATTCACGCCTTCAATACGAAGACCACTGCTGCTAGCTCCAAATCATGCGTGGGATAATTCTGTTCATGAGTCCTTAACTGTCTCGAGATATAGACTATAAATCTCTGGGTCTGCATCAATACTCCTCCAAGACCCGATAAGGATGCATCAGTGAAGACAACAAAAGTCTTATCACTATTGGGAATAATCAATACTGGTGCTGAAGTCAACTTAATCTTCAATGTCTCAAATGCCTTCTAGCAATTTGTGCTCCAAAAGAACTGTACACCCTTTTTAGTAAGGTGTGTAAGTGGCATGGCAATCTTTGAGAAATCTTAAAATGAATTTTCTGTAATAGCCTGCCAGACCTAAGAAGCTACGAATGTTTGTAACCGTCTTTGGTGGTTCCCAATCAAGTACGGCCTCTAATTTAGCCGGATCTACTGCAATGCCCTCTCTGCTAATGACATGGCCCAAAAATCTGACCTCCGATAACCAGAATTCACATTTGCTTAATTTTGCATACAGCTGGTGTTCTCACAAAGTTTGCAATGCCAACCTCAAATGCTGCTCGTGCTCCGCCTCCGATCTCGAATAGATAAGAATATCGTCGATGAAAAATATCACGAACTGGTCCAAGTATGAATGGAAAACCTGATTCATCAAATCTATAGATACGACGGGTGCATTGGTCAGGCCAAATGGCATGACAAGAAACTCGAAAGACCTATATCGAGTCAAGAAGGCGGTCTTGGGAATATCAATCTCCTGAACCCGTAACTGATGATAACCAGAATGAAGATCTATCTTCAAAAAACACTGAGCTCCCTGCAACTGGTCGAACAAGTCATTGATCCTTGATAATGGGTACCTGTTTCGGATAGTGGCATTGTTCAACTCGCGATAATCAATGCATAATCGCATACTCCCATCCTTCTTCTTCACAAAGAGGACTAGTGCTCCCCACGGAGAGTGACTCCGTCGAATGAAACTCTAAGACAATAACTCATCTAGCTGGATCTGTAGCTCCCTCATCTCAGCAGGCGCCATACGGTAAGGAGCTCAGGAAATCGGTGTGGTGCCTAGCTGCAACTCTCTGCAAAACTCGACCTCTCTCACTGGAGGTAATCCTGATATGTCCTGGAAGACATCCTGGTACTCTGAGACTACTCGTATCTCACTCAAATTTGTGCTTCGATCCTACAATGTTACCTCCTCGACGTATGCCAGATATGACTCCGCAAACTGATTGCCTCTGGAGGTCGCTACCACTAACTCGAATCCATCATAGGCTCGCAAACTGACTATCTTCACAAAACAGTTGATACTCACATGGTAGGAAGATAACCAATCCATACCAAGGATGACATCGAACTCGGACATACGCAACATGATCAAGTCTATGACGAACTCGGACTCGTCCAAACTAACAATACATCTCCTACAAACACTCTCTAAAAGAGATGTCTCTCCTAAGGAGTGGATACCGATAGAGGAAAATCTAATGGTTGTGCCATAAGCTGAAGTCTAACCGCAAAATCGTAGGAGATAAAAGAGTGTGAAGCACCATAATCAAAAAGAATACGTGCTGGATAGGACTTCACAAGGAATGTACCTTCCACCACAGCCCCGCTCGCGTCGTGAACGTGAGGAACAACCACATACAATGTCTCTCCTAAGGAGTGGATACCGATAGAGGAAAATCTAATGGTTGTGCCATAAGCTGAAGTCTAACCGCAAAATCGTAGGAGATAAAAGAGTGTGAAGCACCATAATCAAAAAGAATACGTGCTGGATAGGACTTCACAAGGAATGTACCTTCCACCACAGCCCCGCTCGCGTCGTGAACGTGAGGAACAACCACATGCACTCTATCCGTCTGTTGTGCTACATCACCTGGAACATATGGGACTATCTGTCCCTGCTAGATCTCCTGAATCGCTCAAACCTGTCCCTCAATCCTCGGGACTGCTGGAGGTGCCTATATCCTTAACTGCTGACCCTGACCGTATCCCTGAATGCGGTTCTGATAATGATGTTGCTGCTGATTCCTGTCCTGCTGGCCTACTATGGGTGCGCTGTAGCACTCTGCTACTTTATGTCCAAGCTTGTTGCAGTTGAAACAAGCTCCACAAAATCGGTGCTGCTGCTGTGCCCTCTGATCCTGTTGATGGTCCTTCTTATGGGAGCCCTGTTGCTGTAGACCCTTACCCTACTGCTGGGGTTTTCCTGAGCCTGGAAAAGGTCTCTTACCTTTACCTTTATCCCCGAACTGCCCTGACTTAGTATTTCCATCTTTGCCCTTCATGAATATAGTTGTGTCTGTCTCCTGAGCTATGGCAGCATCTGCTACTTCCCGCACTGAACGGAACCTTCGATATACTAGATATCGGCGTAAACCTGGGCAAAGTCCCATCATGAACATCTGAGTCTGCCTCTCCTCGGTGTGCCACATGCCAGTGAATCTAAGAAGTGACATGAACTTACTCTCAAAATCCATCACCGACATATCCCCCTGCTCCTATCGAGCCAGCTCTAACTCCTTCTTATCTTTCGCTGCAGCCGAAATATACTGCTCATCAAAGAAGTATACAAATGTCTCCCACGAGGCTATCAACCTCTACTTGGAAGTAAAATAAAGCCGATACTATCCTCCTGCATCACCTTTGAGACTGAAAGCTGCTAACCGTTGCTTCTGCACAGTATTCATATTAAGCATGTCCAGAATGTTGCTTACATCCTCCTTCCATTTGTGTGCCGCAATGGAGTCCGTTGAACCATGAAACTCTGGAGTCTTCAACTTCTGGTACTTCTCTACCAAACGAAGCCAAGCCTCCTGCTCAGCCACTCCATCATCAACTAGAG
>NC_033797.1:107848618-107935558 GCF_001876935.1 Asparagus officinalis
CTCGAATAGATAAGAATATCGTCGATGAAAACTATCATGAACTGGTCCAAATAAGGATGAAAAACCCGATTCATCAAATCCATGAATACTGTGGGTGTATTGGTCAGCCCAAATGGCATGACAAGAAACTCGAAAGACCCGTATCGAGTCAAGAAGGCGGTCTTGGGAATATCAATCTCCCGAATCCACAACTGATGATAACCGGAATGAAGATCTACCTTCGAAAAATACTGAGCTCCCTGCAACTGGTCGAACAAGTCATCGATCCTCGGTAATGGGTACCTATTTTCGGATAGTGACCTTATTCAACTCATGATAATCAATGCATAATCGCATACTGTCGTCCTTCTTCTTCACAAAGAGGATCGGTGCTCCCCACGGAGAGTGACTCCGTCGAATGAAACTCTAAGACAATAACTCATCTAGCTGGATCTGTAGCTCCCTCATCTCAGCAGGCGCCATACGGTAAGGAGCTCAGGAAATCGGTGTGGTGCCTAGCTGCAACTCTCTGCAAAACTCGACCTCTCTCACTGGAGGTAATCCTGATATGTCCTGGAAGACATCCTGGAACTCTGAGACTACTCGTATCTCACTCAAATCTGCACCCCAATTCCATAACATCACCTCCTAGACGTATGCTAGATATGACTCCGCAAACTGGTTGCCTCTAGAGGAATTTGTGCTTCGATCCTACAATGTTACCTCCTCGACGTATGCCAGATATGACTCCGCAAACTGATTGCCTCTGGAGGTCGCTACCACTAACTCAGATCCATCATAGGCTCGCAAACTGACTGTCTTCGCAAAACAGTCGATACTCACATGGTAGGAAGATAACCAATCCATACCAAGGATGACATCGAACTCGGACATACGCAACATGATCAAGTCTATGACGAACTCGGACTCGTCCAAACTAACAATACATCTCCTACAAACACTCTCTAAAAGAGATGTCTCTCCTAAGGAGTGGATACCGATAGAGGAAAATCTAATGGTTGTGCCATAAGCTGAAGTCTAACCGCAAAATCGTAGGAGATAAAAGAGTGTGAAGCACCATAATCAAAAAGAATACGTGCTGGATAGGACTTCACAAGGAATGTACCTTCCACCACAGCCCCGCTCGCGTCGTGAACGTGAGGAACAACCACATGCACTCTATCCGTCTGTTGTGCTACATCACCTGGAACATATGGGACTATCTGTCCCTGCTAGATCTCCTGAATCGCTCAAACCTGTCCCTCAATCCTCGGGACTGCTGGAGGTGCCTATATCCTTAACTGCTGACCCTGACCGTATCCCTGAATGCGGTTCTGATAATGATGTTGCTGCTGATTCCTGTCCTGCTGGCCTACTATGGGTGCGCTGTAGCACTCTGCTACTTTATGTCCAAGCTTGTTGCAGTTGAAACAAGCTCCACAAAATCGGTGCTGCTGCTGTGCCCTCTGATCCTGTTGATGGTCCTTCTTATGGGAGCCCTGTTGCTGTAGACCCTTACCCTACTGCTGGGGTTTTCCTGAGCCTGGAAAAGGTCTCTTACCTTTACCTTTATCCCCGAACTGCCCTGACTTAGTATTTCCATCTTTGCCCTTCATGAATATAGTTGTGTCTGTCTCCTGAGCTATGGCAGCATCTGCTACTTCCCGCACTGAACGGAACCTTCGATATACTAGATATCGGCGTAAACCTGGGCAAAGTCCCATCATGAACATCTGAGTCTGCCTCTCCTCGGTGTGCCACATGCCAGTGAATCTAAGAAGTGACATGAACTTACTCTCAAAATCCATCACCGACATATCCCCCTGCTCCTATCGAGCCAGCTCTAACTCCTTCTTATCTTTCGCTGCAGCCGAAATATACTGCTCATCAAAGAAGTATACAAATGTCTCCCACGAGGCTATCAACCTCTACTTGGAAGTAAAATAAAGCCGATACTATCCTCCTGCATCACCTTTGAGACTGAAAGCTGCTAACCGTTGCTTCTGCACAGTATTCATATTAAGCATGTCCAGAATGTTGCTTACATCCTCCTTCCATTTGTGTGCCGCAATGGAGTCCGTTGAACCATGAAACTCTGGAGTCTTCAACTTCTGGTACTTCTCTACCAAACGAAGCCAAGCCTCCTGCTCAGCCACTCCATCATCAACTAGAGGTGGTGGTGTGACTATCGGTGTTCCTTCTGGCATCTCCTCCTGAATGGGAGTTCCCTGTCGAACCTGATCTGCTAACTGCTCCTCAATAGCTGTTAGAAGAGCTGATAACGGTGCTATAAGATCTACCAAGTACTGTGGAGCCTGCTACGGCTCGGGCTCTCTATCGACTTGCTCAGCTCCCTGGGCATGAGTACTTCGACGTCCACGACTTCTTCCTGACATCTATAATATAGAAGTAGAGCTTATTACGTAGTAAATAGGATCTCAAGTAGAAAAATATATAATGTATACCAATAAGTAAATCGTATCACATATTACTCATAGCACGCCTTATTATTCAAAGCAAATAGTTCATAAAAAAATTTGTAATTTTTCGCGTACATATATAATACGTCCTCACTCATACTAGGAATTCCTAGCGGACTATATACATGATTCCGAGGAAACTCTACCCTAACTCAACAATATGACACAGGGATGATCCTAAGGATATTGGAACTGTTAGATCCTAGAGGGAGGGTGATTAGGGTCTTATGCTAATCTAATCCGATTTTATGCCAATTAAAATTAATTAACAAGTTATCCTAGCAAGTATGAAATACAACAAGATATATGAGCTAGGATAAGCAATATGAACAATGATATATATCCTAGCAATGAGATATACTATGAGATATATGCAAGGATATACAAATTAACATATGGGTGAAATAAAAATAAACAAAATAGTGGGCAAAGTAAATAATGAGACAATAGCGATATGAGCAATGAGCACAAATAAGAATAAACGCCAAAGCACACTCAAACACAATCAAATGATCACGGAGTTCGGACCTTCCGTCCTACGTCTCCGCTCCCCACTCCCGGGGAGAAATCCACTATCATAATCCGGTTTGGAAGACGGAACTTCTACACACTCGGTTTTCTAGCTAACCGAAAATTCTACAACTCACACTCTTGCAAACCCACTCTACACCCTCACAAGTGTTGGACCTAACCGTGTCTCCCTCAAGTGCTCGTTTACAACCTCTCCCTAGGTTCGTCAACCGACGCCACTCCTCTTGGGACGATTCCCGACTCTCACCACACACTCCTCTCAGTGTACAAGTGTATTACAAAGTGTATCTCATAATAAGCACAAATACAACAAATGATTGTTCTCTAATATGGATGAGAACACAATGAAAGCTCACACTCAATTGTTACAACTCCCCACAACCCAAATTATATTATAAATGCAAATACAATAAGCTCAATGGTTGTGTGTGTAAGCAATGAGAAAATCAAAACAACTAAACTCAAATAAAATCTAGCATATAGAAATTATGAATAAAACAATAAATAGCTAGAAATAGAGTTTAGGAATTCTTCTCTGAAAAACAAGATGAAGAGATGGATTAAAAGGAAGCTCAAACAATGTAGATGATCTCCTCCACTTGTGAACCAACCAAAACAGCTTTAAACCAAACTTAAACCCCTGTTAAAACTTTTATAAACTTGTTTAAAATATCCCATTGGTTATAGAGATAAAAGGGGGTTTGGGGGTTTATATAAGAAGAGGAAGCAACAAAAAAAACACCAAAGGAAAAGACTAAACAGCCAAAGAATCAGAAATCTGATTATGTACCAAAAGAGCCGTTGGGATAAACGGCGGTCGACCACGGTGATCGACAACAACAGGAAAAGCTCCAGAGACTTCGGCGGTCGATCGACCGCGGCGATCGACCGCGAGCAACAAAAACAACAGGAAAAGCTCCAGAGACTTCGGCGGTCGACCGTGGTGGTCGACCGTGGTGGTTGACCGTGGGAAATCTCGAGCTCACGGTCGACCGTGGCGGTCGACCGTGAACTGATATATGAAAATCCAGGTATTGAAAACAGTTTGCTCATTTTGAAACACTATTTAAAATATCAAATAAATTCCAAAAAATATAAAACTTTGGGGAATGATTGTAGACATGATAATAAACATGCTACAATGACTGGTTTCCAAAAAGGACTTCCCAAATGAAAAATATCATCATTTTACAAAATAGGCCAAAACATGAAAATGTAAACAGGTGAATTTTGACATTTTGGCTAAACCATGTTTTGAAACTTTGCACAATGATTATGTAGACTTAATAAAATATGTATATGATTATTTTTAAGTCCAAAAACTAAGAATACAATATTTTTACAAATACAATAGAAAACAAAACATATGAGTATGTATATGAAAATATATTTATTTCATATAAGTAGTTAAACCAAATCACAATAATAAGTATGAAATATGTAATTTCATATTTATAAACATAAAAACCAAAACTTGTGTTGTATATATATATGACTACATATATATACAAGGAAACCAATAAAATGTGTGTGTATATGATATTGAGCTTAGAGTATCTAACACACATAATATAAAACCTAAACTAGATTACCCAAGCCGATCTTGATCTTCAATATGCTTGACTTGGTACACTATGCGGATGAAGCTGAACTTGGATCTTGAACTTGAATTGCATAAGCTTCACTCCATAATTCCACCAACCTCCATTTGATACTGTCGTTGAAGCGCTATTTCATCCATCCTCCAACATATTATTTGCCTAAAATAAATATAAAACACAAACACTAGACAAATAATATTGGATGTAAATTGTTTGTAAATCATCATCAAAACAAGAAGGCCAACAATCTCTCCCTTTTTGATGATGACAAATAATTTATAAAAAGGATATATGCATGAAAAGAAATGAATATACAAAGTATAATATATCATGCATATAAAGAAGAATGAATATACTCACAATATTTCTCCCCCTTTGACAACATTAAAAAGGGGACAAAGGGATGAAGAGAGCGAAAGCTCCCCCTATCAATATGCATGGGTGAGTTTAACAACAATAATAGAATAGGGAAGACTCCCCCTATCAAAAAGCCATATAGAATATATGCAATAAAAGATCATGGTAATAACATGAGAGTAAGTATAAATGAAAGATATGCTAAACATAACTCACATACAAACAAGACAATGAGAACACATATTAATATATCATTTATGAAAGAAGTGTCTCATTACACAATTATAAAATCATAGAGTATAAAAATAGATTTATGTAATCAAAAGAGGAACATGAGAATCATGCAAAAAGTTTTCCAATAAAAAACCAATCAACCAATGAAATCATAAATCAAATGAAATCCATAAAAACATAAAACTAAACCATCATTGATTTTCAAAAATCAAGAGAGGCAACTATATCTAGCTCTTGAGCTAGTATCAACCCATATAAGTATTTTTAGCACCCGGTAAACAAGTTTTGGGAATAAACACCTAATAAACCCAGAGGGCATATAATTATAAACCTCTCATTTAAAATCGAAACTAATAGTCATGAAAACAAAATAATTAATCAAAGAAAAATTGTTTTCATATTCAAAGATTTCGAAGCATAATTTTCAAAACCAAGAAAAGAAAAAGTAATAACACTAAAATTCTTGGTTTAAAATTTAAATTTGTTTTGGTACCCAAGAACACTTGGTACCAAAAGATTTAGGGACATGACCCCTATCATTAAAGCTCAAAGCCCTTGGGTTATGAACTCATTTGGACGCATTTAGTGCACTAACACGGTCAAAGTAATAATCACTCAAATGACCCTTCCGATTACAATTTATATAATGAAAGAGATCCATTTATTTTTGTGGACCATTAGCTCGTGCACGAAAATCATTTGCAAATAAAGATTGTCTTTTAGAAATATTTTGCAAATGAGAAACATTCTTAAACAATGGTCTATTTGGAACATATTGCAATTTAGAAGCTTTTTGCATATCAAAACAAAATTTAGCAAGATATCCAAACCCACCACAAACATCACATTTAAAAGCATGTGGTCTACTAGAAGCATTTGGCAAATTAGAATTCTTTTTCAAATCAAAACAATATTCGGCCAAATGACCAAAACGATCACAATGATCACATCTATACACATGAGCATGCTTATGATGAATAATGGGTGCATGTGTGTGTACATGTGATGAAGAAGCTACATGAGATGCACAAGGAGCATTGACATTTTTATGTTTGTGTGCATCATAGCAAAATTTAGCTAGATGGCCTTTACGGCCGCAAATAGAGCACTTGTAAACTTTGCTATATATGTGTGCATGATGAGTGGATGATTTCTTAGACTTGACACACATATCCATAAGCCTCTTATGATTATCAAAGCATATTTTCAAAGTTGAATCTAAAGATGAAATGCATTTATTCATAAGATTCAAATCTTCACTTTTAGGCACATATGCATTTTTATTAGAAGTAGAACATAAATAGTCATTTATAAAAGAAACAGTATCATTTTGTATGTTCTCTACTTCTAACATGGTATTATTTTTGTCATGAGTCAAGTTAGCAATATCCAATTTTAAATTATTATTTTCCAAATTTAGCATATCATTGTTTTCTTTAAGAGCAACATTTTCTTGAGAAATGATATCAAATTTGGAAGCTAACTTCTCATGATCGGATTTTAAATCTTCATGCTTGCTTTGCAAATCAATAAAATTTTTACGCAATATGTTATAGGCATGCAATAATTTTTTACTAGCATAAGCAAGTTCACCACTAGATAAATCATTAGTGGTTTCGAACTCGCAAACCTCACTAGGGCTATCGCCTAGTGGTCGTGTGCATGATGCTCCATATGAACTTGAAGTCGGATCCTCCAAAACTTGTCGGATCGCCTCTAAGTCCACTTAATGTGCTTCAATAAATTTCCATAAGGTGTAAGCACTATCAAAATGAACAAATTTGTTAGGCATAGATGAATCAAGAGCATTTAGCAAATATTCTAATAAAATATTGTTCATTGTAAACATACGATGATCATTTTTATTCCACTTGGATTTCTTCATAGTGGGCACAATATAAGTGTCATCTATAATTTCCCATAAATCAAAGTGTTTAGATTGAACAAAAAGTTTAAATCTAATATACCATTGGGCATAGGAGAAATTATCTAATGTAGGAGCAATATTGATGGCATAACCTAAACAACATGCATCATTCATATCCATATTGTATATATGCAAGTAAGATACAAAAATTAAAAATTTGATTAGCACAAAAAGATAACTTGGATCTTTAACTTAAGGTGATTAGACCTTAAATCAAAGAGCACCAAGCTCTGATACTAATTGTTTGACCCTAGAGGGGGTGATTAGGATTTTATGCTAATCTAATCCGATTTTATGCCAATTAAAATTAATTAACAAGTTATCCTAGCAAGTATGAAATACAACAAGATATATGAGGTAGGATAAGCAATATGAGCAATGATATATATCCTAGCAATGAGATATACTATGAGATATATGCAAGGATATACAAATTAACATATGGGTGAAAAAAACATAAACAAAATAGTGGGCAAAGTAAATAATGAGACAATAGCGATATGAGCAATGAGCACAAATAAGAATAAACGCCAAAGCACACTCAAACACAATCAAATGATCACGGAGTTCGGGCCTTCCGTCCTACGTCTCCGCTCCCCACTCCCGGGGAGAAATCCACTATCATAATCCGGTTTGGAAGCCGGAACTTCTACACACTTGGTTTTCTAGCTAACCGAAAACTCTACAACTCACACTCTTGCAAACCCACTCTACACCCTCACAAGTGTTGGACCTAACCGTGTCTCCCTCAAGTGCTCGTTTACAACCTCTCCCTAGGTTCATTAACCGACGCCACTCCTCTTGGGATGATCCCCGACTCTCACCACACACTCCTCTCGGTGTACAAGTGTATTATAAAGTGTATCTCACAATAAGCATAAATACAACAAATGATTGTTCTCTAATATGGATGAAAACACAATGAAAGCTCACACTCAATTGTTATAACTCCCCACAACCCAAATTATACTATGAATGCAAATACAATAAGCTCAATGGTTGTGTGTGTAAGCAATGAGAAAATCAAAACAACTAAACTCAAATAAAATCTAGCATATAGAAATTATGAATAAAACAATAAATAGCTAGAAATAGAGTTTAGGAATTCTTCTCTGAAAAACAAGATGGAGAGATGGATTAAAAGGAAGCTCAAACAATGTAGATGATCTCCTCCACTTGTGAACCAACCAAAACAGCTTTAAACCAAACTTAAACCCCTGTTAAAACTTTTATAAACTTATTTAAAACATCCCATTGGTTACTGAGATAGAAGGGGGTTTGGGGGTTTATATAGGAAGAGGAAGCAACAGAAAAAACACCAAAGGAAAAGACCAAACAGCCCAAGAATCAGAAATCTGATTATGTACCAAAAGAGCCGTTGGGATAAACGGCGATCGACCACGGCGGTCGACCGCGAGCAATAAAAATAACAGGAAAAGCTCCAGAGACTTCGGCGGTCGACCGTGGGAAATCTTGAGCTCACGATCGACCGCGGCGGTCGACCGTGAAAGTCTCTGCTGCCCACTGACGAAACCGCAAACAGATACTATATAAAAATAGGTTTGAAAGTGAAATGCTGATTTTAAAACCCTGTTTAAAAATATCAAATAATTCTAAAAAAATATAAAACTTTGGGGAATGATTGTAGACATGATAATAAACATGCTATAATGACTGGTTTCCAAAAAGGACTTCCCAAATGAAAAATATCATCATTTTACAAAATAGGTCAAAACATAAAAATGTAAACATGTGAATTTTAACATTTTGGCTAAACCATGTTTTGAAACTTTGCTCAATGATTATGTAGACTTAATAAAATATGTATATGATTATTGTTAAGTCCGAAAACTAAGAATACAATATTTTTATAAATATAATAGAAAATAAAACATATGAGTATGTATATAAAAATATATTTGTTTCATATAAGTAGTTAAACCAAATCACAATAATAAGTATGAAATATGTAATTTCATATTTATAAACATAAAAACCAAAACTTGTGTTGTATATATATATGACTATATATATATACAAGGAAACCAATAAAATGTGTGTGTAAACCAAAACTTGTGTTGTATATATATATGACTATATATATATACAAGGAAACCAATAAAATGTGTGTGCATATGATATTGAGCTTAGAGTATCTAACACACATAATATAAAACCTAAACTAGATTACCCAAGACGATCTTGATCTTTAATAAGATTGACTTGGTACACTATGCGGATGAAGCTGAACTTGGATCTTGAACTTGAATTGCATAAGATTCACTCCACAATTCCACCAACCTCCATTTGATATTGTCGTTGAAGCGCTATTCCATCCATCCTCTAACATATTGTTTGCCTAGAATAAATATAAAACACAAACACTAGACAAACAACATTAGATGTAAATTTTTTGTAAATCATCATCAAAACAAGAAGGCCAACAGGAACTAGAGCTCTGATACCAACTGTGACGCCTCATGGTTCACACAAGGCTGCAGTCCAAGGTAAAACCCGGATTGTCAAACCTGCCAAGCACCAAACACCATGCTACGACATGTTTCATCATCACAGTCACTATCTCTCTATTGGAATCAATACATAGGTGAAGGTACTAAACAGGCAAATAATAGAAGTTGAGCAAAACCAGATATACACAGAAGAAGCATGAAAATAATCATCAGTGAGACCAACAAAATAAGATAGAGATGATAGACCCTAGAGGGTGGGTGATTAGGGTATTATGCTAATCTAATCTGATTTTATGCTAATTAAAACTAATTAACAAATATATCCTAGCAAATGATATGTTTATGCTAATCTAATCTGATTTTATGCTAATTAAAACTAATTAACAAATATATCCTAGCAAATGATATGTGACAAGATATATATGCAAGGATATACAAAACAAATATATCCTAGCAAATGATATGTGACAAGATATATATGCAAGGATATACAAATAACACAAGGATGAAACAAGATATAAACAAGATATAAACAATAAGCAATTGATAAAAGCGATATAATGATAAACACAAAAATAAGTACGCCAATGCAATCACAAACAAATGGTATATTCACGAGGTTCGGTCCCCATGACCTACATCCCCACTCCTCACCTCGAGGAGATCTCCACTATCATCACACCCGGTTTGGAAGCCGGAACTTCTCTACACACTCAGTTTTCTAGCTAATTGAAAACTCTACACACTCGGTTATCAAGTCAATCGACAACTCTTACAAATCCTCACAATGTACATACACAAGCAACAACCTCAAGTGTTGGTCCTCACGTATCGACTTCCTCAAGTGCTCGGAATTATCACCTCTCACTAGACCATCGACGCCAATCCTCTCAGTATCGACTCCGTCCTCACCACATACTCCTCTCGGTGTACAAGTATAATACAATGTGATCTCACAATGAAGGCTCAATACAAATAAATCGTTCTCTACAATAGATGAGAACACAATGATCTCACAATGAAGGCTCAATACAAATAAATCGTTCTCTACAATAGATGAGAACACAATGTAGGCTTACTCTCAATGTTACAACTCCCCACAACCATAAATCGTTCTCTACAATAGATGAGAACACAATGTAGGCTTACTCTCAATGTTACAACTCCCCACAACCCAAATTATACTAAGTATAAAAATACAATAAGCTTAATGGTTGTGAGTGTACAAAGAGACAAATAAAATTAACTAACTTAATATAAACACTAGCTTAATAAAATGATAATCAAACAATAAAATATAAAGCTATATTGAGTTTAGAAAACTTCTCCAACAAATGACAAGAGTGAGAGAGAGATGATTTGAAGATCAAACACCAAAGATTATCTCCTCAAGCCCTTGTGAAATTATCTTCACAAACAAAACTCTTAAACCAGGCTTAAACACCTTTAAACAAATTTAAACAAACTTTAAACCCTTGTTAAACTTTCTCAAAACATTCTCTTGGTCATTTGAAAGATGAGAGCAATGGGGTATTTATACCCACTCAAAACTTCAGCAAAAACCCAAGTGAAATGACCAAAAACCCATAAGAAAACAAAGATGGAAAATAGCCGTTAGAGCCTAACGGTTACAAGGTCGGTCGACCGCGAGCAGCTGAGAAAACAAACTGGCTCTCTAGAAAAATGACGATCGACCGTGGCGCCAAGTCCGGTCAACCGTGAGCTGATGAAAACTAAAGCTGAGTCTCTAGACTTTTCACGGTCGACCGTCGCGACACACGCGGTCGACCGTGAGTCGATATTTCTAATACTCAGCTTTAAAAACAGTTTTCAGATTTTAAAACCTCTTTTTAAAATATCAAACAAATTCTAAAAATTATGAAACTTTGGAAAATGATTGTAGGAATGATAATACACATGCTACAAAAACTGGTTTTCTAATAGGACCTCCCAAATGTAAAATATAATCATTTTGCAAAATAGTCCAAAACATAAAAATGTGAACACATGAATTTTGACACTTTGGCTAAACCATGTTTTGAAACTTTACAAAATGATTTTGTAGACTTAATAAAAGATGTATATGATTATTGTTAAGTCCAAAAACTAATAAAATAATATTTTTACAAAATTGCATATTCTATGCAATATAAATTCAAACATAATAGAGTATGAAACATATGAAGATGTATATGAATATATATTTGTTTCATATTTATGAAATTAAACCAAAACACAATAATAAATATAAAATATGTAATTTCATATTTATATAAACTTAGAAACCAAAACATGCATGTATATATATATAACTATATATATACATAGAAACCAAATACGTGTGTGTATATATGATTGAGCTTAAAGTACCAACACACATAATATAAAACCTAAACTAAATATACTCATGCTTGATCTTGATCTTTATTGTAGCTCAACTTGGTAAACTTGCGGAAGAAGCTTAAACTTGTATCTTAAATAAACATTGCTTCACTCCACAATTCCGCCAACTTCCATTGGATATGATCGTGAATGCTCGATTCCATCCATCCTCCAACATATTGTTTGCCTAGAATAAATATGAGACACAAACACTAGACAAATAATATTAAAAGTAAATTATTTGTAAATCATCATCAAAACAAGAAGGCCAACAAGAGATATCTCTGAGTCTTAAATAAACCTCAAGTACAAAGAGTCAAATAAGGTACCACTATGGCTCTCAATCTCTACAAAATAAAATACAAGTCTAGAATCTGACATAAACAACTAACTATGGAGTTCTGAAATAACTACTAAATAATAAATAACTTGATGGAATCTATGAAAAATTCTTATCAACCTGCGACTCTCCGTGCGTCGGACTCGCTGCCTGAAAGAGGGAAAAACAACGAGCGTCAAAGCGCTATAGCGAGATCATCTCCACCTGTCCCTAGGGGAAGGGGTAGGAGAATATAAAAAATAGAGTTAATACATATGCATATGAAATCATTTATAAAATTCTAACTGGAAATTAATATTTAGGAAATCACAACACGAGAGTTAGTACGTCGAGCGAAATAATCCAAACAAGGAAACCCTCATGTATATACCATGTCTTAAATTGTGACTCCCTAAATACCAACTCCAGACCCTATGAATGAAAATAGTAAACCAAAAGGAAAACACTCCAAACCTCAATCAAATATCTGTCTCAATTTATACTCAAAAATACAACTCTAACATAAGAGGGATCTCATCCAAAACAAAAATCAACTATGAGCCATATCATGTGAGCCACGATCCCAAAGAAAATACCCTACTCACGGGAATCCAATATGAAATCAAAATACTACAAATAAAACATACATGTGTGCATCTCCATATGCAATAGCGATACTTTTGTAATATTCTTACTCAATCGCTCTGTGGCAATAGGTTTTATCTACCTATCCCAGAATACAATGAAATGATGATACTTTTGTGATATTCTCACTCAGTCGCCCTGCGAAAATAGGTTTTATCTCCCTATTCCGAAATACAATGCAATATGTTATGCTCTTCATGTTCACCAACTTGAATTTGGACAAAAATATGTTAACACAACATATTCTAACAATTCATGCATGTATCTCATTGTGCGTGTACATATCCAATGTTTACTGACATCTTAGGTGTTAAACAACTCATAAACATTTTATCATGACAGTACAAGGTTAAGAGGCTCGCTCGACAACTCAAATAGTTGAAAAAAACATGCACAGGGCCACTTACAGATTGGTGGTCGACCACGATTATGCGGCGGTCGATCGCGACTGATTCCTGGGCTTACCTAGGTCTCGGTTCTACACGCGGTTGACCGTCGCTAGGGCACGGTCGACCGTGGGCTAAAATTACAGGTTCTCAAGCTAGTTTTGTGTGTCGTGTTCATGTCATGTTTAGGTGATTCAAACATGATTAAAACAACATGAAACTTGCATGAAAACATGTTTACAGCAGATAATAACTTCTGGGAACAAATCCAACATATATAGCATGATTATTTGCAAAAAATTCATATCAAAAACCCTAATTTTTGCACATGAACTTGAAATAAAGCACAAATCATCTTTCATCAGATTTAAACCACTTTTAAATCATTTTCAGATCTTAATTACTTCTGTAAAAATCGTTCTCAAACTTTTTAATATGGAAAGACCTAGTCTTTGTACATATAATACAAAGAATTGACTTTTATACATAAACTAGTCAATTTGGCTCTATAAAACATGTTAATAACTCTTTAAAAATATTTTAAAAACTAGGAGGGGGATTAGCAGAGATGAACTCCCCTGGGGTTTGTAGAAAAACGCTTAAGAAGCCAAGCCAAAGAAGATCTACAAGCCAAACGCCAAAAATCCCGCGAAAAATCCACTTGAAAACCTCCAATCTTCTCTAAGAATCAAATTTCGACCGCGACGGTCGACCGGACTAGAATTTTCTAGTTTTTCATATTTTTGCCTGTTGTGCATGTTTCGACCCTTTAATATGAACTCGTTCATACTCAAAGTACATGATATCATACTCATAGACCATTTAACTATATTTATCAAAATAAATATTCATAAATCATAATTATTCTCATATTAATTATATTAACGTAAATTTTTTTCGGGGTTTTACATTTACCCTGTCTCTCTTAATCTCCATACCCAATATCTTCTTTGCTTCTCCAAGATCCTTCATCTCAAATTCAGATGACAGCTCTTTTTTTAACTTTCTAATAGCTGAAGTATTCCTGTAAGCTATGAGCATATCGTCAACATATAATAACAAATAAATATACTCATCATTCTGTAGCTTGTGCATATAAACACACAGGTCATATGGGCTTCTCGTGTACCCTCGGCCAATCATGAAGCCGTCGAATCTCTTGTACCATTATCGCGACGATTGCTTCAATCCGTAAAGAGACTTTTTCAACTTGCATACCGATTCTTCATTTTCTGCAGCTTTGAACCCCATATGTTATGCCATGTAGATCTCCTCTTCTAAATCTTTATGTAGAAAGGTTGTCTTAACATCCATCTGGACCAAATCCAAATCCAGTTGTGCCACCAATACCAACAGAATCCTAATCGACGAATGCTTTACAACAGGTGAGAATACCTCATTGTAATCTACGCCCTCAAGCTATGCATAACCCTTAGCAACCAATCTGGCTTTGTACCGAATGTCCCCATCAGAAGATCCCTCTTTCTTTACATACACCCACTTGCATCCAATAGCCTTCTTACCCTTCGGTAGCTTTGCAAGTTCCCAAGTGACGTTCTTATGAAGAGACTATATCTCTTCCTCCATAGCTTCCCCCTACCTAATCAAATCAGAGCTTGACTCTGCTTCCCTGAATGTAGAAGGAACCAAATAATAAACGACTTCTGCTGATAAAGAATATGCAAACATGACATCATCATATCTAGCTGGCCGACGAATGTTTCCTCTTGGTCTATTAGCTGCAATGGACTCTTGAACATGACCCTGTTCCTGAGTTCCAACATCCATTGTATCCTCCACCTACCCATCTATCATATCATCTCCTCCCAGTGTCATCTCTGTAGGAGTCTCGATAGATACAGTGCTATCTGAAGTCTGTGAAGTCACATCTTCCTCCACCTGCTGCGGTACCCCACTAGTCTGGCCTTCCTCCACCTGCTGAGGAATCTGAGACCTCATCATGTCAGCCTCATCAAACGTGATATCTCTGCTAATGATCATCTTCTTGTCTTGTGCATCCCACAACTTCAAGCCTTTAACTCTATCTCTAAAGCCCACGAAGACTACTTTCCTCACCCTCGGATTCAATTTACTATCACTGACATGGTAATAAACAGGACACTCAAATATCTGAAGCGACTCATAGTCACTAGCTACCAAACCAGACCAACGCTCCATATGAGTCTTTCCATGTATCGTAGTGCACGACAACCTATTCACGAGATGGCTTGTATAAACCAACGCCTCGGCTCAAAAGGATCTTGATAATCCACTCTGTATCATCATACATTGCACCTTCTCCAGCAAGGTACGGTTCAACCTTTCAGCCACCCCGTTCTGTTACGGTGTCTCACGAACTGTGAAGTATCCCCTAATATCGTGATCCCGGTAAAACTACAAAAATGGATCACTCTTGTACTCTCCATCATTATCCGAACGGAGTACCTTCACCTTTTTACCTGTCTGCAGCTTCACTTTCTTCTTCCACTCCACAAATATATCTAGGACCTCATGTTTATGCTTCATAGGGTATATCCAATTTCTCCTGGAATAATCATCAATGATTGACAAAATAATTTGCCCCACTAAGAGATGTGTTCTTGGAAGGACCCCAAACATCTGTATGAACATAATCTAATATTCTTTGGGTATTGTGAATTACGATGCCGAATTTTACTTTTGTCTTCTTCCCAAGTATGCAATATTCACACAGCTCCATCTTGCAAGTCTTTGCACCCTTCAATAGCCCTTGTTTTTCCAATACCTGCAGGGACTTATCACCAGTGTGTCCCAATCTCATGTGTTTTAAGCTGGTAGTATCCTCCTCTGTGGTAATCGAAGCTGCCAAACCCCCTGTTACTGTCTTACCCTTCAAGTAGTAAATGTTATTTTCCCTGACTCCTCGCATCACCACCATGGACCCCTTCGTGACCTTCAGAGTTACATTCTCCAAGATCACCCGATAGCCAGCTGTCTCCAAAGTTCCAAAGGAAATGATATTCTTCGTCAATTGAGGAACGAATCTCACTTCCTTCAGCTCCCGAGTCACCCCGTCACACATCCGGATCTAGACTGTACTAATACCACTAATAGGACATATGTGATCATTACTAATGAGCACGACATCCCCTCTTTCCAACTCCTCAAAGCTGGAGAACCAATCCCTCCTAAGGCAAATGTGATATGTGGCACCCGAATCCAACATCCACTCCGTAGAGTTGGCATAACAAACTGACGGTAATGCTAAGCATGAGTAGCCTGAAGAATCTAAATCTGAATTGTCACCACTAGTCTTGGCAACATTCACCTCTGAAGCATGTACGACTATCCCCTTATTCTTCCGGGCTTTGTCCTTCAACTTTGGGCAGTCGATCTTCCAATGCCCATCTTCTTTACAAAAGTGACATTGATTTCTACCAACACTCTTATAGCCACCTTTTTGCTTTGACTTGGAGCGATTAAATAGACGGCGGTTTGGACTACGGCCTTTCACTACCAATGCATCTCCCGATGCCTTCTCGGAGGGTTCACTATCTCTCTTCCTTAACGCATAATTGATACGGGTGTATCTTCTCTTCAGGAGCTTAGCGATCCTCATGGGAGCTTGAGGATAGATGATTCTCATGATAGCATGAGAATAGAGGTGTAAAATAGTACAGTGGAATGCAGGTGGAAGCGTGGAATGAGACGACGAGCAGCAGATTCGAAGAATCTAGTTTTCAACTCGTGAGTCGACTCATACATGAACATGAGTTGACTCATCAGGTTGAGTCGACTCATGACTGTCATGAGTCGACTCACGAAACCCAGCCGTTTTGTCAAAAGTTTCTGCTTGGTCGACTCATCAGTTTATGAGTCGACTCATCAGTCATGAGTCGACTTATATGCAGTCATGAGTCGACTCATCGACGGTTTCCTGGTTTGGTTGGGTTTCTGTTCATATGAATTCCTATTGATTTTGGGCTTGGTTATTTACCAGATTGTCATCCACGTTTGTACACCTATATAAAGGGTTGTTTAGGGTTTTTAAACATCATCTTAGAGATCTTAGATCAAAGAGCAATTCTAATCTTTGTATTAGGGTTTAGAGAGGATTGAGAGGTTGTTCTCGATTCTAGTGAGATTGTGAGAGAGAGATTTGTAATAATTGATTCTTCATAATCTAGAGAATGTATTTTCCTTCGCCATACTGAATTGTTCTTATGTTTTAGTTGTCTTCTTCTCAACCCATCTTTTGGTAATTCCACGACCAAAGGGTGCTCGCACGGCGACTCGTATCAATAATCACCAATGCTGAGATCACCTCCTTATAGCTGACAGTGGTTCTACCATTGATCATCGTAAGGACAAATGTACCAAAATCATCCTCTGGTAATGAACATAGCAACAACATCGCCTTATCTATATCCTCTACCATGATATCCACATTGGCCATATCCGATAGCAATTTCATGAAGTTATTAACATGTTCTCTAATGGAAACTCCCCTCTTCATCTTGAATTGGTAAAACCTCTTCTTCAAGTGAAGCCGATTCTCAATGCTCTTCATAAGATACTTCTCATTGAGTGTTTCCTACAACCGTTTTGCCGACGTCTCGTTCATCACATCATAGACCAAATCCGGTGTTAAACATGATTGAATAACCACACATGCTCTACTATTCATTTTCTTTCAAATCTTATCCTCTATATCTTTGGGTTTCTCTTGTAACTCAAGAGTCTTATCCAAATCTTCGGCGTCTAATGCATCCATCACTTGACACCTCCACAAACCAAAATTTATCTTGCCATCAAATTTTTAAACATCAATTTTTGTATTACTAATGCTCAACCCTTGTATCGCCTTCGACAGAGACGATCCCGATGTACTTGTTTCCGTCATCTTAGCAATCCAATCTCTTCAAATAAGAATCCAAGCCCTACCTTTCTTCTCCAAAACAAACCCCAAGTCAAACCCGGAGCTCTGATACTAATTGTTGTGCGTAGCGGAACCGAAGGCACACAAATACAAACAAGATTGCAATACTTATCAATCAACCAGAAACAAGTAGCACAAATACAAGACAACGGATTTTACGTGATTCGGCAAATCTGCCTACGTCCACGAGAGCGGCACAATAATTTCTTATTAATAATAAGAAATTACAAATAAGAGAGGATCTCAAACTTGAGATCTCTCAAACAAATAGTCATTGATTTTAATCTAAAATCAATGCTCAAACTCTCTCTCTATTACAATAAATTCCCCAATTTAATTCACCAACCCTCTTCTCAACAATAAATGAGAACGGGACAAAGAAGGAATAAAAATTAGAATTTTTCCAAACTGTAGAGAAAACAGAAGCTCAAGAAATTGACGCCGCCAATCTCTTCTTCTCTCTCTGCTCTCGTGCTTATTTTTTCACGCACAAATAGGGTTTCCCTTTTATAGGGAAACCCTAGGGCGGTCAGTCGGTGCACTCCAGCTACGCTCCAGTTGGCTCCAACCATGCACAGGCAAGGTTCACTCCGCTGCAAGTGAGATTTTGGGCGAGGACGACATCAACAGGCGAGATCTTCTATAGGCGAGTTTGACTCCACGCAGCAGGCGGGATCCGCTCGCCTCCCAAGCTCGACTTCGCTACACACTTCGCCTGCGATCTCGAACAAGCGACTTTCCTCGCCTCCTCAACTTCGTCGTCGATCTCTACAATCTTCCTCGCCTCCTCAACTTTGCCATCGAAGGCGAGCTTCGATCTCAGGTACAAGTTTCTACAAGATGCATCTTGTTTTGGCATCCACGATCGGTTCATAGTTGCAATGAATGGCTCTCGCTTGTACTACTTGTTGGTCTTCTTGTTTTGATGATGTTTAACAAACAATTTACCACTAATGTTATTCGTCTAGTATTTGTGTTTTTCTATATATTGTAGACAAACAACGTTATTGGAGGATGGATGGAATAGAGCTTCAACGATGATATCCAATGGAGGTTGGCGGAATGTCGGTGAAGCTTATGCAATTCAAAGTTAAAGATCAAGTTCAAGCTTCATCCGCATGTGTACCAAGTTGAGCATATTGAAGATCTCATAGCTTAGGTAAATTAGTTTAGGGTTTATATAATGTGTGTTAATTCTATAAAGCTCAAATATACACACACATATATATTTGTGATTTTCGTAACTATAAGTGTTTTTATGAAAAATATGTTTTGGACTATATATACATCATAAAAATCTTTTATTATGTCCATATAAATATTTTACAAAGTTTCAAAACTTGGTTTATGTCAAAACATCAAAATTCAAGTATCTCATGTTTACATGTTTTGGACATTTTTGTAATATGACAAGTTTTCACAAATGATAAGTGAAATTCCAAAATTTTCTTTTGTAACATGTTCATCAACATGTTTATAAATATTTTCCAAAGTTTTATATTTTTTGGAATTTATTTGTTATTTTTAAAGGCACTTTAAAAATCAGATTTTCAGCATGAATAGTGTCTGTGCATGTTTATAAGTCGACTTATAAACCCTGACAAGTCGACTTATGAACTCCTCTAGAAAGTGCATTTTCTCCTCTGCTAAGTCGACTTATAAAGCAAGGCAAGTCGACTTATAGTAAGTCGACTTATACAAGTCGACTTATGAAGTGTTGCACAGTTATGTATTTTTGACCAGTTTACAAAATAAATTATTTCTCTCAAATAGGAAGTGATATTTAAGAAATTATTTCTTTAAAATGTTCATATACATGTTTATAAACTTCCCACAAAATTTTATAATTTTTAGATTTGATTTATTATTTTTAATTGATTTTACAAAACCAGATACGCAAAATTTCAGACTCTGCCGAAAACCTGTACTGTCTGTTAAGTTGACTTGAAGTCGACTTATGAGCTGAAAATTTGGCTGTAACGGCTAGTTATAAGTCGACTTATCACTGTAGCAAGCCGACTTATTACAGCATAACGGCTAGTTTTCCAGACTCCTTGTTTTTCGGGGTTTTTGTCCTTTTGCTGGGTTTTTCTTATGTTTTGGGGTCTCCTATATATACCCCCTTATACCCAGCTCTATAATTATCCAAGAAGAGTTTTAAAGAGAGTTTTAAAGAGAGTTTTAAATAAGTTTTAAAGGAGATTAAAAGTTTATTTAGTTTGGGGTTTGTGTTTACAAAGGAAGAAGCTCACGTTGTCAATTGAGGGATTCATCCTCAATCTTCTTCATCCTCTCTTTGTGTTTATAGAGAAGTTTTCCTAACTCTATTCTCTAGCAATTCGTTTTTATTTTCATATTATCATTTATTGCTAGTTTGTTAATTGAGTTAGATTTTATTTATACTCATTTTATCACACACACCCTATTTGAGCTTGTAGCATTTCATACATTATATATTGGGTTGTGGGATTGTGATTTGTGAGATTGAGCTTACATTGTGTTCTCATCTATAGTTGAGAACAATCAATTATTGTATTGAGCCTAATTGTGAGATTCACTTTATAATACACTTGTACACCGAAAGAAGTGTGTGGCGAGAGTCGGGGATCGTCCCAAGAGGAGTGGCGTCGATTGACGAACCTAGGGAGAGGTTGTAACCGAGCACTTGAGGGAGACACGTCTAGTTCAACACTTGAGAGGGTGTAGAGTGGGATTGCAAGAGTGGTGATTGTAAAGTTTTCGGTTAGCTAGAAAACCGAGTGGAGGTGTAAACGTTATTCGGGTGAACGTAGAAAACCCGGTTGTGATAGTGGATTTCTCCCCGGGAGTGGGGAGCGGAGACGTAGGACGGAAGGTCCGAACTCCGTGATCATATTACTTGTTTGAGTTTGGCTTAGCACTTATATTTGTTCCCCTTTAAATTTTCTAAAAACCAACCCCCCCCCCCCCCCCTCTCTCTCTCTCTCTCTCTCGGGTCTAACACTACTTCTCCGTTAACAGCTTCCTGATAAGGTTAAATTCTCCGACGATCAACTTCTCCAAATCGAGAATACCATCAGAGGGTCATTCCATCTTCCTCGTTCGTCAGGTTTAGATTGTGTCACACATCTTCTATTATTTGAGCCATGAACGTTGGAAAGCTTCGTAGAAAGTTGGAGTAATTTGTTCACAAAGTTAATCATAGGAAATTACAAAGGAGAAAACCTAAGCGGCTGAGAGAAACCCTAGAAGCTAAAAAGGAGAAAACCCTAACGAGAGGGAGTTAAGTGGGGATTTTTCATGGCTTGTAAATTTTGATTTTAATTCACAAGAAAGAATCCTACATTTTCGTTTCTTGTAGCTCAAAAATAACTTAAGGCTACAATGTAATTAGCATGGGCACGTGACCTGGAGGGTGTTTGTGAAGGCTTATATTTTAAAGCTTATAGGTTATGCTAGTTTTTAGTGGCTTTTGACTTTTATGATAAGAATATTATAAAAATTATTTGGATAGTAGTAATTTGTTTGGTTAAGTCTGTTAGGTTTCATGTTTATGAGCTTACTATCTAATCTAGTTTTGATGATTAACAAACAATTACTAACAATGTTTGTTGAGTGTTTATTTACTTGTTAGGTATTCTACACAAAGATCCTCCTGTTGGAGGTTGGTTGGAATTGAGCGTAAACGATCATATCTATTAGAGGTTGGCGGAATCGGAATGAAGCTTTGCATTTCAAGTCAAGATCCAACATTGCTTCATCCGCAACCAAGACGAGCTATATTGAAGATTTTCATCTTGGATAATGTTTTAGGTTTATACTTTGTGTGTTGATACTTAAAGCTCAAATATTATACACACATACACGATTTGGTTTTTATAGCTTTCAAGTTTAAATAAATATTAAACAAATATATTTGTTTATATACATACATATACGTTTCATATTTATCATTTTTATTTTTTTAAAATAATGTATTTAGCCACATAAATATGAAACAAATGAATATAAATTGTATACACTCATATTTGTTTCATGTTTAGATGTGCTTGATATGATTTCATTGAGATCAAGAGTTGAAATCATGTTTATTATTTTGAAAGATTGCAAAATATGTGTATTTTTGATAAAACATTGTGTTATTGATTTATAGACTACATAATATTAGTTTATATCTTTTATTTAGTCTCTATATCCATACAAGAGTTTTTAAAACTTTGTTTAAGTCAAATATCAAAAACAAGTGTATTGACATTTCGTATTTTGACCTAGTTTGCAAAATGATGAGTTTTCACAATTGGGTAGTGCAATTTAAAAAATTATTTTTGTAACATGTTCATTTTCATGTTTATAAATATTTTTTAAAGTTTTATATTTTTTAGAATCTGTTTTATATTTTAAACAATGTTTAAAGTTAATGTTTACTGTTCATATCAGGTTCTGTGCACGTTTTAAGTCGACTTGCTACAGTACCAAGTCGACTTATAAAGTATTACACAGATGGTGTTTTTTATCAGCTTAGTCGACTCATAATATAACAAGTTAACTTTTACTATATAAGTCGACTCATACCTATCATAAGTCAACTTACAATATGGTCGTTACATAGTAATAGCTAGTTTTCAGATTTTATTATTTTTGTATTTTTCTTTGATTTTTTGGGGTTTGTTTTGTGAACCTATATATACCCCTTAACCTTAAACTTCTAAACTCATCTAAGAAAAGTTTTAAACAAGTTTTTACAAGTGTTTAAGGATGTTTTAAGTTTGTTTTACAAGTATTTATGTGAAGAGAGTTTCACAAGAGTAAGAGATTTTTTCATCTACTGTTTGAGCTTCAATTTCTCATCTCAATCGCTCTTGATTCTTGGAAAAGTCTTTCTAAACTTATATTCTAGCATATTCATATTTTGATTCATATATATATATATATATATATATATATATATATATATATATATATATATATAATATATATATAGATATATATATATATATATACTTGTGCTAGATTGATTTAAGTTTAGTTTCATTTTATTTATTGTTTCACACACAACCATTGAGCTTCAGTATTTTCACATATTGTATAATTTGGGTTGTGGATGTGATTGAGTGAGCTTACACTTAGTTCTCATCTTGTATTGGAGAACAAACCAATTGTATTTGAACTTTTATTGTGAGATCACATTGTAATATACAAGGACACTGAGAAAAGTGTGTGGGGGAGAGAGGGGGTTGATTCCAAGAGGAGTGACGTCGGTAGTAAAGCCTAGGGAGAGGTGGTAAATCCGAGCACTTAAGGAAGACGGTACAGGCTATGCCAACACTTAGAGGGTGTATTGCGTAGTTACAAGTGTGAGAGTTGTAAGAGTTTTCCGTGAGCTAGAAAACTGATTGTGTAAAGGTTTTCGGTGAACGTTGAAAATCGGTTGTGATAGTGGAGATTCTCCTCATGAGTGAGGAGCGGAGACGTAGGTCGAGGGTGACCTAACTCTATGATCATATCGTGTGTTTTTGTTTGTCTTGGCGTATTATTCTTGTGCTCATTGCTTATCATATTTCTATATCGCTATTGTCTCATAGTTTATATCGCCTTTTGTTTATTTGTTATACTTGCATATATCTCATTGTATATCATACTTGCTAGGATGTTGTTAATAAGTTTTATTTCGGCATTAATATTGGATTATATTAGCATATACCTCACCCTACCCCGCCCCTCTAGGGTCATTTCATTTGGTATCTGAGCAATTTCAAGTCTTGATTATTTAAGTGAGCTTATAAGTTAGTTTTTCAAATGTGGAGGTACTTCTAAAATGTAAATTATAAGCTAACTTATTTTATATTTATTAAACATGCAGAATGAAAAAACAAGCTTAAAATCTAGTTTGACTAAAAAAATAAGCAACCACAAACATCCTCTTAGTTGGGTTGGTCATATTCAAATCAACCGGTATGAAAATGGTCAATCATCAATTTGATCATTAATTAAGTCAAAGGTCTAATTTCCATACATGAAACCAATCCTCGAACTTTTATTAAAATTTTATAAACAAAAGCTCTTGTCTCTCTTTCTCCTTTTGTTACTTTCCTTGAATGCCCCAAAACCTTACGTGTTATTATTTCTAAAAGTGAAATTTAGGGGTTGTTTGGTTCGTTTACTTGATATAGAGAAATGCAATTCCATGTAAAGAAACACAAGTTTTGAGTTTTCCAAACTTTTCCAAGAAATAGATTGTTTTGCTTTGGTTCGCACATAAAAAATGGTGGGAAACCAATGTATTTATTTTTCTTGTGTTTGGTTCGCATAGAAAAAAAAGGAAAACTTTTGTAAACAAAGCAGAGAAGGAAAAAAAATCTGACGTGGCAGAGTTTTCATCAATTTCACTTGGTTGGGGAAGGAAATCGGAGAGGGAAAAAAATCTTAGTTAGCGGCGATTTCAGCAGAGTTTTCCCTCTTCCATTCGAGCGAACCAAAGCGGCACAAAGAAATGGACGGAAACAAAAAAGCTGACGTGGAGGGCTAAAAATCTGACGTGGAGGGGTTTTCTGAGTTTTCCACCCCTTATAATAGCGAACCAAACAGCCCCTTAAAAACAATGCCCTTAAATTAAAAATGCAAAGAAAAGAGCCAAGAATCAGAGATGTAGATACGAATAAGAAGAATTCAAAATTTTAACGAAATAAAATACCTCCCAACAACTTCCGTAATCATTTCTTCTAATAAAGTGTTCTGCATGAAGCACTTATGCGGTTACTCAAAATGGAAAATCTCAAGTAGCCAATATCTTTTTACTTATGTATGACCTGAAAAATAAGAAGATATTTTGCATACATGAGTAGATTCGCTTTCTGACGTACCATCATTTTGTATGGAAAAAAAGACCAAGAGCATAAGACGGGAACATATAGTCACATATGTTTGTAGGCAAGACATGCATAGAATAACATCTATATATTGATAGATCTTAGACATATTTCAGTGTATTTGGATCAATGTAGTTGGAGCTTATGTTGTTAAAACTACATCAATAAGCATTTTGATGAAGACATCGCACAGCCTCCACTTCGCACATCCTTTAGCCGTCGTCGTCGTATTGCTTCAGCTTATATTTGGTTTTGATTTTGAGAAGGCTTGGAGTCTAGCTAGTGTTACTTTTATTCTCTTTGCTTCAGCTTATATTTGGTTTTGATTTTGAGAAGGCTTGGAGTCTAGCTAGTGTTACTTTTATTCTCTTTATTGTATTTGCTCTTTTTTTTCTAGCTAGTGTTACTTTTATTCTCTTTATTGTATTTGCTCTTTTTTTTAGTCCCACATCGGATATGGGAGTGAACTTGTAGTTGTTGAAGACCTATTTAAAGAGGTCAATTCTATGAAATAAAAAGAGGAATATTTGAAGAAAATTTTATTTCATTTGCGAAACTTTGGGTAATTCATTTGATCTCTAAGATTAAGTCAATGGTGGTGAAGCAAAGGCCTGAGCGATTCGTGGTCATATCTTGTTAATTTTCCAAACCCTAGCTCTCCCCAAATCTTTGTTCTTCCCCAAATCTCCCAAATCCCCAACATAAAACCCTAAAATTCCCATCGTCCCGCATCACATTTAGTTGTAGATAGTTGCAACATCAAAAGTAGGCTAAAAAATGAGTGCTGCAACAACATGAGCTAACATGCTGATGCAACATCTTAAGTTGCAACACATGTGGATACAATTACATTTGTTTTCTGCAACATTCTCTAACCAAACACACATTCAGCTTGGTAATTTTACCATATTCATCTCATATCTTTCTATCAGAATAAATAAATAAATAAACAAAATATTCATCTCCATATCACGTGTAATGAAGGTGCAAAAAATCTGGTTAATAAACACAAGATATAAACTGCTAAGTGAGTAAAAGATTCAAATTCATATTTGTTTCCCCAAAGCAATGATACCCTTTTTGTCTACATCACACAAATTTGAATTTCAAATGCTCTAAATGCTAGCATCAGAGATCATAGAAAGTGGCTGCTCAAAATACAAATGCTGTTAGATTTTGAGTCTGAAACATATACAAGTATAAACTTGGATCTGAAACAATTAATAATTAGTTGGTAACTACTATATAATGTGACTGGATCGCGCTAAAAATATTGGTGATGCTGTAGTAAAATAAACTTAATGATTACTTACAAAAATCCACAGAAATTGAAAGAATTATGCAAAATCAGGTTACAAGAAAAGGTAGAAGATCTGCTGTTACGCGCAAATCTCCAACATCGGTCATTATACTGTATCCCAAGCTATTGACTTGATTCTTTCTTGGCAACAGAATTATCCTGCTGCTGCTGCTGAAAAATATGATTGATT
Organism: Asparagus officinalis; assembly: GCF_001876935.1. Lineage (NCBI taxonomy): Eukaryota > Viridiplantae > Streptophyta > Magnoliopsida > Asparagales > Asparagaceae > Asparagus > Asparagus officinalis. Next base: position 107,875,184 of record NC_033797.1, read on the forward strand.
GAGAGTTGCTGGAAGGAGCTACTTGATAAATGAGCGCCTTCGCCATTGGCAAGTTTCAGACGGTGCACCTCTGCAGTCAATGCCTCATTAAGAGCTGTAAGCATTTTGAATTTTGAATATATCAGACATAGAAATCAATCCTATAATCAAAGTGGAAAGAGTTTTATAGGAAAAATCATGCCCTTCTAAGGGAAGCAACAGCAAGGATAAGAAACCATCAAGTATTATTATGACATCCTAACGTTTAGTCCCATATCGGTGCGTGAATAAGTGTTTGAGTGGTTTTACAGGCAAGTCTAAGACTCAAGTGCATTATTGGCTAGTCGATTTTGATAGTAATTTGAGCCAAACAATGGCCTACATTCAGCGGGTCCCACAGCTTACAAGTCTTACATCGCACCAACGAGATTGCGGGCATGAGGGTTGACAAATGGTATCAGAGTTCTTGCTAAGTGCTACCCCATATAAGTGAGGTGGGAGCCATATCTAGAGCTCGTAGGAACTAACTCTGGAGTCTACATCGCCTAGCAATAATAGTGGAAATGACCAATAGCCAATGTTGCAACGATGACACAGTCTTTGTAAGATGGGGCGATTGTACCATCCAACGTTTAGTCCCGCATCGGTGGGTGACTAAGTGTTTGAGTGGTTTATACATAAAGTCAAAGACTCAAGTGTAGCATCACCTAGTCGTTTTTATAGTGGTTTGAGCCAAATAACATGCTACACTCAGTGGATCCCACGACTTACATCGAGCCAACAGGCTCGCAGGCTCGGGGTGTGACAATTATCACCAAAGATCAAACCTTCTAATGAAAATAGACACATATCCACTTAAAATTGGCAAACCCCCTTCTCTTCCATTAAAAAGTTTTTTTTTTTTAATGTGGGGATTTTTACATGACTCTAATCCAAGCTATAAACAAATTAGGGGAAAAAATTCCCTGAGTACGCTAAATATCTACAAATATTGGTATTTAACTTGAGAGCAATTTTTGTGTTCAAATCCCATCCAGAAACTCAGTAGTATTTTAATAATTCGGAATAACAAGTAAAATAATGCAACAAAAGATTTTCAAAGTTTAAGAAGACATTCTGAAGTAGTAGATGTATCAATCTACGAGTTATCATATTTTCTATAGCATTGTGGAAAATTTATTTTCATTTTCGTGTAATAAGGTGTGGGTGTGAGGGGATTAAACCAAAAGGAAGTGGAAAGATACAAATTCCAGTGTTACCATCTGTTGCATGGAATTTTATTCACTGGTGAAGTTTAAATGCACGAGTTTCATAAGAATATAACAAAAAACTTTCGCAACAATAATGGACAAAGACGGAACAGACATGAAGAGTACTACGAAAACTTGCTTATAGCCTCAAAGGGAACAAACATGAAAACTCTTATTAAACTTGTTCACACATTCAAAGGGTAAAGAGGAGTGGGGCAGGGGGAAACAAGGTTTATTTTGAACAAAATATTCAGAAACTTCAGATTAGGGATGCCCCCATGTAAAAGGACATAGGGTAAGGTTGTCATTCTGACTCCGGGGCTTGTACGATTTGTCCTCCAAAAATTCAACTTTCACGTCTGTCCTTAAGCTGGTTTAAGTCTTGCAGAAAATAATAGTGGAGAATGGTTTTTCTGAATATTTACAGGAGCTTACTTCATGACGTATTTGGCAAGGATCTAATAATAGTTAAATTTCTAGACGAGTGAAGAAAAGGAGAGTCAACAAAGATCAAAACAATAACTTCTTCCTCTTCCGCTTCTTAGACAGGAGGCATATCAATAATCTCAAGCTTAAATTTTAGTCTTTAGTAACTATTAAATCTTAGTAAATAAGATGCATCATATTCATATATGTGACAAATGATTTGTGCTATATATTCTCACACCTAAAACCAAAATCAATGTTTATCCTTCATGAGGCTAGGGAATTCAGTTTGTTGACCATTCCCAATTGAAAAACGTATTAGAGTTAATCCCCTCCAATGACAAAATATCAGCTTCTTGTTATTACCCTGTCATTCAGACAATTTGAGAAATATTTTTAGAACTCACTGAGACTCCAAGATGCTCGATTCTTATAGGCAAATTTGGTACATTCAACATACTAACCATGTCAACTCCAGGGAGGCTTGACCATTGCTATGGTGGGAGTAGATAGACACGGTTATGGTCAACGGAAACAAACATATATAAACACAAAAAGAAAATGATGACTCCTTATTCAACATATCTAAACTCTATAAGACTTGTGAGATTATTTGGAGTATCTTAAGGGTAAATTTCAGAAAACCCAACTTAACTTTGGGAGATCATTTATTTGTTAGAGCATCAAATTTTATTGAAACTTTGTAAGGTCGTGTATGCTCTTCTTTTTTGGATACTTTCACATTTAGGGGCTATCCTAAAATTTTCAAAGAGTTATCTTTCCTAATATTTGTACCAAAAAATCAATTTTGGAATCAACCTTAAAATTGTGAAAAGTTTAAGGTTTTAAACACAATTACCTCATTTCTTCATTTCAAAAACATTAGGCTAATAGGCTTATAATTTAAGCTGTTGTAAGTTCGGGGTAGCAACAATTTTTCAAACATTATATCCGCTGAAACTTATGTGTCTTAAACCTAATTTCTTGATTTTGAGAGGCTAGATGAAATTTTCTATTTCCTCCTCTCCTTCACTGTTTGTTGCCAGCACCCGACCCTAAAAGAAATGGACGGCTTTGGCAGCCGGGATGGCCATCAGCAACGGAACTGTTGACTGTGATAAGGACGGAGACCATCCGAAGTTGCAGAATGTACTCCAAAATATGTTGACTAAACTTTTTATGATACTATTATCCTTTTAACTTTTAGCGCCCTTTCTAATTAATATTTTTTATATGACATTATTATCCTCTTTTCTTAACTTTTTATTCGTTCATATTAATTAGTGTTGTCCATGAGCTAATGCAATGAACTGTGAGTAATTGATTGTGATTATTGTATATTATGAATCAATTTATTATTATAACATTCAATTCATTAATTCATTTCTCTCATTAATCCTAAGCCTCTGTATCCATATAAATATATTAATTAGTGCTCTGGAGGTTGTAAAAAAACTACACATCCATTTCTTGAGAGTTTTTCACTGCTAACAAGTTGACTGGTGGGAGTGTCTGGACGAAGACAACTTTGTTTCTATTGCTGGACTAGAAAGACAGACAATGACTTTATGCACGCCATTCTTATCCATTTGCTTGCTAGCGATAAACCCCTGATGAGAAATCCGCCACCCATAGCGCACAAGTGGTGGGTTCTCTATGTTCATATTGATGTTTTAGATTGCCGGAGAAGATTAAGGAAAATTATAAAAATATATGAGAAAAAGAGGAGAAGGGGAAGCTTTCTTTTTTCTTGTTTTTCCCCCCATATTTATTGCAGTAACCTCAAAACCACCTTTTATATAGATGGAAAGAGGCCCTGTAATGAATTGACTATTATAATAATAATTCGTCCATAATATACAATAATCAAGATCAATTGAATCATAGTTTATTGCATTAATTATGGTCCACTCTAATGAATTTGCACTTGTAAAAAGATAATAAATGAAGAAGAAAATAATATCACATAAACTAAAAATCATTAAGGAGAACAATTTTTTGATATGAAATACCCAACTTCTCTGCTTGGTTGTAAAGTGGAAAGGTCCTTCTTTCTTGCCTGCAGATGTAGGCAAGGTTGTGGCTGAACAGCATCGTTTGGTATTCTACTGTGGTTTATTTTGTGTTATCTTATATCACATTTTAGTTCATCTTAATTCACATACATCTTGGAGTTGGCTCTTTTAATTCCCAATCTCGATATTGAGTTTCTAGCTGACGAAACTATATGGACTAAATAATGTATTGTCCCATAGAGTGAAAGCAGGTGAGAGTTGTAAGCTCATGAGAAGGTAGAGTCGGTGAGTCACTCATGTTTACTTCATTGCGGCCGTATGATTAATTTCTTTTTGATATTTGGGATTTCCTAAAAACTTGTGCGCTGTCTTATAACGATAGAAAATATTTGAGGAGTCTCTATCTCAAATTTATTTTCAGGTTATCTTAAATTTCAGAGTGTCCTCCTTTACTTTGGACGATTATCATATAATTTTGAATTTTTGGGATAATCTGGAATAACGATGCTAGGGGGTTTAATGAAAAACCTTAACGTTGAAGGGGGTTTTCCGATAACCCAAAATTTTAATGAGGTTCTGATATTTTGAAAGTTACAACTAAACCATCACCAATTGACAAAGAAGAGAGATCACAAATGGTTCTCACGCTCCATGCTCTAATAAATATTAGTTATTGAAAGGATAACTAGAATAATTAAGTCATTATCTCTAATTAGATGGTACCACAAGTCATGAATTTCCTTTCATGAATTTACAAAGTGAAGTCATGAATTTCCTATCACGATTTACAAAGTAATGTCATGAATTTATGAAGTAAACTCATAAATTACTTCATTGAGAAAGATCTTAAAGTCAAAAGTCAAAACTAATAAGTATGCAAGGAATCACATCTTACCTATACAAAGGTTTGAGATATCCTTTTTAAACATCCTAAAAGAACTCAAAAGAAAATAGCTACTAAAATAGCAAATTTGTTCGAAGTAGAAAAGCCATCATTTTTCTAAAGACTAAACGTTGACTGATTCATCAAGAGCAATGCGTGTGAAGCTTTGGAGAATTTTGCATTTGTGAAATCTTTAGGAGTTCACCCTCACATTTATCAAATTCATGTAACCATGTGTTTAATCTTGGTCAAACTATTTTTCTTTAACGAAAAGAATAATTTATTCCTAATATCGTTAGGATCGTCTGTAAACTTTCAGCGATATGAGAGACTAGGGATCATCATAGGCCTGAAGACATTATTAGGTAAGTGAAGATCACTATGGATTTGTCGCGGGAACAAAGGTCTACAAAAGAACACAATGCTATATGGGTCACAACGATCTGTCTAACCAAGGCTGTTGGTGATTTCATAAAAAAAACAAAGATAAAAAATATCTTTCCGACCATTCTGGCTACCGTAGCCGTCCAACCTTTTTGGGATCAGGTGCAGGTGACGAACAGAGAAGAGGAAATGAAAATTTCCTCTTAGACTCTCAAAATTAAGAATAAGATTTATGACATAAAATTGAATTGCAATGAAAATAATGTTTGGAAAATTGTGCCTACACTCGAATTTACAAGATTAAATTATAAGTCTTATGTTTTTTTAAATAAAAAATCTGCTAAATTTTGTTTAAAACCCTACACTTTACGAAGAAAGTTAAGTCTAAGATTGATTTTTAGTTACAAAATATTAGGAAAGAGAACTCTCTGGAAATTTTAGGATAGCCCCTATGTTATAGGAAATATATGAAAATAACCAACAAAGAAGAGCATAAGCAACCTCACGAAGCTTCAATAAAACTCAATGCTCTAACAAATAAATCAGAAAGAAGATACAATGGTCAGTTTTGTAGCTCCAAACTCAAAACTCAAGTGCAGAAACTTCTTCCTATCAGTAGGAGAAGATCCAATCATAAGAGATCTCTAAGATGACATGAAGTGTTGAAAAATCAACCCAAAATGAGCTCTTTATGAAACCCTAACTGTTTTATCTCTTTCTCTTCTTTCTTCCTCTCACGAGACTCACAATTGGATGAGAATACCGGCATCCGATCCGACATTAGAATGATAAAGCCCAAGTGATAAAAAAAAAGATAAAATCCATTCTTTCATCCCCAACTTATATGTCCTAGCTGTTGGGAATTTAACGCTGAAATCCCTAATGCAACAGAAACGCAGTATAGAAAAAGTACACCAAGATTTAACGAGGTTCGGCAACTGCCTACGTCCTCGGGAGCCACTATTTCTCTCTCTTCTTTAATCCCCTCAAACACTGTTGAAGCTGGGATAAATCACAAAATCGCAGCAGCGATTTAGGGCAGCCGCCAGAGAGAAAAGTCGGAGGAGGGGGGAAGAAAATCAGCAGCAAAAAAAACCCTAGGCTGGGGTTTTCTTTTATAGGCGGATGAGGAGAGGGCTGGCGACAGCCTGTCGCCAGCGCCAACTTCGAGCCGAACGCACAGTTGCTTCGACGCCAGCTTCGCACGAACGCAGAGGTCGCTTCGACACGAACGCAGAGCTCGAACCGCCCCAAACGCAGAGGTCGGAAACCCCCCTCCCCAAACGCGAGCTTGCCTGCTTGAGCTCCACCTGAGGCCACGCTTGGGGATCGCCGTCGACTTCGCCTGAGTCGACATCCACGCTCGCCTGCGACAACATCGAGCTCGTCGGAGCTCCTCGCCGGCGCTCCTCATCGGAAATGAGGTTTGATCTACACCCTCATCCTAACAATCTCCCACTTGGAGATCAAACCGCCGTCAACAGGCTATCTCATCACGCTCCTCTCCTGTGTGGCTCCGCCCTCATCATTTATGCATGAAGGCCAACTGAAGTTTCGCACAACTCCAGTTTCTGAACTGTCACCGTCTTTGTTAACATGTTTGCTGGATTCTTACTTCCTGGAATCTTTTCCAGTTTTAACACGTCATCTTCCAACAGGGATCTGATGAAGTGGTACCGAAGCGCAATATGCTTCGTTCTGGAATGAAATGCTGAATTCTTCGCCAAGTGTATCGCACTCTGACTATCACTGTGCAAAACATTCTTCTCCTGTTTGAATCCCAGCTCTGTTAACAAACCCTGAAGCCATATCATCTCTTTACTGGCTTCAGTCACTGCAACATACTCAGCTTCTGTAGTGGATAGGGTAACAATCTTCTCTACCTGTGACATCCAACTAACAGCTGTAGTTCCAACGGTGAATACATAGCCGGTGGTACTTCTTCGGTGATCAACTTCGCCGCCGAAGTCTGCATCTACGTACCCTTGCACTTCTACCTCTCCCTTACCAAAGTGCAAACACTTCTGTGTGGTGCCTCGTAGATATCTCAGAATCCACTTGACCGCTTCCCAATGAGCTTTTCCTGGATTCGACATAAACCGGCTGACCACTCCCACTGCATGGCCAATGTCTGGTCTCGTACAGACCATAGCGTACCTCAAGCTTCCGATAGCTGAGGCGTAAGGTACCTGAACCATACTCTCTTTCTCTTTTTCTGACTGAGGAGACTGATCCTTCGATAGACGAAAATGGTTGGCCAAATGTGTGCTCACAGGCTTGGCGTCGCCCATGTTGAATCTCTGCAAAACACGGTTGATGTACTCCGTCTGAGATAGCTGCAAGAGACCTCTCTTCTTATCTCTCGTGATTTGCATTCCAATGATCTTTTTCGCTGGACCCAAGTTCATCATGTCAAACTCCTTTGACAGCTGCTGCTTCAAACTCTTGATATCTTTCATATCTGCTCCTGCAACCAACATATCATCAACATACAACAGTAGGATGATATAACTGGACTGATATCTTTTGAAGTAGCAACAGTGGTCGGCGTTGCACTTCTGGAAACCTTCCTTGTGCATGAAGCCGTCAAACTTTCTGTACCACTGCCTTGGGGCTTGTTTCAGGCGTCTTGGGGCTTGTTTCAGGCCATACAAGCTCTTCTTGAGTCTGCACACCAGGTTCTTCTTCTTTTCTTCTGAGAAACCTTCTGGCTGGTGCATGTATATCTCCTCTTCTAGATCTCCGTGAAGAAACGCCGTCTTTACATCTAACTGCTCGAGATGAAGATCTTCAATTGCTACAATACTCATCACGGTCCTGATAGTATTTAGCTTCACCACGGGAGCGAAAATATCGGTGTAGTCAATTCCTTCCTTCTGCTGGAAACCTTTGACAACCAATCGGGCTTTATATCTCCTGGAACCATCCTGCTCCTCTTTCACCCGGTACACCCATTTGTTGTGGAGTGCCTTCTTACCCGTGGGCAACTCAGCTAGTTCCCACGTCTGGTTTGAGATGAGGGACTTCATCTCATCTTTCATGGCAAGCTCCCACTTGCTCGCATCTCCACACTGACAAGCTTCATCAAAGCTTTCAGGCTCCCCACCATCTGTCAACAACAGATAGTTCATGTATCTCCTGTTGGGTACAGGAGGACGAGAAGATCTTCTTAATATCGGAGCTGGTGCGTCGGGCTCCTGCGCACCATCTTGTCCAACAGGCTCTTCTTGCTGAGGACCCTCTGCATTGGGTTCTTCCGAGAGGTTACTCGGGACATCATCTGCATCTATAAATGTGGACTCGCTCTCTGAGTCGTCAGTCTTGTGCATGTCCTTGTACATCACCTTCTCGTTGAATATCACATCTCTGCTCCGGATCACCTTCTTGTTTTCGTTGTCCCAAATGCGGTAGCCGAACTCATCTTCACCATAGCCGATGAAAGTGCATTTCTTTGACTTGGGATCAAGCTTATTCCTGCCTTGATCACTAATATGCACGTAAGCTACACAACCGAAAACTTTAAGATGTGAGAGTTTTACCTCCTTTCCGCACCATACCTCCTCTGGTATTCTGTGCTCCAATGGAACCGATGGACCTCGGTTGATCAAGTAAGCTGCTGTGTTGACCGCTTCTGCCCAGAACTGCTTCGGTAGGCCTGATTGTACTCGAATGCTTCTGGCTCTCTCTGTCAACGTTCGGTTCATCCGCTCAGCTACACCATTTTGCTGAGGCGTGCCGGGCACGGTTCTCTCCATTCTGATCCCGTGCTCATAGCAGAACTTCTTGAATCCGGTGTCTTCATACTCACCGCCATTGTCGGTCCTGAGCTTCTTTATTCTCAGACCGGTCTCATTCTCGACCATGGCTTTCCATCTTCTGAAAGCCTCAAACACTTCTGACTTATGTTTCAGAAAGTAGACCCATACTTTCCGAGTGTGATCATCGATAAAAGTCACGAAGTAGTGTTTTCCACCAATGGACGCGGTGGTTGTTGGTCCCCAAACATCTGAGTGAACGAGCTCTAGCTTCTGCTTCCTGGGGGTTCTGCCACTTGTCTGAAAGCTGACTCTCTTCTGCTTTCCAAGTATACATTCTTCACACATATCCATCTCCACTGACTGCAGTCCTGGGAGTTTTCCCTTTGTGTGCATAATCTTCATCCCCTTTTCACTCATATGACCGAGTCTCTGGTGCCACAGCTTTGAAGTCTCATTGCCTGCTGCAACTGAGATCAAACAACGTGCACCTGCTGTCATATACAGGGTACCAGTCTTCTTGCCTCGGGCAATCGTCATTGCGCCCTTTGAGATCTTCCAATCACCTCCATGGAAGGTTGTGGTGTATCCTTCGCCAGCCAACTGGCCTACGGATATTAAATTCTTTCTCAGGTCGGGAATATGCCTGACATCCTTCAGCTCCCATACTGACCCGTTCAACTTAATTTTCACCACGCCTTTGCCCACTATAGCACACGGTTGATCATCACCAAGATATACGTATCCAAGTTTTCCGGGGGTATACTTCTCGAAGAATTCTTTCTGAGAAGTAGCGTGGAACGACGCTCCTGAATCTAACACCCAAGATTCCTCCTTGCTCTCCAAAGAGCATATCAATGCGTCGTCTCCTCCTGAAGTGGAAGTGACATTCACCTCTGCCTTCGCCTCCTTCTCTTTCTGTGCACTCTTGCACTGATTCTTGTAATGCCCGGTCTTTCCACAATTCCAACACTCGATAGCCTTCGAGCTGTTGCTTGGATTCCTTGATTTGGACCTCCTGTCCTTTGATCTACCTCTGAAGTTTGATTTTCCTCGTCCGTTTCCTCTGGTTGAATTTCTACCTCTTGACTCTGTATGCAATACTGAAGAGGTTGTAGCTTCACCAGTCTCTCGCCGTCGGATCTCCTCACTGAGAACCAAATCACGAACGTCGCCGAACTTCAACTTTTTCTTTCCCGACGAGCTACTCACAGCTGTGACTGTAGCGTTCCAACTCTCTGGTAGGGAAGACAACAATATCAACGCCCGAACTTCTTCATCAAACTCAATCTCAACTGAACTCAATTGGGTTGTAACCGTATTAAGTTCATTGAGGTGTTGTGCTACTGACGCGCCTTCCGCCATTTTCAGATTGAATAACCACCGCATCAAATGAACTTTGTTCGCGGCTGATGGCTTCTCATACATGTTTGAGAGTGCTGCCATAAGACCTGCCGTGGTCTTCTCCTTCGCTATGTTGAACGCAACATTGCGAGTCAACGTCAATCTGATAACTCCGAGGGCTTGTCTATCTAGAAGGTTCCACTCTTCTTCCTTCATAGAATCTGGCTTCTTCCCCGATAGTGGTTGATACAGATTTTTCTGATACAGATAATCCTCTATCTGCATTTTCCAGAATCCAAAATCTGATCCATCAAATTTCTCAAGTCTTATTTTCCCTTCATCTGCGGCCATGGCTCCCACTTGAATCTGACTTCCTCTAGATCGTTTCACGCTCTGATACCAGTTGTTAGGAATTTAACGCCTAAACCCCTAATGCAACAGAAACGCAGAATAGAAAAAAAGTACATCAAGATTTACGAGGTTCGGCAACTGCCTACGTCCTCGGGAGCCACACAGATAATTTCTTATTAATCAAACAAGAAATTACAATTTAGGAGCAGATCTCAAAACTGAGATTTCTCAAATAAACACTGTAGCTACAGTGTTAATAATTAAAGGGTATGAACCCTTTCAATTCTCACTTGAGAATAAATACCCCACAATTAAAACCCTCTTTAATTCTCTATTTCTCTCTCTTCTTTAATCCCCTCAAACATTGTTGAAACTGGGATAAATCACAAAATCGCAGCAGCGATTTAGGGCAGCCGCCAGAGAGAAAAGTCGGAGGAGGGGGGAAGAAAATCAGCAGCAAAAAAAACCCTAGGCTGGGGTTTTCTTTTATAGGCGGATGAGGAGAGGGCTGGCGACAGCCTGTCGCCAGCGCCAACTTCGAGCCGAACGCACAGTTGCTTCGACGCCAGCTTCGCACGAACGCAGAGGTCGCTTCGACACGAACGCAGAGCTCGAACCGCCCCAAACGCAGAGGTCGGAAACTCCCCCTCCCCAAACGCGAGCTTGCCTGCTTGAGCTCCACCTGAGGCCACGCTTGGGGATCGCCGTCGACTTCGCCTGAGTCGACATCCACGCTCGCCTGCGACAACATCGAGCTCGTCGGAGCTCCTCGCCGGCGCTCCTCATCGGAAATGAGGTTTGATCTACACCCTCATCCTAACACTAGCCGATAAGTCTAGAGAGATTTGCGAGAAATTGACTATATTATTCATTCTGCTGAAGGGTTTAAATACAAGAGAAAGTAGAGAGATTCTAATAACATATGCAATATATGACTAAAGTAAAGCAAAGCAAGATAGTCTAGTTACTATATTTAACACCTCCTCTCAAATTGTATTTGTGTTCAAAAGGCAGTTTGCCGAGAAGGTGTGTGATGTTGTCCAGTGAGGGCCTTGTCAAAGAGGGTGAGGGCGTAACTATTTGGTGAGAGCTTAAATAGAGAGAGCTTGGCCAGGAATGCTGGCCGGGAGTGCTGGCTAAAGAGAAGCGTGGTCGGAGGTGCTAGCCGGGATAAAGCATGACCGGGGGTGCTAGCCGGGGGAAAGCATACTCCGAGGTGCTGGCTAGAAGAGGAAGAGTGTGACCAGGGGTGCTGGTCGAGGGTGTTGACTAGGGAAGCTTGGCCAGGTTTCTGGCCGGAGGAAAGCTTGGCCGAGAGGATGAGAGTGAGGAATGTCGCTCAGGCATTCCGTCGAACGTTTGTGTGCATCCGTCAAACACCTTGTGTGCACCATAGTTGATGAGCATCAAGCGGTCATCAAAGGTGAGCATGGTTATGACTGTCATCGTTGGCGGCGAAGTCAACAAGAGGGGCATTGGAAGCCACCAAAGATGGGCAAGCAGTTTGGTGCGCTAATGGTGAGGATTGTAGTGGCTTTTGCATTTAGTCGAACAGATGGTGATCATCCGTCGGACAAGGCAGCGAAGGGCATAATTAGAGTTGGTGAGAAGGGGCTTCGCCAGACGGAGAGGTGTTTGTGAGCATAGTAGCAACGACGTGTCTAAGGATGCGTAGGAGGCGGCTGCGACTGCTGGATTATGCAAGGCATATCATCGAACTGTTGGTGGACAATGTTGTGTCAAGTTATGTTTGCAGTGGTGGAGCTTGGCAGTGAGGCACCGTGCTCTTGAGGGGTGCCGGTGGCAGCGAGGGTCGTAGCAGCGGCTGATGGTTAACCAGCGATAGGAGGCTGCTGTGTTGTTGCTGCTAGCGATGGGCGCGTGATGATGGAGGTTTGCTGGTTTGCGCTCAGGTAAGGCAGAGGTTGCAGCAGCAGTGATGGTGGTGCTTGGGGTGGGCAGTGCTTAGGGTTCCGCCATGATGGCAAGTGGTGGCGCTTCACATGATGGCGTCACCGATTAGAGCAGAGGGTGTTGACGGCTATGTAAGGGATGGGGGTTGGGCTGCATTGGGACATTGATCATTCTAAACATTCTCGGTATAGAATCAGGTATACAGATGGGTTGAATGGTGGATGTCATCATGAGAATAGCATATAACTTTCTCTCAAACATGGATAATACTCATGACGCCAGTATGTAGATCATATTATTGCCTACATGAATAAATATAGGAGCTTTCCCTTTTACTTAGCAATATTTTTCAGAAAGGAAAGCACAAATTCAGCTCGACCAAATACCAAACACCTGATATGCAAACATTAAGATTGGAGAAGAAAAAGAAAACAAAAAAAAAAGTTACCATCTTTTAATTGCGCCTGCTGCTCCATGGCTCGAATTCGAATCTTCAACTCATTGTTCTGACTCGAAAGCCCAGCAGTATCTCTCTGCAACAATATCAAAATTTCAAAGTTAACTCCCACATTGCTCCGTAAAAATAAAATCCCATTAAAATTTCAATCTGAATTCTCACCTGCAACAAAGTTAACTGAGCTGACAATGTAGTAGCCTCTGACTGCAGGGTTTGCACTTTCCGCTCTAGCTCTGAGATATAATGCATCTTCCTCTGCTTTGATCGAGCAGCCGACTGTCTATTAGCCAAAATCCTGTACAAAATCAACAAATCAGAGATCCTCCTCACAACAACGAAACATTAATTGACAAAAAAGCAAGTACCTTTTTACTCTCTTAGGATCCACAAGTGCAATTTTTGCGAGCATTTCATTCGCCATGATCTTTTCCAGTTCATCACTGCTGAACTCAGTAAGATCCAAATTACCCATTGAAGCACTCCGGCAATGGCGAGGCCTGCTGCAGTTGCTCTCCGATGATTCGTAGCAGTTGAGCTCATTCAGCATTTCGTCGTCGAACCCTGATGAGATCTCGCTACGAGATCGGCGATGGAGCTTAGGTGGCATATCGGAGGCGAGAGATGGTAGCGTGTCCGGCTGGGGGGAGGAACGAGGTTGATGGTAATGAGAAGGGTAAGATGGGGGGAACCCAGTTTTCTTTAGGAGTTGCTGCATCTTGAAGCCCTCTTCTATTGTTTTTTCCCCCCCTCCTTTTTCTTTTTCTTGTCGTCCAGACAAGAAGGGATTTAAATTTGAAATTTGGAGGCGTAATCACCGGCTCAAGTTATTCCGAGATGTCGTCGTCATTACCGCCTTGATTACATTTTAAAATTTTCGGATTTGGAGGTGATGGAGTACTCTGGCCAATTGGAGATGAGATTAGGAGGGGTGCCGGCCAGCAAAAGGGGGTAAATTTTCTATGTAGTTTCACACGCTTTACATTTATATACCCTCGCTTATTTTTTGCAGGACTAATATAAAATATATAGGGATGTATCCAAAAATTTATCATCGGGGGCAAGGCTATAAGTCTACAAGTATAACTACTATGCCATTGAGAATTAGGATGGGCTAATAGAGTTTGGTAAAGGATTTTTAAACAGGTCGAGTTTGAGACTTGACCCATTGGGTGTTTGCATTAAAAACGCTAGGTGTTTGAAGTCAATAGGTGTAATAGTTTGGGGGAAAGGTGCAAATTAAGCATAATACTTGGTTATGATGTCAATTAACCAGCCACTGCTTATATAGTCTAAAGTTTTTAGAATTTGTATTTTAATACTTTATGTTATGCAAACGGAAAAATTTTCCTCCAAAATTTCCATATGATGGTCACACGCTAATTTTAGAACTTTTTAAATCATTAATTTCTTTTAATTTTATTGTTAAATTTAGGGCTGTCCAAAATACCCGTCGGCCCGGGCCCGGCCCGGAGCCCGGCCCGAAAATCCGGGCCAGGCCGGGTTCCGGGCCCGGGTCCGGGTTGCCTCAGCGGCGCCCGGAAAACGGTCGGCCCGGCCCGGCCAAAACGGCCAAAAACGCCGGTTTGACCGTTTTGCCCCCAAAAACGGTCAAAAAACGGCTATTTTGTGAGGTTATTTTGGTCATTTGCCTAGGGGGCTGGTTCTATAAATTGAGGGGGGTTTTTATTTGTTTTCTTCACACCAAAAACTCATCTTTTCTCTCTTATACTCTTATACTCTCTCTTATACTCTTATACTCTCTTATTTATATTTTCTAATCCTTTCATCAAATGGCTTCCGGATCTGATTATGAAGAGCAAAACCTGTCTCCCGATCCTGAAATGAGTCCTCCTATTATGAGTCCTCCTACTGGGTCTACTCCTACCGAAGTTAATCCTGAATCCGGTGGCGACGAATCTGCACCAAGAGCTCCTAAAAGGACAAGATTCGATGTGTGGAATTTTTACGAGAAGATCGACGTCACCAAGGATGAACACGGTAGGATCCTCACCCAGAAGGCTAAGTGTGCATTGTGCGGCAAGATTTTTCAAGCTCATCATAAGAGCGGCACCAACCACCTCAAACGCCATTTAGATAAACACAACAAAGGCCAGACTCCTCAAGGTGATATCCGACAATCTATGATTTCTCAATCCTCCTCTTCTGGTAGTCTCGGTAGTTGGAACTATGACGCTGCCAGAGCCAGGAAATGCGTAATCAGGTTTATCATTCTTAAAAACCTTCCTTTTAAATTAGTAGAAGATGATGAATTTGAAGATATGTTTAGAGATGGTTTTTATCCTGCATTTAAAAAATTTTCTCGTCAAACCTGTCAACGTGATATTTTAAAATATTATCAGCAAGAACAAGAAAAAATAATTTCTTATTTTAAAAATTTAAACTGTAAATTTTCTTTAACTTCTGATATTTGGACATCTAGAGCACAAACTGAATATTTATGTAACACAGCACACTGGATTGATAAAAATTGGCAAATATTTAAAAGAGTTGTTTCTTTTATTACAATAGAAGAGTCACATACTAGTGCTAATGTTTCAAATTTAATAATTGAAGAACTTATGAAATTAGAAATTTCAGAAAAAATATTTTCTCTTTCACTAGATAATGCAAGTAATAACAATGTAGCTGTTGATTTTATCAGATCATCTTTATCATTGCCATGTCATGGTGATCTTTTTCATATTAGGTGCATCTGTCATATTTTAGATTTAATTATTCAAAGTACATTTACTGAAATTAAACCCATGATAGAAAAGGTTAGAACAGTTGCTTACATGCATAGTGCTTCTGAACAAAGACTTAAAAGATGGAAATAATTTTGTAAAAGAAAAAATGTAAAGCCTAGACTAATTCCAAAAGATGTTGACCATAGGTGGAATTCCACATATGCAATGTTAAGTGTAGCAATAGAATATAAAGACATTATAACTGATTTTATAAACTATTATGCTTCTAGTTCTAGTTCTGGTAGCACTTATGGAATAACTGAAGATGAATGGACAGTTATATGTAATTTAAATGAAATGTTACAAGTTTTTTATGATGCTACCATGTTATTATCTGGCTGTTATTATCCAACCATTACTTTAGCTGCTTTACAAATTTTAAATATTCAAAAAAAATTTGATAAATATCGTTTGGATGCTACTTTTGGACCTATGGTTTTTGAAATGGAGAGCAAATTTAATAAGTATTTTAGGCCTATTCCTCATATTTTTGGTTTGGGGGTTCTTATTGATCCATGCTTGAAGGATATTGGCCTTCGAAGTTTGTTACAGTCATTGTATGGTGGACAGGTTATAGACTTAGATGATGGAACCACCCTGAATGCTACTACTCATCATTTACTTATTAGAAATTATTTTCAAACTTTATATGATGAGTATGCAGCTAGACATGGTGTAGCTGCACAACAGTCTGCAGCTTCGGTTTCTTCGAGCTCATCCCGAGCCCGAGGTAAAAGTGTAAGTTTTGATAGGTATGCAATGGTAGCCGAGCTAACTGGTGGATCTGGACTTGGATCGTCATCATCGGAGGTTTCTGAAATAGATGAATATTTTTCTGCTTCTTTAGTTAGATGTCAAGGAAATGCTTTAGATATTTTGCAATGGTGGAAAGTATATGGATCAGTTTCATATCCTATACTTTCCACCATGGTTCGTGACTTACTAACAGTGCAGGTTTCGACGGTAGCTTCGGAATCCGCCTTCAGCACAGCAGGTCGTTTGATCGACGATCACAGGACATGCTTGGATCCGTATACTGTACAAGCGGTGATGTGCTTACAAGATTGGTGGAGGTACGAGAAGCGAACGCAAGGCATCGATCGGATGGCTGGAATTGAAGATAAATTTGAAGAATTGGGACTAGCAGATAGATATAAAGAATAGATTGTAGTTTTTATATCTTAGCTTAAAATTTGTAAAGAATTATTTTGGAAATAATTGCAAATGATAGTGATATAGGTGAGTAGGTGCCAACCTAGTTGGGATTTACTTATCTATTATGATGCGATTAATTCCAAAATAAATTTGTACTTATAATTTGTAAATGATTTATTAGTTATTAATAAAGAATTTGTTTTTATCATTTTTTATTTGTAATTTATGTCATTTTAAGTAATTAATAAAATTATTGTTTTTATTATTTTTCTTATCTTTTTTTATAATTTAAAATTTAAATAAAATTGAAAAATTTTGGGAAAAAAAAAGAAAATCAGCCGGGCCAGCCCGGGGTACTCGGGTCCGGGTTCGGGTCCCGGTTTTGCCCGGCCCGGATGGACAGACCTAGTTAAATTTACCTGCTGTGTTCTAAACCTATTGTGGTTCTATTGTACAATAGCATTGTAATAGGTTAAACATCAATTTAAGGAAATACCGGGAAATAATGTATATGAGTGCTAATTAGCCTAGAAAACAGATTAGAATAAGCGTATTGCAAAAGTGTTTTACACTAATCTGTTAGAAATTGGGTGTAGTCCCATACCTGTCAGCGTCGGTGAGCTCAGACGAGCTCGAGGTCGACGTCGCGACCTTCAGGCGAGATCGAGACCCACTCCGGCGAGGCTTCAGGCAATGGCAGGCGCGGATGAACTCGAACAGGCGAATCTCGAGGCAGAACTGATGGCGAGCTCGTGAAGGGTTGCAGGCGGACTTGAACTCGAGCGGGTCCCACGTACAGGCGAGGTCGTGAGTCGAAGGCGAGCTCGAAAAGAAAACAGGTGAGCTTGGGTGCTTCCTTCGGGTGAGTTTGGATTTGGGGCTGCAGGCGATTTGAGGAAGTCAGGAGAAATCGCCTTCCCCTTTCCTTCGCCTGCGTTTGAGTGTGGAACAGCTCACGACAGCTTGTCCTAGGGTTTTCTTATAAAACTCATGTCCACGAGAGAAAAAGTTGCAGCCGCTTCTTTTTCCTTCTTCAGAGCGCTAAACTTCTGGCGGCGGCCATTTTATTGAGCTCGAGATTTTCAAAAGAAAATCTCGTTCATTTAATCTGAGTTCCTATAGCAGCTATTTATTGAAGAGAGAGGAGATTTTACTGTTGTAAAGTCTCGCGCCTTTTAGAACAACAGATATTTTCTGTTGGCTCTTCTTTTGAGAAATCTCAAGTTGAGATTTGCTCTTTACAAGCTTTGTAATCTTCTTTAATATAAAAGAAATTATTTGTGTGGCTCCCGAGGACGTAGGCAAGTTGCCGAACCTTGTTAAAATCGGTGTTCTTTGTTCTTGCAATTATTTTTTGATTTGTAATGATTTTTTTTTCTATTGCTTAACACAAGATGCGGTAGGGCAAATTCCATAGAACGGATGTCAGAGCGTATCTGATATTTCCCCAACAACTGGTATCAGAGCTCTTGTTCAGATCTGTGTGTGTAAGAAATGGCAGAAGAAGGCAAATCAAAAATTAAGAAGTTTGACAAATCAGACTTCGCCTACTAGAAGTCACCGATGGAAGACTATCTATACCAGAAGGATCTTTACCGTCCGTTGATGGGTAAAGCAAAAGGAAAGAAGAAAGAAGAATCCGACGACGACTGGGAAATATTGGATCGAAAAGCCCTGGGGCAGGTCCGATTGGCCCTCACAAAATCTGTAGCACACAATATATTAAAGGAGAAGATGACAGTTGGGCTTATGGAAGAGCTCGCAACGATGTACGAGCAACCGTCAGCTGCAAATAAGGTGCATCTCGTCAAGAAGCTATTTAATCTCAAGATGGCAGAAGGATGTTCCTTCACGATGCATCTCAGCGAGTTCAACACGATTGTTGATCAACTTATCTCAGTCAACATCAAGTTTGATGACGAAGTGCATGCCCTATTGATACTATCGCAGTTGCCGGATAGTTGGGTAGGTTGCGTGACTGCAATCAGCAACTTGGCAGGAAAAGAGAAGTTAAAGCTGAAGGAAGTGGTAGCTATGATTCTATCCGAGGAGGTTAGAAGAAAATCGAATGAATCAGAAGGTTCAGGTTCAGCCCTAAGTCTCGAACAGAAAGGCAGAAGCCATAATAAGGGAAACCAAAACAGGAATCGATCGAAGTCGAAGAAGAAGAGGTCGAACATGAAGGTGAGACCTATCAAGGGTAAATGTTGGAACTGCGGCCAGGAGGGCCACATGTCTTCTACCTGTAAAGCACCGAAGAAAAATGAGCAGGAGGCTCATATTGTGCAAGATGCGCTGATTCTCGCTATGGATAGCGATTCTGATTCATGGGTTATTGATTCGGGAGCCTCATTCCATGCCACTACTAATAGAAGGCTATTTCAGAACTATGTAGCAGGGGACTTTGGGAAAGTATACTTGGGGGACAATGAACCCTGTAGTGTCATTGGGAGAGGCGACGTGCAAATACAGTTGAAGGGCTCTAAGTGGTCTCTGAAGATGTCAGACACGTGCCGAAGTTGAAGAGAAATCTTATTTCTGTAGGTCAGCTTGGAGCAGAAGGCTATGTTACAATATTCACCAGAGATTCGTGGAAAATCTCCAACGGTACAATAGTGGTTGCCCGTGGTAATAAAACTGGTACCCTCTACCTAACTTCACACGCGAGTGACACCCTCGCGATTGCTGTAGGTAAGGAGAATGCAGATCTGTGGCATAATAGGCTGGGACATATGAGTGAGAAGGGTATGAAGATTCTACACTCAGAAGGGAAGCTAACCGGCATTGATTCGGTAGAAGTCGGTGTTTGCGAAGACTGTATCTTCGGAAAACAGAAGAGAGTTAGTTTTCTGAAGGGTGGAAGACCACCTAAAGCTCACAAGCTAGAGCTTGTTCATACAGACGTATGGGGTCTAGCTAGCGTGTCTTCTCTTGGCGGTTCGGCGTACTACGTCACCTTTATTGATGATCACTCAAGGAAGGTGTGGGTATACTTCATGAAGCACAAGTCGGAGCTGTTCAGCATCTTCAAGAAGTGGAAAGCTATGGTGGAGAACGAGACAGATCTAAAAGTGAAGTGTCTGAGATCAGACAATAGTGGAGAATATAATTTGGAGGAGTTCAAGAAGTTTTGTGCTTTGTACGGGATTCGTTTGGAGAGGACTACTACAGGAACGCCACAACAGAACGGCGTAGTAGAAAGAATGAACAGAACGTTGATAGAGCGTGCGAGGAGCATGCATCTACATGCAGGTCTACCAAAAACTTTTTGGGCGGACACGGTGCATACAGCAGCGTATCTGATAAATCACGGGCCATCAGTTCCATTGAACTTTGGGATTCCGGAAGAGGTTTGGAGTGGTAAGAAAGTTAATCTCTCACACTTAAGAGTCTTTGGGTGCGTGGCATATGTCCACATCAGTGACCATGTCAGGGACAAGCTAAAAGCTAAGTCATTGAAGTGTACATTCATTGGGTACGGTATTGATGAGTTCGGCTATCGTCTGTGGGATGAGAAGAACAGGAAAATCATCAGAAGCGGAGACGTCATATTCAATAAGGAAGTGATGTACAAAGATAGAGAAAATTCCAAGGCGGGCCAAAGCAGTGGGAGCAGCACTACGGATGCGGACGCATCCGAATACATGGATTTAGAGGAACTTCCAGATGGGGGAGACAACGTCATTCTGACCAAAGAACGGAGGAGACTCCAGGTGCAGAACCGACCACCCAGGGTGAGGAGGTTAGGAGGTCATCTAGGGTACCCAAACCGAATCCCAGATATCTCTCGTCACTAGACTATCTCCTTTTGACAGATAGCGGAGAACCATAATGCTATGAGGAGGCTATGCAAGTGAGCGAATCTTAGCAGTGGGAGCATGCAATGCAAGAAGAGATGGATTCTCTCCACTCAAATGAGACATGGGAGTTAGCCAAGCTACCTGCACAGAAGAAGGCCTTACATAACAAGTGGGTTTACCGAGTCAAGCAGGAGAGTGATGGAAAGAAGAGATACAAGGCCAGATTAGTCGTAAAGTGGTTCCAACAGCGGGAAGGAGTGGATTATATGGAGATATTTTCCCATGTTGTGAAGCTCACAACCATCAGGGTGGTGTTAAGCTTGGTAGTAGCTGAAAATCTCTACCTTGAGCAGTTAGATGTAAAGATTGCATTTCTTTATAGGGACTTGGATGAAGAAATCTACATGAAGCAACCTGTTGGCTACATTGAGGAAGGAAAGGAAGAGATGGTGTGTAGGCTCAAGAAGAGCTTATACGGATTGAAACAGGCTCCAGTGGTATAAGAAGTTTGATAACTTCATGCAGAGCAATGGCTATGGCAGATGCAATTCAGATCATTGCTGTTACTTCAAGAGGTTCGGGACCAGCTATATCATGTTATTGCTGTATGTTGATGACATGTTAGTTGCAGGACCGTGTTTACAGGAGATAAACAAGGTGAAGAAGCAGTTAGCAAAGGAATTTGCCATGAAGGATTTGGGCGCAGCGAAGCAGATTTTTGGGATGCGGATCAGCCGGGATGCGGCTGAGGGGACGTTAAAGTTGAGTCAGTCTGAATACATTAAGAAAGTACTCTAGAGATTCAACATGCAGAATGCTAAGGTCGTTAGCACGCCCCTTGGAAGCCAGTTCAAGTTGTCTGGTGAACAATCACCCAAGACTGATGCTGAGAAGGAGCACATGAGGAAGGTGTCGTATTCATCAGCCATTGGTAGTCTGATGTACGCAATGGTTTGCACGAGACCAGATATTGCCCATGCAGTGGGAGTTGTAAGCAGGTTTGCAAGCAACCCAGGAAAGCAACATTGGGAGGCCATAAAGTGGATATTGTGATATCTGAGAGGGACTACGAATTTACCACTGTGTTTCGGGAGAAAGAATTTGGTACTGCAGGGATACGTGGATGCAGATTTTGCCGGTGATCATGATACAAGACGAAGCACCACGGGGTATGTTTATACTTTAGGGTCGACAGCAGTGAGCTGGGTCTTACGTTTGCAGAAGATTGTGACGTTGTCCACAACTGAGGCAGAGTATGTCGCAGTGACCGAGGTGAGCAAGGAGATGATTTGGTTAACCGGGTGCCTGAAAGATTTGGGTCTGAAGCGGGGGAATGCAGTTCTTTATTGCGATAGTCAGAGTGCTATACACCTTGCCAAGAACCCAGTGTTTCATGCGAGAACGAAGCACATCGAGTTACGTTACCACTTCATATGCTCGATGATTGAGAACGGAAAGTTACAGTTAGAAAAGATTTTGGGGAGCCAAAATCCTGCAGATATGTTGACTAAGGCTGTCACTATTCAGAAACTTGAGTTGTGCGCAAGTTCAGTTGGCCTTCATATGTAAGAGATGAGGGCAGAGTCACTCAGAAGAAGATGCTTGTTAAGAGAGAGCTTGCTGATAGCGGTATGGTCTCCAAGTAGGAGATTGTTAGAAATTGGGTGTAGTCCCATACCTATTAGCGTCGGTGAGCTCAGACGAGCTCGAGGTCGACGTCGCGACCTTCAGGCGAGATCGAGACCCACTCCAGTGAGGCTTCAGGTAATGGCAGGCACGGATGAACTCGAACAGGCAAATCTCGAGGCGGAGCTGATGGCGAGCTCGTGAAGGGTTGCAGGCGGACTTGAACTCGAGCGGGTCCCACGTAAAGGCGAGGTCGTGAGTCGAAGGCGAGCTCGAAAAGAAAATAGGCGAGCTTGGGTGCTTCCTTCGGGCGAGTTTGGATTTAGGGCTGCAGGCGATTTGAGGAAGTCAGGAGAAATCGCCTTCCCCTTTCCTTCGCCTGCGTTTGAGTGTGGAACAGCTCACGACAGCCTGTCCTAGGGTTTTCTTATAAAACCCATGTCCACGAGAGAAAAAGTTACAGCCGCTTCTTTTTCCTTCTTCAGAGCGCTAAACTTCTGGCGGCGACCATTTTATTGAGCTCGAGATTTTCAGAAGAAAATCTCGTTCATTTAATCTGAGTTCCTGTAGCAGCTATTTATTGAAGAGAGAGGTGATTTTACTGTTGTAAAGTCTCGCGCCTTTTAGAACAACAGATATTTTCTGTTGGCTCTTCTTTTGAGAAATCTCAAGTTGAGATTTGCTCTTTACAAGCTTTGTAATCTTCTTTAATATAAAAGAAATTATTTGTGTGGCTCCCGAGGACGTAGGCAAGTTGCCGAACCTCGTTAAAATCGGTGTTCTTTGTTCTTGCAATTATTTTTTGATTTGTAGTGATTTATTTTTTCTATTGCTTAACACAAGATCCGATAAGGCAAATTCCGTAGAACGGGTGTCAGAGCGTATCTGATATTTTCCCAACATAATCCTATTGATGTATTTCCATAGATACAATATTCTGATTATACCTATATAATTGATATCATAATTGTTAGGATTTTATGAAACTTACCCGCCGAAATAAACACAACCAAATGCGATAACCACACACAACAATAATGAGACAATACTCTGTTTACTTTGATAGTGATCTAAGGGGGTTATAGTCACCTAAAACTTTTTAAGTAGAACTGGGATAATTGGTAAAGTGAGATAATATTTTGACACTAGGATAATTTAGTGGAACAATAATGGATAATTCTTAAAAGTGGGATAATTTCGTAGGATAATTTGGTGGGATAATGATGGATAATATTATGAAGTTGCATAATTTTGTAGGATAATTTGGTGGGGGTAATGGTGGGTATAAATTACTATTGTTAATAATTGTATATTAAAAATAATATAATATTGATAAGCAAATTCTAGTAATAACTATAAAATATAATACAATAAAGCATCACTATTCATCTCAAATAATAAAATAATTTACAAATAAATAAAAATCTAAATCCCTAGAGTGACTCGACTTCCATCATCCCACATGGCTTCTATCATCCCACATGGCATCTGCCATAGAATTTCTCCAAGATCCTACAGGTGCTCGTTGAGTCTGTAACTCGTCTTCTTTATCGGAGTCATTGTCTGCATCAGCAACATTTCGTGGAGCTTCTAGCGAAGGATCATAAATGTCGAAGTTCGAATCTCATAACATCATAAAGAAAGAAAAATAAACATTTTTCAGCCATTAACCCTTTGGACCAATCTCATCATGATCGCTGAAACCAAATCAGCAAATAAATGAAATGTACACAGGAATCATTCATGGCTGCTAAACAGATGATTGACAGGTGAACTATAAATATCTCAATCAATTTACTGAGCCGATTTAATAATAATAATAGATATCACCATTAACCATTCAACATCTAATCATCAATGTGATCGCAAAGTTGCTTTCTAACTTATAAAAAAAACATAAATAGCCCGCATATCTTTAGCACTAACCCACCAAACAATATATTCTTAACCTAAACCACTGTTGTGGAGAGAAAACTTAAATCAGACAAATAATAATAAAGTAATTTGACGTCAAAAAGCTATCAATAAAGTAATACATCTTGAAGATAATAATAAAAGATCTAATCATCACAAAAACAAAGTAAAGACAGAAAAATGTACGGATGATTGACTTCATGGCAGAGATAGCGGAGAAACTAACCAAGAGGGAGGGAGGCGGCGTTTCACTTTTTTCCCAATTGTATTCTTTCCAATGTGTGGGATAATTTGAGAGAGGAGAACTTATGGTTATATATATAGGTAGTATAATTTGTGGGATAATTATGACCAATTATCCCAATTCTAATTCTAGTAGATTCCCTAGCCCCCACCCACCCACCCCAGAAAAGGTTATACTTGTATGGACAGAATACTTGGATGAATTTATCTTCTCTGTAAAAACAATCAAAAAATTTTGTGAAGTGGAGAGACCTCCTAAAGTTTTAATGGTGAGCATAGACTCCATTTGTTGATTTTCTTAACTATTAAAAGAGTCAAAAATGTTCCTTGAAGGGGACTATCCTTACTTGTAATCGGAGCCAGGGATTTCGACAAGTGGGGTCCTAAAAAAGATTAAACCCTCACCTACGAGAATACAAGATACTCGACTTCTTGTAAGAAATTGTTCCACAATTGAGTCATCGTGTTCTTCTCTTAAATCTTTTATATTTTGAAATTAGCCACTCAAATTATTGAATCGTGATTAGGTCCCTCAAGTGTGACTTATTTTTAAATTAGTCCCTCCACTCAAGAATATAAATTGCTATTAGAGGGATTAATTTTTTTTAAAAAGTTTATGAGAATTGGAGGAGCTAATAGTCCACAATAATAGGTTTTACTTCGTAATCCCTTTAATTGCTACTTCTACCCTTTATTACAGGGATTAATTTTAAAATAAGTTAAGAATTGAGGAACTTAATAGGAACATTTAAGGGATCGATATGAAAAAAACCCAAATATCTATAGTATGATTAGTACTATTGTGGGGTTGAAGTGGAGTTGTTGTGGATTGGGGGCCGCTCTGTGTACGTAGACAAATATTACAAATAGAAATGCATGGAATATATCCATAATTGGGTGATGGTACAAGGGTCTATTAGCAATTAACCCTAAAATTTATAGTGAAATACATGTTACACACTCGTTCCTTTTTAGATCTTTTTATAATAACTGAATTTGGAATTTCTTCATTACCATAAAAAAGTAGGGGAGATGTCACGTCCAACTTATAACTCACAAGATTCAAAACTAGAAAAATTCCTACACAGGGATCTCTTTCTTTTTTTCTCACTGTTGACTGCATTTTGTCATTTTTGAGAGCGGGAGAAGTTGATTGCACATTGTATTGTATGTTTGTTAGACCATAGAGGAGAGGGTGATTAGGGTCTTATGCTAATCTAATCCGATTTTATATCAATTAAAATTAATTAATAATTTATCCTAGCAAGTATGAAATACAACAATATATATAAGCTAGAATGAGCAATATGAATTAAGGGGTATATCCTAGCAATGAGATATACTATGAATTATATGCAAGGATATACAAACTAACACAAGGGTGAAATAAACAATCTACAAAAGAGATAGGGCAATATAAAGAGCAATACACAAAGGTGATATACGATATGAATACAAGAATAAGAACGCCAATGCAATCACAAACAAAATGATATGATCACGGAGTTCGGTCTAACGCCAATGCCACTCCTCCTGGGACGATCCCCGACTCTCGCCACACACTTCTCTCGGTGTACAAGTGTATTACAAAGTGAATCTCACAATAAGCACAATACAAAGTGTTTGTTCTCTACAATGGATGAGAACGAATTATAAGCTCACTCTCTAAGTTACACAATCCCACAACTCAATTATACTATGAATGTAAATACAATAAGCTCAATGGTTGTGTGTGTGGAAATAAAGAGAAAATAAAATCAACTAAACTCAATATGAACACTAGTTTAATAAAATGATAATCAAACAATATAAAATATAAAGCTAGATTGAGTTTAGAAAACTTCTCAATAGATCAAGAGTGGAAGGAGAAGAGTTGGATGCTCAAACACCAATAGATGATCTCCTCAAGCTCTTGTGAAATTGATTTCACAAACTTAAACTCTCAAATGCTTAAAAGCTTCTTAAACAAACTTAACCCAAACTTAAACCCTTGTTTAAAACTCTTTAAACTTGTTTTAAAACACTCTCTTGTTGTTCCTGGTAGAAGAGGGTTTGAGGGGTTTATATAGGAAGAGAAAACAGCAGCAAAAACCCTAAACAAATTAGCAGAGAATCCCACAGAATCGAAATTTGATTCTGTACCCAATATAGCCGTTGGGCAATCGGTGGTCGACCGTGAGATTTTCGCGATCGACCACGAGGGATTTTCGAAGTTGAGAAACCAACAGAAAAGACTATGGTCGAACGTGACGGTCGACCGTGGAAAGTTTCTGCTTGCTTCTGAGGGATAAACATTGGCGCGGTCGACCGTGGCGGTCGACCGCAAACTGACATGAAAATACTGGTTTTGAAAATTGTTTTCTGATTTGAAAACCCTGTTTAAAATTTTTAAATAAATTCCAAAAATTATGAAACTTTAGGAAATGATTGTAACATGATAATAAACATGCTACAAAAACTGGTTTTCAAAAAGGACCTCCCAAATGAAAAATATCATTATTTTGCAAAATAGTCCAAAAACATGAAAATGTGAACATATGAGTTTTGACATTTTATCTTAACCATATTTTAAAACAATACAAAATGATTTTATAGACTTAAAGAAAGATGTAAACTATTGTTATGAAGTCTATAAACAATGAATGTAGTATTTTATCAAAATACACATATAATGCACTAAAACATGATTTCATTGAACTAAATAAAATTGATATTGATGAAATCATATATATGCATGTAAGTATGAAACAAGAAATTTATTTTCAATAAAATGTGTGTGCATATTATATTGAGCTTAAAGTACCAACACACATAATATAACACCTAAAACTAAATTTACCCAAGCTTGTGATCTTCAACGAAGCTCTATCTTGGTACACTTACGGATGAAGCTTGAACTTGAATCTTTAACTTTGAATTGCGTAGGCTTCACTCCATAATTCCGCCAACCTCTATTTGATATGATCGTTATGGCACAATCCATCCATCCTCCAACATATTGTTTGCCTAGAATAAATATAAAACACAAACACTAGACAAACAATATTAGATATAAATTGTTTATAAATCATCATCAAAACAAGAAGGCCAACAATGTTGATATTGTTGTTGTCGTGTAGCAGCGAAGTAACATAGGTTGGGGCGCCACCCCAACATTGTATCTTTTATCGAGATTTGGACGTGAAGTCATGGGACACTTGGTCTTTGTTCTGGAGTTGTTTGGGTGCATAGGATTAGTTGACACAATAATACATTGGCTAAATTATCAAATTGGTATATTTAGTTGCCATTTTTACCAATAAAACATATTTAGTTGTACCAGCAATAATAAGATATAAAAATAGACTCCGTTTAACCAATAAGACCTATGCAGTCACCCATAATGAGATTTGAAAGAAAATTAAAGTTTTGTTTATATATATATCCCTTGGACTCTCATATTTACAAAATTATTCCCAAATATTTATTTTTTTAAGAAAACCCAATATCTCTCCCCTCAATCTCTTTCTAACCTCTTCATCTCCCGTATCCTCCTCTCTCACTTTATCTCCTTCCCCTCCTCGTCCCTTCCTACTCCTTCTCCCTCTTTCACCATCACTCTCCCTCTCCTCCCTTCTTTGCCTCCCACATCTGTTCCTCTCCTCTTCCCTTCTTCTTCACACCATCACTCTTACCTCCACTCATACCACCATTACTTTCCCTCTTAGTTTTCTACTCAAATTCTTAATATATAAAGAGGGGAGCAATGTGGTAAGATGGGGAGTGGAGGAAAATAGGAGATTGATAGTGGAAGAGGGAGGTGGAGGAGGAAGAAGATGAGGTGGGAGAAGAGAATAGGGGAGAGGAAGAGGTGAGAGAGAAATGATAGGTTTGTTTTGCAAAAATTCAAGATTTAGTAATAATTTTGTAAACATGGAAAAGTTGAGGTTTATATATATACAAAAAAGCCTTAACTTGATGTTTAAATCTCACCTCCAATGACCAAATAGATCTCATTGTCTAAATTGAATAACTTTTTATACCTTATTGTTGCCGATGAAACTAAATATACCTTATTGTAAAGAGTGATAAGTAAAAATACCATTCTAGTAATTTAGCCATATTACATTGTTATGTACGAAATGAATGTCTTGCAAGTACATAACAAACTTGAGATGTTGTGAAAATAGTGTCGAGATTGCAAGTGCACAATCAAGTTATAATATAGTACAATGTCAAACTCATGAGGAAGATGTGTAGGAAAGATTCTAACTTGGATCCTAAAGTTGTGTGTGGACAAATAAGAGTGGAAGAAAAGAGATATAAAGAGTGTATGATTATTTACTCATAAAAAAAATTAGAACAAGAGGGGAGAAAGAGAGCGGACAAGTAAAAGAAAACAACGAATAACAAGGAGAAGAAATAAAATAAAATATAAAAGAATAAAATCAAGACTAGAAAATTAACAAAAAAGAGAAAAAAGTCAAAAAACAAGTAAAACATGGAGGAACTCAAGAGAGAAGATAGGAATCTAGAATTGAATCCACTTAGTTAATTTCATTTAGGATTTATGAACTACTCCCTTTTTATCATAATTTATTTTAGATTTACTAAGCATAGATTATCAAACCACTTTCGACAAATGTAGATAGTTAAAATATATCCGATCCATGCCAATGTTCAGCTTCAATCCAAGAAGTGAAGGCTCATGGGTTAAACAGTTCAAATGGGCCTAAAGTCAAGCCCACAATAGGCTCTTGCAAAACTCACTCAAACGAGCATGTGAATGTTGCTATTCAGCTCACTTCGGCTTAGTCCAAATAAGTCAAAAATAAGCCACGTGAAATTCGCAATTTGATATTAGCGAACTTCACTAACAGCTACCCACGTGGGCCACATCACCCATGATTCAAAAACAATGGCCCCTCCATATCCAAGTGAGCCTCGTCCAAACACTTTCAGTGAGCTTCGCTAACCAATGAATCATCGAACTTTGCCAATCAGCTGTTTGAGAGCTATTCTAAAGAGGACAATTCCATATCTATCTCCTATTTTAATGGCTAATTAATCTACAACTAAAGGTCATTAACTCTTTCTCTTTGCCTATAAGAAGGAGTAATATATTGTTCACTAGGACATCAAGAAAAGGATCACCAATAGAGAGATCAAACACCACCATACATGTGCAAATCAACATTTTCTCTCTTTCTTCTTGATATTTGGTTCCAAGAGAAGACAAAGCTATCTTTCAAGAAGCCAAATTAGAGATCAACAACAAGAGATTCATCACTTTAGTCAAATCATCAATGGAGTAAAAGATCAACGCTCCATCAGCAAACAGTAAAGAACCTAGTCGAAATAAAAATTTTTGTTTCTCTTTTTATTGCAATCTGAGGTAATTGCAATACAAAAAATCTAAAATAGTATGTGAACTCTACTGGGGACAACTTTTTCCTCTGATGAGAAAATTATGTCGCAGTCCAACACTAAGACCCTCGAGTCTTTTTGTTGAGTTGCTAGTCATAGAATTTGACCAAGTGAAGCTTGAGGAATTCATTTCCTTGAACCAATCATTAATGACAACTGTGAGGAGTTGTCGTAAAATTCATCATAGTGTGGACCTAGGGTCTAAATCAATCCTCACGTGCATAAAGGTGACCTTCGCAAAAGACAGTTTGTGCTTCACTGGAAGCCAAGCGAACTTTGCCCAGAGTGAAGAAATATTGACCCTCGCCTTGAGCGAAGATCAAGACGTTCTCACATCTTTTTATTTTTGGACACCAGTCTACAACTTCTTTGAGGGTTTTATTTAAAGCATATCATGACGCTTGCTATGCTTCCCCGACAAAAGCAAAAAATGGGGGTAATCACTAGTCTAATGGCGATCCATATAAGGTTGATCCCACGAGGAAGGTGTGTAGAAAAAAAA
This sequence comes from Asparagus officinalis, assembly GCF_001876935.1. Classification (NCBI taxonomy): domain Eukaryota; kingdom Viridiplantae; phylum Streptophyta; class Magnoliopsida; order Asparagales; family Asparagaceae; genus Asparagus; species Asparagus officinalis. Next base: position 107,905,335 of record NC_033797.1, read on the forward strand.
TTCTAACTTAGATTCTAGAGTTTTATGTGGATAAATAAGAATGGAAGAAAAGAGATATAAAGAGCGTGTACATAAAAGAAAATTAGAACAAGAGGGGAAAAGAGAGCAGGCATATAAAAGAAAATAAGGAATAATAACAAGGAGGAGAAATAAAGAAATAGGAAAGAATAAAATCAAGACTTGAAAAACTAACCAAAAAGAGAAAAAAAAAATCAAAACAAGTAAAATGTGGGGGAAATCAAAGGAGAAGATGAGAATAAAGAATTAAATCCAATAGTTAATTTCATTCAAGATTTATAAACTGCTCTTTTTTTTATCATATTTTACTTTAGATTTATTAAGCATAAATTATCAACCCACTTAAGGAAAGTATAAACTATCAAATTATTATCTGAGTAAAATTTTCATTTATGAGAAGAACAATAACTTGATAGTAATTCTAGAATTCATACGCATAACCTATTAAACCACTTAAGATAAGCATAGATTATCAAATTCTTCTTATATTAATTAATTCTCAAGTTCATTATCCTAAACATAATCTTTTTGAGCACAAGGAGAGTAATCCATAAATTATAAAAGAAATCAAACTAGTTTCATACAATTCTAGAGTCTCTGCAATATTTAGTTGCACATTATGGGAAATAAAAGCAAGAAAAAAAAAATAGACTAGAAAGCATAAAAAAAAGATCTAAAATAAAAACTAACTACCAAAATAAGAACAAGAATAAGGAAATAAAGACCTAAACTATGAGCATAAAAGGAATCTAACTAACAAAAATAAAAGAGTATGAAAGTAAACCTACACTACAAGGCATGAAATAAATCTAATCTATCTGTAAGGACCATGGATTTTCGATACTACTTAAAATAATTTTTTGGTATTTTAAAATATTAAAATTATTATTTTCAAAAGAGTATTTGTATTTTCTCGATTTTTTAGAATTTTCTATGATTTAAAAACCTAATTTTATATTTAATTATTGATTTTGTTAATTATAAATTAATATTGTTGTATTATTGTTAATTTTATTATTGTTAGTGTTTATTTTTTTTCATAAGAATTTTCCCTAATTATTCATATTTTCTCATTATCTTTTTCTCTCCTCTTAATATTCTCTCTTTTGAATTCCTACCATAATCTCCCTAATCAATTTTCCAATCAACCCCAAATCACTCCCCAATCACCCATAATCACATTCCATTTTTTATCACGTAATTCTCTCTCTCTCTCTAATAATACATTTCCCCCTCCCTATCACAACTCGACAACACATCATCTCTCTCCTCCTCTCTCAACTTTTTCTCTCTCAGTTTTCGTCCGCTCGAACCTCTATCTCGCTGCCGCTGATCCCCAGCTTCCCACCGCCGTTCACCGCTCCTTCCAAGACCCTCGACCGCGCCCGTCAACCCCTCGAGCCGACCCCCTGTCCAGCGCCTTCAACCGTCGCTGCAGTAGCCCGCTGACCGCCTGCCTGCACCGAGCCTCGAATCCCGACCAGCCGAGTCACCTCAGCTAGCAGCGCGCTTCTCCCGCTGCTGCAGACCCCGTTCAGCCTCCCTGGCCGCCCCGTTGAGCCGCCACCAGGTCGCGACCACCTGAGCACCAGCCCTCCCTCCGTCTCTGCCCAGTCTGCCGTCAGCCCCTCAGTCGCCCTCACCTCCAGCTCGCCGCCGACAGCAGCTCCTCGCAAACCCGACTCCCCTCCCCTGCAGTGACGCCGGCCGATCCTCTTTCCAGAGCCAACCCCCAAGCAGCCCCGACGACGCCGTCGAACGCCTCCTCCTCGCCGGCAACCGCCCGACAGAACCGCCGTTCCTCCTCGCCGGCAGCCGCTCGACAGATCCGCACCGTCCTGTAGGCAAGATCCCGCTTTCCCTTGGCTTGTTATTCCATTATTTATATCCGTTATTAATTGATTGCGTAGATTAGACTGTGATATGATTAGCTATAGTGTATATTGTGATTACATGCGTGGGATTGTTTGACATGAATGACTGTGTGGAAGCTTGTTGTTTTATCACTTAGTTGTTATTCAATAGGATAGACTATACATGAAGACGACTTCTGTTAAAAGTATGATTTATAAGCGTGCTTCAAAGCATGGCTATACTCGCTCGACATCGATATCCCGATGTGAGGAGTCCCGAGTTCCCTCGATATCGATATCCCGGTATGAGGTTTCCTTGATTATTATTATTATTATAGCATTGACTAGACGATGCACTCTTGATCGGACGTGTTACGAGTCACGGTTATGTTCATAGTTTTACAGAAGTCGTTCCACGGTAACTCCGTGGCTAGTGCACAATATTTCATGTACAGTTGCGTAATTAATATGACAAACATGGGGTTATAAAGGGGAATTGGTACATAGATCGGGATTAATATTTAATTATTTACAATTCGAGACATATGGTATATACATGAGGGTTTCCTTGTTTGGATTATTTCGCTCGACGTACTACGTTTCTTGTTGTAGATTTTTAAGTATTAATTCCATCTATTGTATGATCTTGTTGCTTGGATGATTAGTCTGATCGCTAGCTGCATGATCTCGTTACCTGATTGATTCTTGATGCTTTATGTTATCATGATTTAGTAGTATTTTCATGTTGATTTGTGGATTTTAGTTGTACTTTCTTTTGTTGTTTCTATTATCGTATCGTTTTTCGCATTGGATTTCCGTTCGTTCTATTTTCTTTGTGGGGTCGGGTCTTGCCGTGCGCCATGCACCTGACGTACACCTGTTTTCTCTGGTGTACGTCAGACTTAGAGGAAGAACAGGTTTAGCTGGGTGATCATCAGGAGCCAGAGGATTCTCAGCAGGAGTGCTTAGCGGATGGAGCAGGAGAAGAAGCTAAAGCTTAGTTTTTGGTCCTCAGTTTTCTTTTGTACTACCTTCTATTTCTATTTGATCAGTGTATTTTGTATCTCTTTAGTATTCATTTGTTCAGATTTGTATAAGGGTACGTTTGACCCATATTTTATGTCTGGGATGATTTACCATTAATGATATGTCTATTTTTATTCTGGGTTGTCTTTATATTCTTGCTATGTGTGATCGAGGACCTGTGACTTCGTATTGTACTTATTTCCAGACGCTTAGCGTATTGGATTGAGAAGAAAAGAAAAAAAAAGTAGAGTATATTTCTTCTCAATCTAATACGTCGCGGGCTTGTTCACGTTCCGGTTCCCGTATATTTTGGGAAGCGGGGCGTGACACTATCAATATAAAATAAAAAAAGTAAAATTCTAAAATAAGAAAATAAAATAGAAATTAAAAACTTACCTTGCGTAGGGTTAGCCTCTTGAAAGCATATCTTCATCTTCATCAACAAAGAAGAAGAAATAAAATTAAAAAAGAAGGAAATTTTTTTTATTTATTGCAAACTTAAAAAGTTCACAAATTGCAAGACGTAATTTAAGGTCCTCCTCTTCCAAAAGGAGTTTATAAAAAATTTTACCCCATCAAACCCTCACTCTTCCTCCCTATTTATAGATAACAATAATCTCTCATAACTCTTAGAATTATTTTGGCCTCTAAATAACCATCACAACCAAAGAATTTGATTTAGGCACAAGTAACCCTCATTACCATATGATCTCTTAAAATAATCTACACTATTGATTCAATAGTTGAGAGATAAACTTTGTGGGCTTCACTTCTCTTGCATTTAATTCACTTAAAACTCTTGGGCTTCACTTGAATGCTCTTGGGCTTCTTAGGATTTAGCTCGGCCTTCAAATTATTGAATATATATATCAATTAAATTTGGATTTCTATCACAACCTATTACTATTAATGAAATTTGTAGAATCTGCCAATCTAGATGCTTTTGTCTTGTTGAGATAGGTTGTTTTTATATATAACATGTTAAATTCTGCTTTTCGGATTGTGGGATATCGCCTTTTCTTTGTAATTAACCATCTTGAACACAAATTTGACTTTATTTCTTTCCATATTTGCTCTGATTCTCTCAATTGCAGGCTAACTTATTAATAATTATTGACTAAAAAGGTGAGATTTTACTTCTAAACTTAGTCGTGGTCTTCGGATTTCAGCATTTTGGGCTTCATTAGAGATCTTTTGCCCTTGAAATAATCTACATTTGATCTCTTATTCAATAATTCTTTATTACCTATAAATTAAGATAAAAGATATTATTATCAGATATATTTATTCAAATAAAATAGATAATGAGGCATAAAAGTGCAATAAAATTTAATGATCAAAATTATAGCACAGAAAATATCAAACCACAAAGAAAAGGTTTTGACTTTGAAATGGGAATTTTTCATTTTATGAAGTTGTTTGAAAAGAGGTTTTTATGAAAAGGTTTGAAAGTGTGTTTTGAGATTTTTGTTGATTAAAAGAAAATGAAAGCTAGAAAGTGAGAGAGAAAAGAGAATAGAAATGCAAACAAGAAAAGGGAAAAAGAGAAAAATAAAAGAAAGTAAATAAAATAAATACAAGAGAAAAAGGAAAATAAAATAAAAATAAAAGAAAAGAAAAGATGACAACTACAAAACTTGTATAAAAAAAAAGGGGGGGGGGGGGGGGGGAGGGGGGGGGGGGGGAGGGGTTAAAAAAAAAAATTAAGATAGATTCCACTTGATAACTATTTATCAGATCTAGAAATTACTCTTTTTTATATATTTTTAGAATTAATAAGCATAACCATTAATCTAATTAAAGAAAGCATAGAATATCAAGATATATTTTTTAAAATGAATTTAAAATTCATGCATAAACAATCAATTGAAAATAATAATCCTAAAATATTATTAAGCATAGATTATCAATCCATTTAAGGAAAATATAACCTATCAAATTATAATATTCTATCAAATATTATTTTGATTGATTAATCTATACATAAATAATTAAGACATAAACGAGAGCATATCTAATTCTAGTAAATAAGTTAGACTAGTTTTCTCTTATCCTAATTAACATAAGAAATTTAGCCACACATGTTGTTTTTAAATCCTAATTTAATTATAAAAGAAAACATGAGTATCATGACCCACTCTCGGGAATGACCTTGTAGACAGAATATTTATGAGACCAAACACAAGATGTTCCATGAATACCCTATAACCCGTTTTAAAATATACATTCACAACTACTCACAATACGAATATACATGAAAAGTATAGTTCTTATCATAACAGCATCAACATCACAGGAATACCGAGGGTTGCCTGAGACTCCAGGATAGAGCTTCTCTTGTCAATATGCTTCTTGGGGATGAATTGGTGCTCTGCCGATGACTCCTCGTCATACTGATGACCTTTCCATGGCGTGCCCATCAGCATGATCTTCAACCTCCCCCACACCATAGTGTCGAGTTCATCAATGTAGTGGTGGAAGGGCCATACCCATCCGCTTCCAAGGATCATAGCCGTGTCGACCCGTGTTGACTCCTCCATAGCCAGAGGCTGAGTTGTCCCCTCCCCACCTAGAAGAAGGCAACACATAAGTAGGGCCCTTACCAGGCCTATGGAATGACTCGGATGGAGGGGGCTGAGCCGAAGACTCCCCCTCTTGGACTTTGCCCTCAATAGGCTCTGCCACCTCTTCTACCCCCACTGGTTGAGCGGGAGAAGCCTCATCAAGGACAACAACCTCCATCGGCTCAGAGGGAGGGACGCCTAGATGCAAACCAGCCTTTTGACTTGGGGTGACAGCTCCTGCCTCTCCTGCTCCCCCAAATCAGCTTGAGCCAGTTTGACACTCATATGGGGCCTTTGGCCTCTGCTCAACCTCCTCCTTCTCTTCTCTGACTTCTTGGCTTGAGCAGTGGTACTCAGCCTCACTAACCTAGATGTAATTTGGACAATATTCGTCGCCACCATTTTGATCTCCTTAGGAGCCAATTCACTCCTCAACCATTTTTGGGGCCTTATAGTTTAGCCCAACTTCACCAAAGCTGGATGCACCCCCCTTTTTCTCTTTTAGTGGAGGAGCTAAGACTGCTACTCAAACAATATCTGCTTCAGTTGACGGAACACTCGACATGCCAACCACCCGAAGAACAGTAGGGCCAGATCTCTCAGGCTCCAACATAAGCTTGAATTTTGTTGAGTGCCTGCATCTCCATGGTCAAAAGAAGAATAGGATTCAGTATGTTCTTCTTGATCTCGGGCCAAGTCGGATATGAAATGATGGGGTCAGCCCCAAAGACCCACACAAACTTCTCCTTCCAATATTTGTTCGAATCAGGGGCATTCAAAACAAGCTTAAAACCACCCAAAGAATGGAGGAGGTAGTGCCCCTCCTTCTTCACCATCTTGACATTGACAAAGTGACCAAACAGGCACAATATGAGGTCGACTCCAACCCGATGATAGATTACACTATACCCCATCATGGTAGTGATGGTGTTCGGTTTAATATAAGAGGGAGACACCCTCAGAGTCTCACAATCGTGGTGAATGAAAGGGTGGATTAGCAGTCAGAGCCTACACTCTAAATGTTCGAGATAGATCAGAGACCTATCGAGATGCTTGGGAAGATCAAAATGCTTATAATAGTGCTCAAGCTCCGTTTCACAGATTTTCGAATGAAAGGATCAGAGAAGATCGATCATCATCTCATTGCGACCAGTGGTGAAAGCATCAAAAGCCATTGAGGACCGTCAAAAGTTAGAATGAAAATCTAATTGAAGCAAGGAGCTCAAATTTAGGGGGCTAAGGCAAGAAGTGCATAAAAAGAATATCTCTGCAAAGGGGGAATTCATATAGGCTCTTATGATAATGCACATCAAGATCAGAATGGTCAACCCAATCCAAAATAAACGGCTAAAGTCAAACTCAAAATCTGAATGGGCATCATAGAAAAAGAAGCGCCATCCTTATTTCAATGTGCTACTCTCTCAGAAATTGAAATGACAATGATGCATGACATTCGATGATGTCAAAAGGTCACTTCAGTTATGACCTATCGCTTTCTCCATAAATGCCCCTTGAAACTCGCTATCTGACGACTGCTTGAATTCCCACTTCGACTTGACCAATCAAATTTGAGTAGGAAGATCCAGCACATATAAGTATTAATCCACCTACTAAAACCGCTGCATGTTTAACTTTACAAACGGACGAATCCAGCCATTGCTCCCATGATCAACCCTGTGTACTAACAACTCATGTGGCCGACTAGGAATGCGATGTTATTCATCCCTCATTAAGATTGGCATGGATAACAAAGATGCTTGCTACTTATTATAACATAACAAATTGAATCAATCCATTCCATCCAATCCAAAGCTTTGGTATCATTTATTAGCTAAGGACTTACACCCCCAAGGGTGTTCAAACTAAACCTACTCATATAAGATATTTTTTTTCACAAGCCCATAGGCGTTTGATCTTTTGGCCAGTATCAACGCAAAACACCGATATCATGTTTATAAGAAACTCAAGTTCAACTACAAGACCTTGACATTTTCTCAAAACCCAAGGCCTATGTCGCTAGTCCAGAAAATCATTGTGCACACCCCTGTCATGAAGGCGAGTCGACCAACAATCTAACACTAAGTCGTCCCCATTTCAAAATATAATTCAACTAAAGAACGCAAGATATGTAGGTTAGATTGGCAAACAATTGTTTCTTATTCATGTTCTCCAAGTGATTACAATACACAAAAAAGAAGAAAAGAAACAATAAATGATAATAATAAATATACAAGAACTAAGGATCAAGATTTGGGTTAACACCAAGACCAAGTGACAAGAGTGGAGCAGCATTAGCAGGAAAGGACACTTGAGTCGACTGAACTTCAGACTCAACCCCTCCATCTTTCTTCTTCTCTAGCATGATCACCCAATTGTCTTGAGCAGAACCCTTGCCAGCTTGCTCGACCAAGCCCTCACTTGCCTCTCTAACCTCTTGGCAATGCCCTTGTTGGCCTCATCATCCTCCTCCTCCTCATCAGCTCCACCTCCGCCACCTAGCTCAAGTTCCCCTCCCCATTGCTCTATCTCCAAGAGCGCCTCTAGGCAGTTAGCAACCTTGTAAGATAGTGGAAATAGTCACAATCACTTCTCATCTTAGCTGGAAGCTGTGCCTCGAGATAGTCGTATCTTGCCTTACAAGCTAGCACCACCTCCACTTTCCTAAGACCACTATGGTGATAATCCTTAACGATTTTGAACCGATGAGCTTCAGAATCCAGATGAGTATGGTGGACTTACAAAGCTTGAACCTTTGTAAGGGACGACTCGCACTGTGGCTTAGACACGAATGTGGACCTATGTACTTTCCTCCTAAAGCATCTTAAGGGCTGCCCTCTCCTCCTCTAGCTCGACTTTCAAGCGTTGGGTAGCATGATGGTCCGAATCGGCTTGCTCCAGAACTCAATCCCTCTCCCACCTCCCAAGTATGACCTCCTCTTATAAATATCTTATCCTCTTATTCTATTCATAGAGCTCACGATTAAGCTTGTCACTCTCAGTCGACTTCTAACAATCCGAGGCCTTTAAGCCGTTAATCATGTTTACCTGCACCTCCATGTCTTGGTGCCAGACGATCAATTCACCCTTCTTAGTCAATAGTAATAGAAGAGCCTTTTTCTAGGTCGGCCTTTGAGCCTTCAACTCCTTCAGAAGCTTGAGATCGGAAGCTCAGACTTGTTCTGCCCAGCCGAACATCTCTTGCTCCACCAGAGCCCTGCAAACCAGGTAGCTCCTAAGGCTTTGGTGAAGACCGACATCAGGAACCTCCCCTAAAATTTTTTCATCATGGGGGACATAAAATTGCTCATCTGCTTTCGATTGGGCAAGCCAAGACTCGAGAACTGACCCCCTCTCATTGAGATAACAAGTCGGCCTCACCTCTGCTCTGGAGTTGGCTCCTTGTCATGTCGAGGTCCGACTTTGGCGGACCCTATCAACATCATCCATTGTCTATCCCATTTCTCTAGTTCTATCTCATTGACGAGATGAGGATACAACTATCCCAGCTCCTCCAAGGGGGCGCCCCTCTCCGGTTGGCTCCTTCCCTTAGCACTGGGTTGACTCAATAAGAATATCTGGAGCCCATTCACCACCTCTATGGGTCTCAGTCTCCACCGGAATCTCATCTCCTTGAGGGGCCTCGATCTGGGCCTCCGCTACTTGATGGTCAGCCCTCTCTTCTCATGCTGAGGACTCATCGTCAATAAGGATGACTTCTATCTCCACCATCTCAGTCATCTTCTTGGGCCCTTGGTTACCCACTTTATTCAGCCTTCTCTTCTTTTCAACCTGAGCAATTATAAGCTTTTGCCCCGCCAATCTAGTGTCTATCTTTGCCTCTTGAGCTTGAAACTTTGTCGCCTTCCTAGGGACCAGATCCTGATGAAGGAGCTACGCCGGCCTCATTGAAGGTCCTTCCTGGGGCCCTTCTGAATTTCAACAGTTAGAGCCATCTGCACCTTGGTAACTTCCTCTAAACCCTAGGTTAACATTGCCACCCTAACATCATCCTCAACTGAAGGAGGCAAGGAGGAGATACTGACTAATCGCAAGACCGAGTTGTTAAGTAACGCTTATATCTTATGAGAAACCGTGTACGCTATGACCTTCTCCAACGCCCATCTCTTGGCACTAGATGATAGCCCCACCTTCAAAGCCTCCCTAGAGATCTCGGGCTAGTTAGAGCAACCCAGTCGGAGTCATCTCTCGAGACCCATATGACACTCTCCTTCCAGTCCTTGTTCAACTCAGGGGGGTTGGTAATTATCTTGTTTCCCCTGGCACCTATAGATGATAATGAGCCTCATGTTGATGCACATTGACACTAACAAGTTTGCTAAGCAAGCTTAAGGTTAGTTCAAGTCCAAACCACTGACAGATGACAATGAACCCTACTAGGGTAGCAATCAAATTTGGCTTCATGTTCATTGGTGTTACCCCTAAGGCCTTAAAAACACGACGGAGGATGGCATGTAGGGGCAAGCATAAACCATATTCCAAATGCTTCATGTACACCGGATCCTGACTTGCATTGTGGTCAAAAACTACATGTGACTTTTCCACCATCGTCAAGGTGAAAGCTCGCAGAATGTCAAACTTCTTTTATAGTACCCTCAACTATGACAAGGTCACCTTGGAGTGAAAGTTCTCCAACTAGCCATGTCGAACTCTATCAGGAGAAGATGCCATTAGAACTGTTTCATAGATTGCCGAAGAAGATGAATGATCAGAATTTTTCCTCAATTAAGATTCAGAATTCTTCAAAAGCAATAAACTTCCCTCTTGTTGCAGTAAGCATATATGTAGGCATAGAAATCCGAAATTGTTGGAATGCCAACAGTCGACTCCTTGCCCAAACACTGGTGGAGATCAATCCCGAGAATGAAAGTAGCCACTCTTGAATCGAGGCACCCCTTGCCTTAATTCACCCACAATCATGTACAAAAAATGAAGCAATAGTGGATAAGAATTATGTCCTAATGACAATGTTGTCACATTTGAAAAGACCTTTTAGTCACACCTCATTAATGCGCCTTGAGAGCTGATAATTGAAAACTATTTAATCTTCCATCCATACTCAGCTAGCCGGGTTCAAGTGGAAGCGGGTCATTTGTTATAGGTGAGAAAATCAACGAGTGCTAATCTCTCTAGAGAAGCCAACACGTGTCTCACCCCTTGTCTAATTAGACAAATTGAGGTCGAGATGATTCAAACTACCCGCACTGGACCTACAGTGTCAACCGACAACTTGCATAGCTGAGTCAAAAGGTAGTACTTATTGGCCACCTCACCTAATTGACCCCAAAGCAACCTACACTTGGCCTACTATTTCACCCGACAACTTGTGTAGTTGAGTCAAAAGGCTGTATTTGTCAGCCACCTTACCAGATCGACCCTAGAGCAACCCGCACTCTACCTACTATGTCAGCCGGCAACTTGCGAGGCCAGCTAAAATGTCAGTGCTTCTCTGCCCCTGACAAAGCAAATAGAGAGACGATAGTTACCTTGAACCCCTTGCTAGCTAACTGCTCTCGTATTAACAGCTCTGACAAAATCATCATTACTCTTGCTCCCATAGTCTTTGTGACTCATCGTGCCCACTCAGTTCCAAGCACCTACTGTCATTCCCTCATTAAATGACTAGATGACTCACTTTCTTTCCCGGCCAACACCTAAAAGGTATCTCTTGACTCAGTAGCCTGACTGGACTCGGCCGAAGTTTCCTTCATACCCCTCTAATTTATTATAAAAGGGAACTACGCGGGGTAACTTCTTCTACTTTTTGGCAACTTTGAATAACTACCTATATAATTTGTCTTTGATTTTCCTACTCGAGATCAAAATACTAATTTGATCATCAGAGGAACAATTGGAAAACCTAACTCTACCCTCTTACGAGTTTTTTATATGCAAGAAAGAATAGCAGACTATGGAACCAATCATTTGAAGCAGTTTGAGGACCCTAAACACTCTCATAACTCTACTATAAACCCCTATTTGATAACTGACATCAAACAATTGCCTAGTTGACACATGTACTAGAACTAATTAGGTCAATATACACACCATAGTACAGGATACATGTCTCTACATCTATCTACATGTGCAAAGATTAGGTGTAACATCATATCATGCCATCTTTACTACAGACTATTCATAATGATTTCATTAAACCGTCCATTCGACTTTTAGCTAGATATATAATGTGTTTATCATGTGTTGAGCTAAACTGAGCGATCAAAATACTTTATACATGTGTCAGTATCTTATCGATCTACTCCTACATCATTAAAATGAAAGTAAACTCTCATTAAACAAGATAAAATAGCTACTTAGTCCAGTTGGACTAGGAACTATATCTTTGGAGAGTTAATTAGGAAATTGCATCATTTTAGACAGTTGAAGACTCAGACCAGACATCTGAAATAAAAAATCATATGTCAAAATTAGGAACACCATTTCTGTCAACCAAATTCAGTCGGCTACCTACTCAAAACAAGTGTCTGAATCTTTATTCAGATTCTAGTGTTAGAGCATCAAGCATCTGATCTCTAATCAGATGACTAATATCATCGCAGACGACTCTAACCATCGATTCAGCTACTGTTCTCAATCCAATTCCCCTCTTTCTTCATCATTTCACCTCTTTGACTTTTAAAAATAACATAGGAAAACATGTGTGCATGTGCTTGACGTGCTTCTACCATGTTTCCAAGATCAAACATCAAGAAAACTATGAGAACTAGGACTTTATAAAAAATGTGTAACTTTTCATATTTTTAATGATTGTGATGGGGTACACCTGATTGTATCTGATACGAGTCGCCGGGGAAGCATCTTTGATCGTGGAATTATCAAAGGTGGGTTGAGAAGAGGATGACAGAAACACAAGGATAATTCAGTGGTGACGAAGGAAAATCCCTTCTCTAGATTATGAGAATTAAATAGTTTACAATCTCTCACAATCTCACCAGAATTGAAGAACAATCTCTCTCAATTCCCCCTAAACCCTAATCCCTCTTGATTAGAATCTCTCTTTGATTATATCTGATTGATTAGAAACCCTAAAACAATCCCTTATATAGGTGTAACAATGTGGATGGCAAAGTGGTAAATAACCAAGCCCAAACCCCACAGGAATTCATACAAACAGAAACCCAAACAAATCAGGAAACCATCAATGAGTCGACTCATGTGTATATATGAGTCAACTCATGACACATAGGTCGACTCATGACTGGCATGAGTCGACTGGTCAGAAACTTCTGACTAAACGGCTGGGTTTCATGAGTCGACTCATGACAGGCATGAGTCGACTAAACCTGATGAGTCGACTCATGTACATGTATGAGTCGACTCACGGGTTAAAAACTGGATGTTTCGATTCTTCAATTCGTCATCTCATTTCACGCTTTAACATGCATTCCACTGTGTTGTTTTACACCTCTATTCTTAAGTTACCATGAGAATCTTCTATCCTCAAGCTCTCATGAGGATCACTAAGTTCTAAAGAGAAGATACACCCATATCATGGGTCCCCCCTTTAGGAACTTGAAGTCCCATTCAAGTTAGAACTTCAGCTGAGGAAACTCACGAGCTCCTCCATCCTTTCTGTACCACCTGGCCTTGCTAGGAACCTGATATCGATATACAACTAGAAACGACTCATTCGTTCCTCGCCTCATCGTAGTCATCTTCTGCTCTAACATGCAACCCCTTTTCGATGGCTCATCATGAAGTCTAATGCACAACGAGACGAACTTCTTGCTTGCATTCACTAGCCTCTTAACTCTCATCACCATCGCTAAGTTTGCCTCCCTCGGAAAGGACGCCGAACAAAATATGAACTTTTCACCATCATTGGTGAATGTGTACTTCTGAGCCTGCCTTTCGTAGATCGCGTATCTATCCCATAAGTACGGATTGCCCAGTATAACCTGACAAACATCCAATAGAATAACGTCACACGTGACCTCGTCAATATACGACTCGTGGAGCGCAAATCTGATAGTGCATTGATCAACTACACTTAGTCCTGTCTCCTTCTGAATCTACCCCAATGGATATGGTTTCGGATGCATGACTGTCTTCAGACCCAGCTTCTGAACCAAGGCGTCGGATATCAAATTCTTTTCACTACCTGGATCAATAATGGCATCAACCAAACTGGTCTTCACTTGCAACTTTGGCACAAAGAGCTGCTCTCGGGGGTCTTCGTCCTCTTTCGTGCCCTGTTTTCCTACCATAAGATTAAGACTACTGTTAGGCTCTGTCATCCTAGGAACTTCATTCGGACCCTGTACTATCACATATGCCTTTTTCTCCTCTTTCTTCTTCAACCCCTTTGGCTTCAGATGATGATACTTCTCCCAGCATCGATTAGTGATATGTCCTGTCTTATCGCAGTAACTACAAATTAGTTTTGCTCTCCCTGGATCACCCTTCTTCTCCTCCCTATGTTTAGAACCACTAGACTCACCTCCCGTCTGTTTTGCATCTCCTTTTGCCTCGTTGCCGTTCTTTTGCTTGCCCTCGATGGCAATAGCTTTTACGCTTGCCTCTGCAATAGACTCGACCGTGAATAGCTTCATCTCCTTCCGGATGTATTCGTTCTGACCCGCCATGTACTTCATGAAGATGGAGTATCCGTCCGTCGTGATGTTTAACACCATCTCTTGCTGCTGGAACTCCATCGTGTACTCTTGAATGGTCTGATTGAATCTTTGGTGCAAGCCGTACTACTTATGCCAACGCTCCTCAAGGAACCCCATTGGATGGAACTGCTTTCTCAGTAGCTCCTTAAACTTGTTCCACGACACCGTCTTCTTCTCCTGCTTGTAGTAGGATTTCCATCATGTCAATGCATGCCCCGAAAGCTTCAATGTCGTGAACACAATCTTCTCCTTGGATGAATATCCATAGAGAGTGAAATACATCTCCATACGCTCGATCCAATCATCAATCTTCTCCATATTTCCATCGTGTACTCTTGAATGGTCTGATTGAATCTTTGGTGCAAGCCGTACTACTTATGCCAACGCTCCTCAAGGAACCCCACTGGATAGAACTGCTTTCTCAGTAGCTCCTTAAACTTGTTCCACGACACCGTCTTCTTCTCCTGCTTGTAGTAGGATTTCCATCATGTCAATGCATGCCCCGAAAGCTTCAATGTCGTGAACACAATCTTCTCCTTGGATGAATATCCATAGAGAGTGAAATACATCTCCATACGCTCGATCCAATCATCGAGCTTCTCCACATTGATACTCCCATCATAAATAGGAATCTCCACCTTGAAGTGTATCTTCAAATTCTGATAAGAACCCTTACCCTCTTGATGCGAAACAATTTTGACAATCTCGGCCTCCCTATCAGAATCAGATTCCTCACCTTCTCCATCGGACTCAATAAGTTTCTTCTTGCCTTTCGAAGAAGATTCCTCTTTTTTGTCCTTTTCTTGGAAGATATTGACGAGCTGTATGAGAGTCAAACTCATTGTCTCCATCTGTTTCTCTAATGCATCTAACCTCGCTAAACTATCTCCTTCAGTCATCAACTTCTTCCTTAATTTCTGGACCCCTTCCAATGAAATAAGGATCTCACCTAACTTTTTGTATTACGATCGAGTCAGGACCATATACAGGATGCCCCCTTCATAGGATCTAATCATTTTGATACCAACTTGATACGAGTCGCCGAGCGAGCACCTTTGATCATAAAATTATCAAAGGTGGGTTGAGAAGAGGATGACAGAAACACAAGGATAATTCAGTGGTGGCAAAGGAAAATCCCTTCTCTAGCCCTTCTCTAGATTACGAGAATTAAATAGTTTATAATCTCTCACAATCTCACCAGAATTAAAGAACAATCTCTCTCAACTCTCCCTAAACTCTAATCTCTCTTGATTAGAATCTCTCTTTAATTACATCTGATTGATTAGAAACCCTAAAACAATCTCTTCTATAGGTGTAACAACGTGGATGACAAAGTAGTAAATAATCAAGCCCAAACCCTATAGGAATTCGTACAAACAGAAACCCAAACGAACCAGGAAACCATCGATGAGTCGACTCATGTGCATATATAAGTCGACTCATGACACATGGGTCGACTCACGACTGGCATGAGTCGACTAGTCAGAAACTTCTGACAAAACGGTTGGGTTTCGTGAGTTGACTCATGACAGGCATAAGTCGACTCAACCTGATGAGTTGACTCATGTACATGTATGAGTCGACTCACGGGCTAAAAACTGGATATAAGTCGACTCAACCTGATGAGTTGACTCATGTACATGTATGAGTCGACTCACGGGCTAAAAACTGGATGCTTCGATTCTTCGATTCGCCGTCTTACATGTATGAGTCGACTCACGGGCTAAAAACTGGATGCTTCGATTCTTCGATTCGCCGTCTCGTTCCATGCTTCAACCTGCGTTCCATTGTGTTGTTTTACACCTCTATTCTTAAGTTATCATGAGAATCATCTATCCTCAAGCTCTCATGAGGATCACTATGTTCCAAAGAGAAGATACACCTGTATCAGTATCTCATCAAAACACCTCCAACCAAAGGATAAAACATTAGCAAAGAAATCCTAGTAGATCTAGCATGGTTTTCTAATGTTTTCATAGATCCAACTGAAATATGTTGAGAGAGATATCAAAAGTAATTGCCCAAAACAAAGAACGAATTAAGAGAACCATTGCCTAAGATGAAGATTATGTTCTCTTCTTGCAATTCTCAGCTCTCTGGGGTTCCTCTCATGTAGAACTGTTGCTCCCAAAGAAATACATTCTAAGAAAAGGACAAGAACCCTAACTTTTGCATTTATATAGGCTATAGGCCTAATTGTAAAATAACCCACTAACTTATTTCCTTTAGTATTATAACCCTAAGAGTTACATATACAAATGCCCTTCACAATTAAATCTAATTTAGGATCAATTCATGAATATCATTTTAATAAAATTATACTTTATTGATTTCCATCATATAGAGTAGAAATTAATATTTGCTTTGCAAAAATTCCCTTAATTAGATGTATTAAAAGAAAAAAGGGAACTAATTATAAAAAAAGGAAATAAAAAGCAAGAAATAAACTAACTAATAATAAGCGTGAAAATTAAACAAACCAAGATAAGGCATGAATTAAAGAAAATAAATCTAAACTGTTCTGGTTTAAGTAATGCAAACTTACAAGTGGACAACTAAGTTATAATTTTGTATAGTGTCGAACCCACAAGGAAGGTATGTGTTTGGAAATTCTAAAATTGGTCTTTCAAGAATGTGGATAAAAAGGAGCAAAAGTATAGAGATGTAGAGAGGGATTTGTAAATAAAAAGTGAAAAATAAATGAGAAAGAAGTCTAGAGAAGAGGGAAAATAAGAGAAAATCAATAATAGAAAATTAAAAAAAGGGAAATTGAGAGATGAAGAAGAAAATCAAATCAAGAAAACTTAAGGAAAATAAGTAGAGAGGCTAGGAATCAAGATTGAACCTACTATTTAATTCAATTAGAATTTATGAGCTACTATCAATTTATCATATTTTACTTTAGATTTATTAAATATAAACTATTAAACTACTTAAGGAAATGATAGCCTATCAAATTATCATCCAAGCAAATCCACCATTCATGAAAAAATAAACAACTAGATAGTATTTGCGGGAAAAATTATAAGAAAACAGAGAAATTAGTTAGTATTAATCTCCCTAACTGACTTAGAAAAATAATAAATACAACCCCTCAAAGTAATATCTCTCTAACTGACTTTGAAAAAGAAATTATAATTTTCTTTATCGGTTTGTTAATTTACAAAAGGGAGAAGAATCGACGAGGATCGTTCCCTTTGTTTAATACTGGGTTCTTCTTGGTGGCGATGAGAGTTTGATTCTTGTATCCCATTGACGATCAGAATGCCTCACTTCATGGAACTTTGATCTTCTCTTATTGACTTAACGTCTTGGGAGAACTTGCAAAGCAAGTTTGGGAACTCTGAACGAGTTTAGAACTCTGCGAGAGAGTTAATTTCAGAAAGAAAATTCAATTTTTTTAACCGAAATAAGTTAAATATCTTTCCTCTCTAATAGTTGATCTCAAAGATCTTCAACCAAATATGGTTCAAAAAGCCAAGTCAAATGATATCAAAGTTCCAACCAAAACCCGACCCTTTTTCAACTGTAAAACCAGCTATTTATAGGATTTAAGGGGTGTAACTGACCCCTTAATTCACTCCATAATAGGGGCTCAATCACCCTATTAAGTGGTTAACCGTTCAAATAATTTGAAACGGTTAAACGCGATGTCCGTGTTCTAGTTTTAATACGCGAGGGTGGACCCTCACGTTTGGCTTTTGAAACACGGAAGTGAGCCCCACGTTAGGAGTTTGGAACGCGAGGGTAAGCCTCATGTTTGGAGTTTGGAACGAGAGGGTGAGCCCTACGTTTGGAATTAAGAACACGAGGGTGAGCCCCGCGTTTGGCCTTGGGAACGTGAGGGTGTGCCCCGTGTTTGGAATTGGGAACGCGAGGGTGGACCCTCACGTTTGGCCTTGGGAACGCGAGGGTGAACCCTCGCGTTTGGCCTTAAACAGATCATAAATTGTAATCACCTTTTTTTCAAAATTTGTAAGGATCGTCAGCTTATAATCCTAATATTTTGTTCTTGGAAATGTGAGAGTCGTTAATTTGTAACTCTCGTCTATTTTCGTAAAAGTCATCAGGTTGTAACTTTCATCGTCAGCGCTTTGTGAGGATCAGCTATCTGTAGTAATTTTTTTTGATTGACTACAAAACCCCTTTCAAAGTTTTTAATAGTTCGCGGTTGATTGGAACGAATTTTTAAAATAATTTGGATCTTGATTTTGATCTTGGAGCAGTGTACTTTTGATTCCTTATTATAAAGGAGTTGCACACTACATCCGTGTGACGCCCCTGGGTTCACACAATGCTGCAGTCCAAGGTGAAACCAAGAATGTCAAACCTGCCTTGCACCTCACCGTGCAATAACATGTTTCACCATCACAATTAACATCTATCTAGCAGAGTCAACAATAGGTGTAGGTACAAAAGCAAGTAAAAGATAGTACAAGAAATAACTGATGAAGTGATAGTGATCATATAAATATCTCATCATCCAACATACAGAAATACATAGCTAATGTCTGAATGGATAACTGGAATACTCAACAAGTCTCAAGTACAAATATCTGAGTAAAGGAAATAAGGCATACAGCCTTTACAACATCTAGAGAATAGTCCTCAAATGTCTAACAAACTACAGTGGAGCTCCAAAATAAAACATAGCTAAAATAGACAGCTGAACACTAAAGTGTGTCGCCATCAACCTGCGACTCTTCGGGCTCCTGGCTCATTACCTGAAAGGGGGAGGGACAACGAGCATCAAAGCGCTAGCGAGCAACATCACAACCAACCCCAAGGGAACAGGGCTCGTTGTATAAGAAAATATAGATAATACATAATAGATCTAAAATCATTGATCTAACTGAAGAGGATTTTAGTATTTAGAAATTTACAACACGAGCATAGGTACATCGAGCGAAATAATTCAAACAAGGAAACCCTCATGTATATACCTTGTATCTCAAATTGTAAATCCCTAAACACTAAACCCGAGGTTCTAGTACAGGAAACAATAATAAAAGAAATACGACAAATCTCAGAGCATAAGTATAGTGCCATGTCATAGCTTACATGAGCATCATGTTATTACTTACATGTATGTCATGTTATAATCTACATAAGTGTCATGTTATAAAACTCCTGTGAGAAAGTCATAAACATGGTCAAGAAATATGTCCGATACAGGAACTAAATACTGTGGTTTCCAAACACATGGAATAAGTGGCAAATGTCCAACACGAGGACTGAAATGGATTATAGTCCAACACGAGGACTTTTATGGATTATAGTCCAACACGAGGACTGTGTAACTGTGAAAAGTATATGCGGACAGATATACATAATCTAAACTCACCCGCATCTCGGTGTACATTGTCTAAACTTGTGTCAAAAGTCATCCCACATGTACAGATAAACCATTAACATGGTATACTAGGGTCAGGTTATCGAGGCGACCTCGAAAAACAACTCAAACGGATCAAAAATCTGTAAAACAGCTCATCAGTCGACTGATGTGTCGACTGATGACGTCGGTCGACTTATATGTCGACTGATAAGGTTCAGCCAGCACAGCCTCAGCTCACCAGTCGACTGATCAGTCGACTGAGAAGCTGAGAAAACAAAATCAGCCCGTCAGTCGACTGATCAGTCGACTGATGACTGAAAATTTCAGCCCGTCGGTCGACTCATCAGTCGACCGATTGACTGCAGAAACTCTGCACAGGCTATTTTTCACCCAAAATTTTGATCAAAACTCATATCCATCAATCCCAAGCATGAAAAATACTGATATCAACATATTTGCACTAAACTGGAATGAAAGATCACATAGAAACATTTATCAAAAACCTTAAACACATAAAAACATGTTTAATACGTTTTGAAATCAATAAATCATGAAATAACTCTTGTCAAACGTTTTTCAGATCTAGATCCATTTAATAAAACATTGTTGGTCTTTTTATAAACTGAGATGCTCAATACCTCACCTCATATACCATAAAGATTCATTCTTTGTACTAAAAATACGTTTTTGGCTCAATAAAAACTCATTAAACTCAATAAATTCGTGTAAAACAAAAGGGGCAGAGTTGGGCGAGATGTTACTCGCCTCTGGATGATGAACAACTCCTGGATCTGAGAGAGAGTGGATCCCCTTTGCTGCAATGTGACGATTTTGCCGAAAATCCTCCAAGTTCTTCCCCAAATCACCAAGAGCAAGGCTAGGGTTTGAGATAGGGGAGAGGGGGCTAGGGTTTTCTCAGGTCTGAAGGTGAGAGGGGTGATTTCGGGTGAGAGGGGATATATACAAACAGTTAAACCCGACCCAAACCCGAACCAAATCAAAACAGACCCGAAACCTGAAAAACTGGAAATCAGCGTATCAGTCGACTGATGTGTCGACCGATACAGTCAGTCGACTGGTGTGTCGACTGATCTGGAAAAATTTAGTTTTTGTGCATGTTTTACTTATTTGCAAAACCAACGCACAAAACTCTTCACCCATACTCTCAAATCATCTCGAATAACTTGTTATCATGTACATCAATGACCTCAAGCTATTTATCATAAAAGAATTATTTATTGACTAATAATTCACATATATTCATATAAAAATTACGGGGTTCTACATCCTTCCCCCTTAGAAGAATTTCGTCCTCGAAATTCGAAAACTATATGCATCTCACCACATGAACTTCCAAACAAACATATAGAGATATTTATACTTAACGATCTAAAATGGTAATATTCCCGCTCAACCCTAATCTGGTGGAACTAGTACATCAGGTGAAAAATCCAAACAAGGAACCCCCCATATATATACCATGTGTTCCGAAAGATTAAGAATTAAGCGCGAATATTCCCATTCTAGTGTTAAATGTAAATATAACCAAAGATATAAACATCATGCAAGATACACATCATAAAAATTTTTAATTTACCTGTTCAAACAGGTGAGGGTAGGGCTGTCCATCCGGGCCGGCCCGGCCCGGCCCGGCCCTGGAAACCGGGCCCGGTCCGGGCAAAACCCAAGCCCGGACCCGGGCCCGGGTGGTCCGGGCCGGGCCCGGGCCTGAGCGGACCGGACACCGGGCCGACCCGGTTTGATTTTTTTTAAGAATTTTTTTTTGTTTTTTTTTATTTTTTTAAAATTTTAACAAAACCATAAATCATAAATTATTATAAAAAATGTCATAAATTTAATTAATAGCTTGAAATGAAATGACATAAATTACAAGTACAAAAAATGATAAAAATAACTTCTTTATTAATAATCGGTAAATCCTTTACAAGTATAAATTTATTTTGAAATTCGTCGCATCACAATAGATGAGTACATCCCAACTAGATTGGCACCTACTCACCCATATCACTATCATTTGCAACTTTTTTCGAAATAATTTAATTCAAATTTAAAGCTAAGAAATAAAAATTACAATTTTATGAATATTATCTAATCATTATATCTATCTGCTAGTCCCAACTCTTCAAATTTATCTTCAATCATAGCAATCCGTTCGATGCCTTGTGTTCGCTTCTCGTATCTCCACCAATCCTGTAAGCACATCACCGCTTGTACAGTATACGGATCTAAGCATGTCCTGTGGTCGTCGATCAAACGTCCTGCTGTGCTGAAAGCGGATTCCGAGGCTACAGTCGAAACCTGCACTGATAGTAAGTCACGAACCATGGTGGAAAGTATAGGATATGAAACTGATCCATATACTTTCCACCATTGCAAAATATCTAAAGCATTTCCTTGACATCTAACTAAAGAAGCAGAAAAATATTCATCTATTTCAGAAACATCTAATCCTGATGAAGTTCCAGATCCACCAGTTAGTTCAGCTACCATTGCATACCTATCAAAACTTACACTTTTACCTCGACCTGTGCTCGAAGCTGAAGGTGCCGAAGCTGAAGACTGTTGTGTAGCTACACCATATCTAGCTGCATACTCATCATATAAGGTTTGAAAATAATTTCTAATAGCTAAATAATGAGTAGTAGCAGTAAGGGTGGATCCATCATCTAAGTCTATAATCTGTCCACCATACAATGATTGTAACAAACTTCGAAGGCCAATTTCCTTCAAGCATGGATCAATAAGAACACCAATACCAAAAATATGAGGAATAGGCCTAAAATACTTATTAAATTTACTCTCCATTTGAAAAATTATATTTCCAAAAGTATCATCCATACGATATTTTGCAAAAAATTTTTGAATATTTAAAATTTGTAAAGCAGCTAAAGTAATAGTTGGATAATAACAACCAGATAATAACATAGTAGCATCATAAAAAACTTGTAACATCTCATTTAATTTACATATAACTGTCCATTCATCTTCAGTTATTCCATAAGCACTACCAGAGCTAGAACTAGAAGCATAAAAATTTATAAAATCATTTATAATTTCTTTATATTCTATTGCTACAGATAACATTGCATAGGTGGAATTCCACCTATGGTCAACATCTTTTGGAATTAGTCTAGGCTTATAATTTTTTCTTTTACAACATTGTTTCCATCTTTTAATTCTCATTTCAGAAGCATTATGCATATTAGTAACTGTTCTAACTTTTTCTATCATGGGTTTAATTTCAGAAAATGCACTTTGAACAATTAAATTTAAAATATGACAGATACATCTAACATGAAAAAGCTCACCATGACATGGCAATGACAAAGTTATTTTCAGAAAATCAACAGCTACATTATTATTACTTGCATTATCTAGTGAAAGAGTAAATATTCTTTGATCAATTTCTAGTTTCATAAGTTCTTCAACAATTAAATTTGCAACATTAATACCAGTGTGTGACTCTTCAATTGCAATAAAAGAAACAACTCTTTTAAACATTTTCCAACTTTCATCAATCCAGTGTGCTGTTATACATAAATAACCAGTTTGCACTCTAGATGACCAAATATCAGAAGTTAAAGAAAATTTGCAGTTTAAATTTTTAAAATAAGAAATTATTTTTCCCTGTTCCTCAACATAATATTTTAAAATATCACGTTGACAGGTTTGACGAGAAAATTTTGTAAATGCAGGATAAAAACCATCTCTAAATAAATCTTCAAATTCATCATCTTCTACTAATTTAAAAGGAAGGTTTTTAAGAACAATAAACCTGATTACGCATTTCCGGGCTCGGGCAGCGTCATAATTCCAACTGCCGAGGGTACCTGAAGAGGATGATTGGGAAAGCATAGACTGCCGGATATCACCTTGTAGATTTTGGCCTTTGTTGTGTTTTTCAATATGCCGTTTGAGATGGTTGGTGCCGCTCTTATGATGAGCTTTGAATATCTGGCCGCACAACGCACATTTCGCATTCTGAGAGATGATCCTACCGTGTTCATCCTTGGTGACGTCTATCTTCTCAAAAAAATTCCATACATCAGACCTCGGCCTTTTTGGAGCTCTTGGTGCCGTAGATTCGTCGCCACCAGATTCAGGATTAACACCGGTAGGATGAGGAGTTGTTGTAGGAGGACTCATCTCTGGATCGGTAGGAGTTGCATGTTGCTCTTCATAATCAGACCCAGAAGCCATTTGTTGGAAGTATTAGAAAATACAAAAGATTATAGGATAGTATATTAGTATGAGATAGTATAAGATTGTATAAGAGAGTAGTAGAGAGAGAAATAGATGAGTTTTGTTGTGAGAAAATGAATTGAAACCCCCCCTCTATTTATAGAAGCAGCCCCCTAGGTAAATGACCAAAAAACCCTCGAAAAATAGCCGTTTTTTGACCGTTTTAAGGGGCAAAACGGTCAAAAGACCAAATCTGGCCGTTAGGCCAGATTTGGCCCGGGCCGGGCTGGGCAACGGTCACCTTTGTGACCGTTATGGCCGGGCCGGGCCGGGTCGGGCCAATACTCCAAAGAGTACAAGAGTATAAACTGTTCCTCAATACTCCAAAGAGTACAAGAGTATAAACTGTTCCTCAATACTCCAAAGAGTACAAGAGTATAAACTGTTCCTCAATACTCCAAAGAGTACAAGAGTATAAACTGTTCCTCAATACTCCAAAGAGTACAAGAGTATAAACTGTTCCTCAATACTCCAAAGAGTACAAGAGTATAAACTGTTCCTCAATACTCCAAAGAGTACAAGAGTATAAACTGTTCCTCAATACTCCAAAGAGTACAAGAGTATAAACTGTTCCTCAATACTCCAAAGAGTACAAGAGTATAAACTGTTCCTCAATACTCCAAAGAGTACAAGAGTATAAACTGTTCCTCAATACTCCAAAGAGTACAAGAGTATAAACTGTTCCTCAATACTCCAAAGAGTACAAGAGTATAAACTGTTCCTCAATACTCCAAAGAGTACAAGAGTATAAACTGTTCCTCAATACTCCAAAGAGTACAAGAGTATAAACTGTTCCTCAATACTCCAAAGAGTACAAGAGTATAAACTGTTCCTCAATACTCCAAAGAGTACAAGAGTATAAACTGTTCCTCAATACTCCAAAGAGTACAAGAGTATAAACTGTTCCTCAATACTCCAAAGAGTACAAGAGTATAAACTGTTCCTCAATACTCCAAAGAGTACAAGAGTATAAACTGTTCCTCAATACTCCAAAGAGTACAAGAGTATAAACTGTTCCTCAATACTCCAAAGAGTACAAGAGTATAAACTGTTCCTCAATACTCCAAAGAGTACAAGAGTATAAACTGTTCCTCAATACTCCAAAGAGTACAAGAGTATAAACTGTTCCTCAATACTCCAAAGAGTACAAGAGTATAAACTGTTCCTCAATACTCCAAAGAGTACAAGAGTATAAACTGTTCCTCAATACTCCAAAGAGTACAAGAGTATAAACT
The DNA here is from genome assembly GCF_001876935.1 of Asparagus officinalis. NCBI lineage: Eukaryota > Viridiplantae > Streptophyta > Magnoliopsida > Asparagales > Asparagaceae > Asparagus > Asparagus officinalis. Next base: position 107,930,283 of record NC_033797.1, read on the forward strand.
GTTCCTCAATACTCCAAAGAGTACAAGAGTATAAACTGTTCCTCAATACTCCAAAGAGTACAAGAGTATAAACTGTTCCTCAATACTCCAAAGAGTACAAGAGTATAAACTGTTCCTCAATACTCCAAAGAGTACAAGAGTATAAACTGTTCCTCAATACTCCAAAGAGTACAAGAGTATAAACTGTTCCTCAATACTCCAAAGAGTACAAGAGTATAAACTGTTCCTCAATACTCCAAAGAGTACAAGAGTATAAACTGTTCCTCAATACTCCAAAGAGTACAAGAGTATAAACTGTTCCTCAATACTCCAAAGAGTACAAGAGTATAAACTGTTCCTCAATACTCCAAAGAGTACAAGAGTATAAACTGTTCCTCAATACTCCAAAGAGTACAAGAGTATAAACTGTTCCTCAATACTCCAAAGAGTACAAGAGTATAAACTGTTCCTCAATACTCCAAAGAGTACAAGAGTATAAACTGTTCCTCAATACTCCAAAGAGTACAAGAGTATAAACTGTTCCTCAATACTCCAAAGAGTACAAGAGTATAAACTGTTCCTCAATACTCCAAAGAGTACAAGAGTATAAACTGTTCCTCAATACTCCAAAGAGTACAAGAGTATAAACTGTTCCTCAATACTCCAAAGAGTACAAGAGTATAAACTGTTCCTCAATACTCCAAAGAGTACAAGAGTATAAACTGTTCCTCAATACTCCAAAGAGTACAAGAGTATAAACTGTTCCTCAATACTCCAAAGAGTACAAGAGTATAAACTGTTCCTCAATACTCCAAAGAGTACAAGAGTATAAACTGTTCCTCAATACTCCAAAGAGTACAAGAGTATAAACTGTTCCTCAATACTCCAAAGAGTACAAGAGTATAAACTGTTCCTCAATACTCCAAAGAGTACAAGAGTATAAACTGTTCCTCAATACTCCAAAGAGTACAAGAGTATAAACTGTTCCTCAATACTCCAAAGAGTACAAGAGTATAAACTGTTCCTCAATACTCCAAAGAGTACAAGAGTATAAACTGTTCCTCAATACTCCAAAGAGTACAAGAGTATAAACTGTTCCTCAATACTCCAAAGAGTACAAGAGTATAAACTGTTCCTCAATACTCCAAAGAGTACAAGAGTATAAACTGTTCCTCAATACTCCAAAGAGTACAAGAGTATAAACTGTTCCTCAATACTCCAAAGAGTACAAGAGTATAAACTGTTCCTCAATACTCCAAAGAGTACAAGAGTATAAACTGTTCCTCAATACTCCAAAGAGTACAAGAGTATAAACTGTTCCTCAATACTCCAAAGAGTACAAGAGTATAAACTGTTCCTCAATACTCCAAAGAGTACAAGAGTATAAACTGTTCCTCAATACTCCAAAGAGTACAAGAGTATAAACTGTTCCTCAATACTCCAAAGAGTACAAGAGTATAAACTGTTCCTCAATACTCCAAAGAGTACAAGAGTATAAACTGTTCCTCAATACTCCAAAGAGTACAAGAGTATAAACTGTTCCTCAATACTCCAAAGAGTACAAGAGTATAAACTGTTCCTCAATACTCCAAAGAGTACAAGAGTATAAACTGTTTCTCGATACTCCGATAAGTATAAGAGTATAAACTGCTTCTTCAAACTCCGACGAGTATACGAGTATAAACTGCTTCTCAACACTCCGATAAGTATAAGAGTATAAACTGCTTCTCACTCCAAAGAGTATACGAGTATAAACTGTTTCTCATTCCTCCTACCGGTATATGAGGTTAAACTGCTCCCTGATACTCCAATAGGTATATGAGTCTAAACTATTTCCTACCATTGACGGGAAGTTCCTGGAGGATATTACGCTAATATTCTTAAGGATAACCCGGTCGGACAACCAAGTCAAACCCAGTTCCAAGAGAGAAACTGGGGGTGGATTATCCAATGCATCGGGAAGTTCCCGAAAGAATACCACAGGGGTATTCTTAGGGATAACCCAATCATTGTGGAATTGGTGAATAAGAAATTCACGTTCGAACTCAGAAGGCCGGAATGTCTCTTCTCATTCTCTAACTCTTATGAGTCGTTTTTGTGAGATGAGATCCAATCCTCTGATAGGTTAATTTTTCCTCACCAAACCATCCGCTGATCAAATTAAACGACAGTGGATCCACCAACGTTTCCATTTGCCCATTGTTGGCATTTCTCAGACTTAACGTGCTAGGTCCTAGCATTAAAGCCTCCTCTTGAGTGATAATACGAGTTGGCATTTTCTTTGCTACCCGTATTCCACTTTCTGTGTTTTCTGGTCAAACCTGTAAAAGTTAGGGCCAAAGCCAAAATCCCCTCTCGATTCCTCCAATGAACGAGAGGTCCACCTTCAAATCGAGCGATCAAACCTTCCGACAGTTAGGTCGTCTCAAACTCCTGCTTGGTCAAACATTCATACAGTTAGGGCCACAGCCAAAATCTCCTCTCGATTCCCCCAATGAACGAGAGGTCCACTTCCAAATCGGGTAATCAAACCTTCCGACAGTTAGGGTTATCCGAATCTTTTCGATTCTCGGAGTGGAGATCCCACTCCTAGTTTCACCATTCTGGATTCTGGGGGTGGAGATCCCACCCCAAGTCTCCTTTCCGGCCGAAGATAGAATATAAAATTCTTCCTCTTCAGCACCGGGAGATAGAATATAAAATTCTTCCTCTCCCGTTTCTCAATCTGTCTTTGCTTTTAGAAAAGACACGATTGTCAAATCCGGGCACTCGATGCACGGGGAATTTTATCCCGAAGCCTGAGTAGGGATAAGTCAACGCCTAACACGCGTTGCCGGGTAGTCTATTCCCGTAAGAAAGACGAAGTCTATGTATTCAAAATCATAGCATTAAGTCTAAGGGAAGTAATTCTCTTAGCACAACGTTACATGTGAAACGGGTTTTAATAATTCACATGCTAGCCCGATTCAAACGGTAATCGGTAAAGGCACATCAAACCCGTTGATGGCTGGGGGTTTGCCAAAAATCCCAAAGCCTATGTCTAACACGCATTGCCGGTTAGTCCTTGACCGTAAAAAGGACAAAAGACCACATATTCAACATTGTGGCAGGTTGTTATTAATAACACCATAATCCGTGCCTCACACGCACGGGGAATTTTATCCTGAATCCTAAGTAAGGATAAGTCAGCGCCTAACACGCGTTGCCGGGTAGTCTATTCCCGTGAGAAAGACGAAGTCTACGTATTCAATATCGTAGCACTAAAAGGGTTAACTCTTTTAGCTTAAACGTCACATAGGAGCGGACTTAAACAATCCGCATGCTAGCCCGACTCAAACGGTAGTCGGTAAAGGCTAATCAAATCCGTTGAAGGCTGGGGATTAGCCAAAAAAGGATAAGTCAGCGCCTAACACGCACTGCCGGGTAGTCTATTCCCGTGAGAAAGACGAAGTCTACGTATTCAATATCGTAGCACTAAAAGGGTTAACTCTTTTAGCTTGAACGTCACATAGGAGCGGACTTAAACAATCCGCATGCTAGCCCGACTCAAACGGTAGTCGGTAAAGGCTAATCAAATCCGTTGAAGGCTGGGGATTAGCCAAAAATCCTAAAGTCAACGCCTAACACGCGTCGCCGGGTAGTCTATTCCCGTGAGAAAGACGAAGTCTACGTATTCAATATCGTAGCACTAAAAGGGTTAACTCTTTTAGCTTAAACGTCACATAGGAGCGGACTTAAACAATCCGCATGCTAGCCCGACTCAAACGGTAGTCGGTAAAGGCTTATCAAACCCATTGATGGCTGAGAATTTGCCAAAAATTCTATAAATGCGAGTCATTGACGCACCAACTCCACTGGTTGGTCTCGTGACTTGAGCATCCAACAAATTCAGGATAAAATCCACACATGCAGATGAATCAGCTTTAATAGTTGGTCCTGCAGCCCCAACATTCGAGACCACGATGCTCCAATACCTTAAGAGCTTAAACTGTGTATACTCCAGCAAACGTACGAGTATAAACTGTGTTAATGGCGATCCGTAAACCCTAGGGTCAGCGCCGGTCAACGCGTAACCCTAGGTCAACGCCAGTCAACGCGTTGCAATCAAAGTCAACGTTCGAGGATTCAAGATCCACACCATTCAACGTTCGACGGTTCAAAACCCTAGGGTGGACGCCGGTCAACGCGTAACCCTAGGTCAACCCCACTCAACGGGTTGTGAGCAAAGTCAACGTTTGACGATTCGAAACCCTAAGGGTCAACGCCGGTCAACGCGTAACCCTAGGTCAACGCCAGTCAATGCGTTGCAATCAAAGTCAACGTTCGACGATTCGAAACCCTAGGGTGGATGCCGGTCAACGCGTAACCCTAGGTCAACGCCAGTCAACGCGTTGCAATCAATCAACGTCGGTCAACGCGTAACCCTAGGTCAACGCCAGTCAACGCGTTGCAATCAAAGTCAACGTTCGACGATTCGAAACCCTAGGGTGGACGCCGGTCAACGCGTAACCTTAGGTCAACGCCAGTCAACGCGTTGTAAGCGAAAGTCAACGTTCGACGATTCAAAACCCTAGGGTCAACGCCGGTCAACGCGTAACCCTAGGTCAACGCCGGTCAACACGTTGCGACAAAAAGCCAACACACGGGGATCCGAAACCCTAAGCCAGCACAATGTGGCGGAGGTAATTCAAAGTCAACTCAATGACACGAGCCAAACTCAATTCATCAGCTGCACACTCGAGACTCCGACGACGGCCAAGCGATAAACGCAGCGCTGGAAGAACTTCGGATATTCGTCAAAGCATCGAATAGACCGAAAATCGAAGGAGCCAAGAGTTGAAGCTAACTACAGGTCCTGATGCCGACTGAAGGCTAGACCAATCACATCCAAAGTATTCCAGCCTCTTCTATAAAAGAAACGAGTCAGGAACACTTTGGAGGGGGTATCTGTAGGCATCAAAAATTGCCGATAGGTCCATCGAAAATTGCCTATAGGTCTCCACGAACGGTTCAGTGTTAAAGAACGACGATGAACGTCACTATCCGATCCACATGAGTCTAATCGACGTCGACGAATGACTGAAGTAAATCGACGAGCTACGTAGGCTGATAGGGTTTCGGAACAACCAAGACCCGGACCAATCGAGAACCCGACACTGTTCACGAATAAGACAATGCCCTTCATGCTTCGGCCACTCTACAGATAATCCAATCACCAGAGCAGATCAAATTCTTCGTCAAGCATCCAACGCACCCGGAATCACTCAAATCCGAATCCGGACGAAGAATCTACAGGG
>NC_033797.1:107936558-108013133 GCF_001876935.1 Asparagus officinalis
CGCCTGGCGAGACAGTAAAGACTGTCTCGCATGCGAGACATCTCAAACTTGTGTTCTTCTGCCTTTTTGAGCTGTATTCGGATATCTCTCAGCATTTTTTGACGCCTACAACCGAGACCCTCTGTGGAGCGGTCTTAGGGTAGCTACACGCTGACAATACTATCCTGTTTAGTTTGGCGTACGGACAATGAAAGTCCGTCTCCCAGGTATTTCTCTTTCGAGATCTGTTTGTACCCCCAGCCTGATAGTACAACTCATCGGTATGATGACCGGAGCTATCTATCGTGTGTTGGTACGACTTCTCAAGTATAACGTCGTCGTCCGACGAACGCATTTCCTTCTGAGGACTTGCTACGTTGTTGGCATTCTCAAGAGTCACACGTTTGGATCCACGCTTTCGTGAGCGTGGGACCTCAACGGGCTCTTGGACAATGACTTACAGTCCGAGGCGGTCAGTTATAGGACCTTTCCTATTATAGGAAGGCTCTGACTTGTTGCAAGGGAGAGTGCGACCCCCAGCTCGATGAGTTGCTCGGGGTTCATTCACTGAGCCCAAGCGTTCTCTAACGGGAACCTTGCCTCGATCTTCATGCAAAGGACCTAGGCGGTTCGCCATTGTTTTCTTGCCTTTGGATATGTCCATACTGTCGTGGAGCTTCACCGAAGGTGCAGGATTAGAAGGAGCGAGATCTGAACTTAACGAAAGCTGGGAACCAGCTTTGGATCTGGAATCGAGCGAGAGACACGACTGGTGTCTCTTGTCGGGTAGAAAAGCTAACTTGGCCTTTGGCACCCAAACCTGCTTCGATCTTGGTGGCCTTTTGAACACCTCTTCTTTTTGTAATTCTTGTACTTTATGCACAAGGATTCGGGCGTGTGTAAGAAGTGCACGATGTTTCTGGATGCACTCCTCGAGAGTAGAGCGGGTTCGTTTGACACGAACCCATTTTTCAGTTGACAGTTGGGAGGAGAACCCCGATGCTTGTTGTGGCGATGATTTAGCCACTTGGCATCTCCTGGACTTCAGATCCGCTTGGTAGCGAAGCTCATCCACTTTCTCCAAAGCCTTAGCAAATTGGCAGGCGAAACGTTGGCGGCGCCTCTAACGAGCCCTCTTCGATAAAGTTGGCGCGCCTTCAGCAGTCAACTCTTTAATGGAGGCGGTGTCCGGATCTATGGTTTTGGCTTCATCGGATGCCGACGGATCGTTGCGAGGTGCAACTGCAGCAGTGCAGTGGCGACGAAGAGATCGTCTTCTTGGGTCTTTAGATCTGAAGACCAGCGGGCTTTCCTGGAGGAGGAGACCTTCCTGCACTTGCGAAGGGAGGTGGATCTGGAGGAGGAGGAGGAGACATACTCCTCGAACTTCTGCTGGTCGAATTTGTATTCGGCCTCTTTATCTACAGGATCTTGATTGGCGGCTGCGGTACGACAGTCTCAGCAGTGAGGGTGTTGGCTCCCACTGTGGTCGTCAGCTTGTTTGGGTGAAAAATTGATGTTTTCTTCATTGAGGTATTCATTACAACTTTGGGCATTAAAATAAGTCTAAAAAAAGACGATCTTTTTATAATATCTTACAAATAAAAAAAAAGAAAATTACAATCTCCTTCAAACAACACACAGCAGAGAACGTTTATCGCCTATTGTTGTTTGCGTGAGATCTTTGCCTGTGCTGGGGTTTATCTGTGGACTACCAAGCGATCATATCAATCCGGAGTTTCGTTGATTCGCGAAGGAATCAAGAAACTGAAGCGATTATCTCGGCAACAGCGAGATAACCACTCTTCTCGAGATCGCAGCTAGGTACGATCTCAAGGAAAGGAACCGAGAACTGTAGATCTGATGAACTCTTCTTCTTTATGCCAAAGAACTCGATCTGATCTCCTCCTCTTCTCTGAAATTCATGCTCCTTCAGTCTCTAATTCAGCAGGGCTTCGTCGATGCTCGAGAATGCCAGATCTGTACAAATGAAGGCCCTAGGGCTGTATTTATAGGCTTCAGGAGCCCCGTTTTAGGATAAGAACGAAAAATTTGCTCTTATCCTCAGTTGTAAGCACTTTATCACATTCTTAGATGATATTTAGAACCGTTGAAATAGATCTGGGCGAAAACATCTTCAAAAACCGCAAAAACAGCTTAAAACGATATTTTTTGGGCTGCGAACACCCGCGGCCGTGGCCGAGACACTTGAGACACTGTGTGTGTCCCGGCCGAGACACTGTGTGTGTCTCAGCCAAGGCCTGGGCACCGTTTTGCACGTCCCGTCTGTTTTCGTCATATCTTTGTCTTCCGAACTCGGAATTGTGTCATTCAAAGTGCGTATGAAAGCCGACGAGGAGATCTACAAGCTCCCGTGGTTGAATCACATGTGGAGTAGATGAGACACGAGGGATGTTTCGTCTTTCGTTAGCGAAGCGTAGCTCCCGATCAGTTCGTATCTTCGCTATTCTGTAGTTTCGTTGCTTCACACGGTTTGTCGACTTACGTCATGCGTTCCTCGACGTCAATTAAGCTTCTGTGACTTGGATAGTGACGTTCATCGTCTTCTCTCTATCTCGAGTCGCGTGCAGGAATCCATGGGTAATTTTTGACGCCTACAAACACCTCAGCATCGAAGCGATCACCGCTCAAGTATTGATGTCAAGCCCTCTGATGACTTGGCACTGACTTCCATTACTGAACACTTTAAGCCCCATTGTCAACTTACTGTAGAATTTGTCTTAACTCCTCTACCTGGGGTCCAACTCTTGTTTCAGCTCTCTCTCAGAACTCAGGTTTGTCACCAACTGCTCTTCTTCATGGTCATACACCCTCATGAAGACGAAGCTCCACGTTGAACACTAGTTCCTTCAGACACTCGATATAAGCTATCTCCACACTTCTTCTCTACTAGAATTAGATTCCTTTTGCAGTATACCATGATGACTCCTTTATGCACTTGGGTTCGGTAGCCCAGAGAGTCAGGCACCCCATAGGTATCAGATTTTCTTAGGCGACCATGGTCTCCCTTTCTTCCTGCCATGATGACTGCTTCTACACCCATAATGTCGCATCTCATGCCATCCATCATTTTGACAGTCTCCTTGACTCCTTACACTAGGGAGTTAAACTGGTTTATAGGAGAACATATATCATATATGTGCCACTGTTCCAGTATCTAATACCCAACTAGCATAAGGAGTGTTCTTCCAGAACCAACAACATCTTTACTCACGACTTTCATCCTTCGAAACTGCTGACGATGCAACGGAACAAACTTTCTGCAAGAAACAAACTACCACTCTCCCTTCTTCAATTCTTCTTAACAAATTGAGAATGAAATGCAATATGTAGCCACGAATAATTTGAAGAACCAATTTGTAGAAGAAAAAACAAGCTGAAATGAAAGAGAGAAACTTTCTATATATTTTTGTTAGGGTTATTTTGGTCATTTTGACTGCAAGTGATTTTGCATGTGTAATGTCAGAAACTGACGATGTTAATTTTAGGGTATCTCTGAAAAACTTATTGGGGTTAAGTGAAAAACTTTGAAACTTCTTATTAACAAGTATAATTTGACTTGGCTTCCGTAATATAGACATTGTTCCTTATACTCCGTTGGATAACTGAATGTGAAAGAAGTAATCACCTTAGAGTAGGGCTGTCCATCCGGGCCGGGCCGGCCCGGCCCGGCCCGGAAAACCGGGCCCGGGCCGGGCAAAACCCAAGCCCGGACCCGGGCCCGGGCCCGGGCCTGAGCGGGCCGGACACCGGGCCGGCCCGGTTTGTTTTTTTTTTTAAATTTTGTTTTTTTTTATTTTTTTAAATTTTAACAAAACCATAAATTATAAATTATTATAAAAAATGTCATAAATTTTATTAATAACTTGAAATGAAATGACATAAATTACAAGTACAAAAAATGATAAAAATAACTTCTTTATTAATAATCGGTAAATCCTTTACAAATCCTTTACAAGTATAAATTTATTTCGAAATTCGTCGCATCACAATAGATGAGTACATCCCAACTAGGTTGGCACCTACTCACTCATATCACTATCATTTCCAACTTTTTTCGAAATAATTTAATTCAAATTTAAGCTAAGAAAACAAAATTACAATTTTATGAATATTATCTAATCATTATATCTATCTGCTAGTCCCAACAACTCTTCAAAATTTATCTTCAATCATAACAACTGCCGCTTCGATGCCATTGTGTTCGCTTCCTCGCTATCCTCGCACCAACTCCTGTAAAGCACATCCAACCGCTTCGTAACAGTAACTACGATCTAAGCATGTCCTGCTGATCGTCCGATCAAAACACGTCCCTGCTGTGCCTGAAAGCGGATCTCCAAGGCTACAGTCCGAACCTGCACTGATAGTAAGTCCACGAACCTGGTGGAAAGTATCAGGATACTGAATACTGATCCAATACACCTACCTCCCTTCCACCATTGCAAAACTATCTAAAGCATCTTCCCTTGACATCTAACCTAAAGAACAGAAAAAATATTCCATCCTATTCCCTCTTCAGAAACATTCTAATCCTGATGAATTCCAGATCCACCAGTTAGCTTCAGCTACCATCTTGGGGGCAAAAATAAAACCCTCATCCAAAACTTACACTTTTTACCTCGACCTGTGCTCGAAGCTGAAGGGTGCCGAAGCCTGAGAGACTGTTGTGTAGCTACACGCATCATCTACGCTGCATACCTCATCATACTACAGCGCTTTGAAAATAATTTTATTAGCTAAATACCATCGCGTCAGTACCGCTCAAACGGGTGATCCATCATCCCTACAGTCCTATAATCCTCGTCCACCATACCAATGATTGAACAAACTTCGAAGGCCATTTCCCTTCAAGCATGGATCAACTACCAGAACACAACACCAATACCCAAAAATAGAGGGAATCAAGGCTAAAATACTTAATTCAACTTTACTCCTCCTATCTTCAAAAATTAACATTCCAAAAAATTCATCCATAACGCATATTCTTGGCAAAAAAATTTTGGAACCTATCTTAAAATTTTGTAAAGCAGCTAAAGTAAATAGTTGGCAATAATTAATCCAACCAGCATAATAACATAGTACCATCAATAAAAAAACTTCCTGTAACATTCATCTTAATCTACCACTATAACGTCCATTCATCTCAGTATTCCATAAGCAGTACCAGAGGTCTAGGAGACTAGAAACAAAAAATTTATCAAACATTTATAATTTCTTTATATTCTATTGCTACACGATAACATGCATATGTGGAATCCACCTATGGTCTAACACTTTTGGAATAGTCTAGGCTTAAATTTTTTCTTTTACAACATTGTTTCCATGCTTTGAATTCTCATTTCAGAAGCACCTTATGCATATAGTAACTGTTCTAGACTTTTTCCGCAAACATGTTTAATTTTAGAAAATGCACTTTGAACAATTAAATTTAAAATATGACAGATACATCTAACATGAAAAAGCTCACCATGACATGGCAATGACAAAGTTATTTTCAGAAAATCAACAGCTACATTATTATTACTTGCATTATCTAGTGAAAGAGTAAATATTCTTTGATCAATTTCTAGTTTCATAAGTTCTTCAACAATTAAATTTGCAACATTAATACCAGTGTGTGACTCTTCAATTGCAATAAAAGAAACAACTCTTTTAAACATTTTCCAACTTTCATCAATCCAGTGTGTTGTTATACATAAATAACCAGTTTGCACTCTAGATGACCAAATATCAGAAGTTAAAGAAAATTTGCAGTTTAAATTTTTAAAATAAGAAATTATTTTTCCCTGTTCCTCAACATAATATTTTAAAATATCACGTTGACAGGTTTGACGAGAAAATTTTGTAAATGCAGGATAAAAACCATCTCTAAACATATCTTCAAATTCATCATCTTCTACTAATTTAAAAGGAAGGTTTTTAAGAACAATAAACCTGATTACGCATTTCCGGGCTCGGGCAGCGTCATAATTCCAACTGCCGAGGGTACCTGAAGAGGATGATTGAGAAAGCATAGACTGCCGGATATCACCTTGTAGATTTTGGCCTTTGTTGTGTTTTTCAATATGCCGTTTGAGATGGTTGGTGCCGCTCTTATGATGAGCTTTGAATATCTGGCCGCACAATGCACATTTCGCATTCTGAGAGATGATCCTACCGTGTTCATCCTTGGTGACGTCTATCTTCTCAAAAAAATTCCATACATCAGACCTCGGCCTTTTTGGAGCTCTTGGTGCCGTAGATTCGTCGCCACCAGATTCAGGATTAACACCGGTAGGATGAGGAGGAGTTGTTGTAGGAGGACTCATCTCTGGATCGGTAGGAGTTGCATGTTGCTCTTCATAATCAGACCCAGAAGCCATTTGTTGGAAGTATTAGAAAATACAAAAGATTATAGGATAGTATATTAGTATGAGATAGTATAAGATTGTATAAGAGAGTAGTAGAGAGAGAAATAGATGAGTTTTGTTGTGAGAAAATGAATTGAAACCCCCCCTCTATTTATAGAAGCAGCCCCCTAGGTAAATGACCAAAAAACCCTCGAAAAATAGCCGTTTTTTGACCGTTTTAAGGGGCAAAACGGTCAAAAGACCAAATCTGGCCGTTAGGCCAGATTTGGCCCGGGCCGGGCTGGGCAACGGTCACCTTTGTGACCGTTATGGCCGGGCCGGGCCGGGTCGGGCCTATATACCATGTGTTCCAAAGGATTAAGAATTAAGCGAGAATGTCCTCATTCTAGTGTTAAATATAAACATAACCAAAAATATAACATAAAGTAACATATATAACATAATAAGAATTAATTTACCTGCTCAACCAAGTGTGGGTAGTCGCGACGCATGTCCTCTTCGCGCTCCCAAGAAATCTCCTCAATGCCTCCTCGGTTCCACTGAACTTTCACTAAGGGGATCACCTTATTCCTGAGTCTCTTGTCCTCCCTGGTAAGTATACAAACTGGAATCTCAATAGTAGTCAAATCCTCCTGAAGCTCAATCTCTGGTGCATCCAATACTCGTTGCTGCTCCTCATCATGCAAGTGTTTCTTGAGCATAGAAACATGAAATACATTGTGTATACTAGACATCGATGCTGGAAGATCTAGTCTGTATGACACAACTCCAACATGCTCCAGAATCTAAAATGGTCCAATGTATCTCGGCGCAAGCTTCCCCCGTCGTCCGAATCGCTGTACGCCTTTCATAGGCGACACCTTCAGCATAACTGAGTCTCCCACCTGAAACTCCAAGGGTCTTCGTCTCTTATCGGCATAGCTCTTTTGCCGACTCTGAGCTGCTAAAATCCTCTCCCTGATCAAGGCTATCTTCTCAGTAGTCTGACTCACCAGCTCCGGTCCAAGCATCAAGCTGTCCTCTGGCTCTGCCTAACATATCGGCGATCTACAGGGCCTCCCGTATAATGCCTTATATGGAGCCATACCGATCGTCGCTTGATAACTATTGTTATAAGCGAACTCGACCAGTGGAATGTAATCCTCCCAGCTACCTTGGAAGTTAATGACACATGCCCGCAACATGTCCTCCAACACCTGATTCACCCTCTCCATCTGACCATCCGTCTGGGGGTGAAATACACTGCTATAAGATAGCCTGCTGCCGAATGAGTCCTGGAAACTCCTCCAAAAATGTGAAGTGAAAACCGATCCTCGATCCGATACGATCGTGTCCGGAACTCCGTGAAGTCGAACTATCTCCCGAATGAAGATCTTCGCATAAGCCTCGACTGTATAAGTGGTCCTCACTGGAATAAAATGTGCTGACTTCGTCAACCGGTCCACTATCACCCAAACAGAATCATTCCCCTTCTTCGACTTCGGAAACCCCACAATAAAATCCATGGAAATGTCTGCCCACTTCCACTCTGGAATGGGCAAAGGCTGAAGGGTCCCTGCCGGTCTCTGATGCTCTGCTTTCACCTGCTGACAGGTAAAACATCTAGCCACATAATCTGTAATCTCTCTACGCATACCGTTCCACCAGAAATATCTCTTCAAGTCCTTGTACATTTTGGTGGTTCCTGGATGCACTGTGTACCGAGTACGGTGTGCCTCATCAAATAACTCTCTCTTCAGCTCTGCACTGGCTAGCATAACCAATCTACCCTTCATCCGTAGACCTCCATTAGCTCCAATGGTCCTATCAGTCTTAGGCTCTTTAGAGATCTCCTCCTTTCGGATTTGAATCCAAGAGTCTCCCAACTGAGCTCTGACAACTCTGTCACTCCAAGATGGCTGCACTGTCACAGCTCCCAAAAATGCACTGGTTCCTCCAATCTCGGGTCTAAAATCAAACTAGCTAAGAGTGATAAGGTCCCGATGTAGTGAACACCTCAAAGCCGAAATCCGATGTTGACGCTTCCTACTTAAAGCATCTGCTACGACGTTCGCCTTCCCCGGATGATACTGGATCGCGAACTCGTAGTCCTTGATAAACTTAACCCACCTCCTCTGTCTCTGATTGAGTTCCTTCTGAGAAAAGAGATACTTCAGACTCTGATGGTCTGTAAACAACTCAAACTGTACTCCATATAAGTAATGTCTCCATGACTTCAGTGCAAATACCACTGCTGCTAACTCCAAGTCATGAGTGGGATAGTTCTGCTCATTCACCCTTAACTACCGTGAGATATAAGCTACTACCCTCTGAGTCTGCATCAATACGCCTCCTAAGCCTGCTAACGATGCATCTGTATATACTACGAATGTCCTGTCGCTGCTCGGAATAGTTAAGACCGGCGCTGTAGTCAACTTAGCCTTTAAAATATCAAAGGCCTTCTGGCACTCCATGCTCCATATGAACTGTACACCCTTCTTCGTAAGGTGTGTAATCGGTGCCGAAATCTTCGAGAAGTCCTGAATGAACTTCCTGTAATATCCAGCTAAACCCAAAAAGCTACGAATCTCTGTCACCGTCTTCGGTGGCTCCCAATCAAGAACTACCGTGACCTTTGCCGGGTCCACTGCTATGCCCTCTCTACTGATGACGTGGCTAAGGAATCTGACTTCTGAAAGCCAAAACTCACACTTGCTGAAATTAGCATACAGCTGATGCTCGTGCAGAGTCCTCAAGGCGACTCGTAGGTGCTCCTCATGTTCTGCCTCTGATCTCGAGTAAATGAGTATATCATCGATGAAGACGATCCGATCTCGAGTAAATGAGTATATCATCGATGAAGACGATCACAAACTGATCTAAGAAGGGACGGAAAACCTGGTTCATCAAATCCATGAATAATACCGTGGGTGCATTGGTCAACCCAAATGGCATGACCAAGAACTCGAAGGACCCATATCGAGTAAGAAAGGCGCTCTTGGGAATATCCATCTCCCGAACCCACAACTGATGATAGCTAGAATGAAGATCAATCTTCGAGAAATACTGCGCTCCCTGCAACTGGTCGAACAAGTCATCAATCCTAGGTAGTGGGTACCTATTCCGGATAGTGACCTTGTTCAACTCTCTATAATCTATGCATAATCTCATACTACCGTCCTTCTTCTTTACGAAGAGGACCGGCGCGCCGCACGGAGAATGACTCCGGCGAATAAAACCCTGAGCTAATAACTCGTCCAACTAGGTCTGAAGTTCACTCATCTCAGCTGGTGCCATACGATAGGGTAAGCGGGATATCAGGGTTGTGCCAAGCTGCAACTCAATGCAAAACTCCACCTCTCTCACCGGAGGTAATCCAGGTATGTCCTGAAAGACATCCTGATACTCTAAGACAACTCTAGTCTCCAATAACTTGGCACCTTGATCCCGTCGCATCACCTCCTTGATGTATGCCAGAAATGACTCCGCAAATCGGTTGCCCTGAGAGGTGGCTACAATCATCTCGGACCCATCAGACGCTGAAATGACTCCGCAAATCGGTTGCCCTGAGAGGTGGCTACAATCATCTCGGACCCATCAGACGCTCGCAGCTTGACTGTCTTCACAAAGTAGTCAATACTAATATGATAGGAAGACAACCAATCCATACCAAGGATGACATCGAACTCGGACATATGCAACACTATCAAATCAACTATGAGCTCCGACTCGTCTAAACTGACGGTACACCTCCTACAAACGCTCTCCAGAAGCGATACCTTACCTAAAGGGGTGGAAACAGATAAAGGTGTGTCTAGAGGCCGAGCTACGAGCTGGAGTATAGATATAAATGCATGCGATATGAAGGAATGCGAAGCTCCCGAATCGAAAAGAATACGGGCTGGAAAGGAATTCTCACAAAGAACGTACCCTCCACTACTGCTCCGCTAGCTCCATGATCACGGGGAACTACTGCATAAACCCTGCCCGTGGCTGAAGACTGCTCTGCTGCTGGAGATGGAGAATATGGGACAATCTGCCCCTGAGGAACCTCCTGAACTGCTCGAATCTGTCCCTCAGTCCTCTGAGCTGCTGGCGGTGCCTCAAGCCTGTTCTGCTGGCCCTAACCTCTGCCTTGCTGGCGCTGCTGCTGCTGCTGGTTTGGACCCTTGCCCTGCTTGGCTCCTGCTGGTGCGCTACGATACTCTGATGCCTTATGCCCGACCTTGTGACAATTAAAACAAGATCCCTGGAACTTGCGCTGCTGATGCGCTCTCTGATCCTGTTGGGGTCCCCTTTTATAAGGGCCCTGATGCTGCTGCTGCTGTCCAGAAAAAGATCTCTTGTTCTTGCTCTTATCTCCACTCTGTCCTGTCTTGGCCTTCCCTTCCTTATCCTTCTGGAACATAGTAGTCTTAATCTCCTGAGAAGTGGCAGCCTTAGCTACCTCCCTAACTGAATAAAACCTCCTCGACACGAGGTATCGTCAGAGATTAGGGCGAAGCCCTGCTAAGAACATCTGAGCCTGACGCTCTCCCGTCTGCCACATGCCCATGAAATGTAGCAACTCCATGAACCGGCTCTCAAAATCTGCAATGGTCATGTCCCCCTGAGTCAACCTGGACAACTTGAGTTCCTTCCCAGTCCGTACTACAGAAGAAATGCACTGCCCATCAAAGAAGTATATAAAGTCCTCCCAGGTGAGGGTCATCCTCTGCTCTGGGGTAAACTGAAGTCGGTACCATCTCCCGGCGTCTCCCTTTAGGGCCTGTTTGGATTCGTAGGGGGTGAAGGAAAGTTAAGGGAAACTGAGTGAAGGGAAGGGAAGGGAAGGGAAGGGAATTCCCTTCCCCTTGGTTTAACCCCAATTTGGGGGGTAACAATTTTTATACTATTAGGGGGTGAATCAAGGTGAATGGAGGTGAATTAAAACAATTTTTATACTATTAGGGGGTGAATCAAGGTGAATGGAGGTGAATTAACTTCACCTCCTAAGTGTTCCCAAACAAGGTGAATGGAGGTGAATGGTTCCCCTAACTTCCCTTCACCCTCATTCCCCTCAATCCAAACAAGCCCTTAGGCTGTAGGATGCCAGTCTCTGCTTCAGTACTGAATCTACACCGAGTATATCGAGAATATTGCTCACATCCTCCTTCCACTTATGGGCTGCAAGAGGGTCTGGTGACCCCTGGAACTCTGGTGCCCTCATCTTCTGGTATCTCTCTACCATACGGAGCCAAGCCTCCTGCTCAGTGGCTCTATCTAGGACTGCTAGAGGAATGGCTGCAGGCGTGACCTCTGGGGGTCTCTCTCTGACAGGAACGA
The DNA here is from genome assembly GCF_001876935.1 of Asparagus officinalis. Lineage (NCBI taxonomy): Eukaryota > Viridiplantae > Streptophyta > Magnoliopsida > Asparagales > Asparagaceae > Asparagus > Asparagus officinalis. The sequence continues at coordinate 107,948,213 of NC_033797.1, forward strand.
CAGGTATCCCCTGCTGCTGAGCTACCGGTGGTGGTGGTGTCCGTGGTGTTATATGAGTCGTCACCAACTCCTCAATGGCTATCATCCGGGCAATGAGAGGAGCTATGATGTCCACCAAATACTGGGGAGCCTGCTGCGGCTCGGGTGGAGCCTGCTGAGGCTCGGACTGAGCTGGCTGCTACTCCGATGGAGTCTGCTGTGACTCTGCCTGCCCAGTTCTCTGAGTACGAGGCCTACCACATCCTGCCATCTCTCTGATCATAAGAAAATAAGAGTTTATGAGTCAAAATAGACCTCTATAAATAGCGTATCATAATACAATTTTCACAACATAGAGTATTTGCACAAATACTTTAAACGTATACAAAAATAGTCGTTATAAAAAAAAATTCTCAAATTTTGAGATATACGCATATATCGTCCTCACTCATACTAGAAAATCCTTAGCGGACTCTATACATGAATCCTAAGAAACTCTAACCTAGCTCCACGACTCGACACAGGATGATCCTAAGGATACTGGAACTAGAGCTCTGATACCAACTGTGACGCCCCTGGGTTCAAACAAGGCTGCAGTCCAAGGTGAAACCAAGAATGTCAAACCTGCTTTGCACCTCACCGTGCAATAACATGTTTCACCATCACAATTAACATCTATCTAGTAGAGTCAACAATAGGACCATCACAATTAACATCTATCTAGTAGAGTCAACAATAGGTGTAGGTACAAAAGCAAGTAAAAGATAGTACAAGAAATAACTGATGAAGTGATACAAGAAATAACTGATGAAGTGATAGTGATCACATAAATATCTCATCATCCAACATACAGAAATACATAGCAATTGTCTTAATGGATAACTGGAATACTCAACAAGTCTCAAGTACAAATATCTGAGTAAAGGAAATATGGCATACAGCCTTTACAACATCTAGAGAATAGTCCTCAAATGTCTAACAAACTACAGTGGAGCTCCAAAATAAAACATAGCTAAAATAGACAGCTGAACACTAAAGTGTGTCGCCATCAACCTGCGACTCTTCGGGCTCCTGGCTCATTACCTGAAAGGGGGAGGGACAACGAGCATCAAAGCGCTAATGTTATAACTTACATGTATGTCATGTTATAATCTACATAAGTGTCATGTCATAAACTCATGTGAGAAAGTCATATATAGGGTTAAGAAATATGTCCGATACAGGAACTAAATACTGTGGTTTCCAAACACATGGAATAAGTGGCAAATGTCCAACACGAGGACTGAAATGGATTATAGTCCAACACGAGGACTTTTATGGATTATAGTCCAACACGAGGACTGTGTAACTGTGAAAAGTATATGCGGACAGATATACATAATCTAAACTCACCCGCATCTCGGTGTACATTATCTAAACTTGTGTCAAAAGTCATCCCACATGTACAGATAAACCATTAACATGGTAAACTAGGGTCAGGTTATCGAGGCGACCCCAAAAAACAACTCAAATAGATCAAAAATCTGTAAAACAGCTCATCAGTCGACTGATGTGTCGACTGATGACGTCGGTCGACTTATATGTCGACTGATAAGGTTCAAGCAGCACAGCCTCAGCTCACCAGTCGACTGATCAGTCGACTGAGAAGCTGAGAAAACAAAATCAGCCCGTCAGTCGACTGATCAGTCGACTGATGACTAAAAATTTCAGCCTGTCGGTCGACTGATCAGTCGACCGATTGACTGCAGAAACTCTGTACAGGCTATTTTTCACCCAAAATTTTGATCAAAACTCATCTCCATCAATCCCAAGCATGAAAAATACTGATATCAACATATTTGCACTAAACTGGAATGAAAGATCACATAGAAACATTTATCAAAAACCTTAAACACATAAAAACATGTTTAATACATTTTGAAATCAATAAATCATGAAATAACTCTTGTCAAACGTTTTTCAGATCTAGATCTCTTTAATAAAACATTGATGATCTTTTTCTAAACTGAGAAACTCAATACTTCACATCATATACCATAAAGATTTATTCTTTGTACTAAAAATACGTTTTTGGCTCAATAAAAACTCATTAAACTTAATAAATTCGTGTAAAACAAAAGGGGCAGAGTTGGGCGAGATGTTACTCGCCTCTGGGTGATGAACAACTCCTGGATCTGAGAGAGAGTGGATCCCCTTTGCTGCAATGTGAAGATTTCGCCGAAAATCCTCCAAGTTCTTCCCCAAATCACCAGAGCAAGGCTAGGGTTTGAGATAGGGGAGAGGGGGCTAGGGTTTTCTCAGGTCTAAAGGTGAGAGGGGTGATTTCGGGTAAGAGGGGATATATACAAACAGTTAAACCCGACCCAAACCCGAACCAAATCAAAACAGACCCAAAACCTGAAAAACTGGAAATCAGCGTATCAGTCAACTGATGTGTCGACCGATACAGTCAGTCGACTGGTGTGTCGACTGATCTGGAAAAATTTAGTTTTTGTGCATGTTTTACTTATTTACAAAACCAACGCACAAAACTCTTCACCCATAATCTCATATCATCTCGAATAACTTGTTATCATGTACATCAATGACCTCAAGCTATTTATCATAAAAGAATTATTTATTGACTAATAATTCACATATATTCATATAAAAATTACGGGGTTCTACAATCCGTCTCGAAGGCACTATGCATTCGGTTGCAGAGATTTAACAAGCAAGACCTGTGTTTTGCTTTTGTAAATGCGAGGGATGCATCTAATCTTTGGAATGCGAGGGTGCAAACCACGTGTTTTGCTTTTGAAATGCGAGGTTGACCCATACGTTTTGTTTTTGAAACACGGGGGTGACTCTCGTGTTTTGTTTTTGAAACTCGGAGGTGACCTTCGTGTTTTGATATTGGAACGTGGGGGTGACCCTTGCATTTTGATATTGGAACACAAGGGTGATCCTTGCATTTGGAATTTGGAATGCGAGCATAACCCTCGCTCTTTGACAATGAACACTTGCTATTCTGTTGAAAAGAATTAACAAGTTCATGGGAGTTTAACTATTAGAGGTGTAATGTTAACATATCAGCTATTTTATGGACTTATCATTCTATTGGGGAGGATTGATAAGTTGAGTTCGTCATCAGAGGTGTGATGTTAACTTGATGATTTAAGATACTTGTGATTCTAATAAGATCTTTGAGGACTTATCACTCTATTGAAGAGAGTTGATAAGTTGATTTTATCATCAAAGGTGTAATGTTAACTTGATAGGACTTATCACTCTATTGAAGAGAGTTGATAAGTTGATTTTATCATCAAAGGTGTAATGTTAACTTGATGATATTTTGTACTTATGATTTGAAAGTTGATAAGTTGATTTTATCATCAAAGGTGTAATGTTAACTTGATGATATTTTGTACTTATGATTTGAACATGATTTTTGAGAACTTATCACTCTATTGAGGAGAGTTGAGAAATTGATTTTATCATCAGAGGTGTGGTGTTAACTTGATGATTTTTGATACTTGTGATTTGAACAAGATTTTTAAGGATTTATTATTCTGTTGAAGAGAGTTGATAAGTTAATTTTATCATTAGAGGTATAGTGTTAACTTGATGATTTGAGCAAGATTTTTGAGGACTTATCACTATAATGAGGAGAGTTGATAAGTTTGTTTTATCATCAGAGGTGTAGTGTTAACTTGATAATTTTTGCTATTTGTGATTTGAACAAGATTTTTGAGGACTTATCATTTTATTGAGGAGAGTTAATAAGTTGGCTTTATCATCAGAGATGTGGTGTTAACTTGATGATTTTTGGTATTTGTGTTTTAAATAAGATTTTTAAGGACTTATCACTCTATTGGAGAGAGTTTATAAGTTAATTTTATCATCAGAGGTGTGGTGTTAACTTGATGAATTTTTAGTACTTTCAGAACCTTGATTTAAACTTCTTGGGGACATGTACAGGTTTTGACTACCAGAGGTTTATTATTAACCTGACAGGATTGTGTTGCAATTTGAGCAACTTGTGGACTTATCATCTTGTTGGAAAAGATGGATACTTTGATTTGGTTTGGAAAAGCTTGCAATATCAAGAATGAGACAAGCTGAATTTGAACTCCATGGGGATGTTAATCGTCAGAAGTGTGATATTAACTCGACGATATGCTGGCTAGAGATGATTTTGTGAATTTTATAGTTGGTAGATGTGTTTTGTTAAACATGTCAACTTTTGTGGTCTTATCATCTTGTTGGATAAGATTGATAACTTGATTTTAGTGGTGATGCACATTGAAGTGCTTATATTGTCAGAGGTGTTTTGTTAACTTGACAGTAATGATTTACTTTCTTTTGAAGAAGATTGATATTTCAAATTACTCCTTAGGGAGATTTGCATTATTAGAGGTGTATTGTTAACCTGACAATTTTGAGAATTCATTATTCTGTTCGAGAAATAACAAATAATCAACCCCCAGTTATGAGTGAATTCAATTTCTCTTTTTAGACTTAGCAGGGGAGGAAAAAGGGGGTCTCATGATTTTTATGGGTAATATTTCATGAGAAATTTCCTATTAATTGGCATCATGAGCCTATCACCTTTCTTATTAATGAGACGGTAAGCTCCATTCGAGTAGACTGAGTCTACTATAAATGGTCTTTCCCATTTGGGATTGACTTTTCCTTTTGTCTTATGTGTCATGACCATAGATCGTCTCACTGCTTAGACAATGTCATCTTTCTTGAAGATCCTTTCATTGACCTTTTTGTTGTGGACTTTAGAGATTCGAGCATGGTATAACTCGATCTGTTGTTGAGCATGAAGTCATTTTTCATCTAACACTTCCAGTTCTTGGAAGTGTAGTCGATGTTGTTCTTCATCAGTCATCGTGGTTGCAAGAGCAACTCTTAGGGATGAGATCTGAATTACTAATGGTAATATGGCTTCACATCGGTAAACTAAAGAAAATAGACTAGCTTTTGTCGAGGTTCTTACCGTTATGCGATAAGCCCATAGATATTCGTCGAGTTTTCGTCCTAGTCGCGTCAACTTTAGAGACAAACTTTTTGAGAAGCTTCACAATGGTTTTATTGAAAGCTTCTGCATGGCTATTAGTTAGCAGATAATATGTTGTTGATGCGATAATTTGGATTCTAAACTTGTTGCAGAATCTCTAAAAACCGTGGCTAATGAATTGAGTTCCATGGTCATGAACTATTCATCTTGATACACCAAAGCAGTAGATAACGTGATGTTTAATGAATTTGATCATGTTTGAAGTCTTGACTTCTTTCAAAGGTATTGCTTCTACCCACTTGGATAAATAATTGGTTACTGCCAAGATAAACCGATGTCATTTGGATATTAGTAGGGAGATGGGTCCAACGATATCCATTTCCCATATCTCGAATGGCCACAACGAATATGTTGGATGCAAATTCTCTGGTGCATAATGGATGAAATCACCATGGATCTGAAATGCATGACATCGTCTAGCATAATCGACGACGTCTACCATTATTTTTAGCCAATAATAACCAAGTATTTTGAGTCGGTCCCACAATTTGGGTAAGGACTGATGAGCTCCACACATTCCATCATGAGCTCCTTGTAGGATCTGATCTAATCACACTTAAACTAGAATGGGGGTGAATAGTAGTTAATTAAAAATTTATGCAAAGAAGATTATAATTTACAAAGAAGATAGCATAATCACAGAAAATCACAATCACAAACATAGAATTTTATACTGGTTCTACCTCCCAGGTGTATATCCAGTCCCCAAGTAAATCCCACTTGAGAGTTCTACTATGATTTTGAAAAACTTACAAAACCAAACAGTAAACCTGACTAATTTGCAAGTCCCTGCATGTAAAACCCTAAAAATTTAAATATTTTAAAATAAATAATAATAAATGTGTTATATTATGAAAAAAATGATATTTATTAATGTTTGAGTATGCTAGGAATTTATTTAAGATCAATTCAATGTATATATATATGAATATAGAAGTGATATCATGCACACGTGCACGGGCTTGTATCTGGAAATCGACCAGTTAAAAGTATATGCATTTTACACACCGAAGAAGTTGGAATATGGAAAAACTTAAAATACCAAAGTTGTAGATCTCTTCAAGAGCTTTCCAACAAATCTTATATAACTTTATTTTGAGGTACCAAATGTTGTTTTCCTAGCCAGACTAGGTTTCCTGGTTTGGGTCTAAAAGGTTTGTTTCGGGTTTACCTCTATAAATACTTGTGTTTTTCATGAAAATTCCTCTCTTTTATCATATTTATGAACCCTAGCAGCCACCATCTCTCAAAAACCCAAGATCTTTTTCTTATGAATTTTTGAGAGCTTTGTGAAGCACAATACCGACACGAGGGCGAGATCTTTGACGTGTGACAAGGGTGAACGGGTTGTTTGTGCTCGTAGATTGCTTGCTATTTATTTCAGAGACTTAGAATGATGTTTGAGGCAAAATTATCTTCATTCAAACCTATCCCCATAGTTAAATAACTAGTTTAGATGTTTAATATGTGTGTTCATGTTTAAATCTTAACTTGTGATGTTAAAAATCAGATTATTTTATTTATTTTTTGATGTAGAAACTTAAACTAATGCTAGATTAGTAATATTTTCTTGCTATTTATCATAGTATCATGATCATGATTATTAGGGTTATTCATAATTTCGTTTATATTTGAGAATTTTAAGAGATGTACTAAATATATATTTTTCTGAAGATAACTGTAGCATTTTTATAATCTTTAACTGAGATTTTGAGATAGTGAATAAACACTAAATTTAAGAAAACTAGTTCCAAATGAAATCTATATGTATCTAGTTTCTAAAACAAAAAGCTATTCTTAAAAAGAGTTTGTATAGAGAAAGATATGTTCTTTTTACTAACAAAATGTCCTGCAGAAAAACTGCTGCACATGTATAATGTTTAACTGGAGATTTAGGATAACAAAAAACTCCAAACTGAATCAAACTTGTGCCAATTGAAATATGTGTGAATCTAGGTTTCAAAATAGAAAACCATTTCTAAAAATAGTTTTCCTAGAGAAAGATATGCTCATTTTACTAACAGAAGTCCCGACTATTTTTCCTGCTTGTTTTGTAGAGCTGTGTTACGCCATTTTGAGATACGTTCGTAGAGTTTTGAGCCGCTTAATATTACACGTATAGTTATGAATATGTTATGTTATCTCGAGGGGATTATGATGAGTTTTGATTTGATCATATTCAAAATTAGATATCGTTCATACACATATTGGATGTCGTTAATGAGCACAGCTCAGTACTATATGGGATATTACGTTGACATACCAGATATACACAATTTATACATGAGGTGAATATCGTTGATGAGCTTAGCTCAGTACTACATGAGATAGTGCATCGATATGCCAAATTTATATAGTTTATACACATGTCGGATATCGTTAATGGGCTCAGCTCAGTACTATATGAGATAGTGCGTTGATATGCCAGATTTATACAGTTTATACACATGTCGGATATCATTAATGGACTCAGCTCAGTACTATATAAGGTAGTGCATTGATATGTTAGATTTATATAGTTTATACATATGATGGATATCGTTGATGAGCTCAGCTTAGTACTATATAGAGTAGTGCGTCGATATTCTATTTGTACAGGCTATTGAGTCAGGTTTGGATGCTTTGTCTAGAAGTCTGTTGCGTACGAGGGTACGATAAGGCTTGTGAGCCTTCTTCTAGGATACCTATATAATAGGCTATCCCGCATGCATGTTACGCACTGAGATCGTGATGAGAGTAATGAGGCATGTACATTGTTATAGGATACCTACATGGTAGTCCGTGTTGCATGATAATGCGATGAAATCAAAATCTTGCAAAGAGTTGAAATGAAACGATTATTTGATAGTCTGAGTTTTAGTGGATACAAAAAGTGTTTATGTCATACTGCTATATATATATATATATATATATATGACCAAGATACCTTACTCTTGTGAGTACATAAAATTATGTGTTGATGTCCATTATGGTGTTTTATTTTCTAGTAATGTTTCTTTCTATAGTTTGGTTTTGATATTTAGGTATCTACAGTCTGAGACATATGGTATATACATGAGGATTTCCTTGTTTAGATTATTTCACTCGACGTACTACTTCTCATCTTGTAGATTTCTAAGTATTAATACCATTAGATATGGGGAAAATGATGAAGGTAGACTATGCTTAATAGATAGCGCCTCCACTACATCTAGCAGCCCTTTCCCTGGGGGACGGATGGAGGTGATCTTGCTTTAGCGCTCTGACACTCTTGTTGTTTTTAATTTTCTTTTAAATTACTTTTTAGGTAGTTCAGAGTTTCGGAGAGCCGCATGGTGATGGAGTTCTGACATAGTCACCGTCGCGTATTTTTACTTCTAGAGACTCCACTGTAGTTTGAGTTTTATCCAGACATTAGAGTTTTATTTTTATGTTGTAAAGACTGTGTGCCTTAGTATGATTTTTTTTAGTTGATTCATGTTAAGACATTTTCATTATTCAGATATCAGATGTATTATAGTTGAGACATGATTTAGTTGATTCATGTTAAGACATTTTCATTATTCAGATATCAGATGTATTATAGTTGAGACATGATTCATTTTATTTATGAGATATCTCTTCTATATATTATAGTTGAGACATGATTCATTTTATTTATGAGATATCTCTTCTATATCATGTCTATTACATTTATTCCCTTTATTTGCCTATTTTGTACCTACACTTCTATTTGGTTCTACTAGAGAATATTACTGTGATTGGTGAAACGTGTTTATGCACAGTGTGGGTGCATGACAAGTTTGATATCTCAGGTTTCACCTTGGATTGCAGCCTTGTGAGAACCCAGGGGCATCACACTGCATATTACACACAATCTCTTCACCAAGAGATTACACCTCTCATGCCCGTGAGAACACTTGTCTTGATACAACTTGATTCTTGTAAGCCTTGAATGTATTGTGATGTGTAGCAGTGGCTTAGGAACGTTTTGAATCGCTGAAAATTGCCTAATTTGATTGTATATTGAATGAAGATCAAAGGCTAACTCAGAGAATGCCTTTTCTCAATACTTAGTGAAAATCTGGAAATATTTTAACTCTTGGAAAATGCACAAATTTTTGAATCTTATAGATTGGAATTAGTTGACAAAATTTCTAAACTTGTAACCTATTTAAAGCCCTTGAAAAGACAAAATTTTAAAGTCAATTAACGGATCAAAACGGCTTTAAACAGTCAGTAATTCAAATTTTAAAATGTTAGAAAACTGTCATTGTAGTCGACTAGTAGTTGTTGTAGTCGACTACACTGAGTTGAAACAGACTTTGTAAATTCAAAATTTTTCTTAGCAGTCAACTACATTGGTCATTAGTCGACTACACTGTAACGATAGAAAGTCTGAAACTCAAATTCAAATTTGAGTAGTCGACTATACTGTGTAGTAGTCGACTACACTATAAACAACAGAAAGTTAGAATACTGAATTGACTTTTAGTAGTCAACTATATAGTCTTGTAGTCGACTACACTATAATTTGACAGAAACTTATATTTTTGATTTGAACTTCAGTAGTCGACTACAAGAAGTTATTGGTCGACTACTAAGGGGTAAAAAAGTTATGTATGAAATATTTTTAGACTCGTTTATTAACTAAATACTCTAATGGTTAATATAGGAGATTTCTATTATTAACCAACACATTAAGCCTGTGTTAATGTGTTCTAATCTCTATGTGTGTGTATGTGTGAGTGATTAAGGCTTGTATAATTTTTCTAAGTAAAGAAAATGTAAAAATCATATTGATTTATAAGCTCTTCATCTTCTTTACTTGATGATGCCTTGAACTCATCTTGCACTTGTTCATGTTGATAGCTGTATTGAAATGTTAGTGCACAATAATACACATAGTGATTCATATTATGAATAAATTGTTATAATCAAAATTATAACATGGGGACATGATATCCAACATTCTCCCCCTTTTTGATGATGACAAACAATTTATGCATATGTAAGTATATTCTAAAAGAATTAAACTTTTATGAACAAATATACTTACTCCCCCTACATAAAAGCATATTAGAGTCTACAATTCATATTTTTGAGTCTATTAGCATAACATTGGTACCATTCTCCCCATTTGTCATTAACAAAAAGAAATAAACATCTTCATGATTCTAAGCATATCATAATATCCTTTTCATGAGCCAATACTTTAAAAAGATCTTCCAGATTATGAACATAGTCCATTACTTCACCCATCCATATAAGTAGGCAAGGACTGGCCATAAATACCAAAATTTTAACAATATCCATCTTCACAATCTTTTTTTAAGATAAGTAGCCCATGAACAAACTGTAGGATATAAACAAAAAAACCATAATAATAATAAACACACATCATACATAGTTTTAAACATGTAAACATAAACATAATAGAAACATACATAAGTCTTAAACAAATATCAACACATAGTTTTTGACATAATTTAGACACACAAATAAACTAAGTACTTAATTGTTTTTGACATAACAGACTGAATTTATTCTAAATGATGCATGCATAGCCTTCTAACTTGATGGTCCTGGTGGAGGTTGATTCCTTGGAAGTAGGCACTAAGATTTATGTCCAAGGTATCAATCTTCATATTCCTTGAGTCAAACTTCATCTCCAGGATATCAAATTTGTTGGTTAATGTTTCTTGACTCTTCAGCATAAGCATATTTTGATCATACAAAGCCTTTTGTCTTGATTCTAAATCAAGTATTCTAGTGGACAATGTATTGTATTGTGTGTCAGAAAAGTAAGAAGGTTCATGCATTAGTGATGGAATGTGACTAGTAGAGGGTCTAGCTTCGTCAGTGGCTTGGGGTATATCTTGGAGTTGTTGTTCTGGTTTATGTTGAGGTTCATCTTGATGAATTTCAAAATTGGTTAGTTTCATCCAAGTTAAGGCATTGGAGTCAAAAAGAACGATGGAACGAATCTTAGAAGTTTTAGTTTCTAGATCAACATTATATGCCTCAAATATTCTTGTAAGAAAAGCTCCAAATGGAAGAGATCCCTTAGGAACAACTAAAAGATTTTCATAGAAGACCTCAGCCCAATTTACTTTTATGTTAGCCATAATTTCATAGAGAGCTTTGGCTAGGTCAAGAGATATAAAATGAAAGCTTCTAACTTTTGGGAAAAGGTTGTAGGCAAGTATTCGAGCTATAAACCTAGGGATAGGCCTAAGTTTATTTGAGTTATGGAGAGGTTTGCCATAACCGGGAAGGAAAATGTGATTAGCAAGCAAAATTTCATCATTCATTCTAATAGATGAAAGACTAACACCTTAAAAAGGAATATTAAAAATTCTTCCTAATTTCTTAGGAGTCATATTAATTTCAATTCCCTTCACAATAGTGTTAAGAACATCCGAGTGATGATCGGTTTCATATCTAGAAATGTTGACATAAAATATTTAAACCAATAATGAATAGTATGATTTCCTATTTTTAGAGGAAAAGAGATCTAATAATCCAACATTTTCAAAGTAATTAATAAAATTATGAGTGATGAAATCATCAAATTTGACAAATCTACCAGGTATAATTTCAAAAGATTGAAATTCCTTAAATTGGGCAAGCAAAAAGGGTTTTTAAGATAAATTGAATAATCTTCAACTATATTTGATGGTCCAGACCTAGGCCTCTTAGATTTTGATATTATGCAATTTTGAAATTGGAAATGGAATAGGAGAAGAGAACTTACCAAACTGATAAAACTCTAGATGTAGTCGGCTAATAGAGGCTATAGTCGACTGCCGAGATTGGAAAACTCAAAGTAGAAAAGAAATTTGATGAAAAATTGATAGAAAGTGAGAAAAAGAGGATGCCCTAACCTTTAGACTGGATGAACTGATGAGTGTATGGGTTCTTTCGGTTTTGGTGAGTGTAAAAACGTGGAAAGATGGAGAAGTTAGGGTTGTTTGCTTTAGTTATTAATGAGTGGCTAAGATTTAATCAAAAATTCAAATGAAAGGTTGAGATTTAATCTTAATAAAATTTGATATAGGGTCTTGATTCATCTGGTAAAAGATGAAGGGTTGAGATCAAAATAACTTAAGTTTAATATTTGATATAGGGTCTTGATTCATCTGGTAAAAGATGAAGGGTTGAGATCAAAATAACTTAAGTTTAATGGGTATTGAGTTTTGGACTAGGTGGGTAAAAAAATCCAATATGTTAAAAAACTATAAAAAGTGAAACTGTCAGTTTAAGTAGTCGACTATACTGTAATGTAGTCGACTACACTACAGTTGACATAGTTCTGAAAATTCGTGTTGAACTCTTATTAGTCGACTACTCTTCCTATTAGTCGACTACTAAGAAAAATGACAGAATATTATATATGCAATGTCTGTGCATGTAGTTGACTACTAACTTGATTAGTCGACTATTAAGGCTGAATATGCATATGTATTGATTTTAAAACTTAGTTTAAATCTTTAAAAGAACATATACCTAATTCTCTTCTTAATTTAACATATATTTCTTCTTTTAATGGTTTTGTTAATATATCAGCAATTTGTTTATCGGTTGAAATAAAATCTAAAGAAATAACACCTTTTAGAATATTATCACGTAAAAAATGATGTCTTATGTCAAAATATTTTGTACGTGAATATTGAATAGGATTTTTAGATAAATTAATGGAACTAGTATTATCACACATTATTGATGATGTGGGACAAACTATACAATAATCAGATAATGTTTGTTTCATCCATAAAACTTGAGCACATACAAGACTAGCAATAATATATTCTGCTTCAGTAGTCGATAATGATACTGAAATTTGTTTTTTACTAAACCAAGATACAAGTGAATGTCCAAGGAAATAACATGTACCACTTGTACTTTTTCTATCGGATTTACATCTGGCAAAATCAGCATCACTATATGATAATAAGTCAAATGTGCTATTCTTAGAATAAAATAAACCATAATCTATAGTGTTTTTAAGATATCTAAAAATTCTTTTTACTGCTTTAAGATGAGATTCTTTAAAATTAGATTGAAATCTAGCACATAAATATACACTAAACATAATATCAGGTCTACTTGTTATAATGTAAAGAAGTGATCCAATCATACCCCGGTATAGCTTTTGATCAACATTCTTACCATTTTCATCTTTGTCAAGTGATGTAGTTGTACTCATTGGTGTTGGTTTGCTTGTTGTATTTTCTATTCCAAAGAGTTAGAGTAATTCTTTAGCATACTTGCTTTGATTGATAAAAATTTCTTCCTTTAATTGTTTGATTTGTAGTCCAAGAAAGAAATTGAGTTCACCCATGTGACTCATTTCAAATTCATCCTGCATAGTCTTATCAAACTCTTGACAAAGATCATCGTTAGTAGAATCAAATATTATATCATCTATATATATTTAAATTAATAGTATATCCTTATTTATGTTCTTTATAAAAAGTGTAGAATCAACTTTTCTAATTTTAAAATCGAAAGTTAAAAGAAAATTCTTTAATATATCATACCAAGCACGGGATGCTTTTTTTAAACCATATAATGATTTCTTAAGTTTGAAAACATGGTTTGATAAACTTTTATTTTTAAAACCTAGAGGTTGTTCTACAAAAACTTCTTTTTTAATAAAACCATTTTAAAAATGCACTTTTAACATCCATTTGATATAATTTAAAATTCATAAAACATGCAAATGCAAGTAAAATTCTTATAGATTCTAAACGAGCAACTGGCGCATAGGTTTCATCAAAATAAATATCTTCTTCTTGATTATATCTTTGTGCAACTAATCTGGCTTTGTTTCTAACAACTTGTCTAGATTCATCTAATTTATTTCTAAATATCCATTTGGTTCCAATAATTCACTTATCTTGTGGTCTAGGTACAATATCTCAAATATTATTTATTGTAAATTGATTTAATTCATCTTGCATAGCAATTATCCAAAAATCATCAAGTAAAGCTTCTTTTATATTTTTAGGTTCAATAATAGAAATAAAAAAAAGTATGAGCAATCAAATTAAAATGAGATCTAGTAGTGACTTTATCAGAAATATTACCAATAACCAAATAATGTGGAAGATTTCTAACTTCTACAAAATCCTTTGATAAATTATTTTTTAAATTATCATCTTTTGAAATATCTAGTATTAGAGTATCATGTATAGAATCAACTAAATCATCATTATTATTTAAAACAATAGGTGTTTTTGTAAAATTTTTATCAAAAGAAACATGCATAAATTCTTGAATGACTAAGGTTCTTTTGTTATATATTCTATAAGATTTGCTATGGTTAGAATATCCAACAAAGATTCCTTCATCAGATTTAGAATCAAATTTGTCCAAGTTATCTTTTGTATTTAAAATAAAGAATTTACAACTAAAAACTTTAAAATAAGAAACTTTAGGAATTCTATTATAAAACAACTCATAAGGTATTTTCTTTAAAATAGGTCTTAATAATATTTTATATAGAACATAACATGCTGTAGTGACAGCTTCCGCCCAAAAGTACTTTGGTAGGTTACTATCACACAACATGGTTCTAGCACATTCTTGTAAAGTTGTATTCTTCCTTTCTATAACTCCATTTTGTGGAGCCGCTCGAGGAAAAGAAAAAGTATAAGAAATATCATTTTTATCACAAAAATTTGCAAAAAGTTCATTCTCAAATTCTCCTCCATGATCACTATGTATAGTAATAATAAAAAGAGATTTTTGTTTTTGAATCCTTTTACAAAAGATAGAAAACTCATTAAAAGCATTATTTTTATGTTTATTAAATATTACTCATGTAAATTTTGAAAAATCATCAACAAGTATAAAAGCATATCTGCTTTCATTTAATAATGCTACTCTAGAAGACCAAAAAGATCAATATAAATTAATTCTAGTGGTTTACTTGTAAAAATTACATCTTTAGATTTGAAAGATGATTTATGCATTTTTCCTTATTGACATGCATCACAAAAAATATCTTTATAAGAAAGCTTAGATAAACCTTTAATAGAATCATTCTTAGAAATTTTAGAAATATGTTTAAAGTTAACATGACCAAAACATTTATGCCATAAAATAGAATCATTAGAAGATGCAAGAAGACAATGTTCATTAGAAATATTGTTCATAGATAAAACATATATATTATTTTTCTATGCCCTTTAAATAAAATAGTAATCATATCAATATCATAAATTAAACAAGATTCTTTTTTAAAAACAATTTTAAAACCTTTATCACAAAGTTGACTTATACTAAGTAAATTATGTTTAAGACCATCAACTAATAAAACATTATCAATAATAGGATTATTTGGATTATCGACAATTCTAATACCGATGACCTTCCTTTTGTTGTTATCTCCAAAAGTGATGGTACCATCATCGTTATTTAGACAAGATGATAACAATTGTATATTACCGGTCATATGTTTAGAGCAACCGCTATCCAAAATACACTTATTTTTCTTAGGTACCCTAAATGATAAACATTTATAATTTTGGTACCCATGCTATAATGGGTCCATAAAATTAGTCTTTAGGAAACCAAACCCATGAAGAGTTTGATTTGTTTAAATAGTTATTTGATAAACAAACATCTTTAATAAATACAAAAATATAAGACTTTTCTTTAATGACGTTAATTATTTAAGTACCCAAATAGATAAGTATTTTGATTTTTTTTTACATTTAACATTATCTCTAACATTATGTTCATGTAATTTAGAAGTTGGTTTTCGCATAAATCATTTTTTTTATAGAGGAGCCTGAAAAACTTTGGATGTGATCGGTCCAACCTTCAGTCGGTGTAACAGGACCTGTAGTTAGCTTTGATTCTTGACTCATTCAATTTTTAGTCTATTCAATATTTTAACGAATAGCTAAAATTCTTCCGGCGTTGCGTTTATCATCTGGCCATCGTTGAAGTCTCGAAAAAAACTAGTGAGTTGATTTTGGCTCGTGTCGTCGAGTTAACTTAGAATTGACTATCTCTGTCACAATATATTAACTTAGAGCTACGTGTTGAACGGTTTTTTCTTTCATCGCAACGCGTTGACCAGCTTTGACCTAGGGTTACGCATTGACCGGCGTTGACCTTAGGGTTTTGGATCGCCCGAAGTTGACTTTTCATCACAACGTGTTGATCGGTGTTGACCTAGGGTTACACGTTGACCGGCGTTGACCTTGGGGTTTTGGATCTCTCGGCGTTGACTTTTTATCATATCGCGTTGATTGGCGTTGACCTAGAGTTAAGCGTTGACTGGTGTTGACCTTAGGGTTTCGGATCGCCCGACGCTGACTTTTCATCACAACATGTTGACCGACATTGACCTAGGGTTACGCGTTGACTGATGCTAACCTAGGGTTACGCGTTGACCGGTGTTGACCTTAGGGTTTCGGATCGCTCGGTATTGACTTTTCATCGCAACGTATTGACCGGTGTTGATTGGTATTGATTTTTATCAGAATAACCAGTAACCAGTGAAAACGGGCGAAATATAGGTCATGAAAGCACATGGGGGCCCGACCTGGGCTCAAGACACACGTGGGTGTCTCGGCCCAGGCCGAGACACCCCCCCCATTTTGGTGTCTTTTTTTTTGTTTTGTCCTCTTGTTGTATTCTCATTTCCCTCTCTCCCAAAATTTCAAATGAGAACCCTCTCCCCCTAAAACTCCTCCATCTTCTTCCTCTTATCCAAAACCCATTGTTTCTCTTCTTCAAGGATTCTTAACCTATTAAAACTCTCCCTTTTAAAACCCCTCAACCCTAAAAAATTCGGATTTCTCCTCCTTGGCCGAAATTTCTCTTCTCTCAAGGCTAGGGTTCATCTCATCTTCAAGCTCAAGACTTGATTTTTTTGGAGTTAGGTTTTCAAGCTCTTGATTTGGGTAAGCTTCTCTTCAAGAACTCTCTTTTTCCCTTGCATTCTTAGTTAAGAATCTATAGGGTTTACAAGAAAGATTGAAACTTTATTCTTGTGATGAGGGTATGCAATGAATTTGTATGCAAAGATCATAGCTTTTTACCCTCATGAGTTAGGTTTTGTGAAAAAGATTGAATCTTGAAGATGTGTTTTGAATATGGCCGAAATTTAAAGGGGTTTTATGCAAAAAGGCAAAAATTTTGAGGGGTTTTATGCAAAAAAAGGCCGAAATTTTGAGGGGCTGTTTTTGCAAAGGACTGAAATTTTTTTTAGGGTTTGGAATACATGTCATATTGACCAAACTTTGAGGGGTTTTTCGTGTAAAAGAAGGCCAAACATTGTTTAGGGGTTTTTTGCAAATAGTGGCTGAAATTGGTTGAGGGACTTGTTTGCAAAGTGGCTAAAATTTTAGGAGTTTGGGTTGTGTATCCATGGCCTAAACCTTGAGGGGTATTTGTCCAAAGTTGGCCGAAGATTGAAGGGGCTTTTTGCAAAATGGCCGAACTTTAAATGAGTTTTTTGCAAAAATGGCCGAACTTTAATGGGGATTTGGCCAAAATTTGTGATGTCGAGGATGATGGGTTTTCTCTCTTCGATCATGGCCAAATTCAAACGTGTTCGTGACTAAAATTTAGCCTCGAACATGAGGGGTATTTTGCGTATTTCACCCAAAAAGTTGGTCATGAGGGCTTTAAATGCAATTTGAACCCATTGTTTGCATACATAGAGCCCGTAGGTTTAATTAGACTTCAACTAAAAAAAACCCGTTTTATTTATAGGATTTTAGTTAAAGTTCATAATTTCCCTTTTAATTTTCGGGTTCTTGGATTTATGATTGTACCTGGTCCGTTGATTTTCGTTACAGGTTAACCATGTCTCCGCGCCGACCACGATTTCATAGGAGTCGCTCATCTTCTCAGCATAGTGAGAGGGAGGCTTCCGTAGCTTCCTCTTATGGGGGTGAGCTTTTATGCTTTTAGTATTCTCGTTTGACTCTTTTGTGGGTCATTCAGGAAGAACCGACGTCCTCTTTCGTGAGGATTAAGCTTTCAGGATGATTTCAGGTTCTATCATGCCCTCGTTTGGCCCCTTCGCGGGTTATTCGGGAAGAGCCAACGTCCTCCTTCGCTGGGATTGAGGCCTCAGGATGATTTTAGGTTCTATCATGCCCTCGTTTGGCCCCTTCGTGAGTCACTCGGGAAGAGCCAACTTCCTCCTTCATGGGGATTGAGGCCTCAGGATGATTTCGGGTTCTATCATGCCCTCATTTGGCCCCTTCGCGGGTCACTCGGGAAGAACCAACATCCTCCTTTGCGGGGATTGAGGTTCCAAAAGACGTGTTTTGCTTGGCCAATTCACATCTTTCGGCATATTGGGGTGATTTCGTGTTGTGTTACATTGTATGGGTCGGGGTACATTACCACGTTGTTTACGTGATGATGCACACCACCCTTCCTGTGTAGGACACTCAAAATCGTCTCGCCAATCACCCAATGAATGACTCTATCTTGCTAGCTTGTGAGATGAATTCAACTCTTGTATAATTTATGAATAATTTTCTGATTCCATGTTTGTTTTGCTGCAGTTGAATTCCTCACGGAAGGCTTTCCTCCTTATGCTATGATCAGTTGCAATAGAGAGACTTTCACTACTAGCGTTGACAGACAGGCTATTGGTCTGACCCCTCAGTTCAACGAGAGTCATCCCGAGGAGGTGCATCGATTGATACGAGGCGAGGGCCGTCATTCATTACGCCAGTTGATTACCGATGCTGCCTTTACAGAAGATTCTATTTCTACCCAGGCTTTAGAGAAGCCTGATTATTTATTCGGGGACCATGTTAATGATCCGGCTAAATTGACTCTTGATGATGAACATTAGTTGAATGATGATGGTGGGAAACTTTTATACATTCCTTCTATTCCTCATCAGCATTCTCTCGCTCATTTGGAGACGCAGGCTCTGCGGTGACAGATATCCTGGAATCTCACAGATGACCATGATCGAGTTCATTATGGATTTATTTCCCATCATAAGACCCCGGGTTCTGATAGGTATAATCATATTCGCGGCCTTCGACTAGGGATTCTGGGACTTGATACAGCGCCACCGGATAAAGTGTCAGTAGTCATCCATACTGTGAGGAATCGTCTGGCTAGGCTTAGAAGGAAGTTACCCCTGAAGGAATTTAGGTATTTTGGTTGGTCATCCTCACCGCCTAAGAAGTGGTGGACTCGTATGACTAGTTATGTCTTGGGACGTTGGGAGAGTGAGCTGAAACACAGCGGATTGTATGCACCTATACGAGCCACTATGTACGGATTCCCGGTTAGCAGCTGTCATTACTTGGTATTGCTGGAGTCTTATAACCCTGATAGTAACACTTTTCTGACTTGCACTGGGGAGTTAGGGTTAGCTCTCCATGAGATGCATAAGGTTTCTAGTCTTCCAATGGGAGATTGCCCATATCAAGGGTACTTTCCCTCTAACCTGCAGTTGGGACAGCTGAAGAGAGATTCCTCCGACATGTATGACACGCTCTGGGACCTTGCGTGTCATTATTATACATCCCTGGTCAGGATGAGTCCTCTGGGAAAGAGGAAGAAGCAGGTAAGCTTGAAGCAGTTTGCTGATTGTTTATTTTAGCATTTAGAGAGCAGTTCGGGCGAGACCATTTGTGAGTTGGCCCCTTCCACACCTTCTGCCATTAATGACTTGATTGAGAGGGCTGACGCTTGTTCATTCACTACCGCTGGTGTTGAGGGTTCCTTTCCGGTGGGGACTAAATTTCGAACATTCCTTTGTCATGCACGGAAGCCTATTCGGCCTAAGACCCTCCTGGCGGGGTATCTCGCCCTTTGGTTGAAGAAGTGCATCGTTCCATACCAGTGTTCCGACGCTTTGCCCATTGAGGTTCTCTTCCCTACCATCCAGCTAGCTCACTGGAAGGATCTCTCTCTGCTTCTGGCGATGGTCGCTGATATTCATTGCTGGATTAGATATTTGGTCGATGCTTTTACATATGTGGGTTCTGAACCGTCAACCTTGATGGTTTTACATAGGTCAAGCTTCCGTATACGTATTTGATGGCATGACTCGTCCTTCACCGTCTTGATTTGATGTCGTCGCCTAGTACTACCGATGCCTCTGTCCCTTTTTTGCAGTTGTTAGAAGGGAGCAAATGGTTTGCGAAGACCTTCACTGATGCAAAGCGAGAACTTCAGGTTCGTACATGCTGGGAATTCTTCAGATGTTTTCCTCATTTCTCGGGTCGTTATGACGACGTATTGATTGACAAGGAGAAACCAGGGGCCGGTCAAACCTCCCTTGATATTAGTTGCTTCCGTTGGTTGGTGAACATTCACACTGGATACCTCGTTCTTCGGGTGAAGGGTCGTTGCCACATAGAATCCTATCTCCCTTACCGTTTTGCTCGTCAGTTTGGTTATGACCAACTATATGTTGGGAACCCGAACTGAGGCTTGAGGATTGAAGGAGGTCTTATTGACGGTACCTGAGCATGGCTCTGGACTATGACGGGTTGTACCGGCACCTATTTCGCTCTCCCTTCATCCAAATGCAAACCATCGCTCACCTTTCTCAGCTGCAAATGGCTCCTTTCTACCAACGAGCTTCTAGATATGAAGAGCCTTTCAGGGTTGGAGGCTGAGCACTTGGTCCAAACTACTATTAAAGCTGCCTGTAAGGCTGTGCTTTTGAAGAAACGGGGGAAGAAACCTATCAAACCCTCCCGTTCGAGTAAAGACAAGATGGATGATGATGAGGAGCTCCTTCCTATTGATGATGTGGATGAGACTTCTGAAGAAGAATTTAGGGACATGGACACTAACGTTGGAGTTGACGGGGAAGAATCTAAGACAGGTCTGTCAGACTCTTTCTTTTCGGAATTAATAGATCTGGCATTTATTCATTGGTCTCAACGCTCTAAATCTCAACTGGCCCCTCCAAAGCCGGAACGAAAGGTTTTATTTACTTATCCTAACAAGAAGACTCTTGTCACTCCAGGTAGGATGGTTGATGAGCATGAGCCTCTTATTTTCCACTACGCGAGATCACGATCCAACACCGAGGCTTCTGCACAGGTTAAGATGCGTACTAAATCTACGTATTAGCGACCTGTTGGTCCTGTAGAGGTTTGTCCCGTGAAGCGGAAGAAGACCACTCATAAGTCACATATTGGTCAGCGCGCCCGCGAAGCAGAGTTACGAGGTACTGTAACTACTGGTGGAGAAGAAGGTAATGTTCCATGACTTTAAAATAGTGCTCTTCTGGATTCCCTGAACCTAATCATGTTCCGTGTTTCAGGAAGCCATGGTGGAGGTGAGCTCCCGCACAACTCTGTATTTTCCAATCCTGGCCATTTGGATAGCTCGAGCTTTGTGTAGTAAATGTACGATGCTATTCATGATGAGCCTACGTATATTAGAGCAAACAGAGATGCTAACTAGGATAACATTGTTGAGCCGAGTATTCTATGCCTAGGTATATCTAACATCGGTAATACACCATTCGAGTGGCAGTTAAAGGAGTTAGGAAATTCCGAGAATTCGTTCCCCCTTTAATCATTTTCGTGCTTCATTCTTTTTTAGAAAAATTAAAGAACACGGGCACGAATATCGGGGTAGAAGGGCCTCTTGCCACTACTACAAGTGAGTCTGCACTTCTCTATCATGAACTTTTAGCTTCTTTTTTACATATCTAACACTTAAATTCTCATGCAGATACTGCGCTGGAGAGACCGAGCGAGGATAAGACTTTTCATGGCATGGATCTTGGGGGATTTAGTGAGCACATGTACGTTTCAGCACCGAGTTTCTCGGGATCTGACACTAGGTTGCTCGTCGAGATGTTGACAGAGTAGGCTACCAGAGAGGCAGATGGATCATCTGTTGAGGGTGGTTCATCTGCAGGTATGCATCTAATCTCTAATTTTGTTATTCTCTTTATTTGTCAACATCTCTGTTTGACTGATAAGGAATTCTAATCATAGGACCAACCACTAGGACTGATACAGCTATGATTTCTAGCATCTCTAGTTTACCTGAGGGTGGTTTATCCGTAGGTATGCATGTGATCCCTCACACCATCATTCCCTTCATTTGTCGACATCTCTATTTGATTGACAAAGAGTTCGAATTATAGGACCAGCCACTAAGACTGGTACTGGTATGATTTTTGGCACCCCCAGTTTACCTAAGGGTTCTGTCTCTTCCCTATTGGAGGGAACCATGGCTATGGGTTAGCCGTTCAACTCTCATCTTTAGGCTAATGTTCCTCCAAACCTGACGGGTATTGCAGAATCACCTATCGGAGTCGATATACAGTTGACGGTCACGCCCACCGCTATTCTCGAGTCTGCTGAGATTAGATTAGCGGAACCTAGTACAGGTCATCAAACTGAAGGGACTTCTGTTGGCGCTGGTAAGCTTATAATTCACTTTGAATTCCTTACCATATTCTAAAGTCTCTTATACCTCTGCACAATTACTTGTAGGACTTCCATTGTCTCCATACGAGCATGTCATGGCCCTGTTATCTGACACCGACCCGAGCAAAGACATATTTCACGGGGATCTTGGTTATTTTGTCACCTTCTTCAACGGAATGATCAAGAAGATCCTTCATCAGGGGTACTGTTTTGATCAGTTCAGACGTTCTCTTGCCCGACACATGATGATGATTAGAGAGGAAGGATATTCTAAGCTAGCTGATTCTCTCACTACCGATTTTGTCATTTTGGAGCGAGAATTCTAGGAGTTGGAGGAGTTAAAGGCCAGAGGTGCTTCTTCTTTCGTGTCTTCCTAATTGGAATCTAGGCTGAGGCAATGGTGTGACATTAGAGCATCCATTGGGAGTGAGCTTCAGTCTCAAGAGGGTTTCGTTATGCAGATGATGACCAATCTCATGAGGAAGGACAAAGATAGGGTAGAGTTACTTAGTTCATTATTCCAACCGTGAGGAGATAGTCAAACTCAAGAAATCCTTGAGGTACGCCGAGGAGTCTGGCGTCATCATTGCTGGTGAGCTATCAAACAAAGAGAATTCCCGTAGGCAGACGCTTGAGAAGTTAGGGCCTGCACAGGAGAGATTTGTTAGGTTAAAAGGTGAAGCTGCAAAGATAATGAACATTTCTGAAGATTCCGTCCGGGCTGATCTGCACGCTGAACTTGAGAAGGGCTATGCATATGAACTCTCCAAATTAGAACTTCTTATTATCAGTCGTCGATTGCATTTAGACTAATAGAGTTCATCATTGTATGTTTTGACTTGATTTACTAAAGCCACATATTTCATTTAGCACATTTCTTCTTTTGTTATGATATTATTTTCTTTTTATCCGAATTTGGGATAAAAAGAACACAGTACTTATATGATTTTTGGCAAACCCTTAGTCGTTAACCGGTTTGGTTTACCTTTACCGATTACCGTTTGAATCGGGCTAGCATGTGAATTATTAAAACTCGTTTCATATGTAACGTTGTGCTAAGAGAGTTAATTCTCTTAGACTTGGTGCTATGATTTTGAATACATAAACTTTGTCTTTGTCATGGGAATAGACTACCCGACAACGCGTGTTAGGCGTTGACTCATCCCTACTTAGGCCTCGGGATGAAATTCCCCAAACTCGGACTCTAGTGTCTTTTTCAATCGGTGAAAGACTAAACTGGCGACACGTGTTAGACGTAGACTTAAGATTTTTGGCAAATCCTCAGCCATCAATGGATTTGATGTGCCTTTACCGATTACCATTTGAATCGAGCTAGCCTGTGAATTATTAAAACCTGTTTCACCTGTAACATTGTGCTAAGAGAGTTAATTCTCTTAGACTTGGTGCTATGATTTTGAATTCATAGACTTCGCTATTTCTTACGGGAATATAGCACGCAACAATGCATGTTAGACATATGCTTATCTCGAGTTAGGGATCAAGATAAAATCCCCCGTGCATGAAGTGCATGGATTTGGAATTAAGAACTGTGTCTCTTTTCAGGGTAAGAACAAACCCGATGCTGGAGAGGAAGAATTTTATATTCTATTCTCAGGTCTCGTTTAGGGTAAAGATGAACCCAAAATAGAAGAGGAAGAATTTTATATTCTATCTCCCCAAACTGAAGAGGAAGAATTTTATATTCTATCTCCAGTTGCAAAGGAGACTCAAGGTGGGATCTCCACCCCCAGAATCTGGAAAGGTAAAACTAGGAGTGTGATCTCCACTCCGAGAATCGAAAATATTCAAACAACCCTAACTTTTATAGGATTGGTTACTAGATTCAAGAAAAGAATTTCTCATTTATTGAGGAGAACTTTCGATTTCGGCCCTAACTTTTATAGGTTTGGCTGAAAAGGGAAATGTGGAAGCCTTTCATTTATCAAAAAGGATAATCTGATCTTGGTCTTGATTATTGCAGGTTTGACCAAGTGAGGTTGGGGACAATCCTAACTTTTATAGGTTTGATTGCTCAAATTGAAAGTGGACCTCCTCGTTCATGAAAGGAATCGAGAAGGGATTCTGGCTTTGGTCCTAACTTTTATAGGTTTGACCAAGAAAATAGTGGGAATTGAATACAGATAGCAGTAAAAATGCCGACTTGTACTGTCCACTCGATGGAGGATTTTGATGTTAAGCATCAAGACTTAACATGTCAAGTTGAAAATTGTCAAAGATTGGTGGATAGAAATTTTTTTGGACCCGTCGTCAATTGATTTGATTAGTGGGGGATTTTTTGAGGAAAGATTGATTTGTCAAAATGGTCGAATCTCATCTCAACAAAAGAATTCATGAGAGTCGGTGAAATCGATATCAATAATAAGATACGTTCCAACTTTGAAGGCATTCAGAGTCTAAATGTGGATTTCTTATTTATCCCTTTTGTAGTAACTGGGTTATCCCTAAGAATACCTTCAGAGTCTAAATGTGGATTTCTTATTTATCCCTTTTGTAGTAACTGGGTTATCCCTAAGAATACCACACGTAGTATTCTTCCGGGAACTTCTTATTTATCCCTTTTGTAGTAACTGGGTTATCCCTAAGAATACCACACGTAGTATTCTTCCGGGAACTTCTCGATATATTGATTGTCCTGAATGTATTAAGGGTAATGCTTTTTCAGGAATTTATCGTTTATCGGCATAATAAGCCGGGCGCCTTCCTTGGTAATAAGGCGATATGCGCCATTTGAATAGACTATCTCTACCACAAATGGTATTTCCCATTTGGGTTCAAATTTGCCTTTCTTCTTGGAATTAAGGATCATTGACCATCGGACTGCTAAGAATAAGTCTCCTTCCTTGAAACTCTGTTGTCGAACCTTTTTATCAAAGGCTCGGGAAATTCTGGCTTGGTAGAATTCAATGTGATGTACGTTGAGCTTCCAAGTGCTTCTCGTTAAGCATTTCTAGTTCTTCGAGACGTTTCTGATGTTGTTCTTTGGTCGTCATGTGGGTTGTGAGAGTGATTCGATGAGATGGAATTTAAATTTCTAATGGAAGGACCGCTTCACTCTCCTATACCAGAGAATATGGGGTTGCGCTAGTAGGCGTGTGAACTGTGGTATGGTAGGCTCATAGAGCTTCACCGAGTTTATCATCCCAATCTCGCTTATTAGTCTTTATGAGTTTTGACAAAAGTTTTATGATAGTCTTGTTAAAGGCTTCAGCCAATCCGTTCGCTGTGGGATTGTAAGTCGTCGACGAGACGTCTTGAATTTTGAACTTCTCGCAAAATTTGATAAAGGCATTGCTGACAAACTAAGGACCGTTGTCATGTATGATTTACCTTGGGACACCATATCGATAGATAATATGGTATTTGATGAATGCCACGATGTTGCTTGTCTTAACTTTTCTGAGCAGAATCGCTTCGGCCTATTTGGAGAAGTAATCGGTAATTACCAGGATTAATCAGTCGCCTTTGAAAATAGGACCAACAACGTTCATTCCCTAGGACTCAAAAGGCCATGATGTAGCTAAAGGGTGTAGATGCTCTGAGGGTTGGTGCATATAATTCGCGTGCACTTGACACGCGTGACACTTTCGGGCATATGCGACTGCGTCTTTGATCATGGTCGGTCAGAAATATCCCATCCTTCTGATAAGGTCATAAAGTTTGGGGCCGGGTTGGTGTGCACCACAAACTCCTTCGTGCGTCTCCCTAAGGACTTCTTTCGCCTATTTATTGGATAGGCAACGTAATAGTAAACCATCGAACCCCCAGCGATATAGCGTTCGACTCTCTGTGTTATAGTAGAATCTTGGTGATCTCTGTCGGATTGAGTCCCTTTCCTTCACGTCTTCCGGTTAAATTCCATGTAAGACATAATCAATGATAGGGAAACGCCAATCTCGGGACTCGAACTCAACTTGGGTTGAGTTCACTTCCTTGGGATCTTCCTCTCCATTGTGTATATCATAGATTGGTACGAAGAGCTGGTGAGTTCTTACCGTAACCAACTGCTCCGTTTTGGGAGGCTGTACCAGAGACACTGCCAGTGCTACTAGCGCTTCTGCATATGCATTCTGTAAGCGTGGGATGTACTCGATGAAGAATCCTTCAAACGATTCTGCCATCTCAACGACCACTTTATGGTATGGTATCAAATCCTGATTTCTGACCTCATACTCTCCTTGAATTTGTTTAACTACCAGTTGATAATCACCAAAAGTTTCGAGATACTCGACCCCCAGCTCTTTAGTAAAATTGAGCCCAATAAGAAATGCGTTATACTCGACTATGTTGTTTGAGCACGGCTCGATCAGTGAGTAGGCTCGAGGCATCACAAGTTTTCCCGGGGAAACTAAGACAACTCCAACTCCGAAGGAAATCTTAAAACATCCAGGAGCATTTGCTACATTAGTTGCTCGAGAAGCACCGTTGAAGTACAAACACCACACCTGTTGATGGAAAGTTATGTTGGCTTCGTGGGTTTCATCTGGCAGATCATCGTATACCTTTGCGGTATCCGTAGTTGGGTTAGCTGCCAGGAGATCATAAATAGCTTGTCCTTTGACCGACTTTTGTTGTTTAAAGTGTAGGTCATATTGGGACAGAAGCATGGCCCATTTTGCTAACCGCCAATTCATGAAAGCTGACTGCGTCATGAATATCCGGACTAGGTTAATATTAGAGATGACATAAATAGTCTATCCGACCAAGTAGTGCCGCATCTTTTGAATAGCGAATACTAAGACGAGACATTCCCTTTCAATCATTAGATATCGGGATTGGGCGCCCACAAGGGTCCGGCTTAAGTAATATATTACCTGTTTGTGACCGTTGTCGTCGTCTTATGCAAGTAATGCACTTAACGAGTGGCTCGTCACCTTGACATAAATCAAGAATGGTTTTCCCGATTTCGGTGCAACGAGTATATGGGGTTTCAAGAGATATTCTTTAATATTCTCGAACGCTTTTTGACAAGCATCGTCCCATACGAATGATACACCTTTCTTTGTGAGCCTGGAGAATGGTTGATATTTTCCCAAAAGGTTCGAGTTGAACCAACGGATATAAGCCAACCATCCTTGTAATCCTTTAAGTTCCTTAAGATTTCTCAGGGGTTGCAACTCGTTAATGGCCTTCACTTTATCAGGGTCAATGTGAATACCCTGGGTGGTGACGACGAATCCAAGGAATTTGCCGCTGGACATTTCGAGAAAAGATTTGGTAGGATTCATCTTCAATTGATGAGTCTGTATTAGGTCAAACATCGTCTTTAAGTCTTTGATGTGATCATTCTTGTTATGGCTTTTCACAACTAGATCATCCACATAGCATTTGACAGTCTTTCGGAGATGCTCATGAAAAATATTTGACATGGCTCTCTGATATGTGGCACCCGTATTTTTTAAGCCGAAGGGCATAACCGTGTAAGAAAACACCGAGGGGTGTTCTGAACGAAGTATGCTTTTCGTCATCTGGACGCATCTTATCTAATTATAACCAGAAAATCCATCCATGAAGGACATTCTCTCAAACCCACATGTATTATCAATGATAACATCCGTGATAGGAAGAGGAAAATCGTCTTTTGGGCAGGTAGTGTTAAGATCTCTAAAGTCGATACAAATCCTAATTTTCCCATTCTTCTTAAGGATCGGGACAATATTAACAAGCCATTCAGGGTGCTGCTCCTCTCTGATGAAACCCGAATCAATAAGCTTTTTAACTTCGGATTCGATTGCCTCCATAATTTGCAGACGAAACTGTCTTTGCTATTGTTTGACAGGTTTGACATCCGGCTTAATATTAAGGCGATGCGTTACCACATTAGGATCGAGCCCTGGCATATCCTCGTAGTTCCAAGCAAAAACATCGATGTACTCTCTAATGAGGGTAATTAGCTCTTCTTGCTAATGAATATTGGTTTCGGGTTATTCTCGTCACCCATATTCACCTGGATCACTTGATCCTCAGTAGGGGGTTCCCTTTGTTTAAACCTATCATCGTACTGCATATTTAGGTGATGAACCCAAGGGTCTTCCCAAGTTGGCATTTGGTCATCTTCCTCTATTGTGACGGGGTTGATCGTAGCCATATTCGACATTAGTCCTTTGAACATTTCCTAAAGACTAGCGTCGGAGTCCCAGGCTGAAGAATCGGAAGAATATCCGTCTTTACCCTTATTGGCTATTTGATCAATGACCTACCAGCAGCACTCGTCATCGGATAAGGAGATATAGCCTAAACCTCTTCTGTAGTTATAATAATTATCGAGTTTTCCTTTTGGTACATAGGCCATACGAGGTGGAACTCGCGGACCTCGATCAAAACAAAAACCCTCTCCGAGTGCGAAGTCATATCCGTACCTCTCCATGAGGTTACGTGCTTTTATGTCATATCTGAATAAATGAGGAGCAGGTTTATCATCATTATCCTCTTCTCTCAAGAAGTGATCTGGTACTGAAAACTCCTTCCCTTTACCGTAAACGACTTTTTTTTACCCCCTGCCTTTGTGAGGACTACAAGTGTCGTTCCGAATGAATCCAGAACATGATTCTTCATCATGTAATAAGATTGAAGTGGTATATACAAGTTAGGGTCATTATAACCCCTTCATAACATTATCAAGATACAACGAATAATCTAAATAATCATTTATTGCTATTTCTTCGGCAAGTTTCCAATTACAACTACTATCCGATGACTCTGCATCGTCAAGCTTGATTGCAATGGGTACAATATCATTAAGTACAAAACTACCATTGTAATCAAACCCAGCTTTGGTGTTAGCTTCTTCTCCTCTATCCGTACCTTGGGCTGATGGTTTAGTATCAGATTCAGTCTCGTAGAGAAGGGAGTCAGTAAAATAGTTTTCCAACCCCTTAAACGGTTGCTTATCCGCGATCACCGTCTTGACCTTATTATTAGTGTCTACATATTTAAGAAACTGATGGAGGGTGGAAGGGACTATAATGTTACCGTGGATCCATGGTCGACCCAACAGTAAGTTATAGGAGGGTGGAAGGGACTATAATGTTACCGTGGATCCATGGTCGACCCAACAGTAAGTTATAGGAAGTCTCTGCGTCGATCACATAAGACCCAACAGTAAGTTATAGGAAGTCTCTGCGTCGATCACATAACATGTGACTTCCGACTTCAAGTCTCCGATGTGGAACTCCACTCGGATTTTACCTAGTGGTCTGGACCAAATGGTGTTGAATCCGTAGATCATAGTACCCGTGGAGGCTAGCTTACTAGCCAGAATTCTGAGATTGTACATCAATCGGAGTGGCATGATGCTAATAGCGGAACCTGGATCGACTTGGATTCGATTGACAATGCTAGAGCTAATGTACCCGGCTAAATACAAGGGTCGGTCATGCTTTGAATTCTTTGTCTACATGTCCTCCTTGGTGAAAGAAATGTAGGAAAAGTAGTGTGCTACAAAATTGTAATGTTGGACTGACGGCTCTGGTTCCTCAGGAGATGGCTTAATCTAAGTCAGGAAAACATCAGAATTAGCCAAGGCTTCTTATAGTGCTTCTCTTGTGTCTTTTGAAAGACGGAACAGCTCATATAAGGTTAATCTAGCCGGTATATTAGCTAATTGCGCCATAATATCGAAGCGATGTGGAGCACTGGAGATCCCCGGATTATCTCTTCTAATCGGTTGATTGAATCGAGACTACTTCGGGTTCTGAACCTCTTGGTATAAGGGCTCCTTCCCATTTTTCTTTTGTTGAGTCTTCTCCACAATTACGAGGGTAGTTGTGGTCACTCCCATTTCAGCTAATATTTTAGAGGGAACACTTTTGGTCACCCCCTGCTCGGCTAACTGATTGGAGGCATCCGGGTATTTGAAATGGTATTCATTCCCACTCCGGGTAGCGATGGCCGGTTCTCCATTGGCTACAAAGACTTCCTTCTCATCTTCAGAGAGTGGGAAAGTAGGGATTCTTTCATCATCTTTTCCTAAAATAGTCGAGGCTCCGCAATGGGACTTTCCTTTGCCTTTTGATTTCTTCTTGGATGACGATCCAACCCACTGTTCATCTTCAATCAGATCGGGGTGAACCCAGAGTATCTCACTATTTGGGGCTGTGTGTGGCACAAGTCCTTTTTGGTATTGTTTGTGTGGATCATCGTTGATGGTCTTCACCGCTACGTTCATTACGGGTTCGAGCTGAAACCAATTCAAAGGAATGGATCCGAAGCTGATTGATACTGCATTCACACCCACCTTCTTCTCCTTAGATTTTTTCATAGTAATGACGCCAACATCGACAAAGCTTGGATCTTGTCTTTGAGGGTATAGCATCACCGCTCTGTGAAATACGTAGTATTTTGGATCATTAACCCTTTTAGCGTCTTCTTGATCTTGGATTGGAGGCAACTTGATCTTATTATTCTCTATGAGGTATTTGAAAATACCAGGGACTTCGTCTTCTTTAAAAGAGTAAATCTTAGGGAATTTCGGTTCCGAAGCCTTCTGATTTTGAGGTTGTTGTTGCCATTGCGATTGCTGAGACGCCTTTTGTTGTTGCTGTTGTTGCGGTTGCGCTTGCAGCTCGAACGTTTGGTTCGCGTCCATCGTGTTTACTTGTGCCTTTCCTTTACCCTAGGAAACAAAATTCTGCTACGGGGTATTAGTTGCCGTCTGACCCCTTTCAGCCTTCTTCCTTTTTAGGAAGCGTTCGGCTCGTTCTCATTACACCTTCAAATCATTCCAAGTCTTGGATGGCTCCATTCCCATGGCTTCAAGTGTTAGACCCTAGAGAGGGGGTGATTAGGGTCTTATGCTAATCTAATCCTAATTAATTACCAATTAAAATTATGTTGATCAATATGTTCTTGCAAGAGATAGATATGAATAAGAACAATAAGAATATGCACAAATAAAATATAAGCCAAGCAAAACACAAACACACGATATGTTTACGAGGTTCGATCACTACGACCTACGTCCCCGCTCCTCACCTCGAGGAGAAATCCACTATCACAATCCGGTTTGGAAGCCGGAACTTCTACATACTCGGTTACAAGTTCACCGAAAACTCTCACACTACACAATCACTAATCAATCACACTTTATACACTTAAGTGTAGGAACCTAGCCCGTGTCCTCCTCTTCAAGTGCTCGATTACAACCTTTCCCTAGGTTTGTCAACCGACGCCACTCCTATTGGATTCGACCCCATCTCTCGCCTCACACTTCTCTCGGTGTACAAGTGTATTACAAGTGATTTTCACAAAAGAAGATTAAATACAATGGTTTGTTCTCAAATAACAAGTGAGAACACAATGAAGCTCACACTCACTCAATCACACTCCACAACCCACACTATATGGTATGAAGATATTAAGCTCAATATTTGTATGTGATAACAGTGAATGAAACTCAATAAATATACCTAATTGAAATGAAAATGAAATAACAAGCTATATAAGAGTTTAGAAAACTTCTCAAATAAGAAGAACAGTAGATGATGATCCCAATAGGATTTGAAAGCCACTTCTTGTTGTAGGAAAACTTCTCTTGAAACAGATTGATGAAATCAGCTTTAAACAGCTCTTTGAAACACACTAAATATTTTGTTAAACGTAAAACTTTGGATTTCTTGGATACATAGAAGAAGAGAAGCAATGGGGTATATATAGCAACCCAATACATCAGTAAAAACACAAGTAAAAGACCAAAAAATCTATTTGAAAACAGCTGTAAAAACTAGCCGTTGGAAATGATCTGACAGTTCGGCGGTCGACCGGTGCGGTCGACCGCAAAGCTCAAAAAAATATAAAGCTGGCGGTCGACCATGGTGGTCGACCGGTCGACCATCACGGTCGACCGCGAGCACAAAAAAGGCAAGCTTGGAAAAATTGCAATTGGCGGTCGACCGCGATGGTCGACCGGAATCTGATACATTGCATATTGACAGGTTTTTGGGCTGTTTTGAAAATTCATTAAAAATATCAAATCAATTCCAAAAATAGTAAAACTTTGGGGAAAGTTTCTAAATGATGAAATAAACATGTTTGAAAAGGAATTTTTGGAAAATCAATTTTTTTTGTGAAAATTCCCTGTTTTTGAAAAGTGTTCAGAAAACCTGTTTTTCATGAACATGAAAATTGACATAAGGCTTGTAAATATGTATATATATATTATGCATATATTATATATATATATAATGAAGTATGAAAGAGCTGTAAACATGAAATAAAAGATATTGTAACAACGTTTGATGAAAAATCATTTATATGATAGAAAACGTCAAAAATCGTGTTAAGTGTACATATATTGAGCTTTGATATTAACATACAATATATGTAAGTAAACTAAACTTATACCTAGGTAAATCCACACATATGAACTTAAATGTTTAACGCTTGATTGTCGTGTGTTGAAATACCTGTAAAGAGAAACACCAAGACTAGAAAATAGATTAGATATAAATTGTTTGACAAATCATCATCAAAACTATAGGGTCAACAATCTCCCCCTTTTTGATGATGGCAAACAATTTATACATGAATATGAATTATATACTGATAAACCACATATAAACCAATCAGGTATACAATATGAATAACCACATAAACCATACATGAACATGAATAAATATATAAACCGTATGTGGATTTTCTCCCCCTTTGATAACATCAAAAAAGAAAAAAAAATAGGGGCAACGTTCCCCCTGCATATAAGCACAGATAAAAAGCCAAGTGTATGCCAAAAGCTCCCCCTGTCAAATTGCATAAATGACATCTAAAAAGCATATTTAGGAGCTAAACAATAATCATACACAACCATAAGCATGTAGAGACCAAAGAATACATCATTAGCAACATATTTTCCATAAACATAGCATTAAAAATGTTTTGACCATACATAGTACATAGAAAAGATAAACTAACACAATAGATCACAAATCATCACTTAAACATCAGAAACTATATAGTTTTCCACAAACATAGTTTGTTCCGCAAGACTACAAACCATACACAAAAGTGTCACAAAGTCACATAGTTCCACACAATCATAGAGTTATTACAACTCAAAAGAAAAGAGCATAAGTATCAAGTTCTACAACTCAGAATAAAACATCACCATAAGCATAGAAACAATAAAAAAACTCCAATAAGCAGCAAGAATCAATCATCACCATCACCATCACCATCACCATCACCATCACCATCAGAAGCAGGGCCAGATCCATCATCAGAGCCAGAACCATCAGCAGGGCCCTCCTCAGAACTAGACTTAGAACTGGAAGAGGGATCCGGAAGCCCTAGAGACTGACGCTGATAGGATAAAATAGTCCTAACATCCCTCGGGATAGTTGAGACCTGAGTCTCGAGATGATCCAAACGGGTACAGAGGTCAGAAGTGGAGGAGGAAGAGGCTCTAGACCGGGAACAAGAAGATGATGGCTGAATAGGATCAGATAGGGAACTGGAAATTTGCATCCGGGAGAGTGAGACCTTATCAAAAAAGTCCTTCTTGGGTTCAATTTTGGGTTCATGAGTGAGATCAACACTGAAGTGTTGAAGGATAAGGGTGATGAAGGAGCCAAAGGGTAGAAATTTGAAATGCTTAGATGCCATGTTTTTGAGAAAAACGTTTGCCCAATATACTTTTATTTTGGCAAAAATGGCATATACAGCATTGATCTTGTCAGAAGCAAAATGATCAAAACTACCGGTTTTAGGAATTAGATTTTGAGCAATAATTCTAGCAATAAGTTTGGCATTTGGATTAAGAGAATTATTGTTCATCGGATAAGTGCAACCGGGTTTAAATAAGAGATTGTTCACAGCTGGATCATCAAGTTCAATAGACATAAGGTCAATATCACATGTTGGGATTTTAAGAATCCCCACAAGTTCGTTGGGAGAAAAAGAAATTGCAACATGTTTAACAAATGTATTAATGGTCTGAAGACCATCAGCAGAGGATATCACAGATAAGTTGGCATAAAACAGATAAACCAGAAAATGATAATAAGGAACTTTACGTTCCTCATCTAACAGCCTAGCCAACCCAACATTATGAAGAATCGTATGAGTGTCATACATGGCTAATTGATCAAATTTGATATATCTGGTGGGAAGAATTTTCAGCTTGCACAACTCCCTATATTTCTTAACTAGGGATTTAAACAACAGAAAATCCTCATAATGAGAGGCTACAGAAGACGATGAACCAACATCAGATTTAGATCTCTTTCTAGGAGGCATGTTTGATTAGGGTTTTGAATGAAATATGGAATATAACAGAAATAGAAAGCCCTGGAAATATAAATAGAGCACAATAAGTGAAAATAAGCAAACCCTAAACCAAAACCCTAGTCTGAGAATATAATCACTAGAGTAGGAAATAAAATCAAGAGAGAAGAAATTACCCAGCAAAATCCCTCTGAATATGATGAGAAGGATAGCCGCGGTCGAAGGAAGTCGAACGGCGGGCGACTGAGACCAGAATTTGACAAATTGGGGAAAATTTTCGAAATGGGGGAAAGATGAGGGTCGGATCATAAAGAAAGAGGAAATCAATGGCCTGGATCCGATATGAAATGAAATCAATGGTGGTGAACAAATTGGGTTCAAAACAGTTATCAATTAAAAACCGAAACCCGATAAGGATTAAAAATCGAAGCTGAAAAAATCTCTTTCGGTCGACCGTGTCGGTCAACCAAAACAACTTACAGAAACTTCGTCGGTCGACCGTAGCGGTTGACCGCGAGAAAAATAAAAGCATAGTCATTGTAAACTCTGGATTTTGAAAAAGTTTTCAATTTAGACCTTTAAGAAATCGTTTTATAAGATACCAAATGTTTTATAAAATACATATAAAAGTTTTTAGCTATAAAAACATACAAATAATTTATTTTAGCTAAATAAGATGGAAGATTTATATTCAAAAACCAATTTTTAAAAGCAAAAACAAAAACGAACAAAACAACAAAAAATGATATAAAAATCATTTTGGTACCACTAAAACTTGGGACATGACCCCTATCATTTAAATCAAAGGCCCTAGGGTTATGAACCCGCTTGGGCGTATTTTGTGCACCGATACGATCAAAGCAAAAATTGTAAACATGACCAATATGATTGTAATTTGTGCAATGTAGAAGTTTGATTGGTTTACATTGACCGAAATGAAATGCACGTGGTTCATTTGCAAAAATAGATTTTTCTTTGTAATTATTTTGCAAACGAGAATTTCTTTTCAAATCGAAACAAAACATGATCAAATGACCAAAACGACCACAATAATCACATTTATACACATGAGCATATTTATGATTTACACTATGTGTGTGTACATGTGTTTGTGATGAAGAAGCTTGATGGGATGCACAATCATGAATAGGATTTTTAATTTTTGGTGCATTATGACAAAATTGAGCTAAATGGCCTTTAAGACTGTAAATAGAACATTTGTGAATTTTGTCATACATATGCGCATAGTGAGTAGGTTTCTTATAGGAATTAACATTGAACTTTGCACATAAGACCATAAGCTTTTTATTATTAGTAATACAAGTGTTTAGTGTTGAATCTAAGGTGGATGTACGTTTTCTCATTTGATTCAACTCATCATTGTGCATGCAAGCCTTGCTACTAGAAGTAGGATAAACAAGATTATTCATCATAGATTTCAACTTATCTACTTCTAACATAGCATCATGTTTTTCATGAAGCAAACTAGCATTTTCAATTTTCAAATTTTTATTGCATTATTTAAGAATTATATTTTCATTTGCAATAAAATTAAACTTAGTAGCTAGTGTTTCATGAGTGGATTTCATATTAACATACTTACTCTTTACATCAATATAGCAATTGTGTAATTTTTTAAACTCAAGAGCAAGTTCATCAAAAGTAATAATTCATCGTTATCGCATACCTCACTAGGGTTATCACCTAGTGGTATTGTATATGGAGATGAGACTTCTTTAGAACTCAAAGCGGGATTTTCCAACGCTTGTTGAATAGCCTCCAATTCCCCTTCATGTGCTTCAATAAATTTCCATAAGGCGTAAGCACTATTAAAATTAGCAAATTTGTTAGAAAACGATGAGTGAAAAGCATTAATCAAATATTCTAACAAAATCTTATTCATATTAAACAATCTTTTATCATTTTCACACCATTTGGATTTTTCTAAAATAGGAACAATATAGGCATCCTCAATAATTTCCCATAAATAGAATTGTTTAGATTGAACGAAAAGTTCGAATCTAACACGCCATTGAGCATAGGGAAAAATATCCAAACGAGGAGCAATATTAATAGCATATCCTAAACTAGATGAATCATACATATCCATAAAGATGAAATGCAAGAAGCAAAATGCAATCAAAATTAGATTAGCACAAATACGATAACTTGGATCTTTAACTCAAGGCGGTTAGTTCTTAAATCAAAGAGTACCAAGCTCTGATACCAATTGTTAGACCCTAGAGGGGGAGGGGGTGATTAGGGTCTTATACTAATCTAATCCCAATTAATTACCAATTAAAATTATGTTGATCAATATATTCTTGCAAGAGATAGATATGAATAAGAACAATAAGAATATGCACAAATAAAATATAAACCAAGCAAAACAGAAACACACGATATGTTTACGAGGTTTGGTCACCACGACCTACGTCCCCACTCCTCACCTCGAGGAGATATCCACAATCACAATCCGGTTTGGAAGCCGGAACTTCTACACACTCAGTTACAAGTTCACCGAAAACTCTCACACTACACAATCACTAATCAATCACACTTTATACACTAAGTGTAACCGAAAACTCTCACACTACACAATCACTAATCAATCACACTTTATACACTAAGTGTAGGAACCTAGCCTGTGTCCTCCTCCTCAATTGCTCGGTTACAACCTCTCCCTAGGTTCGTCAACCGACGCCACTCCTATTGGATTTGACCCCGTCTCTCGCCTCACACTTCTCTCGGTGTACAAGTGTATTACAAGTGATTTTCACAAAAGAAGATTAAATACAATGGTTTGTTCTCAAATAACAAGTGAGAACACAATGAAGCTCACACTCACTAAATCACACTCCACAACCCACACTATATGGTATGAAGATATTAAGCTCAATATGTGTATGTGATAACAGTGAATGAAACTCAATAAATATAGCTAATTGAAATGAAAATGAAATAACAAGCTATATAAGAGTTTAGAAAACTTCTCAAACAAGAAGAACAGTAGATGATGATCCCAATAGGATTTGAAAGCCACTTCTTGTTGTAGGAAAACTTCTCTTGAAATAGATTAATGAAATCAGCTTTAAACAGCTCTTTGAAACACACTAAATATTTTGTTAAACACAAAACTTTGGATTTCTTAGATACATAGAAGAAGAGCAGCAATGGGGTATATATAGCAACCCAATACATCAGTAAAAACACAAGTAAAAGACCAAAAAAAACCCATTTGAAAACAGCTGTAAAAACTAGCCGTTGGAAATAATCTGACAGTTCGGCGGTCGACCGGTGCGGTCGACCGCGAAGCTAAAAAAACACAGTTTTGAAAATATAAAGCTGGCGGTCGACCGTCTGGATGTTTTCACGGTCGACCATCACGGTCGACCGCGAGCACAAAAAAGGCAAGCTCAGAACGGCCGACCGCGGCGGTCGACCGCGGCGGTCGACCGGAATCTGATACATTGCATATTGACAGGTTTTTGGGCTGTTTTAAAAATTCATTAAAAATATCAAATCAATTCCTAAAATAGTGAATCTTTGGGGAAAGTTTCTAAATGATGAAATAAACATGTTTGAAAAGGAATTTTTGGAAAATCAATTTTTTTTGTGAAAACTCCCTGTTTTTGAAAAGTGTTCAGAAAACCTGTTTTTCGTGAACATAAAAATTGACATAAGGCTTGTAAATATGTATATATATATTATGCATATATTATATATATATAATGAAGTATGAAAGAGCTGTAAATATGAAATAAAAGATATTGTAACAACGTTTGATGAAAAATCATTTATATGATAGAAAACGTCAAAAATCGTGTTAAGTGTACATATATTGAGCTTAAATATGAACATACAATATATGTAAGTAAACTACTCTTATACCTAGGTAACTCCACACATATGAACTTGAATCTTTAACGCTTGATTGTCGTGTGTTGAAATACCTGTAAAGAGAAACACCAAGACTAGAAAATAGATTAGATATAAATTGTTTGACAAATCATCATCAAAACTATAGGGTCAACAATCTCCCCCTTTTTGATGATGGCAAACAATTTATACATGAATATGAATTATATACTGATAAACCACATATAAACCAATCAGGTATACAATATGAATAACCACATAAACCATACATGAACATGAATAAATATATAAACCATATGTGGATTTTCTCCCCCTTTGACAACATAAAAAAAGAAAAAAAAATAGGAGCAACGCTCCCCCTGCAAATAAGCACAGATAAAAAGCCAAGTGTATGCCAAAAGCTCCCCCTGTCAAATTGCATAAATGACATCTAAAAGCATATTTAGGAGCTAAACAATAATCATACACAACCATAAGCATGTAGAGACCAAAGAACACATCATTAGCAACATATTTTCCATAAACATAGCATGAAAAATGTTTTGACCATACATAGTACATAGAAAAGATAAACTAACACAATAGATCACAAATCATCACTTAAACATCAGAAACTACATAGTTTTCCACAAACATAGTTTGTTCCGCAAGACTACAAACCATACACAAAAGTGTCACAAAGTCACATAGTTCCACACAATCATAGAGTTATTACAACTCAAAAGAAAAGAGCATAAGTATCAAGTTCTACAACTCAGAATAAAACATCACCATAAGCTGGACTCTGCCTATTGATTCGTCAGCGTCACAATTTGTTGGTTGTGCATGTCTCTCATCTCCTGCATAGCCATCTCCATTTCAAATTTGAAATTCTCTTTCTGCTTGGTTAGAGCGTCCTCGAGAATTTTAGCCATTTGTTCTGTGTTGATCATAAATGACTCATAAGATTATCCTATACTAGATGCCGTATCATCAGAAGCCAATGTAGAGCAAGCATCTGATATTTCATCATCTGAGGACCATGACCTCCTAGGTCTAGGTCTGACAGTTCCATACTACAGCCAAGTCATGCGCTGAGATACTTCTATAAAAGGTTCAGGATTGAAGCATCGCGAGGACTTAACTTTGTTGGCCATGTTGATAGTTACTCGAGGGAATTCATCACCTAAGCTGGTTGGCCTTCTTCTGCGGAAACAGCTCATCTTTGGTTCGGACATTTCGGTAGAGATTCATTCAAATACAGAGACCCCCCGGGGAGCAGTCTCGTGGTAGCTACATTTTGACAACACTGCTTTGATGATTTTCACACACGGACAATAAGAGTCCATCTCTCGGGTATTTCTCTTTCGAGACTTATTCGTACCCCCAGCCTGATAGTATAACTCATTGGCCTGATGACCAGAGCAACCCATCGCGTATTAGCATGACTTCCTAGGTATAATGTCATCATCAGACGAACACGTTTCCCTCTGGGGATACGACGCTTCATTGGCATCTTCAAGAGTCACTCTTTCAGATTTATGCCTTTGTGAGCGTGAAACTCTAGCAGACTCTTGAACTTTGACTCGCAATCGGATATGGTCAGTCATAAGAGCTTTCCCTTTATTATTATTATTATTTGGGGGATTAGTACGACCCCAACCTCAATGGTTGTTTAGGAGCCTTTCAACGGTCCTAGTCGCTCCTTAACAGGTGCATTATCTCGATCTTCAAGGAGAGGACCAAGGCGGTCTTTCAGAGGAATTCTAAATTTGATGAGGTCCACACTACCAAGGGGAGTAGGATCTAGAGTTGATGAAGGTTGAATAGTAACTTCGTCTACTTTTGCCTTAGGCGCTGATTTGACTTGTAGCATCCAAACGCGTTACTGCTTAGGTGATTTTCTAACCTCCTCTTCCTTCTGTATTTCTTGTGCTTTTCATACAAGGACTCGGGCATACGCAAGCAATGCGTAGCGCTTCTGGATTCGCTCCTCAAGGGTAGAGCGGGTCCTTCTGACGTGGACCCATTCATTTTTTCTGCTTTGGAGGAGGGGTTGCTCCATCGCCGTTGTGGTTCTTGGCGCTTCCTAGATTTTAGATCCAGATCATAGCGGATCCCGTCCATTAGCTCTAAAGCCTTAGCGAGTTAACGCACAAGACGTTGGCATCGCCTTTGGCGTGCTCTTTTTGATAGAGTTGGCACACCTTCAATAGCTAACCCTTCGATGGAGGGGAGGCCTAGGCCTACAGCTTCAGCCTCGTTGGACATTGGAGGGACGTCGCGAGGTGTAAGCGCAGCAGCGGTGAGGGGATCTTGGATCTTTGAGTCCGAAGTCCCATGAGCTTTCCCGAAAGAGGAGACCTTTCTGCGCTTACGAGAAGAGGCAGATCTGGAGGAGGAGAAAGAGATATACTCTTCGAATTTCTGCTGGTCAAATTCATATTCGACCTCTTTGTTCACCAGGATCTTGATCGCTGGTTGCGGCACGACAGCCTTAGCAGCAAGGCTGTTAGCTCCTACTATGGTCACCAGCTTGTTTGGGGAGAAAGTCAATTTCTTCATTGATGAGTTTATTTATAACTTCAAACGTTTACAAAAAACTCAAAAAAATAGTCTTTTTATAAGACTTTCATAAAAAATTATAACTTTCTTTTCAACAAACACAACAGATGTTTATCCTCCGCTGCTTGCATGGGATCTTAGCCTATGACGGGGACGTTGATATCTGTGGACCACTAACTGATCAGATCAGATTCGGAGCTTCGTTGATTCGCGAAGGAATCAAGAAACCTTAAGCAATTATCTCGGCAACAGCGAGATAATCACTCTTCTCAAGATCACCGCAACGGGGCAATCTCAAGGAAGGAACTGGGAACTGTAGATCCGACGAACTCTTTTTCTTTATGCCGAAGAACTCAATCTAATCTTCTCCTTCTTTCTGAAATTTGTACTCCTTTAGTCTTCAATTTAGCAGGGCTTCGCCGACGCTCGAGAATTCCAAATCTAAAAAAAATGAAGGCCCTGAGGCTGTATTTATAGGCTTTGGGACATCTGTTTTCGGATAAGAACGACTGATTCACTCTTATCCTCACTCATAACCACTTTGTCACATTCTAGGATTGGTTCAGATTAGTTGAAACAAATCCAGGTGGTTAACGTCGAAAAACGACTTGAAACTGTAAAAAATCAGTTTTCAGGGCTGCGGACACCAGTGGGTGTCTCGGCAGACACCCGTGGGTGTCTCGGCCTGGCCGAGACACCAGTGGGTGTCTTGGCCATGACCGAGACACCTTTGGGTGCCTCACCGAGGCCTGGAACATTATTTCGTGCGTTCTATCCGTTTTTGCTGTATCTTTGTCGTTAGAACTTAAAATTATGTGATTCAAAGTGCATAGGAAGGCTGACGAGGAGATCTACAAGCTCCTATAGTTGGATCATATGTGGAACAGATGGGATATGAATGGTACTTCGTCTTTTTATCAGCGAAGCGTAGCTCCCGATCAGTTCATATCCTCGTTATTCTGCAGTTCTGTTGCTTCACACAGTTTGTCAAATTACTTCATGCGCTCTTCGACATCAATTAATCTTATGTGACTCAGATAGTGACGTTCATCATCTTCTCTCAGATTCAAGCTATTTGTGGGAACTTATAAGCAATTTTTGATGCCTACAATTATGTGTGTAGATACTTTATGCTCATACACA
Organism: Asparagus officinalis; assembly: GCF_001876935.1. Taxonomy (NCBI): domain Eukaryota; kingdom Viridiplantae; phylum Streptophyta; class Magnoliopsida; order Asparagales; family Asparagaceae; genus Asparagus; species Asparagus officinalis. The sequence continues at coordinate 107,990,450 of NC_033797.1, forward strand.
CACACACACACACACACACACACACACACACATGTATTTTGTTGTTATATATATAGTCATATATATATAGACACAAGTTTTGGTTTTTGATTTTCAAGTTGAAATATGAAACAAATACATATTTATATATATACATGTTTGTTTTTATATGGTTAAGTTGTTTTGGTTTAGTTACGTAGATATGAAACAAATATATATTCATATACACATTCATATGTTTCATATTCTATTTTGAAATATATTGTGTTTTTGGGTTATAGACTTTACAATAATATTTTATATCTTTAATCAATTCTATAAAATTGTTTTACAAAGTTTGAAAACTTGGTTTATGTCAAAACATCAAAATTCAAGTATCTCATGTTTTCATGTTTTGGACATATTTGCAAAATGATGATATTTTACAAATGAGAGATTTTTTTAAAAACATGTTTTTGTAACATGTGTATTATCATGTCTACAATCATTTCCCAAAGTTTCATAATTTTTGGAATTTGTTTGCTATTTTTAAAGGCAGTTTAAAAATCAGATTTACTGTTTTAATAGGGCTGATACAGTGTTATCAGTCGACTAATACATGTGTTCAGTTAATTAAAGAAATCATCTGGAATAACAAAAAGTTTTTTGCTTTATTTTGATCGACTGACCAGTCAACTGATGAGGTCATTAGTCTATTGATAAGGTCTGTCAGTCGACTGATGAGCTGGAAAACACCTCTAACGGTCAGCTCATCAGTCGGCTGATGAAAATCGTTAGTCAACTAATGCTGTAATGACTAGTTTTTTAGCTTTTATCCCGATTTGGGTTTTTGGTCTTTTTGCATTGATTTTCTTATGTCTTGGGGTCTCTATAAGTACCCCTCATACCTTAGACCAAAAATCATTCAAGAGAATGTTTTAAAGAAGTTTAAGAGCATTTTAACAAGGGTTTAAGTTTTTGTTGAATCATTGAGTTTAATTGTTTTTATTGAATCTCTTTGTTCACACACAACCGTTAAGCTTATTGTATTTACATTCATAGTATAATTTGGGTTGTGGGGTTTGTGTAACATTGAGTGTGAGCTTACATTGTGTTCTCATCTATTATAGAGAACAAATTTATATTTGTGAGCCTTAATTGTGAAGATCACTTTGTAATACACTTGTACACCGAGAGAAGTGTGTGGTGAGAGATGGAGTTATACCAAGAGAAGTGGGGTAGGTGGTAATGCCTAGAGGTAGGTTGTAATTCCTAACACTTGAGGGAAACACGGGCTAGAGGCCAACACTTAGAGGGTGTAAAGTGTGATGGCAAGAGTGTGAGATTGTAACGTTTTCGTTGAACTAAAAAACCGAGTGTGAGGTGTAAACGTTATTCGGGTGAGTGTAGAAAACCCGGTTGTGATAGTGGAGATCTCCTCGAGGTGAGGAGTGGAGACATAGGTCATGTTGAATATCATATCTCCATGATAGTGTTTTGATGATAACAATTTATACAGTGTGTGCACTAACTTTTATATGCAGATTTCAATATCAGAATATGTACAAGTGCAAGTTGATTTCAAGGCATTTTGAAGTGAAGAAAATGAAGAACAAATGAGATAATGTATTTTACATTTTCTTTACTTAGAATAATTGTACAAGCCTTGATCACACACACGTACACACACACAATATTAGAACACACTAACACAGGCTTAGAGTGTTGGTTAACAATAGAAATCCCCTATGTTAACCATTAGAATTATAGTTAAAACTTGATTATAAAAACTTTTTATAGCAGAATTTTTACTCTTAGTAGTCGACTAATTAGAATAGTAGTCGACTACTCATGTATAAAACTCAAATACATATTTCTGTCAATTTATAGTATAGTCGACTACAATAGATTATAGTCGACTACTCAAGTGTTCGACAGAAACATAAGTTTCTGTCATTTTACAGTGTAGTCGACTAATCATCATTATAGTCGACTACTGAACTCAAATTTCATTTTATCAGTTTTTGTCAAATTACAGTGTAGTCGACTAATGAGCATTATAGTTGACTACTGAGAAATTTTCTGAATACACAGAGTCTGTTTGAACTCAGTGTAGTCGACTAATGTCAATAGTAGTCGACTACAGATACAGTTTTTCTAGTTTTCAAAGTTTGAATTTGTGACTGTTTATAGCCGTTTTTAAACGTTTTTAAAGTTCAAAAAATTATCTTTTCAAGGGCTATAAATAGGTTATTTGTTCAGAAAAATTGCAGAGACTTACATACCCATAAGCTTTGATCTTTGTACAATTTTTCAAGTGAAAAACATTCAGATTTTGTGAAAAAGAGAAGTTTCTGAAATTGCCTCTAAACATTCATCAAATACATATCATTTAGGCAATTTACAGAGGTTAAAAGAATCCTAAGCCACTGCTGCACTTCACTACACATTCAAGGCTTATAGGATCAATTGTGTTCTTACTTCAACAAGGATTTCTCTCGGGTTTGAGAGGGTTAATCTCTTGGTTTAGAGATTGGTGTTCAAATTGGCAAGGTGTTTGTCAATTGGTGTTGCAATTTGCAGGGACTTGCAAATTGGTCAGGTTTGAGTTTGATTTTGTAAGTTTATTCAAAATCATAGTGAAAACTCTCAAGCGGGATTTGCTTGGGGACTGGATGTACACCGGATTGGTGGAACCAGTATAAAATCCATTTATCTTCAATCAATTGGCTACGAACTTTGGAACGTCGTGGAAACAAAATATGAGAAGCCAACAACTCCATTTTCAGAATGGACTACTTCACAGAGAAATAATACAAATTTGGATTTAAAAGCAATGAATGCATTATTTTGTGCACTTGACAAGAATGAGTTCAATAGGGTGTCAACGGCCACATCTGCATACGATATTTGGCATACACTTGAGGTAACTCATGAAGGTACAAATAAAGTTAAAGAATCTAAAATTTCTGTTCTTATGCACAGATTTGAATTATTCAAGATGAAGGAAAATAAGACTATAGGAGAAATGTTTACAAGATTCACCGACATCACAAATTCTCTCATTGGTCTTGGAAAAACATTAAACGTTTTTAAAGTTCAAAAAAATTGTCTTTTCAAGGGCTATAAATAGGTTATTTGTTTAGAAAAATTGCAGGGACATACATACCCATAAGCTTTGATTTTTGTGTAATTTTTCAAGTGAAAAATATTCAGATTTTGTGAAACTCTCATTGGTCTTGGAAAAACATATACACAAGTGGAGATGGTAAGAAAGATACTTCGATCACTTACTCCGCAATAGGAAAAGAAAGTTACCGCTATTGAAGAAGCCAATGATTTATTAACTCTTACGGTTGAAAATCTTATTGGTAATCTTATGGCATATGGAGTTCAAATTGAAGATAGAAAGAATGATGAAGAATCAAAGAACAAGAAAGTTCTTGCATTCAATACTACTTCCGATAAAGAAGATTCAGATGATGATGATGAAGAAATGGGCATGTTTGCACGAAAATTTAGGAAATTTATAAAAAGAGGTAATTTTAAATTTAAGAATTCAAATTCAACTAACCCTCTGTGTTTTAAGTGTAATAAACCAGGGCATATGAAGAAAGATTGTCCAATGTTGAAGAATAAACAAAAATCAAGTTATTTCAACAACTTCAACAATATTCAAAATAACAAGAAAAGGAAAGCAATGGCGGTCACTTGGGATGATAGTGATGAATCATCCTCAGATGAAGAAATTGAAGAAAAGGAAAGTGCTCACATGTGTTTCATGGCACAAGATGATGTAAGTGAAAATGAAGAGCTTTTAGATGCTTTTAATGAATTATATGAAACTTTTGTGAGATTAAAGACATCACATAATTTTCTTAAAGGTGAAAATAAAAGATTACTTGAAGAAATTTCTGATTTAAATTCCTCTACTTTTTCTAATTCTCAAATAATTGAATTGAAAGAAGAAAATTTTTCTTTACTTAAAGAAAATGAATGTTTATCTAATGAGAATAAATATTTAAAATCAGAATGTAATGATTTAAATATTCGTATTAATAATTTAGAAAAAGATATTTATTCTTTTAAATCAAGATATAAAGATATATGTTTAAATGTAAGCAAATTTAATAAAGGAAAAGAAAATCTTGATAATATTCTTTCTTTTCAAAGAGAATCACAAAAGACAAAAGGATTAGGTTTTCAATTTAATAAAAATAAATCAAAGAAAACAATTTTTGTAAAACCTTCTCATGATTTGTATGATTATAGAACTGAAAATTTGTGTAAAAAAAAAATCAAAATTCTTTTTATTTGGGTTCCAAAAGAATTATCTTCTTTACATAAGAATTTTTATATTTCTGATTTTATTAAAAATATTTGTTTATCACCTAACTATTTAGGCAAATCAAACTCTTCATGGGTTTGGTTTCCTAAAGGCTAATTTAAAGGACCCAATATAATATGGGTACCAAAATGTAAATGTTTATTATTTCAGGTACCCAAGAAAGATAGGTGGATTTTGGATAGTGGTTGCTCCAAACATATGACTGGAAATATACAATTGTTGTCATCTTGTCAAAGCAAGGATGGATGTACCGTTACTTTTGGAGATAACAACAAAGGAAAAGTCATCGGTATTGGATCTGTCGGTAATCCAAACAAACCTATCATTGATAATGTTCTATTAGTTGATGGTCTTAAACATAATTTACTAAGTATTAGTCAACTTTGTGATAAAGGTTTTAAAATTGTTTTTGAAAAAGAATCATGGTTAATTTATGATATCGATTTAATAACTATTATTTTTAAAGGTCATAGAAAGAATAACATATATGTGTTATCTATGAATAATATTTCAAATGAACATTATCTTATTGCATCATCTAATGATTCGATTTTATGGCATAAACGTTTTGGACATGTTAACTTTAAACATATGTCTATGATTTCTAAAAATGATTCAGTAAATGGTTTACCTAAGATGTCTTTTAAAAATAATTTTTGTGATGCATGTCAACAAGGAAAAATGCATAAATCTTCATTTAAATCTAAAAATATAATATCTACAAATAGACCATTAGAATTAATTCACATAGATCTTTTTGGTCCATCTAGAGTAGCATCTTTAAATGGAAGTAGATATGCATTTGTTCTTGTTGATGATTATTCTAGATTTACATGGGTAATTTTTCTTAAACATAAAAATGATGCTTTTAATGAGTTTTCTATATTTTGCAAAAGAATTCAAAATCAAAAATCTACTTCTATTATCTCTATACGTAGTGATCATGGAGGTGAATTTGAAAATGAATTATTTGCAAATTATTGTAACAAACATGGTATATCACATACTTTTTCTTTTCCTCGTGCTGCTCCACAAAATGGAGTTGTAGAAATAAAAAATAGATCTTTACAAGAATGTGCTAGAACCATGTTGTGTGATAGTAATTTACCTAAATATTTTTGGGCACAAGCTGTATCAACAGCTTGTTATGTATTAAATAGAGTTTTATTAAGACCTATTTTAAAGAAAACCTCTTATGAATTGTTTTATAACAAAATTCCTAAAGTATCCTATTTTAAAGTTTTTGGTTGTAAATGTTTTATCTTAAACACAAAGGATAATTTAGATAAATTTAATTCTAAATCTGATGAAGGAATTTTTGTTGGATATTCTAATCATAGTAAAGCATATAGAATATATAACAAAAGAACACTATCTATTGAAGAATCTTTACATGTTTCTTTTGATGAATTTTTTTTAAAAATCACCTATTATATTAAATAATGATGATGATGTAATTGATACTATACATGATACTCCTATGATAGATATTACAAAAGATGATAATCTACAAAATGATTTACCTAAAGATTTTGTAGAAGTTAAAAATCATCCACATGATTTAGTTATAGGAAATATTTCTGACAAAGTAACTACTAGATCTCATTTTAATTTGATTGCTCATAATGCTTTTATTTCAACTATTGAACCTAAAAATATAAAAGAAGCACTTCTTGATGATTCATGGATAATTGCTATGCAAGATGAACTTAATCAATTTACTAGAAATAATGTTTGGGATCTTATACCTAGACCTCAAAATAAATCCATTATTGGAACAAAATGGATTTTTAGAAACAAATTAGATGAATTTGGTCAAGTTGTTAGAAACAAAGCTAGATTAGTTGCTCAAGGATATAATCAAGAAGAAGGAATTGATTATGATGAAACTTATGCATCTGTTGCTAGATTAGAATCAATTAGAATTTTACTTGCATTTACATGTTTTATGAATTTTAAATTATTTCAAATGGATATTAAAAGTGCTTTTCTAAATGGTTTTATAAAAGAAGAAGTTTTTGTAGAACAATCTCTAGGTTTTGAACATGAAAGTTTTCCAAATCATGTTTTTAAACTTAAGAAAGCATTATATGGTCTGAAACAAGCACCTCGTGCTTGGTATGATAGATTAAAGAAGTTTCTTTTAACTTCAGGTTTTGAAATTGGAAAAGTTGATTCAACATTATTTATTAAGAAAATAAATAATGATATTTTACTACTTTAAATATATGTAGATGATATTATTTTTGGTTCTACTAACAACAATCTTTGTCAAGAATTTGCTACGACTATGCAGGATGAATTTGAAATGAGTCACATGGGTGAACTAAATTTCTTCATTGGACTACAAATTAAACAATTGAAAGAAGGAATATTCATCAATCAAAGCAAGTATGCAAAAGATTTACTCAAACGTTTCGGAATAGAAAATACAACAAGCAAACCAACACCAATGAGTACCACTACATCACTTGACAAAGATGAAAATGGTAAGAATGTTGATCAAAAGCTCTATCGAGGTATGATTGGATCACTTCTTTACATTACTGCCAGTAGACCTGATATTATGTTTAGTGTATTTTTATGTGCAAGATTTCAATCTAATCCTAAAGAATAACATCTTAAAGCAGTAAAAAGAATTTTTAGATATATTAAAGATACTACAAATTATGGTTTATTTTATCCAAAACATAGTTCTTTTGATTTAATATCATATAGTGATGCTGATTTTGCCGGATGTAAATCTGATAGAAAAAGTACAAGTGGAACATGTCATTTCTTAGGACATTCACTTGTATCTTGGTTTAGTAAAAAACAAAATTCAGTGTCATTATCAACAACTGAAGCTGAATATATTGCTGCAAGTCTTGCATGTGCACAAATATTATGGATGAAACAAACTTTAACTGATTATGGAATAAATTGTCCCATATCATCTATTATGTGTGATAATTCTAGTGCAATTACTTTATCTAAAAATCCTATTCAACACTCGCGTACAAAACACATTGATATTAGACATCATTTCTTACGTGATCATGTGCTTAAAGGTGACATTTCATTAGAATTTATACCTACAGATAAACAAATAGCAGATATATTAACAAAACCCCTAAAAGAAGAAATTTATGTTAAATTAAGAAGGGAATTAGGTATTTGTTCGATTGAAGATTTAAATTAATTTTTAAAACAAATATATATACATTTATACCCTAAATAGTCGACTAATTTGATTTATAGTAGACTACATGCACAAGTCTTACAAATAATTTTTCTGAAAAATTACAGTGTAGTCGACTACTTGCCTTTATAGTCGACTACTCAATGTTAAAATCTTAAAATCAACTTTCTGTTGTTTACACTGTAGTCGACTACAATACAGATTAGTCGACTACTCTGAGTTAAAAACTGAAACTCATCTTTCTATCATTTACAGAATAGTCAACTACTCTCACTATTAGTCGACTAATGATTCTGAATTTTTAGTTTTACAGATTTTAAGCCTAGTGGAATTTTTCTTAGATTCAAACCAAAAACCCAATATCCATACCCGTTTAAGTTAAGTTAAATTCATCTCAACCATTGTTTTTCAACTCTATTAATCCTAACTACACATTTAAGATTAAATCTCAACCATACACTCAATTAACTATCAAATCTCAACCATTCATTGTATTTTATTCTTAAAAGATAAAGTAAAAATCAAAAACTACCCACTATCTATTCCATTTTGAAAATGTGGGCTTGCTTGAATTATTCACTGCTGAAAATAAAAAACTTACATATCCATTTCTTGTGCAACTGTTCTATACTAATATAGAACGTGTGGGAACTATTGGTGGTTCTGAAAAACTTAAGACTCTTGTTAAAGGAATAGAGATTGACTTAACTACAAAGTCAATTGGTAAAATCTTCAATATTCCTTATCAAGGAGTTTCTCTTAGGTCTGTTAGGATGAATGATTCAGATCTGTTATCTAATCATATATTTCTTCCTGGATATGGCAAACCTTTAAATAACTCAAACAAACTTCGTCCAATTCCTAGGTTCATTGCACGAATCCTAGCTTATAACTTGTTTCCAAAAACTGGAAGTTTTCATTTCATTTCCCTAGAATTAGCAAAAGCTCTATATGCTATAATGGGAAATATTCAAGTTAATTGGGCTGAAGTTTACTTTGACAATCTTCTGACTATACCAAGAGGATTTCTTCCTTATGTTGCATTCCTAACTAAATTCTTTGACAAATTCCATGTCGATCTCCAATCTGAAAATTCTGTTGTCCGTTCCATTGAATTTTTTGATTTAAATGCCCTAACTAGGATGAAATTGACAAACTTTGAAATCCAAGAACAAAATCCTCAAAATGAACATGAACCTCATCAAGAAGAAATTCCACAATCTTCAACTCAAGCAAGAGCTTCTTCAAGTCAACCACCACCATTTCCTAAAGAACCCTCTTGCTTTTCAGACGTGCAATACAACACTTTGAGTGCACGTATCCTTGAACTTGAAACTGGTCAAAGAGCTCTATATGCACAGAATTCATACATCATTAGTAATCAAGAAGAGCTAATCAAGAAGTTTGAAGACTTGGACACAAAGCTTAATACGTATTTTCAAGGACAGCAACCTCCTCCAGCACCTTAAGATGTTTTTATGTTAAGTGTCAAAACAATTATGTTATTCTGTTTAAGTTTCAAAAACTATGTGGTTGTGTGTTGTTAGGACTTATGTAATATGTTTCTTATGTTGCTACTATGTCACTTATGTTAATTATGTGTTTTTATTATCTATGATAATGTTTGGTTAGATAATGCATGTGCTACATATTTTAAACAGATCATGGTGATGAACATTGTGGAACTTTTGGTCTTTATGGCAAGTCTTTGCCTACCTATTTGGATGGGTGAAGTTATGGACTATGTTCATAACCTGGATGATTTGTTTGAAGTTTTAGCTCATGTTGAAGAAATAATGTCATGTTTATCATAGATGTTTTTCCTCTTTTTGTTGATAACAAAGGGGGAGAAATAGTACTTTTATGTAAGTATTGTTATGTATTGTTATAGACTTATATATGACTCACATTTGCATATATGCAGGGGGAGTAAATATGGTTATTTCATTATATATTTTTTTAATCTGATTATAAAATATATTATTATGCATAAATTATTTGTTATCATCAAAAAGGGGGAGAATGTTGAATATCATATCTCCATGATAGTGTTTTGATGATAACAATTTATACAGTGTGTGCACTAACTTTTATATGCAGATTTCAATATCAGAATATGTACAAGTGCAAGTTGATTTCAAGGCATTTTGAAGTGAAGAAAATAAAGAACAAAAAAGAGATAATGTATTTTACATTTTCTTTACTTAGAATAATTGTACAAGCCTTGATCACACACACGCACACACACAATATTAGAACACACTAACACAGGCTTAGAGTGTTGGTTAACAATAGAAATCCCCTATGTTAACCATTAGAATTATAGTTAAAACTTGATTATAAAAACTTTTTATAGCAGAATTTTTACTCTTAGTAGTCGACTAATTAGAATAGTAGTCGACTACTCATGTATAAAACTCAAATACATATTTCTGTCAATTTACAGTATAGTCGACTACAATAGATTATAGTCGACTACTCAAGTGTTCGACAGAAACTTAAGTTTTTGTCATTTTACAGTGTAGTCGACTAATCATCATTATAGTCGACTACTGAACTCAAATTTTATTTTATCAGTTTCTGTCAAATTACAGTGTAGTCGACTAATGAGCATTATAGTCGACTACTGAGAAATTTTCTGAATACACAGAGTCTGTTTGAACTCAGTGTAGTCGACTAATGTCAATAGTAGTCAACTACAGATACAGTTTTTTCAGTTTTCAAAGTTTGAATTTGTGACTGTTTATAGCCGTTTTTAAACGTTTTTAAAGTTCAAAAAAATTGTCTTTTCAAGGGCTATAAATAGGTTATTTGTTTAGAAAAATTACAGAGACATACATACCTATAAGCTTTGATTTTGTGCAATTTTTCAAGTGAAAAATATTCAGATTTTGTGAAAAAGAGAAGTTTCTGAAATTGCCTCTAAACATTCATCAAATACTTATCATTTAGGCAATTTACAAAGGTTAAAAGAATCCTAAGTCACTGCTGCACTTCACTACACATTCAAGGCTTATAGGATCAATTGTGTTCTTACTTCAACAAGGATTTCTCTCGGGTTTGAGAGGGTTAATCTCTTGGTTTAGAGATTGGTGTTCAAATTGTCAAGGTGTTTGTCAATTGGTGTTGCAATTTGCAGGGACTTGCAAATTGGTCAGGTTTGCGTTTGATTTTGTAAGTTTATTCAAAATCATAGTGAAAACTCTCAAGCGGGATTTGCTTGGGGACTAGATGTACACCGGATTGGTGGAACCAGTATAAAATCCTTGTGTTTGTGATTGTGAATTTCTGAGATTGCCATTTTTCTTTGCAATTTATAATATACTTTGCATAAATTTTAAAAGAACACTATTCACCCCCCCTCTAGTGTTCAAGTGTATCTATTTCAGATCCTACAGGTCATGGGGACCAAACTCCATGATCATATCATTTGTTTGCATTTGTCATTGGCGTTCATTTATATTCGTGCTTATTGTTTATATCGCCTTGCTTATGTTAATGTTGTCCACTATCTAGTTTAGTTTGTTTACTCTTGTGATATTTGTATATCTTTGCATATATATCTTGTTGCATATTATATTTGCGAGGATATATTTGTTAATAAGTTTTTAATTGGCATAAATTAGATTAGATTAGTATAAACCCTATTCACCCCCTCTAGGGTTCTTTCCTAGTGGTATTAGGGTGCTTTCAATCTCTTCACCAAGAGATTACACTTCTCACACCCATGAGAACACATGTATTGACACAACTTGATTCCTATAAGCCTTGAATGTATTGTGATGTGTAGTAGTGGCTTAGGAACATTTTGAATCTATGAAAATTACCTAATTTGATTATATATTGAATGAAGATCAAAGACTAACCCAGAGAATGCTTTTTCTCAATTGTCACGCCCCATTTCCCAAAATACCCGGGAATCAGAACGTGAACAAACCCGCCGCATATTAGATTGAGAAGATATATACACTATTATTTTTTTTCTTTTCTTCTCAATCCAATACGCTAAGCATCTGGAGATAAATACAATGCGAAGTCACAGGTCCCCGATCACAATCAGTAAGAATATAATAGACAAACTCAGAATAAAAATATCATATCACAAATGGGATAATATCCGAGACATAGTATTTGGGTCAAACATGCCATTATACAAAATTGAACAACTAAAACTGAAGAATATAAAATACATCGATCAAGCAGGAATGAAAAGAACATTCCTGCTTGATGAGGTAGTTTTATATTCTTCAGTTTTAGTTGTTCACTTGCTATAAATGGCATGTTGACCCAACATCACTATGTCTCGGATCATTATTCCCATTTGTGATAATGATCATTTTTAATTCCTGAGTTTGCTCCTATTATATTTTTACTCGATTGTGACGGGGCTTGAGTGACTGGCTTGTGGGATCTTTCAAGCACTTGTATTTCATCTCACAGATGCCTATAGCAGTATTGGATATGAGAACGATACAAGAAAAAATAATCAAGTGTATCATATCCTATGCATATCAAAAGTAATATGCGCGCGGTTTGTTCACGTTCTGATTCCCCCCGGTATTTTGGGAAATGGGGCGTGACAATTTGAGAAAGTAAGCATTCTCATGCATAGTTGCTTTGTATACTTCAATTCAACTATATACATCAAATTAGTAATTTTTCATAGATTCAAAATGTTCCTAAGTCCACTACTACACATCACAATATAAATTCAAGGCTTATAAGAATCAAGTTGATGTCAATACATGTGTTCCATGGGGTAGAATTGTATATCTCTATTAGGTGAATGAGATTTGAAAAGACACCTCAATCCCACTATGTGCTGAGAAAGAACCCTAGAGGGGGTGAATAGGGTTATAATCTTGAAATTTATCTAATCTAATATATGCAATTAAAAACTTATTACAATATAACCTCCAAATTATAATATGCAACAAGATATATATGCAAGATATACAAAATAATCCACAGAGTAACAAACTAATACTATGATATGTGGACTCATCAATTACATAACAACAGGCGATATAAAAATAAGCACGAATATAAAGGTGAACAGCAGCCAAATGACAATTCAAACAAATGATACCTGATCATCGGGAGTTTGGTTCCCCTCACTGACCTTGTAGGATCTGAATAGATACACTTGAACAGCTAGAGTGGGTGAATGGTTCTTTTATGAAAAAATTTATTGGCAATAAGTTATATAATTGCAAAGAAAATGGCAATCTCACGAATATTCAATCTAGCAAGAACCCAAAGGATATTATAACTGGTTCGATACCAATTAGCTCGGATGTACATCTCCCCCTCAACCGAAGCAAATCCCGCTTGAGAGTTTTTTCACTAGATTTCAGTAATAAACTTACAAAATCAAAAGCAAACACTTACCAAGTTTGTCAACCGTCCATAGCAAATTGTAACAAACCAATTTGACAAACACCTTGACAATTGAAGCACCAATTAAAACCAAGAGATACGACCTACACAAACCACGAGAGCATCCTTGTTGAAGTAAGAACACAATTGATCCTATAAAGCCGACTTGAATGTGTAGTGAAGTGCAATAGCGGATTAGTGATCTTATGATCTTTTCACACTCTGTTGTAAAAATTGGCCTCCAAATCATAATATTTGATGAAGTTTAAATAACTAGGTCACCGAATTTCATGAAACTTCTCTTTTTCACTAAATCTGAATATTCTTTCAACTTTGAAAAATGGACACAAAATCAGCTTAAGGTATGATATGTGCCTTGTACGAATTTTTCTAAACAAATAACTATTTATAAGCCCTGAAAAGACAATTTTTTGACACTCTTATATAAAAACGTTTAAAAACGACTAATCTAAAGATCCAAATTCAAGAACTACTTATGAACGAAAAAAACTGGTATTTCGACTGTCATCTGGACTACTATTGGCTACCTCCAGGTGTTCGCGACAAGCTTAGTTATTTGGAAAAGAACTACAAAAGTAAACTGGAACCATTAACAAATAAATGAAAAAAATAGGCTTCGACTCTTCTTCTGCTCCGTCTACAAGGCACTCCTGCTGAGAATCCTCTGGCTCTTGGCGATCTCCTAACTGGACCTGTTCTTCCTTTAAGTGTGATGTATACCAGAAAAAACAGGTGTACGTCAGCGTGCATGGCACACTCAAGACTCCACAAAAAGTAGAACGATCGAAAACCCAAACGGAAAACGATACGAAAAACCAAAATGACAAAATAACGTGCAACTGAAAATCCAACAAAATTAAATGCAATCCACTACTAAAATATAATAATAAGAAGAGTCCAAAAATCAAACGGGTAATGAGATCATGCAGCAAGCGATCAGAATAATCATCCAAGTATCAAAGTCATACAATTAGAAGAATCCAAAAATCAAATAGGTAACGAGATCATGCAGCTAGCGATCAGAATAATCATCCAAGTATCAAAGTCATACAATTAGATGGAATTAATACTTAAAAAAAAACTACAACAAGAGACGTAGTACGTCAAGCGAAATAATCCAAACAAGGAAACCCTCATGTATATACCATATGTCTCAAATTTTAAATAATTAAATATTAATACCGATCTAGGTATGAAAATAAATACAACTAATCTACATCTCACAAGAATCATACTTAGCCAAGAATCGAAGTCATGTAACTAGCCATTCTAAAACAGATAACTGGTTCATATCTCAAAGAGTCAATGCTCATATCATCGGATAACTGACTGTTTACATATCCCCTACGTGCATCCAATCAAATAAATTCATGAACCAAAGTAGCGACACCGATCTACTTTGACCTAACTAACCAGCCCCCAGTGGCGATACTGATCCACTGTGACTCAACAAACAAACCCCAGTGGCGACACCGATCCACTGGTGCAAGCCTGGAAGATATATCAATAGCCTTATCCGATTACATGAACCATGACTTCCCCATCCCAACTCTTCTCGCTTCCCTAAGTCAACATTACAGAGGTATCTAGGTATTGTACACGACACGCTAGGCAACTAAGGACATGAACTACTTGTTAGACCATATTGCCACTAAGAAAGAACCCTAGAGGGGGTGAATAGGGTTTATGCTAATCTAATCCGATTTAAATGCTAATAAAAACTTATTAACAAATATATTCTTGTAAGATAGATATACAACTAAATATGAGCAAGAATATGCAATAGGAACAAAGGGCTATATCCTAGCAATAAGATATACTATGAAATATATGCATGTATATACAAAACACTCAAGGGTAAACAAACTAAACTAGATAGTGGGTTATATAAACAATAAGCAATATACAAAGGCGATATAAGATATGAACATAAAAAATAAGTGTGCCAATTCAATCACAAACAAATGATATGTTCATAAGGTTCGGTCCCCATGACCTACGTCCCCGCTCCTCACCTTCAGGAGATCTCCACTATCACACCGGGTTTTTTACGCTTATCTGAAAAACGTTTACACCTCACAATACGGTTTTCTAGCCAACCGAAAACTTTACAATCCACACTCACAATATAACTACACTAACTACCACCTCTAGTGTTGGTCTCTAGCCTGTGTCTCCCTCAAGTGTTGGAATTATAACATTTCTCTAGGCATTACCACCTACCCCACTCCTCTAGGGATGACCCCATCTTTCACCACACACTCCTCTTGATGTACTAGTGTATTACAAAGTGATCCTCATAATTAAGCACAATAACAACAAATGATTTGTTCCTTACAATGAACGAAAACTCAATTAGGCACAACTCAATGTTACTATCTCTTACAACCCCAAATATATTATGAATACAAATACAATAAGCTCAAGTGGGTGTGTATAACAATGAAATTAATTAAATCTAAACTCAATATAAAACTAGCTTTAATAAGATGATAATCAAACAAATAGATATAAAGTAGCTTTAATAAGATGATAATCAAACAAATAGATATAAAGCTAGAAAAGAGTTTAGGAAAACTTCTCAATGGATCAAGAGAATAATCAAACAAATAGATATAAAGCTAGAAAAGAGTTTAGGAAAACTTCTCAATGGATCAAGAGAGTGAGAGAGAAGAGTTGGATACTCAAACACCAATGGATGATCTTCCTCAAGCCATTGTGAAATTGTTTTTACAAAACAAACTCTCAAACGCTTAAAAGCTTTTTAAACAAACACAAAATAAAACTTCAAACCCTTGTTAAACCTTCTTAAAACATTCTCTTAGTTAGTTTGAAAGATGAGAGCAAGGGGGTATTAATAGAAACCCAAAACATCAGTAGAAACCCAAGAAAAATGACCAAAAAACCAAATCCCACAAAATCTGAAAAGTACAGAAATATAGCCGTTATTGATCGATGGTCGACTGCAGAGCCACTAGCGGTCGACCGTGGGAAAAACTAGCCGTTGGGATGGCAAATTGGAAAAGTCATGGTCAACCATAGAGGCAAGTCCGGTCGAGCGCGAACAACTAAAAAACAAAGCTGACTCTCTGGATTTTCTACGGTTGACCGCAGCGCCAAGGGCGGTCGACCGCGATCTGATAAAAAATAAAAGCAGTCTCTGGAAAAATTAGCGATCGACCACAACGCCAAGGGAGGTCAACTGCGAGCTGTTGAAAAACAGAGCATAATCTTTGGACTATCGGTGGTCGCAGTGCCAAGGTCGGTCGACCGCGAATTGATATTTCAGATATTCTAGGTTTGAAAACAGTTTTTTGATTTTAAAACCCTATTTAAAAATATCAAACAAATTCAAAAAAATATAAAACTTTGGAAAATGATTGTAGACATGATAATACACATGCTACAAAAACTGGTTTTCAAAAAGGATATCCCAAATGAGAAATATCATCATTTTACAAAATAGTCCAAAACATGAAAATGTAAACATATGAATTTTGACATTTTGGCTAAATCATGTTTTGAAACGTTACAAAATGATTTTGAAGACTTAATAAAAGATGTATATGATTATTGTTAAGTCCATAAACCAAGAAAATAATATTTTCTCAAAATTGCAAATTCTATGCAATAAATTCTAAAATACAATAGAATATAAAACAAATAAAAATGTGAATAATTTTGTTTGTTGTTTCATATCTATGTAGTTAAACCAAAACACAATAGTAAATATGAAATATGTAATTTCATATTTATAAACATAAAAACCAAAAAAAACATGTATGTATATATATAACTATTTATATACATAAAAACCAATAAAATGTGTGTGTATATTTGATTGAGCTTAAAGTATCAACACACATAATATAACACCTAAACTAAATGTTACCCAAGCTAGATTGATCTTCGATGTAGCTCAACTTGGTACACTTGCGGATGAAGCTAGAACTTGGATCTTCAATTTGAATTACATAGGTTTTACCCACTATTCCTCCAACCTCCATTGGATATGATCGTCTAGCGCAATTCCATCCATCCTCCAACACGTTGTTTGTCTATAATAAATATAAATAAACAAACACTAGACAAATAACTGTTAGCCCTTATGTTTTGATGATGTTTTACAACCACCATTATCGGTACTAATGGCTTATTAAGTACAAATGTAGTGAATTCATATATCAAGCTTATTAGTGCCACAAATGGAGGATTGGATAGAATATGCGCTACAACGATGATATCCAAAGGAGGAGGAGACATAGTGATGAAGCAACGTTATTTCAAGAACAACAAATTCAAATAGAAGCTTCATCAAATTCAAGCTAGATCAAGACTCAAGCATTGCATTCTATATGAGGATACTAGCTATCTTTTATTCTTTCTCTCTAGTGCTAGAATGTAGGCAAAGAGTTATTGACTTCACTTGAAGCTATTGGGATATCACACACATATTTTCATACTTATGTTTTTAAGCGTTTTTCACAAAATACTATTTTTCATACTTATGTTTTTAAGCGTTTTTCACAAAATACTATTTTTCACAAGTATGAGGACCTATATGCAAAATTCATGGTTCATGTAATCGGATAAGGCTATTGATATATCTTCCAGGCTTGCACCAGTGGATCGGTGTCACCAGTTAATCAAGATGTGAAGTGCCTTGCGGCAATTGATGAAAACCCATGGATTTGGCATAAGAGACTTGGACATGCAAATATGGAGCTAATATCAAAATTGTCTAAGAAAAACCCTTGATTTGCCAAAATATTTTTGGGCCGAAGCCGTCAATACGGCTTGCCATGTTTTAAATCGTGTTTTGATTAGACCAAAGCTTAAGAAAACTCCTTATGAACTTTTTTATGGAAAAACTCCATTTATTGGTTATTTTCGTATCTTTGGTTGCAAATGTTTTATTTTAAATACAAAAGATCACCATGATAAATTTGATTCCAAAATTGATGTTGGTATTTTCTTAGGTTATGCACCTCGAAGTAAGGCTTATAGGGTCTTCAATAAACGAAGCCTCGTTGTTGAAGAATCTATAAACGTTACTTTTGATGAGACTAATGTTGGTTCTCAAGTTGTTTTACCTAGGAAAGATGATGATGATGATGTTGAGGGAGGATTGGACTTTTTACAAATCAATGATACTCCCTCTATAGAAGCTCAAAAGGATGTGGATAGCTCCAATGCTCATGAACAAGTTGAACTTCCTAAAGCTTGGAAATTCGCAACAAACCATCCAAAGGAACAAATCATTGGGCGCCCTTCACAAGGAGTTGTTACTCGCTCAAAAGCTTTGAGTGAGTGTGGTAATGTTGCATTCTTATCTCAACTAGAACCTAAAAAGATTAATGATGCTTTAAATGATGAATTTTGGGTTTTGGCTATGCATGAAGAACTAAATAATTTTACAAGAAATGATGTTTGGAAATTAGTTCCTAGACCTAACAATGCTAGTATTATTGGTACTAAATGGGTTTTTAGAAACAAACTTGATGAACATGGCATTGTTACTAGAAATAAAGCTCGTTTGGTTGCCCAAGGATACAATCAAGAGGAGGGCATAGACTATGATGAAACCTTTGCACCGGTTGCAAGGTTGGAATCTATTAGGATGTTTTTGGCATTTGCTAGCTTTAAAAATTTCAAACTATTTCAAATGGATGTCAAAAGTGCTTTCTTAAATGGTTTTATAGAAGAGGAAGTGTATGTTGAGCAACCCCCCGGTTTTATAGATCATGCTTTTCCTAATCATGTTTACCGGGTACAAAAAGCTTTATATGGGTTGAAACAAGCTCCTAGAGCTTGGTATGCTCGCCTCTCTAGTTTTCTTATTGAAAATGGTTTTTCAAAAGGAACAATTGATAACACACTTTTTGTGAGAAAAAGGAAAAATGATTTCATTTTAGTTCAAATATATGTGGATGACATTATTTTTGGTGCTACTAATGAATCCTTGTGCAAGGAATTTTCTAAAGTTATGCAGGATCACTTTGAGATGAGTATGATGGGAGAGCTTACATTCTTTCTCGGGCTCCAAGTCAAGCAAACTAAGGATGGGATCTTCATTTCACAAAGCAAGTATGCGAAGGAATTGGTGAAGAAATTCAAGTTGGAGAATTCTAAGCATGCGCCTACTCCCATGAGTACTAGTGTTAAGCTTGATGCGGATGAGAGTGGTGAAGACGTGGACCAAAAATTATACCGAGGTATGATAGGTAGTCTTCTTTATCTCACCGCTAGTAGACCCGATATCATGTTTAGTGTGTGTGCATGTGCACGTTTTCAAGCATCTCCTAAAGCATCTCATTTAATTGCGGTTAAAAGGATCATTAAGTATGTTAATGGAACTTTTAACCTTGGCTTATTTTATCCAAGAAGCACCTCTTTTGATTTATATGGTTTTTGTGATGCCGACTTTGCCGGATGTAAGGTAGATCGCAAGAGTACGAGTGGAACATGCCAATTCTTAGGAAATTCACTTGTTTCTTGGGCTTCCAAGAAACAAAATTGTGTTGCATTGTCCACTACGGAAGCGGAATACATTGCCGCCGGCTTATGTTGTGCTCAAGTTTTATGGATGAAACAAAGTTTAGTTGACTATGATTTGAATTTTCAAAATATTAAAATCTTTTGTGATAACACAAGTGCTATAAATATTTCCAAAAATTCGGTTTTGCATTCTAGAACTAAGCATATTGATGTGCGCCATCATTTCTTACGCGATCATGTTGAGAGACAAGATGTATCCCTAGTATTTGTTGATACAAAATCTCAATTAGCGGATATATTTACTAAGCCTCTTGGAGAGGATGATTTTTGTCGCATAAGAAATGGTTTGGGCTTATGCACTATGTGAAAGTTCTACATTTGCTTGCTTGTTTAGTTGCATTTTACATTTCTCTTTACCCCATTTCTTTTTTATGGTGACAAAGGGGGAGAGAAATCTCCTCATTTGTTGCATATATTTAGGGGGAGCTCATAGATAGGGGGAGCACCTATCTATAAGCTATATTTATTTTGAGCTATCTTTCTTTATTTTTGCTCTTATATAATGGTTGGTTGTCATCATCAAAAAGGGGGAGATTGTTAGCCCTTATGTTTTGATGATGTTTTACAACCACCATTATCGGTACTAATGGATTATTAAGTACAAATGTAGTGAATTCATATATCAAGCTTATTAGTGCCACAAATGAAGGATTGGATGGAATATACGCTACAACGATGATATCCAAAGGAGGAGGAGGTATAGTGATGAAGCAACGTTATTTCAAGAACAACAAATTCAAATAGAAGCTTCATCAAATTCAAGCTAGATCAAGACTCAAGCATTGCATTCTATATGAGGATACTAGCTATCTTTTATTCTTTCTCTCTAGTGCTAGAATGTAGGCAAAGAGTTATTGACTTCACTTGAAGCTATTGGGATATCACACACAAGTTTTCATACTTATGTTTTTAAGCGTTTTTCAAAAAATACTACTTTTCATACTTATGTTTTTAAGCGTTTTTCACAAAATACTATTTTTCACAAGTATGAGGACCTATCTGCAAAATTTCTTTTCCAAACAATTTGTTTTTAGCATTAAAAACATTTTGCAAAGTTTCATAATTTTCAGAGGTCAAATAAATATTTTTCAAATATTTTTGTTAAGTCTAAAACAGTGTTTTGGGATGTATCAGAATGCTGTCGACCGCACCGGTCGACCACACTTATGTTCATTCCTCTCTGGGCAGCAGAGAGTTCGTCGGTCGACCACTACGGTCGACCGAGAACTTCCTTCGATCGACCGCACCGGTCGACCGGACAAGTCTCTGCTTGTTTTTCTCTTTTCTGATCTGGTTAGCGGTCGACCGAATTTTCCGTCGGTCGACCGAACATTTCCATCGGTCGACCAGAATTTCCGCCGGTCGACCGCCGTATTATTCAAATGGTAAACTCTGTCCTTTTTGTGGCGCCGCTCAGTACAGATCTCAGCGACGTTTTGTTCCAGATTTTGGGGGATTAAGGGATGGGTTTAAATAGCTGTTTTTCTCCTATTTAAACTCCACCTCTTCTTCTTCCTCTGTGTCCCAGCTTTTGCAAAAACCAGTGATGTTGTTTTTCTCAGAGCTTATATTTTCAAAACCTGTTTTCACTGAGTTTTTGTGTGTTCACTTCCCAGCTTCAGTGTGCTCTTCCTCTTTGCCATAGGGACGTTGTAAAGAGAGAGTCTTACACCATTTCTACTATCTTGTGAGTGTGATCTTGTGTAGATCAACTGTGAGGGAGTGTGATCTAGTGAGATCAACTGTGTAGTATGAGATCGTGTGGGGATCGCTGTGTAGACGAAGTTCCGGCTTCCAAACCGGGTTGTGTAGTGGATTTCTCCTCGAGAGTGGGGAGCGGGGACGTAGGTCAGCGGACCGAACCTCATTAACATATCGCGCGTCACATGATAATGATTCCTAACCCTATCTCCTCTATTTTGATTGCATTAGAATATTGTGGTTTGCTTGTCTTAATTTTATTGCATAATTATAGCCTCTTGACCCTAATCACCCCCCCCTTATTGGAATGCTAGGATGAGAATTTACCTTCGTTGCATTGACCTTGACATCCTAGAACTCATAGAGAAAAAGTACGTAGAGAAGTCCAAAGTTGGGACTATGACCGATGGAGAAAGGCACCAAGCCAATCTCAATGCTAAGGCTATGAATGCCTTAATTTGTGGTCTTTCCCCCAACGAGTATAATAGGGTTTCCACGTGTGCAACCGCATACGAAATTTGGGTGAAATTGTGTATTACACACGAAGGAACCCCCAAGTCAAGGAATCCAAGATTAGTGGACTTATGCATGAATATGACTTATTTCAAATGCTTCCAAATGAATTAATTGAAGCTATGTTTTCTCGCTTCACTAACATTATTAATGAATTGCATGGTCTTGACAAGAAGTTGACTATTCAAGAGATGAATTATAAGATTCTTCGTTCATTGACTCCGATGTGGGAACCCAAGGCAACGGCAATAGAAGAAGCTCATGACCTTACCACTTTACCTCTCGATGGCCTCATCGGAAAGCTCAAGGTCCATGAGAAGAAGCTCAAGGGGAAGGAGAAGGAGGAAGTGCCCTCACGAGATGTTGAGGAGCCATCACCAAAGTTGAAGACCATAGTTCTCAAAGGAGCTAGTGATAACTCCTCTTCGTCATCTGATAGTGAAGTTGATTTTTCTAGAGAAGTGGCTCATCTCTCTAGAAGAATTTCTAGACTCATAAAAATGAACAAGAAATTTAACCCACGATCTAACAACAAATTTCCTTCTCGTGTAGGAAAATGCTTTGAATGCAATGAACCGGGCCATATCGCTAAGGATTGCCCAAGGCTCAAGGAGAAGTACATGAAATACAAGAAGAAGAAGGCTATGTATGCCGGATGGGAAGAATACGAACCAAGTGATTCGGATAGCGATGAAGAAGGAGCCAAACTTGCTCTTCATGATCCCAACGTTTGTTTCATGGCCCTTGAACATGAGGTAATATCTGACACCGAGAGTGAATCCTTCTACATGCAATGTGATCTAGCTATGGCTCTAGAAGAATTGAACATTGAATTCAAAAGAATGTCCAAAGAATTTTCTTCTTTTAAAAAGTTGCATGCTTCTTGTGATATCAAGCTAGAACAATTAACAACCTCTCTTAGACTAAAAGATGAATTGCTAGGAGATCTCGATTTTGAGAATAAGCAATTAAGATAAAAGATTGAGAGATTAGAAATTGAGGGTGGTAGGATTAGACCCACTCAT